>NC_040095.1:69116216-69716216 GCF_003369695.1 Bos indicus x Bos taurus | reverse complement strand
TCCTAAAGGAAACCAGTCCTGAATATTCACTGGAAGAATTGATGCTGAAGCTGAAAGTCCAATCCTTTGGCTACCTGATGCGAAGAAGCGACTCATTGGAAAAGATCCTGATGCTGGGAAAGATTGAAGGCAGGAGGAAAAGGGGACAACATATGATGAGATGGCTGGATTGCATCACTGACTTGATGGACATGAGTTTGAGCAAACTCAGGGAGCTGGTTATGGACAGAGAAGCCTGGCGTACTGCAGTCCAGTGAGTTAGTTCTTTGCATCAGGTGGCCAAAGCCACCTTCAAGCTTCAGCATCAGTCTTTCCAGTGAGTATGAGAATCAGTTCAGTTCAGTCTCTCAGTCGTGTCCGACTCCCTGCGACCCCATGAATCGCAGCACGCCAGGCCTCCCTGTCCATCACCAACTCCCAGAGTTCACCCAGACTTACGTCCATCGAGTCAGTGATGCCATCCAGCCATCTCATTCTCTGTCATCCCCTTCTCCTCCTGCCCCCAATCCCTCTCAGCATCAGAGTCTTTTCCAGTGAGTCAACTCTTCGCATGAGGTGGCCAAAGTACTGGAGTTTCAGCTTTAGCATCATTCCTTCCAAAGAAATCCCAGGGCTGATGTCCTTCAGAATGGACTGGTTGGATCTCCTTGCAGTCCAAGGGACTCTCAAGAGTCTTCTCCAACACCACAGTTCAAAAGCATCAGTTCTTCGGCTCTCAGCCTTCTTTCCTCTTATAATTTAAAATTACACAGAAATGCTAGATTGTAAATGTGGTTTCTTCAGCTCCACCAGAAGTACAATCCGAGTCTGGTAACGATGATGACAACGATGATGCAGAGGATCTGATCGGTGAATCGATTAATAAAATGCAGATTTATTTATCTCTGTTATTCCTCCTGGCCTCAGGTTTAGGAATGACTGCTAGTCTTATTTGTCTACTTCATTCCAGTTTTCAGATCTGGTTTAGGAAGTAGTCTAGCCTAAGCAGGAAGGGGGCTTCCAGTGGCATTAGTGGTAAAGAAACTGCGGGCGATGCAGGGGATACGAGAGACCGGGGTTCAGTCCCTGCGTTGGGAGGGTCCTGTGAAGGAGGGCTTGGTAACCCACCCCATTGTTCTTGTCTAGGGAGTTCCATGGACAGAGGAGCCTGGCTGGCTACAGCCCGGGGGTCGCAAAGAGTCCGACATGACTGAGATGACTGAGCACGCAAGCAGGAGAAGAAAGCATGAAAGGAGAGAATGTTATCTGGCACGTAGATATTTTCTTTGTTGAGTATTCAGTTATTAAATACAAGTAAATAATTGTCATTAGCCTGAGTGAGGATGCTGAAAGTTCATTAATAAATTAGACTTGGAGAAAATCATTTCTGGAAAAGAGGGACTAATATTTATAAAACTGCATAAATTTCTTCTGTTAAAGTCATAGTTTAACCCTCTTGACAGATCTTGAGATCCTGTCTGCCATGGAAAAAAATATATCTGATAAAGATGAAAATTCTCAAAATATCAGTCTCTTAGCAACCACCTAGATTTAAAGAGTTCACTTTCTTACCACCCTTTGAGAAGTGTATTAATGATTAAATGGCTCCTGAGAGAAAGCTA
Source organism: Bos indicus x Bos taurus (assembly GCF_003369695.1). NCBI lineage: Eukaryota > Metazoa > Chordata > Mammalia > Artiodactyla > Bovidae > Bos > Bos indicus x Bos taurus. The sequence continues at coordinate 69,714,615 of NC_040095.1, read as the reverse complement.
TTGAGCACCATCGGATTGAGGGGTGTGGTCCCATGAGAGGCTCACCTGATTGATGGTCTCAGCCTCAAGTGATATCACTTGGCAGCAATTCTGATGCTGGGTCCACCTTCCAGTCTCAGGGTCTGAGATGGCTTTCAGTGAGCTTTGGGCTTCCCTGGTGGCTCAGACAGTGCAGAATCTGCCTGCAGTGTGGGAGACTCAGGTTCAAACCCTGAGTCAGAGAGATCCCCTGGAGAAGGGAATGGCTGCCCAACCCAGCATTCTTGCCTGGAAAATCCCATGGACAAAACAGCCTGTCAGGCTACAGTCCATGGGGTCACAAGAGTTGGACATGACTGAGTGATTAACACTTCAGTTCAGTGCACTTTGGGTGACTTTCTTGGAGTGAGTCTCATTTGTAATCCATTTGACAATGTGAAATACAGTATTAAGTGAGAACAACTGTGACGTTTCTGAGAATTGATATTCAGCTCTTTACAATCCAAATATTTATTTTTGGTTCTGAACCAAACAGAAAACAAGAGCTCGGATACTCATGTCTGTGAAAGAAAAGTTATAGTCAGTGAATGGAATAATTTCACGATTGCAATTCTACTCCCAGCCCTTAGTCCAAATAAGCGCCTGATCTGAAAGAGATTCTCCAGGTGAGAACTGAGAGAGATGGTGCTTTACGGAGGACATCACATGAGCTGGCAGATTATCCTCAGAGTAAACATTTCTAATGGGACACATTGCTTCAGACTTGGTGTCATCTGTCACTCGTCTCAGATTTGGATTGTCCCTGGAATAATAAAGAAGCCCTCTGTCATTGTCTGACATCATGCGAGGCAGTGGTTTCTCCGTTTGCTCCACCAGCTTCTCTGAGGGCTCAGCTGAGCAGCTGCAGGCAGGTAGGAGCTGGGATCACCCTGCAGGTGGAGGGAGGTAGGAAACCTACATTTTGGAGACCTCTGCTCTGTGTCAATGTTCCTTGTGGTTCACCACTTTCTCTGGAATGACCTCTTATCTGTGATGGCAACAAACCCCCCCCAGCAGAGAGTCAACACCCACGCGGAGCCTTCCTTAACAAGGAGTGGACCCTAAGATCACATTTGCTAGGAAAACATACAGGACATTTAGATTTCTTTAAAATTCACTTTATTGACATATGGTTGTTCACAATAGTCTCTTATGATCCTTTATACTTCGGTGTTGCCTGTTGTAACTTCTCCTTTTTCCTTTCTAATGTAATTATAAATAAATTTTATAAAAGCAACTTCACTAAGTCTCCTCGGTGATGAATTATGAGCCCCTAAATGAGGGTATGTGCAAAAATTATATAGGCCTTTTGATGAGATATAAATCTCCAGCAAATCAGCCACAATGAGGATTCTTCCACAGCCAGATCTTACCTTAGTTCTTGTTTATAAATACGTGGCAACTAGACCTGACCTTGGACACTGTGAGGACCTGTCAGACAGAGTTGAGTAGGGGCCTTAATCCGGGTGCATCTTCAAAGGTGGGGATAATGAGTTTGGGGACATTTAAGCTACTGAGGAAGGGAATGCCATTATTATAAAATGAAATATGGCCATTTCCCCTTAAACTGACACAAGGTAAGATTTTCCCTAAAATAAACTTATTTGGGGGTCCCTTCAGGTTTTTTTTAATTCAAGTGTCAATCAATGAAGAATTTCTTTATGGACCTCTCCTGTGTAAATCTATCGCACTGAGGAAGCCGTTACACTAGCTTAAATTCTAGGGATGTTGCTCAGGTTTGCTGGGGCCGCGCTGACAGTGTCGCAGACGGGGGCCTTCAGCCACAGAGCTGTGTCATCTCATGGCTCTAGACGCTGCCCGTCCCTCCTCAAGCTCCCAGCAGCAGCGGTTTCCGGGGACGAACCGCTCTCGGGGTCGCGGGTGGCCTTCTCAGCATCTTGTCCTCCTGTTGGGAAACCAGTCCTAGAGAGCTGGGCTCACCCTTCTGACCTCGTTTAACCTTCCCCTGTTTTCAAAGGACCATCTCCAAACAGCCACATTCCAAGGTGCTGGGGTTGGAGTTTCAGTTTTGAATCTGGGAAAACACAGTTCAGTCTGTAATGGACAACGGGAGATCGAAATGGTGTATCCTAGCGAGGACAAAGTAACTTAAGTCCCCAAACCTGGGTCGACCATTCCTGAGACATGATTGTGTTTGAGGGGTTTTGTGTTTTCTGCTCTCCAGCAGACAGGACTCCCTGAGTCTTAGTGTGTCTGGGGAAAGACCCGCCTCTGGGGGACCTGGGTTCACAGGACTCCCTCCAACTCCTGGGAAACAGAGTCTGAGGGACTTAGCATCAAGGGTCTCCTACTGGGCCAATGGTGATCAGAAAAGACTTGTCAAAACCTGGAATAGATGTCTTGGGAGAGAATGTTACGTGTGACAAAGGTGTGACGGAGTGATAGATCCTCCACGTGGAGGGGCTGCTGCCTGAACATCACCACTGGAAAACTTCAGGCCCCAAGAACGAATGAATGACCAACTCAATCAATCAAACAGCTAGGCTCACGTGTGGAGGCTGTAGAAAGCTGCCGTGTGCATTTTTACTTTGCAGTGCTGGTAATTGCTTCCTTTCTGTGCCCATGGCTATGATAGATTTTTTCCCCCCATAATTATAATTTCAGCAAATTTTTACAATTGTAAAATACTGCATTTTTAAAGAAATCCAACTGTCATTCCCCATTGAGCAGAGCTTCATTTTATGCTGTTCATTCGGTTGTCTTCCTCAGTCTGGGCACCCAGCTCCAAGAACTCTTTACAGGGGCAGATTTATGATGGATGCCATCTGGTCTGATAGAAGGAAACAGATATTGATTTTTAATATTTTCTCCCAACTTGTTTACTCTAGGATAATACAGCAGCTGTGTGGCAGCTTGTCTCCGAGTGGAAAGGATTATTACCACTGCCTTTTGATGAGATAAATTACCTAGGATGACTTGAATGGCTAAAGGGTATACTTTGATGTTATGTCGCTTCATTTACCCTTATGACTAAATGATTATTGATTTTATATTTTTAAGCTCTTGAAACGTGAAAATAAGTTGGTGGAGGAGCCTTGCTGTGTTCGTTTTATTAATTTATTTCTGCAGGGCATAATTCACTTTGGACCAGGTTGTGAAGGTTTTGGGTTCATGACCGGCTGTAGATACAGTTGCAAAGAAATGGCTTATTTATATAGTCATTGCAAGTAGTCCCAAAATCAATACAGTCTGGGATTGGATGATTAAACTCAGTCCCTTTGTGGGATTCATTCCCGTGGCCGCTGCCCCAATCATCTTGACCACAGCAGATCCATGGGATCAAGTCTACAAACAGCAAGTTTGTTTAAGCTGAAATTTTTTTTTTTTTTGCTCATTTTTTTTTTTTTTTTTATCTGCTATGTTCATTCAATGGCATTTTAACGGCCTGGAAAAAAAGGAGTTGATTGCTTATGCTTACTTCAATTAAATCAGGAATCTGCATTCAAAGGGCACCTCCCAGGCCTTCTAGAATGTCTGTGGGTGGATTGGGTGCACTTGGATCAGAGGTGGGGGCCGTGCTGTATATCGTCTGAGGTGCTTCTGCGGCTCAGGGGTCTGAGGTGTGTGCTAAACCCTCGGCTGCTCGGCTGGCTCAGGACGCCCAGGTGCCTCTCTGTGCTGGGGGGGGGCGCCGGCGTCTTTCTGGGCAGACCCGCCTGTGCTGCCGCCCTCTGACGTGCAGCGCTGGTCTGTGTCTGTCCTCGGTGTGCCCGTACCAGTCCCTTTTATGTCTATTACTCCCTGGTCAAGTGCAAAACTCTATAGAAAATCAGATTGTGTTTTGTTTGTATTTTTCATAATTTTCCCGATACTTAGTTCCATAGGTTTTAACATAATTCGCCTCATTCCATCTGTTCCTTGTTAGTATTAACATCTGATTTGATTGTGAGTCTTACAGCATCTCTGACTTCGAGTTTCACGTTTGGAATTAGGGATCTGAATTTTTTAAGGCGATCTTCTCTGCTCGCCGCACACTCCGTGACAAGAGAAGCCCCAGCCCCTGTGAAGGAAATGCAAGTAAGAGGGACCCACTTTCTAGGAAGAATTTCATTCATTTACGCAGACCGTCTAAACCCCAGAGGGAACCAGCGTCTGGGATTCACGGTGGTTATGGGGGCCCCAACTTTTTCTTAGTTTCAGCAGAGTCCTCGGCCTGGGACTTCACTCCCTGCTGCCCAACCCCACTCAGCTGTGGTGGAGAAGAGATAGACTGTGAAACTCACTACTGCGTCTTGTCCCGGGATGGCATTTTAAAAGCCAACATTTTATATACCATTGCATTTGGTAATATTACTTTTTGCCTCGGAAATTTATTTCAGATCAAGTCAACGCTTGGAGAACTTCAAATGTGCCAACAGAGACGACCCCTCTGTCCTCGCAGGGGAAGCAAATACAAGGCATTTCCTTCCGAAGACATGACTCCTCACTGCTGTTAGTCATGGGGGCACATTTTACAGAATTAAAAAAAAGGTGTAAAACACTTTTCCTTACTTTAGTTGGTCTGTGTGTATGTATAATTAATATGTAGTAAATTCTGTGGCTCCAGCTTAAAGCTTGTTTAAATGCATAGAATTTGAAGTCGAATGAAGAAATAAAATAACTTTCAGAGCAGTGTAATGTAATATGTTGATCAATTTTATAGGGGAGTGGTGAATATTTAATTAATCACCTCATGACAATTATTCACACCGGTCGGAATCAAGGTCTCCATTAAAGCCGAAGAATGGCTTCATTACAAATGACCCATAAAAGTGTCAAGTGCTGGCTGCGAAGACAAGTAATTTCCTTTCCCTTTAAAACCATTAGATGGAATGATGGGGGTGGGGCAGGTGATGAAGTGCGTAATCGTGTGATTACAAAGAAAAGCTTGAACAGTAAATTTGACAGCTAGGGTGGAGAGGGGAGCGGAGAAGGGCTATAACGCGGCGCCTGTCTGTGCCCCTTCCGAGAGCCTTCAATTTCATAAGAGGAGGGGAAGGCGGCCTCCTATTTTTGCGGACTCTGCTCTCGATGCAGCGGTGTTTGCCCAGGATGTTGGCGTGCCAAGCCATCAGCGACGCTGGATGTAAACAGAATTGACGTTTTTCACTGAGACTCTTGAAGGCTCTCGGCAGAGGGCGGGCGCGTTTGCTGCGCAGTGACTGACGTCCGGGGAGGCCGGCCTCCCCGCCCGCGTCTGGACTGCACAGCGAGACCCATATGTCACCAGAACCGGCCCGAGCACCTCTGGGCCTGGCTGGGAGGACTCGGGGCACATCGATCTCTATGGCTTCTCTCTCGCCCCCGGAGCAGTCTGGAAAGTTGATGACTGCGGACGTTTCACCAAATCCATTTCTTAATTTTTCAGCCTTGGCCACGAATCCTTGACATTGATCAACTTTCAGATGCCGTGATGGGTCTCTGGGTTTTGAGGAACTCTTGCAGATATTTTCCTGAGTGAAAAATATTTTTCGTTCCCAAATGACTTGGCGGTGGAAATTCGTTTAGGAGAATGTCAGGATTCCAGGGCCTTGGAGAAAATAATATTGGATGGAATGTCTCCTCCAACCTCACTCCCAGCCCACCGCCCCCGCCCCCGCCCCCACCCAGCTGAGAGAGGCACCCTGGGTGTGAAAACCAAAGTTCAGCTTTAAGAGATCTTCTTAGATGCCAGTGCTAGGGTCGTAATAAGTGTTTCAGATATTTGAATTTAATGGTGACTATGGGCTTCCCTTGTGGCTCAGTTGGTAAAGAATCCACCTGCAACGCAGGAGACCTGGGTTTGATCCCTGGGTTGGGAAGAGCCCCTGGAGAAGGGAAAGGCTACCCACTGCAGTATTCTGGCCTGGAGAATTCCATGGACTATACAGTCCATGGGGTCGCAAAGAGTTGGACACGACCGAATGACCTTGACTATGGCCTCTTTAGCTGTTAGAATTTGTCTAAATTGGCAGAACGTTCAAAGGGCTATTCCTGGCTTCAAGAGAAGCAGCATCCAAAGAGATGAAGGTTTTCAAAAGCTGAGTGAGTCTTGGCCAGCCCTGAAACACGGTGCTGAAGCCCGACTCCTCTTTATTTCTCCGCACCTCACCTCTTCTAGGCTCCTTTACCCCTGGGTAGCCTGGCTCGTGCACACACACACGCACAAGTTCAAGTGGCCGCTTTGGAGGACTAATGGCTATTGACGCTGGCTGGGATTTCTGAGATGCTATCTCACCCCCATAAAGACTGCGGTATGCCGTTTACATTGTATCTGCTGATTGTATAATCATTATTGATTTCCTTGTGTGTAGTACCTATGTCAAACAGCCTAATATATTTAAATGGTGATTATTTCAGTTCTGTATCTACCACGAGATAAGATCAAAGGCAGTTAAGTCTGGGCTAGATAGGGGGCAAGATAGGGTAATGCACTCGAGACCCTGCCTAGGCTATTGTGCAGCTCAACAGCCATTGAGAGTATTTAATAATTAACTTTCTAAAGCAGGCTGAGATTTTTGGGTCCGCAGAAGAATGAGACTGGCAGATGGCGGGAGAACGTCCCAGCCCTGCAGCTGTAAAGGCATCTCAGGCACGAGAATGCCAGCGGACGGATGGATTGCTTTCAAAGACCCTGGGAAATCATTCTGTGTGCTTAATTTACTCCTTGTTTTATACAAACACTCCTGAAGAAATGAGACCCACATTTAGACCGACGTGTGATTTCCCCCAGGCTGGAGTCACTGCTCACCGCAGGGGTGGGGCGCGCGGTGAGCCCCGCCAGTGGTGAGCAGGCTCTGTGGCTCCGTCTCCGGGGTGGCACTGTCATTGTGCTTTGTTAATCATCCGGTGGCACCCGGCCTGGGCCGCTGGGTCAGGAGGTCTGATTGGGCACACTTATGTGAGGGCAAAGCACGCTGATTTTGTTGCAGCTGCAGAATTTGCTTTACAGCATTTTCTTTTTCAAAATACATTTTGGATTACAGTTTCATTGGAATTCTCTACAGCATAATAAAGAAATACTTATTAACTTGAAAGGTGCTACATTTAAGATACTGTAAGAAAACTAAAGCGCCATGAAAACCAGATCTGAACGCGAGGCTTAACAGACGCAGACATCAGCAGACGCTTTGACGGTTGTGGTTCGAGCAGTCTCCCTGGCCGTGACAAGTGGGGATCGTAAGCCCTCACCCGTCTACTTTCTCTCCCGGCAGGGTGGGTGGGACGTGTCTGCCGGCTCTGACAGATGCTTCTGTGGCTTCATTCGAATATCTGTTCAGACTGTCTTCTTGGACCACATCATTTTTTCCCCCTTTACATCATGTTTATTAGAAGTTATCCTGCTTAGCTGGGGTCGTTAACAGAACACCAAGGGCAACCACAGAATCAGAGCAAGGCCAAGTTTTTCCAGGAAACCACAGAGTCAATTTTGATGTCAGGCTCGTCAGATGCAGTGATTTGTTTCAATGAACCTTGGCAGATGAAAGGTTCATAGTACAAAACGTCCTGAAACATCATCTTTTAAGCTTTCCAGAATGCTGTTGGATCCAGTCTCACATAAAGTCATAGACATAAAGCAAATAGGAGTTCCCAGGTGGCGCTAGTGGTAAAGAATCCGCCGGCCAGCGCAGGAGATGCAAGAGAGGAGGGTTTGATTCCTGGGTTGGGAAGATCCCCTGGAGAAGGGAGCGGCTACCCACTCCGGTATTCTTGCTTGGAGAATCCCAGGGACAGAGGAGCCTGGCAGCTATGGTCCATGGGATCACAAAAAGCTGGACTGGGCGACCAACACTTTCACACAGAGTCAAGTAGTGCCGATGAGGAACGTGATTGAGTCCTGCAGCGGCTGACCCGTGTTTCAGGTGGAGAAAGCCACGGTGCAGCACGTGAGCGCCTGCCCCAGGGCACTAAGGCCTCCTGGGGTGCGTGCCCTGCTTCGTCACCAACCTGCCCACCCCGGGGACGAAGGGACACTCCGGGCTGCAAAGTCTCAAGTTTTGCTTGGGTTCTCTGAACACCTTGCTGCGGTGGCCACGCGGAAACGGAGTTCCAACAGGTCGCCCGCACAGTTCACCCAGACGGTAGTGGAATAAAGGGATTCGGGTCACACTCTTGTTGAAATGCAATAATCATACTGAGAACACTTGATTTGATTTGTATTTAATTTGTTGATTTTAAGTGATCTTGTGGTTACTTCTGGCATCCAATTCATTACAATACTTACCCTTAAACTAGTTCCATGTGAGATATAGTGTAGTAACGTTTTTATTCCTTAGTTTTACTGTTTTTTTTTAAGATAAGGTCAAGGTTGAGAGGACACAGAAAATCTTTTATTATTTTAAATTCTTTTTAAGCTTTTTATTTTATGTTGGAGTATCAATGATTATATACCAGGGCTTCCCTGGTAGGTCAGCTGGTAAATAATCCACCTGCAATGCAGGACACCCTAGCTGGATTCCTGGGTCCAGAAGATCCCCTGGAGAAGGGAATGGCTACACACTCCAGTGTTCTGGCCCGGATTGCATACAACTATACAATTCCACAGATTGTATAGTCCACGGGGTTGCAAAGAATTGGACACGACTGAGCAACTTTCTCTTTCATTTTGGTCTTCCCTGGTGACTGTCGGTAAAGAATCTGCCTGCAATGCAGGAGACCTGTGTTCAATCCCTGGGCCAGAGAAGATCCCCTGGAGAAGCAAATGGCAACCCACTCCAGTATTCGTGCCTGGAAAGTCCCATGGACAGAGGAGCCTGGTGGGTCTGATGGGAACCCACAGTCTGTGGGGTTCATACCGGTGATTAACAATCTGTGTTAGTTTCGGGTGTACAACAAAGTGACTCAGTTATACATGAATCTATTCTTTTTCAAATTTTTTTCCATTTAATGTTTAATATCCATTCAGTATTTTGTTACTTAATACTGAGCAGAGTTCTCTGTGCTATACAGTATGATTTCAGTTCAGTTTAGTAGCTCAGTCCTGTCCAACTCCTTGTGACCCCATGGACTGCAACACTCCAGGCCTCCCTGTTCATCACCAACTCCCAGAGCTTGCTCAAACTCATGCCCATCGAGTCGGTGATGCCATCCAACCATCTCATCCTCTGTTGTCCCCTTCTCCTCCTGCCTTCAATATTTCCCAGCATCAGGGTCTTTTCCAATTAGTCACTTCTTCGCATCTGGTGGCCAAAGGATTGGAGTTTCAGCATCAGCCCTTCTAAGGAATATTCAGGACTGATTTCATTTAGGATGGACTGGTCGGATCTCTGTGCAGTCCAAGGGACTCTCAAGAGTCTTCTCCAAAACCACACTTCAAAAGCATCAATTCTTTGGCACTAAGCTTTTCTTATGGTCCAACTCTCACGTCCATATATGACCACTGGAAAAACCATAGCTTTGACTAGATGAACCTTTGTCGGCAAAGTAATGTATTTGCTTTTTAATATGCTGTCTAGGTTGGTCATAGCTTTTCTTCCAAGGAGAAAGTGTCTTTTAATTTCATGGCTGTAGTCACCATCTGCAGTGATTTTGAAGCCCACCCAAAAATAAAGTCTCTCATTGTTTCCATTGTTTCTCCATCTATTTGCCATGAAGTGGTGGGACTGGATGTTATGATCCTAGTTTTTTTAATGTTGAGTTCTAAGCTAGCTTTTTCACTCTCCTCTTTTACTTTCATCAAGAGGCTCTTTAGTTCTTCTTTGATTTCTGCCATAAGGATGGTGTCATCTGCATGTTTGAGGTTATTGATATTTCTCCTGGCAATCTTGATTCCAGCTTGTGCTTCATCCAGCCTGAAATTTCACATGGTGTACTCTGCATAGAAGCTAAATAAGCAAGGTGACAATATACAGCCTTGACATACTCCTTTCCTGATTTGGAACCATTCTGTTTTTCCATGTCCAGTTCCAACTGTTGCTTCTTGACCTGCATACAGATTTCTCAGGAGGCAGGTAAAGTGATCTGGTATTCCCATCTTTTGAAGAATTTTCCAGTTTGTTGTGATCCACAGTCAAAGGCTTTAGTGTAGTCAATGAAGCAGAAGTAGGTGTTTTTCTGAAATTTTCTTGCTTTTTCTAGGACCCAACAGATATTGGCATTTGATCTCTGGTTCCTCTGCTATATAGCATAAGCATTTTAAATCTTAGAGGGCTGTATTACACACTGTTTTCCATGGGCAATCTGAAATGTGGAATTTCCTGCACTTCAAGGAATGGCATTGTTGGGCAGGCATAAGGTAAAAAGCCCAGGGTTTCTTCCTCATCATCTGCCTGTTCAGCAGAGTTCGCTCCCCACATGGGCAAGGCAGAGAGCACGGGCACCCCAGCGCCCACTGGGTGGCTCTGTGTGAGCAGGGGGCAAAGCCTGGCCCCGTCAACACCACTTGGCCTACAGACCCCACACCCGCAAGCAGGGAGGACACAGGGCTTTGGGCCCCTGCACACAGTTGGGGCTACTGATCACTGGTGATTCGGGACAGAGATGAGGGGCCACCCCTGACGGGGGAGTTTTAGTGTCGACGGGGTGGCTTCCTGGCACGACCCCTGCAAACATCGTGGCCATGAAGGAACCCCCTGTGTCTCAGGCTGCCCTCTCCCCAAGCCAGCCCCAGGGTGGGGCGGCCTGCATCGGAAAGTGCCTGTGGGACATCCTGGTGGGGGCCGGGCCTGCGCAGGGAAGGGCCACACGAGATGGGGGCAGGGTTCAGCAAGTCCCACGGGGGCCTCTGGGGGATGCTCAGGAGCTCTGGGGGCCGCAGAGTTGTCCGTGGGGTGAGAGCGGAGATGGGGAGGGGGCACATGGACACCCATCCCCCCAAGGCTGGTTAAGGGTCATCCTAGGATGAGTCCTTGTCAATCTCCAGGCAGAGCAGGTTCTGGGCGTCTCAGGAGCCTCTGATGGTGACTCGGGAGTGGACTGCTTGGTGAAAAGACAAACCGGGGGTGGGGTGGTCCTGAAGATGGTGATGGGTTGGAGGGGAGGTGGGAGCCCCCAGAGAGCTGCCACCAGGAGACATTCTTTTAACAGCATGGCTAATTTTATCCAAAAAGGAAACTTAAGTTGTAATTAAAAATACTCATTAAATGGGATTATTTAAAATGTTTAAAAAAGCCAATCGGAAAATGGGCAAAAGACCTAAATAGACAATTCTCCACAGATGACATGCAGATGGCCAAAAAGCACACGAAAGGATGTTCAACATTGCTCATTAATAGGGAAACGTGAGCCAGAACCGCCCCAAGGCATCACCTCACACTGGCCATGACAGCCACCATCCCAGCGTCTACCGACGACAAATACTGGAGAGGGTGTGCAGGGAAGGGATCCTACTGCACTGTTGACGGGAATGCAAACTGGTGTGGTCACTCCGGAGAACAATACGGAGGTTCCTTAAAAAACTGGAGATACAGCCACCATCCGACACTGCAGTCCCACCCCTGGGCATACAGCCAGAGGAAGCTCTAACACGTCGGTCAACGTTCACAGCAGCTCTAGCTGCGACAGCCAGGAATAAATGTCCACGGACAGATGGATAGATGAAGACGATGTGGTGTATATATGCAGTGGAATCCTGCTTAGCAGTCAAAAGAGTGAAATAATACCAAATCGGCAGCAACACGCATGCACCTAGAGACTGTCACAGTAACTGAAGTAAGTCAGAGAGAAAAAGATAAATACCATATCACTTACATATGAAATCTAAAAATTCGTACAAATGACTTTCATTACAAAAGTGAAATAGGCTCACAAACATAGGCAACAGATTTGTGGTTGGATGAGAAAGTGGAGATAAATTAGGAGTTTGGGGTCAGCACACACACATCACTATATATACTAATAAAATGCACAAACAGAAAGGACCTGCTGTATAGCGCAGGGAGCTGTATCCATATCTTGCAATAACCTATCGAAGAAAATAATCTGGACTAGGATATATAAATATATATACAGCTGAATCACTTTGCTTACACTTGAAACTAACGACATTGTAAACTAACTGTATTTCATTAAAAATCATAAAAATATGTTCAGTTCTAACTGCCATTTGGGTATCGTGCTACTATTCCCCAATAGTGCGATTCCACTGAGGGGGGCTCTGCAGGAAGCATTGGTGTGTGCGTGCGTGTCTGCGTTCACCAGCTCTAGAAGCATCCAGACTGAAGGTGGGTGGTGGGGACCCCCAGAGATCTTCTGGGGACGTGGTTCAGCTCGGGACTGTGGGGTCTTGGGGAGTCCTGGAAACTATCTGTTACTCAGCACTGCCTTTTCCGCAGGGACCTGGCCATCCCCAAAAGCAGTTTGCAAGCTGCAGTGCTTTGCCAGTGGATAATACACAGTGAAGAGAGTTCCAGAAAAACATCTATTTCTGCTTTATTGACTATGCCAAAGCCTTTGACTGTGTGGATAACAATAAACTGTGGAAAATTCTTCAAGAGATGGGAATACCAGACCACCTGACCTGCCTCTTGAGAAACCTATATGCAGGTCAGGAAGCAACAGTTAGAACTGGACATGGAACAACAGACTGGTTCCAAATAGGAAAAGGAGTACGTCAAGGCTGTATATTGTCACCCTGCTTATTTAACTTATATGCAGAGTACATCGTGAGAAACACTGGACTGGAAGAAGCACAGGCTGGAATCAAGATTGCCGGGAGAAATATCAATCACCTCAGATATGCAGATGACACCACCCTTATGGCAGAAAGTGAAGAGGAACTAAAAAGCCTCTTGATGAAAGTGAAAGTGGAGAGTGAAAAAGTTGGCTTAAAGCTCAACATTCAGAAAACGAAGATCATGGCCTCCGGTCCCATCACTTCATGGCAAATAGATGGGGAAACAGTGGAAACAGTGTCAGACTTTATTTTTTGGGGCTCCAAAATCACTGCAGATGGTGACTGCAGCCATGAAATTAAAAGACGCTTACTCCTTGGAAGAATAGTTATGACCAACCTAGATAACATACTGAAAAGCAGAGACATTACTTTGCCAACAAAGGTCCATCTAGTCAAGGCTATGGTTTTTCCAGTGGTCATGTATGGATGTGAGAGTTGGACCGTGAAGAAAGCTGAACGCTGAAGAATTGATGCTTTTGAACTGTGGCGTTGGAGAAGACTCTTGAGAGTCCCTTGGACTGCAAGGAGATCCAACCAGTTCATTCTGAAGGAGATCAGCCCTGGGTGTTCTTTGGAAGGACTGATGTTGAAGCTGAAACTCCAATCCTTTGGCCACCTGATGTGAAGAATTGACTCATTTGAAAAGACCCTGATGCTGGGAAAGATTGAAGGTGGGAGGAGAAGGGGACGACTGAGGATGAGACGGCTGGATGGCATCACCGACTCGATGGACGTGAGACTGAGTGAACTCCGGGAGTTGGTGATGGACAGGGAGGCCTGGCGTGCTGCAATTCATGGGGTTGCAAAGAGTTGGACACGACTGAGCGACTGAACTGAACTGAATCCACAATGACCAACCTTTTCCCCACAGTATGGTGACAGTGTAACACTACCTTGGACATCAGCAGAAAATATTTAAGGGTCAAACAGCTAGTCTAAGGAATTTCCTGAGTGTTTACACTTGAGATTTGCATAATATTTTACTTCTTAGTCTTTATGTGTAAAAGAGAGAAAACAAAAGGATAGCTGAGCCAGATTTTACGATTTGAAAACTTAACATGGCCTGCAGATGGAGGTCATGGTTTATGGCCTTGGTCCCTGACAGCTGCTGGAGACCTTCCCGCTTCTCAGAGCTTTCCCTTGTCTGACACCACTGTGTTATCCCTTGGCATTAAAAGAATTGAATGTCTCTGTTTGCAAAAGCATTTTTAGCAATGAGGGCATTTACAGAATGCTTTAGTGTCTAGGATGTCCTGTTCATTCTCAGAGAGGATGGTCTTGAAAGCTCCACCAGCTCTCAAGGGCAAGGCAAGCTGTGTGGAGTGCACGGCCACGTGTAGGGAGGCAAGCTGTGTGGAGCGCATGGCCACGTGTAGGGACCACCTTTTGGTGTCTGACTCACAACAGCTCTTGAGGCCATTGAAAAATCACTTCCGTGTAAAATTGCATATCTTCGATTTGAACCATTATTCCACCTTGTTTGAGTCCATTTTAAACAACCTGTGAAGCACAAGCCTTCATCTTTACCTGTTCCCAGTGACAGCTACTGAGGGATTTTGGCAGTGACTTTGCAGCTGAAACCCTGAGGAACCACGCCCTGTCAACTATGAGTTTCTGTAGAGTCGGGATATCATGGCCCCAAGGCTGACTCTGTTGTTTGAAGATGAAGGCATACGCATTCTGATTGTTTAAAATTTAATCCAAAATGACGTGTTCATCAAATACTTAATCCCTACTACTTGAAATTATGAAGCTGGTGCCAAGGGATTTTCTGATATTCTTTAGAGACTTCTTGAGGTTCTTTCCGGGATGCCTTAAGAAGGAGAAAGGACATTCTGGTCTATGGAGGTTCCCTGGCCTTTGCAGGAACCCTGATACTCTGACATTTCAGTGCTAATTAATGCTCTCTGGGAAGCTAGAGGCTCTGCAGAAGGGTCTCTGTTTTCACTTTCACATGCTGTGGAAGCTTCTCTGGTGGTCATGGAATTCATATTAGGAATTTCACGTGTCCTGTCAAGAATTTTCTGATGCTACAACTTTTGCTTATACCAACTAACTAGTCCCTGTTATGTACATAGATCTATGCTTCATTTTTAATTTAAGAAAAGCTTCTGCATCTCCCTTTGCCCTTAGCAGCCCTACATTTTGTTCTCCTTTTCTTAAATGAAGGGAATTTGATGGCTCCCACAATAGATAAACTCAGAGGTTGGGATGGGATTCAGGCATGGTTTGATCAAGCCCCTGTTTCTGTTTAGCTGTGATTGATTGTCTCAGAGCTCCCCCACTCCATATGTGGTTGTCACCCCAGAATCACTTCTCTTGTAGTGGTGAATAAAGACAAGTCAGGCTTTGTGCTCTCCAGAGCATAGCTGCTTCCTGAACAGGCACTTCCCCCAGGTTTGTCCACCTGAATGGTGTTGTGTGGCTCTGATGAACCAGGTACTTAGCCTGGAGACTGGGCTGTGCTCATCAGCCTCTCATTGCTACCTGCCTCACTCTGATGCTGCTGCAGTCAGCTCCCCCCAAGGTACACAGCCTACCTGGGGAGGAAGAAGGGTGAGATTGTCATTCTCCATATACTTCAGTGCCTGCGGAGTAATTGGACAGCACTGACTGTGCTGTTGCAGGCTTTAAGGACTGGAGAAGGTGATGGAGAAATCTCTGAAGAGAGAAGCAGGAGAACCTGCCTGTCTTCCCTCAACTGCACCTGTCCCTACCTGGCTCACAGCATGACAGCCCTGTACTCCAGGGGTGATGGCATAAAGCAGAAAGTTCCTGGGCCCTGCTCTCCGTCCCTCGGACCCCTCCTCTCCTTGATTCTGCACTCAGACCCTCGTCCTGAGCCTAGCCCCTGGCTTGCCATGCCAGTTTTGGGAGCACAACCTTCTCTTGCTGCCTTAAATCAAGCAGTTCACTGGGCCCTGGAATCAAGTGCGGACTCAAAGGGACCCCCACCCACCCTGACCCTGGCTCAGACAGCTGCTGGGAGGACAGGGGCAGTCCTGGATGAATCCATGAGACAGTCCCAGGTAGCAGAGGGCTTTTAACATCACTGCGTTCTCCCGGCCCAGGCCCCTGTGCTCTGTGTGACCTGGAGGAGTTCAAGGTCACAGCATCCACAGCAGGAGGCCACGCCCATCGAGGATCGTGGAAAATCCAAGGGCAGACACTCAACAGTGGCTCGAGACAGCAGAAGGACTTGGTGCCATGGAGAAAGATGACACTGCATCCCAGACTCCTGCCCTTGGGTGCTGCCTGTTTATTTATTTGTTTGTTCTCTTGAGAGACAGTGATTTATGCAGATAGTTATTAATCAGCTCTCTTTGGTGAGAGTGCTCTGTCGTTGCTGTTCAGTCGCTAAGTTGTGTCCGACTCTCTGAGACCCCATGCACTGCAGCACGCCAGGCTTCCCTGTCCTTCGCCATCTCTGAGCTTGCTCAAACTCACATCTGTTGAGTTGGTCGTGCCATCAAACCCTCTGTCCTCTGTCATTCCCTTCTTCTTTGTGAGAGTGCATTCTCCAGTTTAAAAGATCTTAGCCATCATCACTGTTCTCACAAATTCACGGCTACTGTGGAGGGAAAAACAAGCACCCAGAGATGGAGAGGCTCGCACAGTGGAGCTGCCTGCCTGCAGGAAGAGGGTTTCAGTGGAGCTTGGCCAGTGAGCAGGCATCCACAGGCAGAAAAGGTGCTGGGGCTGGAAAAGACCCCATGGGGGAAGCAGGGTGGGGCCAGGACCCCCGGGAAGGGATGTGAGTTTCTCTGTAGAGCAGGAGCTGGCAGAGGTCTGTGAGGCAGAATGGAACGTGAATTTATTTTGACATTTACAAGAAACTCTGGCCCCAGCCAAGGAAGGCATTTCAGAGGGGTGAGGCTGGGGCAGGGGGTGTCTGTGATGCAGTGAAGCCTGGGACAGTGCAGTGGAAAGATGCAAGGACATTGCGGCAGAAGTAGGGAAAGGAAGCAAAAGTGGTCTTGAAATTTCTTGCCCAAGAGAAGGAAAGGATGGTGAGCCAGGGAGCACAGGTGAAGATGGATGGATAGATGGATGGATGGATAGATGGATGTACGGATGGATAGAGGGATGGATGGACGGATGGATGGATGGATACATGAATGGATGCATAGATGGAATATGGATAGATAGATGAAAGAAGCAGGGCCATCTGGTTGACTTACATAGCAGCAACTGGAGAGGAGGGGTCTTCTCTGAGGGAGGAGCTGCAGGTGGGGAGGGTTGCTAAGTCACAACCGCCCTTGCCCAGGCACCTCTCAGGATGGCCCCCACTCCCACATGACACCACCTCTCCCTCCAGGAGTCCACTCCACTGTGCTCTGGGGTTACTGAAGAGGGAGCTCTCACTGCCCTTTCACCAGGCTTGGGAGCCAAGGAAGGGAGACTTGGAACCAACAGATGGTTTACATGGACCCCTGAGGGACAGGTAGGACTTGGTCAGGTGATGTGAGGGGCAGGCACTCCTGGGACGTGCAACCGTAACCATATGTCAAAGGCAGAACCACGGATATTTTGAGCTGCAGGCTGGGTGCCGAAGGACTGTGTGGAGGAAGGTGAAGCGCTGAGGTCATGAGCACTGGGCAAAGGAAAATGCTTAGCAGAAGATGAAAAAGTCTGGAAACCTTGGTGACCCCAGAATAGGGAAGAGAAGCACCCGCAGGATGCCCAGGATTACAGATCAGGGTGGGACACGGCTGCTGAGTGTGCTCTTCTGCTCCTGTCGTTTTGTTTAATCAAAATATTCTGAATCCCGCACATTGAACAGACCCAGCGAGCCATTTTTGGTGGGTGATGTTGCTATGAAAACAGGAGTGTGACGTAGACGTAATTTCTGAAAGTTTCCATGGAGAATAAGAACTGAATATAGAAGCCAGTGGGCCCCCTGGGACCGAGATGTGAGGTGACAACTTTTGCTTGGTTTTCAGCAGTGTTGTTGCTGTTCAGTAACTAAATCATGTCTGACCCCATGGACTGCAGCACACCAGTCTTCCCTGTCCTTCACTATCTCCTGGAGTTTGCACAAATTCATGTCCATTGAGACGGTAATGCTATCTAATCATCTCATCCTCTGATTCCCCCTTCTCTTGCTTCAGTCTTTCCCAGCATCAGGGTCTTTTCCAATGAGCCAGTTCTTCACATCAGGTGGTCAAACTATTCAGCATCAGTCCTTCCAATGAATATTCAAGGTTGGTTTCCTCTAGGATGGACTGGTTGGATCTCCTTGCCGTCCAAGGGACTCTCAAGGGTCTTCTCCAGCACCACAGTTTGAAAGCATCAACTCTTTGGGCTCAGCCTTCCTTATGGCCCTGCTCTCACGTCTGTACATGACGACTGGGAAACCACAGCCTTGACTCTTCAGCCTTTACTTGACAAATGTCCCCCAGGAAGATGCTGAGGCAAAGGAGAGGATGCGAGGGCCTGCTGACCACTACCATTTTGCAAACACGCTCAACAGCCCAACCCGCAGAAGGCCCAACCCAGGAAGACAGACCACCTCTACCTCCGGTGCAGGAGAAGGTATAACACGCGCTTGAGTTACTGAAGGTCCAGCTTTATTGTTCTTGCACATAACAGTCCAAGTGAAGGCGGCTTCTCCACCATGGTGCTCCACAGTAGCTGACCTTCCTGGGATCTGCGTGGGCGTTTAAGCCTTCTTTTCCTTTGGTCTCCAAGGTAGATGGACATGTTATTGCTTCTAGCCCTTAAATTCCAAATGAGTGATGAGCATAATACTATTATACTCACAGGAGGATAGTGTTAAACTCACACATCTTTATCCAATGCCTTTATGATCCTATCAACCATAGACATGGGGCAAACCCTCTGATTTCTACGAAGGAGTTCCTTGTAAATAAGGAGAACGCCCTTCGGACCATCGAGTCCTGCATTTTCCAGGTTTCTCTCTGGTTGAGAAGGTTGGACCCAGAGCTGGAGACAGTGGCTCGCCCCGTCTTTCCCAGCAGAGGGCCTCCGTCAGGGCAGTGGGGCCTGGTGTTACCAAGCAGGAGTGAAGTCCTCCGGGCTCAGTGCTCTTCACTCGCTTATCTTGGTGACTGTTTACACGCTACTATTTGTTAAATGGCAAAGTTTATTGATTTGGCAAATTCAGTCCCACATTGTAGATTTTCTCTCCGTCTGTGTTGCTACATGTGGTTCAGCATTTTTAAATGTCAACCGCAAAGTATTATTGATCGGTAATTAAAAGTGGAGAGAAAAATTAGCATAGTAGAAGTTTACGGTCATTAGTACAAGTACCGTCGGGCAATTATTTAGCATGTTTCAACATTTATTTTCTTTCCTGTTATTGACATAGTGCATGATGCTCACCCAACAGTTTCTGTTTTGCTAAAAAGGAAAGTTTCAACATCAATAAGAATTAATGACATGCGATTCTTTTTGAAAATGTGCCTGTTGGTTTTCCTGCTGCATAAACAAGCTAGTCTGAAGGGTTCTTTGTGCTCTGGTTAGAATGAGAGAGGGGGTCCGACTTCATGGGCCAAGCAGGGGAAGTTGATGTCTTCCTAGGACCAAGGGCTAGGCGTCCTGGTTGAAACTGAACCAGGAAACCAGGGAGCATATCAGTAAATTATCTCAGATATTCTCAGACACAATGCAGGTTTCCATATTCTATTCCTTACAAGCATACTGCACTCATCAAGTCACAGGAACAGATTTTTATCCTGAAAATACTGTCATCCTCAGGGTTAGATGTTGCCAGTGTTCTCAGAAGTGTATACTTTATCATGTTTAGAAATCTAAAGGACAAAGCCTGCAATTCAAGTGTGTTAGTCCTTGTGACTGTGGCTGGAGGTGGCAGCAAGGTTTGGTGGCCCTAGGGCAGGGGTGGAGCAGGCATTGAGGGTGGCCTTACTTGGGTGTGATTGGGGGCCAGCAGAGTTTCATATTCAGGAGCTTAGTGATGGGCCTGGACCATCAGAGATGAGGTTCTGAGCCACACCGCCAGTTTAATCAGGACTGTGGTTCAAGGCCGTGGAGCACGCACTCATTCTGCGATCATCCCTCATCCCTGAGGATGTCTGTTCATGTGGACAGCCCGGCCCCCATTCTCTTCCCCGTTAGAGGCTGAGTGCCCTCCAGGTGGGCCGGGAGACCCTCCACAGATGGGCAGACTGGCTGTCCTCCCTTGGCTGGGAGCCGACACTGCAGGGCACAGCCCAGAAGGCAGTCTCCCCCGGGGTTGTGTGTGACACTCCCCCAGGGAAGGACTGGCATGGAATGCCAACGCCTAGGCCCTGGCCAGCTTCCTGACGCTCCGGCAGTGAGGCCTGCTTGAGGATCCCCCAGGAGGGGGCCTCCGATGCTCAGAGGGGCCGTTCCCCATGGTGGGCTGGGTGTGGGGCGTAGGACGGCTGCCCTGTTCACGGCGGGACAGCAGTCCCAGATGTGGTCCCAGAAAGGAACGCCGAGGTCCACCTGGCCCATGTGGGGTCTTTAGGGAAGAGGGGGTTTCTGTGAAGCCTCGTGGTGGGGGGACGTGCGAAACCAGGACGTAGATGGGGGTCTGGATGGATCTGACTCAGGAGGAAATTCAGCGAGATCGAGGGAGGGTTGGGGGGTGCTAACCTGCCACCGTGGGGTTTGGCTTTGGTTCTAGTTGCCTGAGGTCTGACGTTATCTTCTCTGAGAATAGGATGGTCAGAAACCGGCCCACTGGGAATGGGGGTCAGGAGTACTTGGAAGCAGAGATGAGTTCCAGCACTGACTCCCCAAGCACCTCTCAGCACCAGCCTGCCCACCCCAGCAAGGAGGCCCAGGGCTCCAGCAAGGTCAAAATGACGGATTTACTCTAAAATGAAGTGCGAAGTGATCAATAGATCACATGAAGATGATAGCGAGGTTCCTGAAGCTTGAAAACGTCGGGGAAAACCCACAAAGGAAGGTGGCTGAGAAGCAGACAGAGGCTAGGGGGAGTCACAGAGGAGCGCTGATTGTTGAGGGAGAAAGTTGCATTTAATAATTTAGAGAGCTAGTTTTTCAAAGAAGTGAAATCTATTAAAAGCTCTGTTCTCATTTGATTAATAAATGCTATATAGGAACAACAAATAACCAAATAATTAAAGCAAATCCAATCTCTTATGTAAACATCCTTTAAACAGTCCTTAATTTGCTTTTAAATATAAATATTAAATAACACCTAACCCTTGAAAGAATCCTTCCACCAACTTTGCTCTCCAGACTAGTTCTGCCTCTCCAGTTTCCACCGAAAGTGCAGACTCTTTATCCTGTGGCTGCCACAGCCTGCCTCTCTGCTTGAAGGATGCTCCTGCCTGACTTTTCTTTGCTAGTGATTGATCTGGTGCAGTTCATTCTGCATTTTGTCACTTAAGGTCATTAATATCCTGATGGCCTTAAGCTTTGCCTGTGAGGTTGGACACACAAGCACATAACATATTTTCATTTGATCTCTGCAAGTGTACTGTGTGCGTCGAATCCCGCGGGCCTCTTATGCATGCATACGAAGCACCTCCCCAGGGCTGGGCACACTGGTTGTTCAGCCACATTTTCCTTTACTAAGCTGTGCTTGTGCTCAGTCGTGTCCAGCTCTTTGTGACCCCGTAGACTGTAGCCCGCCACGCTGCTCTGTCCATGGGACGTGACTTTGAGCAAACTCTGGGAAGCCTGGTGGGCTATAGTCCACAGGGTCACAAAGAGTCAGACACAACTGAGCGACCGAACAAGCAAGATTATCTGCAAAGAAGTAATTATGTGTCTTCCCTTTATCGTTATTACTTTTTAAGTATTATATGTATTTATTATATAAATTTGTATTTAGGCTTCAAAACCTTGCAGGGAGCACACTCAAGATTCTGTAAGATAATTTTCTGGTTCCTACCTGCCGTCTGGGAAGAGGTGACGAAGCTCTGCTTATCAAATGGCAGGTAAGGAGGAGACTCAGGGAGAGCCAAGCGGCTGGTTCACGGTCAGGAGAGGGGTTAGGACACCGTCCCGTGGGTTCCAGTTGTTTTCTGAGCGCTCCCTGTCATCCCTATACATGCCAAACATCCGTGTGCAAAATCACATCATGAGTGTTATCTGCTATGTGAACATCTTTTTTTTTTTTTTACAGACAAGCACATCAATATCAATAAAGAGAAAAACTGCCTATAAAATACCCTATAATATGAAAAGGTATTTCTCAGACATTGTTCCAAAGCAAATGAGAAATATGTAGAGACTAGGGAAAAAAAAAAGTCCCTACATTTTCTCTGTTAGACAGTATTTCCTTCTTCGTGTCAGATCTTTGCACTTTTTAAAAGAAATATTCACAAAAAAGAGCCCACAACCCTTTCAAGTTTGGGGAGTTGAATCCAATAGTGTCTCTAGGAACTTTGGGGAAAGACGCTCTGTACTGAATGATTCCGTAACATAAAAGGTCTTTCTTGAAATGCCAACGTACTCAAGATTTCCATGTGATCATGGCTTGAGAATGGGAAGGTTTTTCTTATGTATGACGTGTGAAGACAACTTTAAGACCTGGGCTGATTCTCACGGCCCGTTAGCCACCTTAGAAATGGGATGTTGTCTTACCTATCCTCGTCTCCAGCATCTGGCATCATCTATGTTTTCTGGAAGGAGGAATATGGTGCAGGAGACAGCTATGGGGAAGCAAGAATGATGGACCGCCCCCCAGCCTCTCGTCCCGACACTTTGATGGAGGTAGAAGGGTCCCCCTGAGTGGAGTGGTCTCAGACACCATCCCAAACCACAGACGAGCACAGCCCCACCGCTGGGGAGACAGGGCCTGGAGCGGCCGACGGCTCCTCTGGGGACCTCAGGCCAGGGCAAGGTGGTGCGGATAGTGAAGGCAGAGTCGCCGGGGATCCCACTGCGGATCTTGTGATGTTACCCTCCGCCTGCCCCCTGCCCCGCCCCGGGCCTGTCCAGTCCTTGCTCCCCTCCGCTGTCTTTTCCTCCCCCCGACCCGCAATCACGAAATGATTCCCTGTGCTGTATCGTGTCCGCTGTCTTTTCCTCCCCCCGACCCGCAATCACGAAATGATTCCCTGTGCTGTATCGTGTTTCCGGTCCATTCCAAAGGCGATCGCTCGCATCTCCCAACCCCAACCCCCTCTGCACCCCTCTCCCTTCCCGTTGACCACCACAAGCCTGTTCTCTGGGACCCTGAGTCCCTTCGCTGCACAGCAGAAATTAGTACAGAGTTGTAAATCAACTCTACTTCAATGAAAGAAAAAATAGAGAAACAGCAAAATTTAGAAGTGAAAAAAAAAAAGGAAAAAGAGATGACTCTCTGTGGCTTGCCGGCCATGGGCTTTTCTTTCGTGGGGGTTTGAGGAACGGATCTGCTCTGTCAGACGATTCTGGACAAGTGCTTCTCCTGGAGAAGCTGCCAGTGCATCGTTAGAGGGAGCCTGGCGCCCCCGTCACCCAGCGACGTCCAGCGTGCCCAGTATCACTCAGCGCAGAAGCCAGAAAGGAGGGTATCCATCTGTCCCCAGGACAGCCAGCGGGGAGGGCAGCCGGGGGCCGGGAGGAACGGGAGTCCTGAGGACTGTTCTCACCGGACGCTGGCATCGCCAGGCATGGCAGAAGGCTGGGAGGGGGCACCCTCCCCCACGTGGCTGCAGGTTGCCCAGGGGCGAGCTGTGGGCTTGTGACTGGAAGTGTGAAGGCACCCTGCCTGGAGCTCTAGGGGCTTGGACATGGGGAAGGTGGTCTCTGGGGGCTTTTGGGGTGAGCGGACAGATGGAACCCTCCAGAAATGGAGGACCTCTCTCGGCCTGCCCAGGGCCTCCCCGGGAAGGGGAGGGTCTGTCTGAGAGCAGAGCTGGGCAGGGGCCTTGGTTGTGGAGAAGCAAGGTGAACAGAGGTCATGGCACCGTCCTGGAAGGGGAGTATCAGCCCAGCCCCGGGCCCGTGGCCCCAGAGATGCTGGAGAAGCGTCTACAAACGTGCAGATGGTGGTTCACTTCCCACAGCGGGACAGACCCCAGGTTTGTTCCAAGCTGCGTCTTGCACAGCTTGTTCTCTCACGTGGCTCCTCCTCGCTCTTCTCAGCGGTTGCACATGGCCTGAGTGTGCAAAACTCACCTAACCACTCATGTTCTGATGGGCATGGAGGCACTTTCCAGCTTCCCACTGTGAAAACTGACCGGCAGTGAGCGTGTGTGTCCACTTGTGTCTGTGCACACGCGTGTTTGTGTGCATGTATGTTGCTGTGCGGGTGCCTGGGGGAGGGATCTGAGGCACAGGCACAGTGTGGGCATGCTGATTGAACCTGAGACCAGGTGGACTAAGACATGTCCCAGACAGAGCATCCCTGGCGTCCGCACACCTGCATCCCTGATGGCAGCTCAAGTTAGGGGCGGTCCCGCCAAGTGGTTCCTGAGCATATGTCAGAAGGCAGGGGAAAATGGGAAACTTCAGGAGTTCAGACGGGGTTGAAGGCAGACACTCAAAGACTATGTGAAAGATGAGTAAGTGGATCCCTCCTTCAGGACGTCTGGGGCCCTGCAGAAACGTCACTCGGGCTGCAGTGCGGCTGACCACGCTGGTGACCACGGGAGAGCATACCAATGAATGCCAGCTCTGGGAAGGACATAGGAGACCTTTCAGGGAGAGGGGTGCAGGCATACCACCGGCTCTGAGTGCATGTTCACGTAGAGGGCTGAGAAGCAGAGCGAATGGCAGCGTCCACACAGCCAGACCCTGGACTAATATTATTTCCGGAATGCAGTACGGAGTGCAATCTCAAAAATGGTTATTTATTCAAACAGGATGACAACTCATCCTATAACTTAGCTGGTTTTCAATTTTGACTGTAGGACTACACCTCAGGTTTTGTTTTCAGTACAACCTCCTCTGTAAAGTCTTTCTGATACCCAAAGAGAAGGGGAGAGCGTTCTCTTTGAATGCCCAGCGTATATTTTATTTTTAAGCTTTTTTATTGCCTCTGTATTCGGCTGGTGGTCCCCTCCATGGAGGTGGGATGGCTTTGTGTCACTTTTAACTCCGGCAGGGACATACCAGAATGCCTTAAGTTTAGTAGTAACTAAATAATAAATGCTTATTTATTTATTTCCTACTCCAGGGGATCCTCCTGACCCAGGGATCGAACCCATGTCTCTTGCATCTCCTGCACTGACAGGTAGATGTTTTACCACTGAGCCTCCTGGGAGGCCCTAACTGCTTCTTACCCTGGATTATACTATGAACAAGGTGCTGCTGACGCAGGTGAATTTTGTTGCTCACTGTGTCTTCATTTTCATGTTCTTGGGCTTCATCTCAAGTCTAGACCAGCTGTAAGTGACTTTTGTAAATGAGCAGGTGCAGTAATGCAGAAAAGGGAAATGTGGTCTTCTGGACATTAGAAAGACTGAACACATAGAAAAGAGAAAAAGAACAGAATGGCTGGTGAAGAAACTCAGCAGTTATCTTAAAAAAATTTTTATTGGTGTGTAGTTGCTTTATAGTGTTGCGTTAGCTTCTGCTGTATAACAAAGTGAATCAGCCACATGTATACCCCTCTTTTTAAGAAATTAAGATTTCTTTCCTTTCAAGTCACCACAGAGCATTGATTTAGAGTTTCCTGAGCTTTGCAGTTGGCTCTCATTGGTTATCTATTTTACACATAGTGTGTATATATATATTTAATGTCAATTATATATACTATATATATATTTATACTAGATATATGTATACAAATTATATATATATATAAATTATATATACTATGTATATAAAATACTATGTCAGTTCCATTCTCCCAGTTCGCCCCTCCCCTACTGGTGTTCACACATTTGTTCGCTGTGCTGTGTCTCTGTTTCTGCTTTGCAAGTAGGTTCATCTGTACCGTTTTTATAGATTCCACATATGTGTGTTAATATACAGTATCAGTATAAATGCTGACTGCCTTGTGAGCTTAAAAAATGGGTATTTTTCTTTCAGCATCTTTAAATCAAAGTATCATAATCTTTTCATTATTCTGGACGTTATGAATTCTTGGGTCACTTCAAAACTGACATGTGGCTCTTTTCCATTTTCTAGTTAAATTTACACATTTATTGCTGCTATTTTTTTTAAATCAAGGATTGCAGAGAGTCTCATTATTTTCTGTGTACTTGGTCTTGACTGGAGCAAACAGTTCTCACTAAAGCCAGTTTAAACTCACTCTGATTGCTGCCTTAGCTTCACACCTTTCATCCAAAATGGTTTCATTTTGGAAAGGATTCTTTTTTTTTTTTTTGGAAGCCAATAGGAAAAGGATGTGTGCTTTCCAAAAGCTTTTGAGGCAAAGAAAGGATTGAGAGGTATCTCTTATTTTTTAAAAAATAAGATGCGAATAAAGAATCTCCAGCAGAAGCCATGCAATGCAAATTCTGGTTTAGAATGGCATAGCATTGTGGAAAGTTGCAAACGTGGAACCAGCAGGTCCTCATGGAAGTCTCCCTTCTCTTCTGTGTGTGGGGCTGCTGCGACAAGGACCTGGGTGTCACAGGAGGCTTAAGAGGACAAACTCCCCAGTCCCTGCAACAATCCGGCCAAACCGTGGGGAACCATTTCTACTTGCAATGAGCAGATTGTACAGCGCTGATACTGACGACATTTTGCAGGGAGCAAAGAACTTAACGGCTCTCATGGCAAAACATGTTATCGACCACCATGACAAAAGTGTGAACTCACATAAGCTAAAATATAGAGCATTTTCTTCTTGCTTTTGTGGAACCATCAGCAACATAAACAAACAGTCACAGGATTCCGAGTGTGAGGCTGTGCTAAATGCCGAACGTGTGGGGGTTTTGTTTAATTCCTCTGTGACTGAGTAGCATGGGAAAGGGTTTTGAAGCTTTCTAGTTCTTTTCACTTACATGCACTTTTTGATCAATTTATCTATGAATTTTACTCAATGATGGGATTTCTCTCTCCATTTACTTTTCAGTCCTCCTCGTATGTAATTTTATTCTCTTGTCAATTTTATGTCAAATGTTTCTGTAGAGTGAGTCCTGACATCTAAATCTTTTAACTTTGAGTGCCTCTTATTATTTCAATTCTCAGGGATATAAAAAAAATTACTGTTATGTACATGTGTTAAGCACTTGTGCGGATCCCTTTGAACCCTGGCCTGTTGCTCTCGTAAAAAATGGATGTGTGTGTGTTTCTGTGTATACAGGCAAATATCATCAGAAGCCCTTTCACTGTGATGGTAACCTTTCCATACACTTTCCAACTTGTCTGGGTTTTCCTGAAGGTCGATTGGGTTTTCAACTGTGTTATCTGTGAGGTGTTTGATGGAGTGGTCCAGATAACAGGGAGAGAGCAAAGGAAAGAGAATTTTTTGAAGATCAAAAGTGGCTGTTCATTTTGTTATCTGACCCTATCTGTTGTCATAGTAACAGGTCTCTTTTAACCTATGTCATGGGATGATTTGTCTCTCTCTGCTCTGAGTTCTCCTTTGAGTGCAGAGCTACTCCTACAGCATCCAGACGCTCCCAGACTTTCTGAAGCTCTACTGAGGGGCCAAAGGCACAGGCTCCATGTCGGAAAGGATTTAAATTACATTTTCCATTTAAACCGCTATCTTAGTTTTGGAGGAGATAAAGCCGGCGCTGAGGCTTTCTCCCTGGTCTTACAACACATAAGTAAATGCCATTTAGAAATGAATGAACGTGTTGATTCTCTAACATCGAGGACAGGCAGCTGGAAAAGTGGCGGAGCGCATGCTGGTGTCTGAAGCAGACTTTAACGAACGGGTCAGAGTAAAGCTGGTGATTTCCTAGTGGCTCTGGAGGAGGCGGGCGGGGGCATGGGCTCCCTCCTTGCTGACGGCTTGGTGGTCCACTCACACCAGGGCACTGAGGTTTGACCGGACCGCGGTCCATTCATTTTGAAACAAGGTTTCTGGAAAGCTGAGTTCCAGATGCACGCTTTGGTCATCCCTTGGATGCCATCTTGTCTGTGACATTTCTTTTAGGCTTTGCAGGTAAAGACATCTTAGAAATGACCATTCATCACCCCCCTGGGTCACAGCCCTCCTCACCACTCCCCTGCGTCTTCATTTTCCCTGCGCCTTGCAGTCTGCGGGTGGGTCCACGCGAGGGCCACCCACGAACACGGGCACTGGCTGGGTTGGGAGAGGCTCCAGAACTGGCCTCTCTGGGGGCAGCGGTGCTGGTGGAGGGGTGGGTCTGGCCTCTCCCCGGCCAGGGGCTCCTGGTGTCTGTCTGTCCAGCAGCAGCAAAGGAGAGATAGGCCCGCCTTGCCCAGGGTGCCTCCACTCAGGCCCAGGGCTGGGGATAGATGGGCTTGGTTAGCCCAGAGGAGCCCCTTACTGTTTTTCTCTGGTTTAAAAACCCTCCAGGCACAGAATTTCAGAGAGGTAAGTCAGGAAGCAAGACACACTGCTTAGCAGGATCCTAAGAGATCTGCAGAGACCAAGGAAAGCCGTTCCTTCCTGGCTTTGGATGGAACCCTCTTTTTCTTCCCTTCCTGGCTTTGCATGGAACCCCCTTCTTCTTGGAACGTTCCTGCTAAGAACAGTGCAGATGGGGGACTGTCCCGGGTCAAAACCGTTCTCCAGTAGGGGCTCCGGCAGCTACCCCTTGGAGGGTGGAGCGGAGCCAGGCCTCTGTTCCGTGATGGGACGCACAGCATGCTATCCTGTGGAAACCTCAGTCTCCCCATCTGTAAATGGGCCAACAGGACTGCATGAACAGATGATCCATCTTTCTAGAGTCTCGGTGAAGAGCTGGACACATGGCACCTAATGTCCCTGCTGTCAGTGGCTGGGGGAGATGGCTGGTCCCTGCCCTGCCTTCTTCTCTCCCAGCCCTGCACCCGTGTGATGGGACAAACCCTCAACGTGAGAGGGCGAGGGCCTCCTCGGGAAGCTCAGGGGTAACCGTGGCGCACACACCGAGAAGCAGCGGCAGACGCTCTGAAGGTAACAAGCTGCAACGTGTCAGAAATGATGTTCCTGGGCTGGGAGATGGTGGCCTCTGTGGAGACCTCTGTCCCGGATCCCGGCAGCTCCTTGTCTACCTGCACTGCCTTCCTTTCTGCCTGTTTTGTAAACCATCGTCCAGATGAGCTGACGTCAGCCACAGTTCACCGATGAGCCTGCCTCCCTAGTGACCTCCTTCTGCGTGACCCAGGCAGGACAGGAGGTGGACACACACGAGGAGCTGCGTGTCCCAGGCACCAGCTCAGCCCTTGGCTCTCACGCTGGGCTGGGCTCCTTCTCGTACGAGCCAAGGCTTTCACGTCTGCTGTGAGAGCAGAGACGGTGGAGTGAAGTGTTGGTTGCTCAGTCGTGTCCGACTCTTGGCGACCCCATGGACTGTAGCCCACACCAGGCTCCTCTGTCCATGGAATTCTCCAGGCATGCATATTGGAGTGAGCTGCCATTCCCTTCTCCAGGGAATCTTTCTGACCAGGGAGCAAACCCAGGTCTCCCGCATTGCTGGCAGATTCTTCACCGTCTGAGCCACCAGGGATGCAGAGCACGTAGGAGGCAGCAAAGGAGAAAAGGAGAAGGAAGGTGTCCAGGTCTGAAGCCAGGCATGGCCGAGGCCTGAAGGCATGAGAGAGGGAAACCCCTCTGCGGGCTCGTCTGGTGCTGGAGCCGAGGGGACCAGCATTGTGGCGTGACCGCAGCAATAACCGTGATGCTGCGCCGGTTGCAAGCGAGCTGGAGCTATGACTTCTGTGGGCGGTTTTCATAGTTCTGTTACAACCGTGGGACTGCTGAAATCAATGTTTTAGGCGTCTTTTATAAAAATTACTATGTGGGATTTAAAAAATGTGTCTGTTTCTTCTCCCACGGGTGTCTGAAACGAAGGGCCTGAGGGTAAAGAGCCAAGAGGAGAGCTTTGATGTCCATGGAAATATTAAGATCAACTTGTAAGATTCTAACTCAAGTATGGTTTTATTTTTTTCATTTCTAGGCTCAAATTCTTAATATAAACACAAGAGCTTCCAATGTGGAGCCGCAATGATTTAGAAAGACTGGTATATTAAATATGGCCCCAGAACCTTAAATACTAGTTGCAAATTTGGTAAATTTGATATAGTTATTCATCTAATTTTCAAAAGGAACTTTTTGTGGTTGTTGTCCAGTCACTAAGGCATGTCCCACTCTTTGTGATCCCATGACCTGTTGCATGCCAGGCTTCCCTGTCCTCACCATCTCCCATTCATGTCCATTGAGTCAGTGATGCCATCCAACCATCTCATCGTCTGTCACCCTCTCCTCCTGCCTTCAATCTTTCCCAGCTTCAGGGTCTTTTCCAATGAGTTGGCTATTTGCATCAGGTGGCCAAAGTATTGGAACTTCAGCTTCAGCATCAGTCCTTCCAATGTATATTCAGGGAACTTTTAGGACAAAATAAGCTCTGTTCTTTAGAGAACTGTTCAAATTTATTTTTAGACCCCTTGATTTAAAAAATTACAATTTTCTGGACCTTCCAAATATACCTATCAAAATATGAGTTGCTACATGCTCAGTTTCTTTAAAAAAAGGAATTTAATTTCAGTGGTTCATTTAGTGTTTTGGCTGCTAAATGCCTATTTTGGCAACTTGTTTCATTGCTGATACACAGTGAAGCTGAAAACATGCACCGGTTTCTCCTTACTTTGTGAGCCTGTGATTCCTGTGAGTGCGTTGGGTAACGTACACTGCTTCAGTGTATTCGAGATCGGGACAGGGAAGCAGGAAGATTCTAGAGATGACAGACATAGGGCTTTGTCATCTGAATGTTCAAGGGATGTGGTGCTTACACAGGTGATGGCTCAAGGTTCTGGGAAAAGAATCTTTCGTGGAGCAGGCTGCTCAGGACAGGAGATGGAGCCCGTGTGTGCAGGTCAGCCCTGGAGGGACCCGGGCTTTGGGACACTTGTCCGTAGGGACCATGTGGTCCAGCAGAGCCCCCTCCTGTTATAGTGATGCAGGTGAGCAGACCGCCACGACCACGGATGCTTCCCAAGGCAGCTCAGCCAGCAGTCTTCAAGCGTGTTCCTTTTCTCATGAACACCGCAAGTTTCTTACACCTCCGTGGGCTTCTGCTCCCCCGACATCAGTCACAGCAATTAAGTTATCAAACCTGTAATTCACTCATTGCCTCCATTCTTTAAAGCTGCTTTCCCTCAAACACTAACACTGTTATCTGTTAAAACTATCAACAATGTGCCACATTGCATCATCATGGTTTCTTGTCAACCATTAGAGAAGTCTTCATTGAGTAAGATTATGCTTAATAACTTTGGGAAAATATCTCATGTGACTAATATAAATCTTTTCTGGAAAATACATTTTCCTTGATTTTTAAAAAATGAAAATAGTTTCTGAGAGCCTTGCAAATACTTCAAAAAGTAGATATTTTCCCGATCAGTGGGAAAGCATTTCTCAATTGCCTACCATGTTTGAAACTCAGGGCAGAAATTATGTGATTAAACAACACCTTTTATAAAACCTTCAGTTCAGTTCAGTCGCTCAATTGGGCCTGACTCTTTGTGACCCCGTGGACTGCAGCATGCCAGGCTTCCCTGTCCATCACCAACTCCTGGAGCTTGCTCAAGCTCATCCATTGAGTTGGTGATGCCATCCAACCATCTCATCCTCTGTCGTCCCCTTCTCCTCCTGCCTCCCATCCCTCCCAGCATCAGGGTCTTTTCCAATGAGTCGGTTCTTCTCATCAGGTGGCCAAAGTATTGGAGTTTCAGCTTCAGCATCAGTCCTTCCAATGAATATTCAGGACTAATTTCCTTTAGGATGAACTGGTTGGATCTCCTTGCTGTCCAAGGGACTCTCATGAGTCTCCTCCAACACCACAGTTCAAAAGCATCAATTCTTTGGAGCTCAGCTTTCTTTATATTTCTTTATCAATATATTTATAATATATTAATATTTTTCAATACTTGGCTTTAAGCACATGTTCAACAATGACTAAAGAAGCCAAGAGAAAATGATTAAAGTTAATGAGTGAAAAGGCAAAAAGAAAATTCAGTTACTTTTCATCATTGAGACCAGCTCTTGTCAGAGATTCCCTTTAGAATCTTAAGAAGGTGGAAATGAAAGGCCTCCAGGGCTTCTAATTAGAAAAGGCCACCACTATGTAAATTGACTACGTGAATATAAACAGAAAAAATAACCACAATAATTGTATGGAGAGAAGTGAGCAGATGCTGTCAGAAATGAACTTCACTTCACAGATCTGCCTTCCTTCTCTGGTTGTCTTTGTTTTTAAATTCTAGAAGTCTATTTTAAGGAAGAGTTTGGTTTTGAACACTGTTATGTCTCTGGCTTCTTTTTCACGAAGACTTTTTCCCCCCAAAGAAAGCATTTTCAAGTCTTTTTCAAAAGCTCTTTCCGCAGCCTTGTCTCCGAGAAGCAGATAGAGGAGCGCCTGGCTTCTTCACGTCGGCCGAGTCGGGCACTCCTGGCAGGTCAGGTCTCGGGAGAGGACTTTGTCATATGGAAATGGTTAAGGGTCCGGCTCACAGCCTGTGGAGGCCTCCTTTTATCTTTGCAGGGTTTGAACATGATCCTTTCAAAGCCAGATAACCCAGGAAAGGCCTCGTCAGAGGACCGCTGCTCCCTCTCAAACCGCCGGACGCGGTCTCTGAGGAATCAGTTATTAGAATTCGATAAGGAAGCTTTCTTGTATTTTTCTATCTGGGCTTCAGTCTTTATGTTCCTGCAAAATAACACTCTCTCATCATTTTTTTTTTTTTTTTTTTTTTGCCAGCAAAAGCAATCTTAAGATTGAGAACGAAGTTAGCCATTAATGAAAGCTTTCAGGCTTATTTGAATTTGTGCATCTTTTAAGAATGTTGAACTCTCTGAAATGGCACAAGACGCTCAGCCTTCTAAGTCCACTGATGACATCTCTCTAATCCTTAAATCTAAATACCCTCGTTTCTTGGCTAATGTTATAAAAAAGGTGCATTCGTACTAATTTTCCACCAAGGAGTACATTGGATGAAAAAGATAGCATTTAATACAGATACGACCAAGTGTAAATTGTTATTGGCCGGTCTGAATCAGCTTAGATCTTTCCACTGGTGAGAATCACGTATTTGCCTGGGTACTTACTGGGTCACACAGCCGAGCATCCTCTGGGTCTTTGTTTCACCTCCTCATTGGTTCAACGGCTCTGTTTCCCTGACAGCTCAGTTGGTAAAGAATCCACTCCTAACCCCACTCCTAGGTACACATCCAAGAGGAAGGAAAACCTTTTTTTTTTTTTGCAAAAATATGCACACGAACATTCATAGCAGCATTGTTCATAATTGTACAGAGGTTGAAACAACTCAGGTGCTCATTAGCCTAAGAATGAAAAGATAAAAATGTGATCCATCCACACAATGAAACGTTATTCAGCCACGGAAAGAAAATCAACCTGAATATTTATTGGAAGGACTGATGCTGAAGCTGAAACTCCAATACCTTAGTCACCTGATGCAAAGAGCTGACTCATTAGAAAAGACCCTGATGCTGGGAAAGATTGAAAGCAGGAGGAGAAGGGGACGACAGAGGATGAGATGGTTGGATGGCATCACCGACTCAATGGACATGTGTTTGAGCAAACTCTGGGAGGTAGTGGAGGACAGGGAAGCCTGGCGTGCTGCAGTCCATGGGGTCGCAAAGAGTGGGACACGACTTAGTGACTGAATTACAACAGAAAAGAATAAAGGATGGCACATACATGCTACAGAGAGAGAGGAAGCTTTCCAGCATCACTTAAAGTGAAAGAAGCCGACCCGAAGCACGATACTGATGACTCCATGTGTATGAAGTCCCTTCTTGAGACGGGCGCCACAGTGAACATGATATCCATACTCATATGACTGCGGTGATGGCTTCGTGTAACTGCGAGTGTACCCAGAACGATTAGATTGTACATTTCGTGTGTGCTCAGTCATGTCTGACTCTTTGTGACCCCATGGACTGCAGACCACCAGGCTCCTCTGTCCATGGGATTTTCCTGGCAAGAAGACTGGAGTGGGTTGCCATCTCCTTCTCCGTTGTGCATTTTAAATGCATATGTTACCTGATATGTGAATTATACTTCAATAATGTATGTTTTCTAAAAAAAGAGAAGTCACCTGTGAACTCCTTCCCTGCCATGTGCTCTGTGTGGTCTCCCCTCCCCGTCTCACTCCCACTCCTAGAGGGCTTCCTGGGGTCTGGAAGTGCACAGCTGCCTCCAGCACTGGGCGGCCTCTGTGGTCCTGGACAAGAGGCATCTTCAGGGAATCAGAAGGCAGCCGCATAGGTTCCAGGGGCTGACGCTCGGTCCTAAGGTCAAGGCTACAAAGCTCTAGCCAGTGTCTCTTCCGAAGATGCAGGGCTGTGAAGGAAGCCCCCTCTTCCTGCCTGGAGGTCTGCTTTGGTCCCTCCCACACCTTCCACACTAGACCTGCTTCCATGATGTTGAGAAAGCCTTCTCTCCAGGAGGTGGCATGAAGGTGTCAGAATTCCACCTCCCAGGATTTGGGGAGAGGGACCCCCGAGTCCTGCAGTACCTGAGGGCTTGATAGATGGCAGGGGGCACTGCCAGCCGGGCTCAGAATCTCAGGGATGATGAGTCATCTTACGCCATGAGGCAGCCAAGCTTCTGGCTATGATTTCAAGCCTTAAGAAATGAAATGGGAGAAGAATTTGAAAAAAAGGATACATGTATATGTATAACTGATCCACTCTGCAGTACACCTGAAACTAGCCCAACACTGTAAACCAACTTGAGTCCAGTGTAAAGTTAGCATTTTCAGTAAAGAGCTTGAATCCAGATGATGCAACCACTGTTTTGTTGAGTATATACCCTGGACATTCTGCAATAGTATTAGTTAGATACTTGAAAGAAAAAACACTTGTGTCAGCATCTTCTGTAGCAGTTTGCGTCCTGAGGTCGTTCACGCCCATTTCTGTGCCCATGTTTGCTTATGCGACCTTTTAGCGCCAGGCATCAAATGAAATACTCCTGCCACATCTGGGCAAAAGAAAAAAGGCAGGCACTCTGCCCTTGCCAGTCCCCCAACCCTGGGTCCCACCGCTCTTGCCAGGCACTGCTCTGGGGTTTCCAGTCTATTGAAAAAATGCTGTTGACCTGTCAGACGTTTAGGTACTTCACGACCCGCCTTCAAACTGTGTCACGTGATTGTCATCCCCCTACTTCAGGAGGCAGGTCCTGAGTGACACAGCACACAGCAGAGCAATCCCAGCACGGGGGGGATGTGCTTGTGTGCCCTGCACATTTCCTGCAGCTTGGCTTCCTGCACAAGCATGAAATCCTCATCAGGGGAGATTCATTTGGGAATTTGATCAATTTTGCTGGAAATCTGCTGTTGATTATTCTACCCCAACTTTACAATTATAAAGAATGTAGGATCTGCAGTGAAAACTATAATAACCTGTTTAAATAGACTCTTTATGGGCTCACACACACACAAAAACAACAACTTATAGCCTCCCAAAGAGAAGAGAAGATTAAAATGGTCTACATAAGAGCTCCAAAATTTTTTGAAAAGAAAATACAACAGCAACAAAACAATAGCTTTTGGTTTTCATTAGGCTGTGGTTTGCCCATTTAGGCTCCAAAGCCTTGTCCCGGTATCTGGTTTGTGTTCTGACACCAGGGACCCAGTGACCACTGGTCTTCATCCCACACCAGTGCCCAGTGCCCAGAAACTTGCATTCTTCTGGGCAGTCTGGGTGGCCGATGGTGAGAAGCTGGCAACTGTGATACCCAAGCAGGATGGCGCACAACGTACCCCAAAACCCCCTTCATCAGGAGACATGGAGGTCGTGCAAAGGTATCGGCGAACACTCCCCCATAAACGAGCTCTTCTCCCCAAGGGGAGTCTTTGCTCCTCTGTGGGTGGTTGTCCATCCCCCATTCTATCTTTATCAGAACACCCGTGTGGAATCCAGGCTGGAATACTGGACATGGGGCAAACAAAGGTGTTTTCAAAAATGAAGGATCATGAAACTTTCCTCCTGGTCAGTGATATTTAATCCTTGTAGGAATTTTATACCAGATCATGCTGGGTAGCCCTGGGCATCCCACCTTGTACCTTAAAACATGGATCATCTTGGAAAGAGAGCAAGAAGCAAAAGGCGGCTGACGACAGGAATGTTTGCCAGCTCCTCTTCTGATCCAGGGGTTTCGTACATCTCACCACTTTCAGTTTCTTATGATGATCTTCTGGGATGGATCATGTTATTATGGGCTTCCCTTGTGGCTCAGACAGTAAAGAAATCGACTGCAAGGTGGGAGACCTGGGTTCAATCCCTGGGTTGGGAAAATCCCCTGGAGGAGGGCAAGGCAACCCACTCCAGTATTCTTGCCTGGAGAATCCCCATGGACAGAGAAGCCTAGTGGGCTACGGTCTGTGAGGTAGCAAAGAGTCTGACACGACCGAGGGACTAGGCACAAGTTATTATTGGGCTTTCCAGGTGGCTCAGTGCTAAAGTATCCACCTGCAGTGCAGGAGAAGCAGTTTCAATCCCAGGGTTGGGAAGATCCCCTGAAGGCAGAAATGGTAACCCACTTCAGTATTCTTATCAGGGAAACCCTATAGACAAGGGAGCCTGGAAGGCTCCAGTTCAGTTCAGTTCAGTCACTCAGTCGTGTCCGATTCTTTGTGAACCCATGAATCGCAGCATGCCAGGCCTCCCTGTCCATCACCAACTCCTGGAATTTACCCAAACTCACATCCATCGAGTCAGTAATGCCATCCAGCCATCTCATCCTCTGTCGTCCCCTTCTCCTCCTGCCCCCAATCCCTCCCAGCACGAGTCTTTTCCAATGAGTCAACTCTTCACATGAGGTGGCCAAAGTACTGGAGTTTCAGCCTCAGCATCAGTCCTTCCAATGAACACCCAGGGCTGATCTCCTTCAGAATGGACTGATTGGATCTCCTTGCAGTCCAAGGGACTCTCAGGAGTCTTTTCCAACACCACAGTTCAAAAGCATCAATTCTTCAGCACTCAGCCTTCTTCACAGTCCAACTCTCTCTCATCCATACATGACCAATGGAAAAACCATAGCCTTGACTAAACGGGCCTTTGTTGGCAAAGTAATGTCCCTGCTTTTGAATATGCTATCTAGGTTGCTCATAACTTTCCTTCCAAGGAGTAAGCATCTTTTAATTTCTCCAATGGGGTCATAAAAAAGTCAAACATGACTTAGCAACTAAACAACAGTCATGGCATGTATCCACTGACATGATGACATGAATCAGAGCATTTTCACTGCCCTAAAATCCCTCTATGACCTTATATATTCATTCCTCCCCACAGCCCCTGGCCACCACTCGTCTCTTACTGACTTTTTTTATAGAGTGTCCCACAGTAGAATTACAGTGTATAGACTTTTGATACTGACTTCTTCCACTTAGTAATACACATTTAAGTTTCCTCCATGTCTTTTGGTGGCTTAATAGCTCATTTCTTTTTGGTGCTGAATAATATTCCATTGCCTGGATGGACCACGGTTTATTTGCCTACTGAGGGATACCTTGGTTGCTCCCAAGTTTGGGCAATTCTGAAGAAAACTGCCTGAACCTCCATGCTCAAGTTTTGTGAGGTCTTGTCTTCAGCTCCTTTGGGTAAATGCCAAGGAACATGACTGCTGGTTGATGTGGTAAGAGTAGGCTTACTTTTGTAAGAAACCACAAACTGTCCCCCAGAGTGGAGGCAGTTTTTCATTGCCACCAGCAATGAATGAGTATTTGGGGTTTTCAGCATTCTGTATTTTGGCCATTGAAAGAAGTGTGTAGTGGTATCTTATTGCTTTTTCACTTCTTTTTCACCAACATTTTCTAGTCATTAGGAGAGATTTTCAAACATCTAATAAATCTAGAACATAAAGTCTTCTACGGTTCTTTGATTTTGTATTTTACCCCCTGTGACACTGTATGTCCACATGTGTTTGGCCCTGTGTCTGTGAGTGTGCATGTGTGTGGGGGTGTGTGTGGCAGAGGTGGAGAGTGCACTGGGAAATTAAAGGTGCTCACAGTTGTTGGGGACTCTCCAGGCATTTAACTAATGTCATCAAGCACATCTGCTGGAACTAATGTGGAGGCAGAGAGCATCAGTAAAACAGTAGTACCTCTCCAATTAAGTGGTTATATTCAGAGTGTTTTATTGGTTAAATACTCAACATTTAAGTATCACTTCAATTTTTTCCTTCTTTTTTTCAAACTACAGAAGGCAGCCTGATAAAGAAACTCAGCTTTTACTGAGCACCAACTTTGCACCAGCCTCTGCAGTGGGTGCTTTTATGTCATTGTCTTTGACTCACACAACCCCTGGACTCCAGATGGCCTGGATGTATCCAGAGGTCATTGACTGTTGGTTGCACAGCTGGTCTGCCATGGAGCCTGGAGGTCAGCTCTGCACTGCTCCCTACAGTGCTCACGCCCGCCACACCCCACCAGGGAGACTCCCCAAATAAAAGTGCTGCTTTTACTGAGTCTGACCACATGCCAAGATAAAGATCTGCTATTTCCCGACGGACTGTTCTGGAGGTTATCTTTGTTTTAGAGATAAGGAAAGGGGTTCAGAACCACATTTAGCAAACTGGCCAAGCTTATGACTCAAAGCTCTGAGAGGCAAGTCTGCAGCTTCCCTCCTCTGATCCACATCATGTAGGCAGAGCACTTGGGAAAAGGCCTGACATCACACCTGTTAAAGGTTAGGCTTAGTAAGGAACGGCTGAAACGCATTAACAGGTAAGGCCTGACATCACACCTGTTAAAGGTTAGGCTTAGTAAGGAACGGCTGAAACGCATTAACAGGTAAGGCCTGACATCACACCTGTTAAAGGTTAGGCTTAGTAAGGAATGGCTGAAACGCATTAACAGGTATTATCTCTTTGAAAAATGACTTTATTGAAATATAACTTACACATCATAAATTTCACCCATTTAAAGTGTACAGGTTAATGATTTTTAGTAAGTTTACAGAGCATTACAACATCTAGCAGACTCTAATTTTAGAACATTTACATCATCCTGCAAAGAGAACAGGTGGCTACTTATTATTACTCGTCACTTCCACGGCCAGCCCCTGGCAACTGCTAACCTACTTTCTTTCCCTGAAGAACTGCCTTTTCTGGGCATTTCATATAAGTGGAATCGTAAGATGTATATATGACTTTTGTGATCAGCTTCCTTTACCTAGCACGATGTTTTTCAGATTTATCCATGTTATAGACTGGGTCTGCATTCCTGTTGACGGCTGATATCATTCCATTCCATGGATAGACCACATTTTGTTTACTCATTCACCAGCTGATTGGCTTTTGGGTTCTTTCCACAGTTGGGGCTACAGTGAATAATATCCCATGAACATTTGCACACAAGTTTTTGTGTGGACATATGTAATCTTTTATCTGAGTAGATATCTAGTATTAGCTTTTTAATATACATACAATATTCAAATTGTGAAAGCCTAAAATTTCTTTTCATCTATTTTCAAACAAAGCATTTTGTTTTGAGAGTGTAAACCAATGAGTATGAGAATGTTTCTATTTGTGACTGGGGTAATAAACTTACGATATAAGAGCAGGTCAATTGTCTGTAAATTTACCATATTCATCATTACATATTCTCCTTCATTTTCAGTATTTTTGGAGAACTAGATTACACCTGAGATCTGTCTAAAAGAACACAAGTAACAAATCTATGTTGAGGGAGAAAACAAAAAAAAAGTTTGTTTCTGATTAAAAAAAAAGAATATTGAAGTATATTTGATTTACAAAATTGTGTTAATTTCTGCTGTACTGTAAAGTCATTCAGTTATATATGGAGAGAGTCTAAGAAACATTGTTTCTAAATTAATAATTGGAGGAAATCCAACTCCAGGCTCCATCGTCTGTCCGACTAGGACTATCACACTCACTGTCTGTGTCACAGAGGTGAAAAAGCTGAAGCAGAACTATGGGGACAACAACGCCAGAAAGGCCTCTACTGGGCGGTACTGTGGGTGGAAAACCAAATGCAGTTCTTTATAAACCTCATGTTCTAAATGCCCCCAAATCACAAGGGGAAAGAGTGTCTCAGGCACAAGGTTTCCAAAGGTAAAATTTGAGGATCTAGAAGAGAAACAAGGTTTGAGTCAGTTAGATTATTAGAAAGAATGTAGAATTTTATTAATTTGCTTCAATTAAAAATAATTCTGTTGAAGCATAGTTGATATGTAAGGCCGCCACAGACAACCATTTTGCCTTTTTGCATTTCTTTTTCTTGGGGATGGTCTTGATTCCTGCTTCCTGTACAACGTCACGAACCTCCGACCATGGTTAATCAGGCATTCTGTCTATCAGATCGAATCCCTCGAATCTATTTGTCACTTCCACTATATAGTCATCAGGGATTTGATTTAGGTCATACCTGAATGGTCTAGTGGTTTTCCCTACTTTCTTCAATTTAAGTCTGGATTTGGCAATAAGGAGTTCATGATCTGAGCCACAGTCAGCTCCCAGTCTTGTTTTTGCTCTCTGTATAGAGCTTCTCCATCTTTGACTGAAAAGAATATAATCAATCTGATTTCAGTATTGACCATCTGGTGATGTCCATGTGTAGAGTCTTCTCTTGTGTTGTTGGAAGAGGGTATGTGCTATGACCAGTGTGTTCTCTTGGCAAAACTCTGTTAACTTTTACCTTGCTTCATTCTGTACTCCAAAGCCAAATTTGCCTGTTACTCCAGGTATCTCTTGACTTCCTACTTTTGGATTGCAGTCCCCTATAATAAAAAGGACATCTTTTTTGGGTGTTAGTTTTAGAAGGTCTTGTAAGTCTTCATAGAACCATTCAACCTCAGCTTCTTCAGCATTACTGGTCGGGGCACAGACTTGGATTACTGTGATATTGAATGGTTTGCCTTGGAAACAAACAAAGATCATTCTGTCATTTTTGAGATTGCACCCAAGTACTGCATTTCAGACTCTTTTTTTGACTATGATGGCTACTCCATTTCTTCTCAGGGATTCTTGCCCACAGTAGCACATATAATGGTCATCTGAGTTAAATTCACCCATTCCAATCCATTTTAGATCACTGATTCCTAAAATGTCGATGTTTACTCTTGCTATCTCCTGTGCGACCACTTCCAATTTGCCTTGATTCACGGACCTAACATTCCAGGTTCCTATGCAATATTGCTCTTTACAGCATCGGACCTTGCTTCTATCACCAGTCACATCCACAGCTGGGTATTGTTTTTGCTTTGGCTCCATCCCTTCATTCTTTCTGGAGTTATTTCTCCACTGATCTCCAGTAGCATATTGGGCACCTACCGACCTGGGGAGTTCCTCTTTCAGTGTCCTATCTTTTTGCCTTTTCATACTGTTCATGGGCTTCTCAAAGCAAGAATACTAAAGTGGATTGCCATGCCCTTCTCCAGTGGAGCACATTTTATCATAACTCTCCACCATGACCTGTCCGTCTTGGGTGGTCCTACATGGCAAGGCTGTGATCATGTGATCAGTTTGATTAGCTTTCTGTGATTGTGATTTTTGTTCTGTCTGCCCACTGATGGATTCTGTCTGCTCTCTGATGTCCCCAAGAAAAAGAAATGCAAAATGGTTGTCTGAGGAGGCCTTACAAATAGCTATGAAAAGAAGAGAAGTAAGATGCAAAGGAGAAAAGGAAAGATATACTCATTTGAATGCAGAGTTCCAAAGAATAGCAAGGAGAAATAAGAAAGCCTTCCTCAGTGATCAGTGCAAAGAAATATCAGAAAACAATAGAATGGGAAAGACTAGAGAGCTCTTCAAGAAAATCAGAGACACCAAGGGAACATTTCATGAAAAGATGACCACAATAAAGAACAGAAATGATATGGACCTAACAGAAGCAGAAGATATTAAGATGAGGTGGCAAGAATACACAGAACTATACAAAAAAGATCTCATGACCCAGGTAACCATGATGGTGTGGTCACTCACCTAGAACCAGACATCCTGGAATGTAAAGTCAAGAGGGCCTTATGAAACATGACTATGAACAAAGCTAGTGGGGGTGTTGGAATTCCAGTTGAGCTATTTCAAATCCTAGAAGATGATGCTGTGAAAGTGCTGCACTCATTATGCCTACAAATTTGGAAAACTCAGCAGTGGCCACAGCACTGGAAAAGGTCAGTTTTCATTCCAATCTCTAAGAAAGGCAATGCCGAAGAATGTTCAAACTACTGTACAACTGCACGCATCTCACACACTAGCCAAGTAATACACAAAATTCTCCAAGTCAAGCTTCAACAGTATGTGAACTGTTAAATTCCAGATGTTCAAGCTGGATTTAGAAAAGGCAGAGGAACCAGAAATCAAATTGGCAGTATCCATTGGATCATAGAAAACACAAGAGAGTTGCAGAAAAAAAATCTGCTTCTGCTTTACTGACTATGCCAAATCCTTTGACTGTGTCGATCACAACAAAATGTGGAACATTCTTAAATAGATGGGACTACCAGACCACCTGATCTGCCTCCTGAGAAATCTGTATGCAGGTCAAGAAGTAACAGTTAGAATTGGACATGAAACGACAGACTGGTTCCAAATCAGGAAAGGAGTACGTCAAGGCTTTATATTGTCACTGTGCTTATTTAACTTATCATGCAAAATGTTGGGCTGAATGAAGCACAAGCTGGAATCAAGATTGCCAGGGAAATATCAATAACCTCAGATATGCAGATGACACCACCCTTATGGCAGAAAGTAAAGGGGAACTAAAGAGCCTCTTGATGAAAGTGAAAGAGGAGAGTGAAAAAGTTCATTTAATACTCAGCATTCAGAAAAGTAAGATCATGGCATCTAGTTCCATCACTTCATGGCAAATAGATGCAGAAACAATGGAAACAGTGAGAGACTATTTTTGGGGGCTCCAAAAAATTAAATTAAATTAATTTAACGAAATTAAAAGATGCTTGCTCCTTGAAAGAAAAGTTATGACCAATCTAGAGAGCATGTTAAAAGGCAGAGACATTACTTTGCTAACAAAGATCCATTTAGTCAAAGCTATGGTTTTTCCAGTAGTCATGTATGGATGTGAGAATTGAA
Organism: Bos indicus x Bos taurus; assembly: GCF_003369695.1. Taxonomy (NCBI): domain Eukaryota; kingdom Metazoa; phylum Chordata; class Mammalia; order Artiodactyla; family Bovidae; genus Bos; species Bos indicus x Bos taurus. The sequence continues at coordinate 69,671,952 of NC_040095.1, read as the reverse complement.
CTATAAAGAAAGCTGAACACTGAAGAATTGATGCTTTTGAACTGTGGTGTTGGAGAAGACTCTTGAGAGTCCCTTGGACAGCAAAGAGATCCAACCCGTCAATCCTAAAGGAGATCAGTTTTGAATATTCACTGGAAGGACTGATGCTAAACCTGAAACGCCTCTGCTTTGGTACCTGATGTGAAGGACTGACTTACTTGAAAAGACCCTGATGCTGGGAAAGATTGAAGGCAGGACGAGAAGGGGATGACAGAGGATGGGATGGTTGGATGGCATCCCTGACTCGATGGACATGAGTTTGAGTGAGCTCTGGAAGTTGGTGAAGGACAGGGAGGCCTGGCATGCTGCAGTCCATAGGGTCCCAAAGAGTGGGAGATGACTGAGAGACTGAACTGAACTGATACTTGATTTACAATGTTGTGTTAATTTCTGCTGTATGGCAAAGTCACTCATTGTATATATAAACAACAAATCTGTCTTCTTTGCGAGTGTATTTCTGTGTCACAGATAAATTCTTCTGCGTAATATTTCAGATGTCACAAATAAGTAATATCACATGAGGCTTGTCTTTCTCTGTCTGCCTTCTTTCACTTAGTATGATAATCTCCAAGTCTATTCATATTGCTGCAAATAGCGTTGTTCATTCTTTGTATGGCTTAGCTATATTCCACTGTATGTATGGACCACATTTTCTCTATGCATTCCTCTGTCGATAGACACTGAGGTTACTTCCACGCCTTGGCTATGGTAAAGTGAAAGTGAAGTCGCTCAGTCATGTCCAACTCCTTGCGACCCCATGGACTGCAGCCTACCAGGCTCCTCTGTCCATGGGATTTTCCAGGCAAGAGTACTGGAGTGGATTGCCCTTTCTTTCTCCAAGGAAGAAGCTCTTGGCTATTGTAAAGAGTGCTGCAACGAACACTGGAGTGCATGTGTCCTTTTGGATCATGCTTTTTCTCTAGATATTTCCCCAGGCGTGGGTAGCTCTATTTTTAGTCTTTAAGGAACCTGCATGCACTTCTCCATCATGGTTCTATCCGTTTACATTCCCACCAACAATGTAGGAGAGTTCCCTTTCCTCCACACCAAAGGAGTAGAGATTTCTGGGCTAACTGTCAAGTTTTCTATGTATTTTCTGAAAACTAAATAATTTGAAATGAAGAGTTTAGAAAGTAACTGCATTTATTATTGGTACAAATTTTAATAATTGAGAATACACATTTCCTCAGCTTTCAGTACTAAGTACTAACATAGAAGCTCCATTTGATGAGATCTAGAAAAGAGCCTGAAAGGTTCCTGGGTTCTGCTCATCGGCCGTGACTTCTGGGTTGGTTGGGTGGGCACTGTCTTCCTCATGTGCTGCCAACATAGAAAAATGGGTCTGAGAAGGACGTTGCCTCCCCCCAGCAAGCCTGCCTCCAGGTACCCGAGGGGAAACATCCCATACTGCCGTCTGGTAAAGACCCTACACTGAGTGTCCAACCACTGTTGATATAGAATTTCATTCTGGAAGTTCTAGCTGCTACTGCTGCTAAGTCACTTCAGTCGTGTCCGACTCTGTGCGACCCCAGAGACGGCAGCCCACCAGGCTCCTCCGTCCATGGGATTTTCCAGGCAAGAGTACTGGAGTGGGGTGCCATTGCCTTCTCCAGGAAGTTCCAGGCATTAATATAAAACAAGTTAAAATAGTGAAAAGCAAGAGGCAAGAGTCACATAATTTTTAGAACATAGCCAGACCTGTAAAACTGGAGAGAGGCAGTGAACGCCGTCTCTATTGTGAGTTGTTTAGGAAACACACACAGAGCAGAGTGCTGGGGAGGGGGACTCGCTGAGGCCCATGCTCACCTGCAGGAGCCCCAGAGAAAGCCCAGTGGAAAGGGCTTCATTCCCTGTAGCCACTAAATCTGAAAAATACTGAGAAACAGAAGTCATGGAAACATTTAGGGGTCGAACAAGGACACTACCTGATCTGAAAGATGCTCTCAACACCTGGAGAGGAACATGCCAGATTCCTGGACAAAGCATTCAGACACAAAGCCCCTCAGCTAATTTATAAATACTGTGTGAGTCCAGTAAACTGTAAGTTTCACCTAAACTATCACACGGATGTTATAGCCCAGGTATTTGAAAAGAAGACCGAGAGAGTGTGAGCTTGCCAGATATGAGACACCATCAGGCTACAGCTCATAGAGCTAAGGGGCTTCCCAGGCGGCGCAGTGGTAAAGAACCCGCCTGCCGATGCAGGACACGCAGGAGACGTGGGCTTGATCCCTGGGTTGGGAAGATGGCCTGGACAAGGAAATGGCAACCCACTCCAGTATTCCTGCCTGAGAATCCCATGGACAGAAGAGCCTGGAGGACTGCAGTCCTTGGGATCGCAAAGAGTCAGACATGACTGAGCACGCACGCTAACAAGAGGAATAAAGTAGTGCAGAAATACCAGTCACTCTAAATTGTAAAGAAATGGTGAGTAGACCACCAGTGAGGCATTTCTAATGACCCCCGGAATGTCTTGAGTTAAACAGTTGGAACTGAGGGAACATGCGAACACATCTTTGCTTCATGCCTTCTGCGGAAGCAAATGCCTCTGAGCTTGGATTTAAATGTAGGAAGAGAACCCAGAACAGTCACGTGAGGGCACAGCAGGGTCTGTCTGGCTAAGAAGAACATCAGAGATAGAAACCATGAAAGTCCGATAAAGTTGACTAAATACAAAAATTAAAAATCACTCACAGCATTAGTCACATTAAAAGTTCCAGCGGAAAAAAAAAAAAGGAAAAAAATTGTAGACCTTCCAGCCAACAAAGGATTTTTGTACTGCTGTGACATAATGAGAAACTGTCCAGGAGGAAAGACTACTGTGATACTTGGCTTGGAAGTGATTTTTCACTGAGACATGGGAATGAAGGAGAGGAAGAAGATGGTATTAATAGTATTTTGCAAAAGATATAGAAACAAATAAAATTTTTAAATATTTAAAAGGAAACTAAAAAAGAATATAAAAATCATGTCTGCCCGTGTATAACCGAGTCTCTTTGCTGCACAGCAGAGGCTGGCACCACACTGTAGAACAACTGTCCTTCAATCCACAACTGAAATTAAGAAACAAATAAGCTTTTAAAGACATTCAGAGCCGTTAGAAATAAGGGGAAGAAAGCTTAAAATTGTAAGGTAAATTGTCGTCTGCTGAATTGGGTCTGATTCAAAAGAACGCCAGGGCTCAGAGCTGGCTCTGCTGTAGGGAGGAGCGGGGGTGGCGAACCTGAAATGGCCTGAGAATCCATGCGTTTATTATCCCTTTTCTTTTGTTGTTTCTTGTTCTAAAATGATTTTATCAGTGTGTAGTCGCTTTACAATGTCGTGTTGGTTCTGCTGTTCGGCAAAATGAATCAGCTGGACGTGTACATAGATCCCCTCCCTTTTGGCCCTCTTTCCATTCAGGTCACCGCGGAGCACTGAGCTCCCCGTGTAAACTGTAGGTTGGCTTCATATCTCTTTAACGCATGGTATCAGTAGTGTATATGTGAGCATCGCTGTTCTGAAGGAGACAATAATTGCTTTAACAAAGTGTTTCCTCACATCTGTACATTAAAATTCATCTTTTTAAGTACATGAACTTCACACACATATATGAAAATGTATTTTGTTAAACATTTAAGTATATAAGGAATGCATGCATAGTTTTGGGGAAAGTATACATGTGTAGTTATAATAATCACATAATTAAAATAATGTCTACAATGCTGTGGTAGTAAAATTACAGGTTAGTGCAAAATAAATTTTCTGAGTCACCAAGATGTTTGCACTCAGCATCTTCACCATATGAGAAATCCTCTTTGAAGAGAGGGAACTAGAAGGTCCTAGTTGGGGAAAGAATAATTCAAAAGTTGTGTCGTAATTATGTAATTTAGAGTAGTATGTGAATAATGAAAGTGTGTATACTTTAAATAAGCCTTCAGTTCAATTCAATTGCTCAACTGTGTCCAGCTCTTTGTGACCCCATGGACCGCAGCAAGCCAGGCCTCCCTGTCCACTCCCGAATCCCGGAGTCTACCCAAACCCACATCCATTGAGTCGGTGATGCCATCCAACCACCTCATCCTCTGTCATCCCCTTCTCCTCCTGCCCCCTATCCCTCCCAGCATCAGGGTCTTTTCCAATGAGTCGGCTCTTCTCATCAAGTGGCCAAAGTATGGGAGTTTCAGCTTCAAAATCAGTCCTTCCAATGAACAACCAGGACTGATCTCCTTTAGGATGGACTGGTTAGATCTCCCTGCAGTCCAAGGGACTCTCAAGAGTCTTCTCCAATACCACAGTTCAAAAGCATCAATTCTTCGGTGCTCAGCTTTCTTTATAGTCCAACTCTCACATCCATTCATGACCGCTGGAAAAACCATGGCCTTGACTAGACAGACCTTTGTTGACAAAGTAATGTCTCTGCTTTTTAATATTCTGTCTAGGTTGGTCGCACTTCTGGAAAGGGAAACGATTAATCAAATTATGATATTAAGTCCAAGAATACATCTCAGCAATCAGAGAACATAATGAAAACTGAGTGCATGTTTTCCAGTCTGCCTGTCCCATGCTTGGGGTTGTGGCTCCCTTGTGAGGACTCTGGAAGCCAAGGCTAGTCCCGCCAAATCATGCCAATTTCTGGAGGGACCCTTCTCATAGGAACCCAGCACAACGGTGTGTTCCCTGGGGCTCGGCTGCCCAGACCACAGCAGCCGCATCTGAGGTGTGGACATGAGACCATGGGCTGCTGGCAGGGCCACGATTCTCCTGGCAATCTGGGTGCACATGCAGAGCATCACGTTCTGTGAGGGCGTGAGTGTGGAGCTCAGCTCAGCCGCCCCTTTGAAAATGCAAGCAACTGACGTAAGGGTAGGATGCCAGCCTTAACTCACACGCACACAAAAGGTGTGTCTTGTTTCAGGGGTAAGTCTTTGATGGCCAGCCTTCTGTGGATCTACCCAGTGAAACGAGCTCATAGTGATTTGGAATGAGTGTCTTTCTTTTTTTCACAAAAACCTTACTATTTTCTGATTTTAGAGCATTTGAGAAAATCAGGGAGTCTTTTGATGTGTTTTCTTGCAAAGTGAATGGACGCTGTTTGGCAACTTTGATATTTCATTTGAAAGGAGCATAATAAACTGCTTCCTTTGTATTGATTAAAGAAATATAGTGCTTATTTTTTTGCTTGGTTTTCTAGTAGTTATTCAATAGGTTAAAGGGCAACGCCATCTGTTTCCTAACAGGACATTTTGTGTAAGATTTGCAAGTCCTACAGGCACCTTTAAGCATGGATAAATATGCACTCCTGGCTTCAGATGGGTAGTTTTTTACTACCAAAGGATGATTACGTTGCGCGCCTTGAGACATTGGCTATAATATATTTCCTGTCCCTTTATTGCATTTTGGAATCATAAACAATGACTGTTTGGCTCAAAGCCATTTATTCAGCCCAAAAAGACATTATTTGCACAACAAAAATCAATAAAAATGTTACTAGGTCTGGCTGGATACTTTGCTTAACTGTGATATTTGTCTATCACTGATGGCATGCCATCTCTCGCAGGAGACTGGGGCCAAAACACAGCTATTGATCCAGTCAGCGATGATGGATACTGGCATTTGGAAAGGGCTGCTGTAGAGAATCTCGATTAAAAAAATATTTCTAGGTTTTGCCTGGAGCAGAGTCAAGATAACCCGAGTGAGAAGATTTCCTCTGTTCTGCCGGCCTTCTCCCTCTTGTGGTGAAGATGCACTTGGACCCAAGTCATTATTGAGAGAATTAAGTCAATCTGTGTTTAGCCAAAGGCTCTGGCATCACATCAGGCTCGGCTGATTTAGACACGAGCGCCTGTCCTTTTCATCACCTCAAAGCGTTTCATATACACGAGGGTAGAGACGTGCCACGATGGGGCCCTGTCTGCCTCTTTTCTCTCCTTACATTATCTCTTTATGTCTAGAAAAACAGGACAGACAGCTCCCCCCTTCCTCCAAATGATTAGCTGTGCAGTATCACCTTGAGATGAACCACTTGGTTAGGACTAAAGGCTTTAACTAAAATGGAGCCAACACCAGCGATACCGAAAATACGGCAAATAGGTTATAGACAATTTACGGCACAGAGAGCTCGAGGGAAAAAAGTGATCTATTATCCGCCGGTCTCATAAATTTAAAATATGAAATTGTTTTTCATTTTTCATTTGCTATCTGCCCACCTCCAGCATAAATCTGATGCCAGAGAGCCAGTGGGAGGGGATGTGAAGTGGAAAAACACGCTCGTTCCATTTTACTCCATTTCATTTTGTTTTGTTTACCCGTATTTATGCCACCCCTTTTCCAAAGAGATTTCCTGGGAAGTGGAGTTATTTGAGCAGAGGCCCGGCATTCATGCTGGCCAAGGACGGTCGCCAGGGGCGGTGGTCCGGCTGGTGGGCTGGCTCCCCAGCCCCGGGGGCCTGTGGCAGGCTCAGAGCATCTGAGCAGTAACTGGACCGCTAGCCAGGCAGCTCGCTGGACCCCAAGTTCCCACGGCAAAGGCGGCGCCTTTGGCTCTGCCGCCGGCCGGAAGGACGACTGTGAGTGTAAACCACCCGGACGCCTGCGTGCATGGCCAGCAGCCTGCGGTCATTTGTCCATCTGTGCTTTATGCTGGGCTGCCCTCTTGTTTTGAAACCAAAACACGGGTCGTAGAGGGCATGCCTGCTACTATTTTCCCTTATTAGTAGCTTGGATCTTCCAAGTGTTCTGTTTGGAGATTATTGGCATTCACAGTGAAACATTACCTGACCCGGCAGTGTTGGTTGCTTTGGGCGAGAGGTTGGGTCTCGTGGTTTCTGTCTACCTGGGACGTTCTCACAGTTACTAAGCCACTCTGCAGTAAGAGCCTGTCCGATAGATGGGGGTTTTACACCGATGATAAGTGAATGTTTAGTGTTTGATGTCACGTGTGACTGTCTCAACTTGTATTATGGCTACATTTGCAAGTAGACAAGTATCATATCACAATAATTAAAAGCGTGTTTGATAGATAGCTGGTGGGAGGCTGCTCTGTAGCAGAGAGCTCAGCTCAGCGCTCGGCGACCACCTAGAGGGCTGGGACGCGGGAGTGGGAGAGAGGCTCAGCTGGGAGGGGACGTGTGTATACACAGAGCCGACTCATTGTCGTACATCAGAAACCTGCACAGACTTGTGAAGCAATTATACTCCAATAAAAAATAATAAGATCCAAAAGCAACCGTATTTAAAAGAGGTTAGTGTTAGCCAACCACTTGTGCTGACTCTGCAACCCCATGAACTGTAGCCCGCCAGGCTCCTATGTACATAGAACACTCCAGGCAAGAAAACTGGAGTGGGTTGCCAGTCCCTTCTTCAAGGGATCTTCCCAACCCAGGGACTGAACTCAGGTCTCCTGCATTACAAGCAAATTCTTCACCATCTGCGCCGCCATGGATGTCCTAAACACGTATAATATTATGTATGAAACGAGTCGCCAGTCCAGGTTCGATGCACGATACTGGATGCTTGGGGCTGGTGCACTGGGACGACCCAGAGGGATGGTATGGGGAGGGAGGAGGGAGGAGGGTTCAGGATGGGGAACACATGTATACCTGTGGCGGATTCATTTCGATATTTGGCAAAACCAATACAATATTGTAAAGTTAAAAAATAAAATAAAAAAAATAAAAGAGGTTAAATGACTAATAAACATTAAAATATTGTAATTGCATTTTTCTGTTTGCAAAAAATATATGTACCATATATACCACACACATGTTATGTATGCATACATATGTACACATGCACACAGGTGTGAGCGTGAACGTGTGTGTACATATATCATACGTATTACATAGACATGAGGATGTGTGGGTCTGTGGGTGTGTAGAGCCATTTTCTTGGCCGTGTGATTGTCAGTGCATCTGCCACCTCATAGTCTTAGAATTCTGTCCTCAGTGGTGCTGGACTTGTGGGGCACCGAGGGGAACACACCTCCTGAAATCATGCTTCAGGGCTGGGCTGCCATCACACATGCAGCAGAAAAGCCTTCTCCCCGAGCCCTTCATGGAGCTGGCTTCACCGGGGACTCCGCCCGGATCACTTTCCTAAACCTGCATGCTCACCGGGGATTGAGACCCACGGGGTAAAGCGAGATCAAGTGAGGCTTGGAGCCTGAAGCGGCGGCCCTGTAAACACAGACCACCCTCGTCCCCTTGAAAGACTCCTTCCAATTTCACAGCGGAATAAATAGTAAGAAGCTGCTTGTAAACGACAGCGAGCATTTCAGCTCTGCCCTGGACAGGTTTTTGTCTTCTCCCGTGGGTTCTCCTAAAGTTTAAATTGGCTCTAAAGATGTCTGTCTTGCAAGTTGAAGACTAGATCGGCTGTTGGGTTTTCTTCCTCACCGTCACTGCCTTGACGTTGTGACTTTGTTCTTAAAATCCACCCCAGTCCTGGATGAGCCCGTGGCTTCCAGACCCCGGAGGGCTTGGGTTGCTATCTGTGGCCCCAGGGTGAGACCCTTAGGTCTGCTTCTGGCTGGATGGTCGCGGCCTCTTCTTACAGAACCCGGCTTCTATTTGGGAAGCTTCCAACAACTGCGGATTGTTGATGCTGCCGTTTTTAATCAACTGAGAAACCAGCCTAATTGGAGGACTTTAACACTTAATTGTCGAAAGGGTGTTGGAGTGGAAGTGTATTTACTTTAATGCTAAACCTAGTTAAGTCAATGGGAGCTAAATTGTCTTTTCAATGACTCTTCCAACAGAGTGTGAATCGCAAATTCTGTTCATTTGAACAACAAAAGACCACCAGCCAGGAATTGTTTTTGGAGAAGCACAGGCCACGGCTAAGGTCTGCTTTGCAAGTCAATCTGAGTCTACAACTGAGATGATTTCTTGATTTTCTAACAAAGCCCTCCTTCCCAGGTCCTGTGGTAGGACTTTATGTTTTGATTAGGAAAAACAGTTCTCCGGTATCAAAACCATGGGTGGGGGTGGGGGGCTGAGAAGTTCACTTAGCGTGTAATTCATTAGCAGATGCAGCCCAAAGCCCTCTGCAGAAGCTCTGGGATCCCAGGCAGGGCAGAGACGAGTAAATACTTTTCTTCTCCCGGATCGATTCCATCGATTGTCATTAAAGCAGCGAGCTCAGAACAATGAAGTGGTTTCTAATTTCCAGGCTCCAGGTGGAGGCCGCCTCCTCGTTCCAGTTAAGAGCATCATTAAATGTAAGAGCAAACAGCACACGGAGAGGCCGAGTGCTTTATTAATTCATCATCAGAATTATCTCCGTGCATTAATATTAATAGCCTCAAATTGGATTTCATTTAAGAGGTGAAATAAATATGCAGATAGTAAAAGCCCACGCAGCCCGGAGCCCGGGGACTGGCAGTCCCAGGAGCCACGTCTCGGTGGGGCCTCCGACCCTGGACCAGAGCTGCCTGGAGGAGAACTTGGCTCAGAAACCACCTCGAGCCGGCGGCTGAGCCTGGGAAGGGGGCAGGGGGCAGGGAGAGGGGGCAGAGTCAGGGGACAGGGGGCAGGGGGCAGGGACGGGGGCAGGGGGCAGGGAGAGGGGGCAGAGACAGGGGACAGGGGGCAGGGAGAGGGACAGGGGGCAGGGGGCATGGAGAGGGGGCAGAGACAGGGGACAGGGGGCAGGGAGAGGGACAGGGGGCAGGGAGAGGGACATGGGGCAGCGAGCAGGGGGCAGGGACGCGGGCAGGGTGACCCCCTTGCTCACACAGCCCCGCAGAGACGTCTCACAAGAAGGAACATGTAGTTGATCCTCTTCCCATGAGCACCGCATGTGAACGAGGGTGTGAGCTCCTCCTGAGATCACGGGTGTGGAGGCATGGGGAAAAGGAGGGAGTCCTTTCTGAAGCTGTGTTCGCTCTCTCTCACGGAGGTGGGAAGATGAAAGACGGGGTCCTACTGAGTCACACACAGAAGAGAATTTCCAGGATGGACATACATGTCATTCAAATTGTACTCAGAAAAGGCTTTGACAGAATCAAAGTTAACCAGAACTTTCTTTGGGGATTTCCTACCCAGGTGCACTCGTTTCCTATGACTGCCATTACAAAGGACCATGAACCCGTGGCTTAAATGACGACTTGGTCTTCTCTCGGTGGTGGACGCCAGATGCCTGAGGTCAGTGCCTCATCCGGGCTGTACTCCCTCCAAGACTCTGGGCAGAAGCCCCCTTGGCCTCCCCCAGCTTCCAACTTTCTGGTGTAGCGTCCCTGCCTTCTTAAAGAGACTCCAGTCACACTGGGCCAGGACCACCCTGAGGACCTCAGCTGACCCTGACTACACCTGCCAAGACCCTCTTTCTAAACAAGTCATGCTCACAGGCACTGGGAGTTAGGACCTCAACATCTCCTTTGTGGGTGGTGAGTGAAAGTCGCTCAGTCATGTCTAACTCTTGTGACCCCAAGGATTATACAGTCCATGGAATTCTTCAGGCAAGAATACTGGAGTGGGTAGCCTTTCCCTTCTCCAGGAGATCTCCCAACCAGGGTCTCCCACATTTGCAGGTGGATTCTTTACCAGCTGAGCCACAGGGTGGGTGGGGGAACACGATGCTACTGATGACACAGGGATAATTTTCAAAATGTAAATCAGTGGGTCTCTCACGGATGGAGGCTGTCGCGGGCCCCGCAGAGAGGACGAGGAGGACGGCCGTGAAGGCGGTCTTCCGGTGGTGGCGGGCGGAAGGACCGGCCTGATGACGCAGACGAGAGGCGCATCCAGGGAACCCGCTGAGAAGCACGGACTGTGTCTGTCTGCGTCACCCAGGCCCCGGGAGTCTTCCAGGAGAAGGCCTCTGTCCCGAGCATCCTCAGACTTGCGCTCAGCCCATGCTGCGGAGGGGGTGAGGAGCGCCCGCCCCACACACGCGGGGAGGAGGCGGCCCTGGGCGGAGGGAGCGCCTGGCAGGACCCCAGGGTGTCTGGAGGGCTCTGGTCTCCGGGCACCGAGTGGGGAAGGCCCACAGAGAGAGAGAGAGCTCTGCGGAAGACATGACCTCTTTCCCGCGATTCCGCACGCGGTTCGTCTGGTTGTCCGTGTGATCAGCACTCTGTGAGTCCCTGGTCAGGTGTGCGTGCGGGTGCTAAGTCCCTTCTGTCGTGTCCGACTCATCATGACTGATTGGACAGCAGCCCACCAGGCTCCTCTGCGTGAGCAGGTGGGTTCTTCACCGCGAGAGCCACCTGATTAGCCCCCCACCCCCTGCTCGGGTGCTGCGGGCTCTTGGAGGACCCCGGCCCAGAGTGCAGGCAGCTTTCACGTGTAGGGTGGGAGAGCACAGCTTTACAGACCCCCTGGGCTCCCAGGTACATGAAGCACCTGCCCTCGTCCAGCCCTGAGAACACCTCCCCTGCCTCAGCCTCCTCTCCTCACAGGACCTCATGCTCCCAGGGTGACCCATTACCAGCTCCGGCCACGCAGGGCAAGTTCCTTTTCAACGTCTCTCTCACTGTGCCACGCCAGATTACTGGGATCCATTTCTGTCCTTTAACTGTCTTTTTTTTTAAAGTAAATTTTTATTTACATGCCTTAGACATGGCAATGCTACCATTGCAGGATGGATTTATTCTATTAGAATGTACTCCAGTGGAATAAATTCTATTCCTGTTAGAACGTTTTAGAATGGACACAGCATCCAACATGATAGAGAATTTCCATTTCCTAAATTGTATTTCAAAGGCGCAGTTAATGATTTCGAAGACTGGAAACTTCAATGGAAAGGAAATGAACAAAATCCTGTAATTAATTTAATCATACACAAAAATGGATTTTTTGGAGGATAAACTCAGTGACATGGTAAATATATGTTTTGTATATAATTTCTTTCCTAAATATTAAAAAATCATCTTATATTAGGGAGATGCTCTTTCTAGGTGGCTCAGTAGTAAACAATCCACCTGCCAATGCAGGAGACGCGAGTTTGATTCCTGGATTGGGAAGATCCCCTGGGGAAGGAAATGGCAACCCACTCCAGTATTCTTGCCTGGGAAGTCCATGGACAGAGGAGCCTGGTGGGCTATAGTCCATGGCAGGCTACAGTCCATGGGGTCGCAAAGAATCAGACATGACTTAGTAAAGAACAACATTAGGGGGAGGAGTTTCTAAGGTAGACTTCTCTGATTGAAGTTCTTATCACATACTTTTTCAACCTGGATGTTAATATTGCTTTGCTCAAGAATTCCAGTCTCTAGTCGAGATATCTCTTCCAGTCTGTGTGACTCTTGGTTAAAGACCGGGGTGTGGTTATTGTGTCTTCTTGGAATAAAGCAGAGTATGCCCTACAAGTTGTCCTCACGCTCGGAGAGAGACTGAGGACCTAGACGAGCAAGAGCTGTCCAAGAGCCCACGACTGTGCGGCGGCACCTGGCTCTGCCCAGGGCCGGCGGGGTTTCAGGAGGAACTGAGGGGCTTCGGCACAGTCGACCACTCACCGTGGGACAGGTGCAGAGGCCGGGCACACACTGGACATCTGCCTGGGCTCCGGGTCTGCCTTGCAGGAGGGGTGGCACCTGTCACTTGCGAAAGGAGTGACAGAATCGACTTGAAGCCCTGTCCTTTTGTAATCTGGGGCCAAGACCTAACCCTTGATCATTTTATCTCACTGTCATTCTTGATGTATTCTTATAACAGAACCTGTCCCAGATGCAACCCCAAATTTTCTGCTATAATTTTAGTTCAAGTGTGTGTGTGTGTGTGTGTTCAGTCACTAACTCACGTCTGACTCTTTGTGACCCCATGGACTCTAGCCCACCAGGCTCCTCTGTCCATGGGATTCTCCAGGCAAGAATACTGCAGTGGGTTGTCATTTCCTTCTAAAGAGGATCTTCCCGACCCAGGGATTGAACACAGGTCTCCTGCATTGGCAGGCAGGTTCTTGACCAGTGAACCACCAGGGAAACCCAGTTAAAATGTACAAGAAATAAATCTGTATATTTTAACTGTAGGAAAGTTAAAAGTACCCAAGTAAGTGTACGAAATGGAAAAAAAAAACCATAACACATCTTTTTATCCCTTGCAAGTCATGGAGAAAAGGAGAAAATAAAATACAATAATAGTTCTAGGACAAAAGAAACAGCCACAGAGCTTCTGACAATTCTTGATGAAATGAATGTAAAACCATTGATTTAACTTCTCTCATTTTCATTTTGCTCATTTTCTAGGAATTTCTGAAACTTTGTGTATATTGCTATATTGATTTTGAAACAAACATCTCAGGAGAAACCTCATCCCTCTTCCTCAAATAAACTCTCTGTTAGGTTGATTCTTCCTGAAAATACTCTGCCTTTACACACGTATGGGCACTGAAACACACCAGTTCAGTTCAGTTCAGCCGCTCAGTCCTATCTGACTCTTTGCGACCCCATGGACTACAGAACACCAGGCTTCCCTGTCCTTCACCAACTCCCAGAGTTTACTCAAACTCATGTCCATCAAGGTAGAGATGCCATCCAACCATCTCATCCTCTGTCATCCCCTTCTCCTCCCGCCTTCAATCCTTCCCAGCCTCAGGGTTTTTTCCAATTAGTCAGTTCTTCACATCAAATGGCCAAAGTATTGGAGTTTCAGCTTCAGCATCAGTCCTTCCAGTGAACTCAGGACTGATTTCCTTTAAGAATGACTGGTTGGATCTCCTTGCAGTCCAAGGGACTCTCAAGAGTCTTCTCCAACACCACAGTTCAAAAGCATCAATTCTTCGGCTCTCAGCTTTCTTCACAGTCCAACTCTCACATGCATACATGACCACTGGAAAAACCATAGCCTTGACTAGATAGACCTTTGCAGGTAAAGTAATGTCTTTACTTTTTAATATGCTGTCTAGGTTGGTTATAACTTTTCTTCCAAGAAGCAAGCGTCTTTTAATTTCATGGCTGCAGTCACCAACTGCAGTGATTTTGGAGCCCAAGAAAATAAACTCTGTCAGTGTTTCCATTGTTTCCCCATCTATGTGCCATGAAGTGATGGGACCGGATGCCATGATCTTAGTTTTCTGAATGTTTAGTTTTAAGTCAACTTTTTCACTCTCCACTTTCACTTTCATCAAGAGGCTTTTTAGTTCCTCTTCACTTTCTGCCATAAGGGTAGTGTCATCTGCATATCTGAGGTTATTGATATTTCTCCCAGCAATCTTGATTCCAGCTTGTGCTTCATCCAGTCCAGCATTTCTCATGATGTATTCTGCATGTAAATTAAATAAGCAGGGTGACAATATACAGCCTTGATGTACTCCTTTCCTGATTTGGAATCAGTCTGTTGTTCCATGTCCAATTCTTACTGTTGCTTCTTGACCTGCATACAGATTTCTCAGGAGGCAGGTCAGGTGGTCTGGTATTCCCATCTCTTGACGAATTTTCCACAGTTTGTTGTGATCCACACAGTCAAAGGTTTTAGCATAGTCAATAAAGCAGAAATAGATGTTTTTTCTGGAACTCTCTTGCCTTTTCAATGATCCAGTGGATGTTGGCAATTTGATCTCTGGTTCCTCTGCCCTTTCTAAATCCACCTTGAACATCTGGAAGTTCACAGTTCACATACTGTTGAAGCCTGGCTTGGAGAATTTTGAGCATTACTTTGATAGTGTGTGAGATGAGTGCAATTGTGCAGTAGTTTGAGCATTCTTTGGCATTGCCTTTCTTTGGGATTGGAATGAAAACTGACCTTTCCAGTCCTGTGGTCACTGCTGAGCTTTCCAAATTTGCTGGCATATTGAGTGCAGCACTTTCACAGCATCATCTTTTAGGATTTGAAATAGCTTAACTGGAATTCTATCACCTCCACTAGCTTTGTTAGTAGAGAAGGCAATGGCAACCCACTCCAGTGTTCTTGCCTGGAGAATCCCAGGGATGGTGGAGCCTGATGGGCTGCCATCTATGGGGTCTCACAGAGTCGGACAAGACTGAAGAGACTTAGCAGCAGCAGCAGCAGCAACAGCAGCAGCAGCAGCTTTGTTAGTAGCGATGCTTCCTAAGGCCCACTTGACTTCACACTCCATGATATCTGGTTCTAGGTGAGTGATCACACCATTGTGATTATCTGGGTTGTGAAGATCCTTTTTGTATAGTTCTTCTGTGTATTCTTGGCACCTCTTCTTAATATCTGTTTCTGTCCATACTATTTCAGATACCAATATCTGTCCATACCATTTCTGTCCTTTACTGAGCCCATCTTTGCATGAAATGTTCCCTTGGTATCCCTAATTTTCTTAAAGAGATCTCTAGTCTTTCCCATTCTACTGCTTTCCTCTATTTCTTTGCATTGATCACTGAGGAAGGCTTTCTTATCTCTCCTTTGAAACTATGTACTCAAATGGGCGTATCTTTCCTTTTCTCCTTTGTGTTTCACTTCTCTTCTTTTCTCAGCTATTTGTAAAGACTCCTCAGACAACCATTTTGCCTTTTTGTATTTCTTTTTCTTGGAGACGGTTTTGTTCACTGCCTCCTGTACAATGTCCTGAACCTCCATCCATAGTTCTTCAGGAAGTTGTCTATCAGATCTAATTCCTTGAATCTATTTGTCACTTCCACTGTATAATTGTAAGGGATTTAATTTAGATCATACCTGAATGCTGCTGCTAAGTCACTTCAGTCATGTCCGACTCTGTGTGACCCCATGGATGGCAGTCCACCAAGCTCCCCCGTCCCTGGGATTCTCCAGGCAAGAACACTGGAGTGGGTTGCCATTTCCTTTTCCAATGCATGAAAGTGAAAAATGAAAGTGGTCTAGTGGTGTTCCCTACTTTCTTCAATTTAAGTCTGTATTTGGCAATAAGGAGTTCATGATCTGAGCCACAGTCAGCTCCCCGTCCAGCTTTTTATCAAAAATGAAAACAGATTACATTTATCATTCTCTGTTTCTCTGTTTTAATTATGCATCTCAGAAATATCTCATGTCAGGACCTAAAGGATCACATTGTATTAAACACATTGAGAGTCCTTTGGACAGCAAGGAGATCAAACCAGTCAATCTTAAAGGACATCAACCCTGAACATTAATTGGAAGGACAGATGCTGAAGCTGAAGCTCCAATACTTTAGCCACCTGATATGAAGAGCTGACTCATTGGAAAAGACCCTGATGCTGGGAAAAATTGAAGGCAGGAGGAGAAGGGGACGACAGAGGATGAGATGGTTGGATGGCATCACCGACTCAATGGACATGAGTTTGAGCAAGTTCCAGGAGATAGTGAAGGACAGGAAAGCCTAATGTGCTGCAGTCCATGGGGTTGCAGAAAGTTGGACACAAATTAGCAACTAAACAACAATTTCCCTCAGATATATTTAGGCTTATTTTTGTTGGCTTAATTTATATAAATAGTTCTCTTAAAATTTTAATGCATTAATTTAAGTAAACGTATTTTCGTGGTGGTTTAATAATTATGTTGTGTCTCTTGCAACCCCATGGACTATAGCCCACTGGGCTCCTCTGTCCATGGAATTTTCCAGGCAAGAATCCTGGAGTAGGTTGCCATTTCCTTCTCCAGGGGATCTTCCCAACCCAGAGATTGAACCTGTGTTTCTTATGCCTTCTGCATTGCAGGCAGATTCTGCACTGACTGAACCAGGGGAAGCCCAAGTTATGCTAATCCTACTTTTTCTATGAATGTCTAAACTTAACACATTTCTTTCTGACAAAGACTTTTTATCTTTTCACTCCCCGGAGATATCAAAGAGCCAAACACCTAGCTCTCCTTCGGAAGGGCACCTGAGTGGGACCAACAGCAGCCTCAGCTGGTCAAAAGGCGAGTGAGAAGGATGGTCCCACTGACTCAGTTTCCCTCCCTTCGGTCTCCTGCCAAACCTGCCACAAGCAGTGCCATGTGGACAGGCCACCCACGTGGACAGGCCACCCACGTGGACAGGCCACCCATGTGGACAGGCCACCCACGTGGACAGGCCACCCACATGGACAGGCCACAGTGGCTGAGCAACACCTGCCCTTGTGTTCCCCTCTGTCTTCAGGGAAGTGCAGGGCACGATAGGGTCCACCTGGGCAGGAGGCGCAGCCGCAGCCTCTCTGACATCATCATCAGCCTGGGTGGACCAAGCCACCTCCACAAGCCTGCTCCCTGCGGGACCTCGATGAGGCACATCCATGGTGGGCTTCCTGCCCTCCATGGGTCTACAGCGGGACAACCGTGGCTGGCCACCTGAGTTCTCCAGGGAGGAGGGTGTGAATGTGGCGTGGAGTCTTCTGGACAAGCACCAGGGTCATTTCTGCTCCAGTTACAGTACGTGGGGTCACAAAGAGTCCAACGTGACTAAAGCAACTTAGCACACGTGCACACACGCGTTACAAATGCCAGTAAAACAGACAATCGTTTGCTTTTTTGACAAGGTAAAAAGTGTATTTAAAAATTTCCCAGGATGGATGTGGAACACACATACAAAGTGCTTACTGTGTGTGTGTGTGCACGTGTGCCCAGGCACTTCAGTCGTGTCCGACTCTCTGCGACCCCATGGACCATGGCTCACCGGGCTCCTCTGTCCATGGGATTCTCCAGGCGAGAATACTGGAGTGGGTTGCCATCGCCTTCTCCAGTGATAAAGTATGAAGTGAGTGAAGTGAAGCCGCTCAGTCGTGTCCGACTCTCTGCGCCCCCATGGACCACAGCCCACCAGGCTCCTCCATCCTGGACCACAGCCCACCAGGCTCGCCCGTCCCTGGGATTCTCCAGGCGAGAGCACTGGAGGGGCTGCCATCGCCTTCTCCTGTGCGTGTGTGTAGACTTTGCTAAAGTATGTACTGCATACATGTTGTTAAAATCCATAAATTAAAATTAAACCATTCATTTCATCAAAGAAACTTGGAATTAGTTTTTAAAGCCTTTTAAGAGCAGTTTTAGCCTCCTAGTGGAATTGAGACGACTTCTCCTGTGGCGCTAGTGGTGAAGAGCGCGCTTGCCAATACAGGAGATGCAAGAGACGCATGTTCAGTCTCTGGGTCGGGAAGATCCCCTGGAGGAGGGCATGGCAACCCGCTCCAGTATTCTTCTTGCCTGGAGAATCCCATGGACAGGGGAGCCTGATGGGCTCCAGTCCATAGGATTGAAAAGAGTCAGACATGACTGAAGAGACTTAGCATGCAGAACTGAGATGAAGGTTCAGAAACTCCCTATGGACCCCCTGCCCTGGGCTCAGTCTCTTAGCACTAAGAGACAGTGTCTTAATAGCTCATTCCAGTGCTATAAAATATTCCATTGTCCAAATGTAGTTTATCTGTTTACCTACTGAAGGACCTCTCGGTTGCTTCCAATTTGGGGCAGTTATGAATAAAGCCTCTATAGACGTCCATGTGCAGGTTTCTATTTGGATATGAGTTTTCAGTTCATTTGGGTAAATACCAAGGAGGAAAGTAGCTGGATCAAATGATAAGAGTGGGTTTAGTTTTGTGGTAAAATTCAGACTGTCTTCTAAGCTGGCTATTATATTATGATTTGATAATGATATGCCATTAATGATGCAGAGCTGTAATTTAAAATTTTATGTTTTCCAGTGAGGTTTTCCAAGGCCCAACACTTTCTAGCTTGATAGCTTCCCAACCGTTGGCAACTTTCATCCAGAAGACAGGGAAGGGGGACAGCACCTGGGACATCCATGGCCAGTAGTACCGCATAGATCAAAGCTTAGAAAGAAAGTATTTCCTCCTGCAGAGGCCAATGCAAAATAAAAATAAATACACACATGCAACGAAGGAAGAATAAATGGAAATTTCCCATGCTGTGGAATTGTTTGCTGTTGTTCAGTTGCTAAGTTGTGTCCTACTCTTGGGTACCCCATGGGCTGCAGTACACTAGGCTTCCCTGTCCTTCACTATCTCCCGAAGTTTGCTTAAACTCATATTCATTGAGTCAGTGATGTTATCCAACCATCTCATCCTCTGGCACCCCTTTCTCCTTTTGCCCTCAGTCTTTCCCAGCATCAGAGTCTTTTCCAGTGAGTTGGTTCTTCGCATCAGGTGTCCAAAATATTGGAGCTTCAGCTTTAGCATCAGTCCTTCCAATGAATATTCAGTGTTGATTCCCTATAGAATTTACTGTTTTGATCTCTTTCTTGTCTGTAGATGCTAACTTTTGGATGCTTAGGTAGTTAACAGTAGGTAGTTTAGTCCCTTGGGGCTTCATGATCAACACCACAAACCAGGCGGCTTAAAACAAAGAAGTTTGTTCTCTTAGTTCTGGAGGCCAGAAGTCTGTATCAAGGTTTGGACAGGGCTGCACTCCCCTGAAGCTCCAGGGAAGGTCCTTCTTTGTCTCGTCCAGTTTTTGGAGGCTGCAGGTGCCCCCTGCCTGCAGCTGCATCACCCTGTGTCTGCATTACTACAGTGTTTGCATCATCCCTGCGTCTGCATCACCCCCGTGTCTGCATCACCCCCGTGTCTGCGTCACCCCCGTGTCTGCATCATCCCCGTGTCTGCATCACCCCCGTGTCTGCATCACCCCCGTGTCTGCATGACTCCCGTGTCTGCATCACCCCCGTGTCTGCATCACCCCCGTGTCTGCATCACCCCCGTGTCTGCATGACTCCCGTGTCTGCATCACCCCCGTGTCTGCATCACCCCTGTGTCTGCATCATCCCAGTGTCTGCATCACCCCCGTGTCTGCCTCCATCCCACGTGGCCACCCCCACCCAGGCATCTCTGTGTCCCCTCATCCTCAATCAGGGTACCAGGCACTGGGTTTAGGGCCCACCCTCAAAACGGAGGGCCTCATCTTTACTTAATTTCATCTGCAAAGACCCTATCTCCAAAAGTGTCACTTTCTGAGGTTCCAGGTGGATATGACTTGGGGGGAGTACTGTTAGAGTCACTACAGGGGATACAAAAATACAGTGAGGCATGGTGCCCCACAGCCAGTCTCTCCCATCAGGAAGCTTCCACTAGCCTCTTATTCTCATCCATCAGAGCAGACAGAATGAAAACCAAAATCACAGAAACCTTAGCAAATTGATCAAATGATCACAGCCTTGTCTAACTCAATGAAACTAAGCCATGCCCGTGGGACAACCCAAGACAGGCGGGTCATGGTTGAGAGATCTGACAGAATGTGGTCCACTGGAGAAGGGAATGGCAAACCACTTCAGTATTCTTGCCTTGAGAAGCTCATGAACAGTATGAAAAGGCAAAATGATAGGACACTGAAAGATGAACTCCCCAGGTCAGTAGGTACCCAATATGCTGCTGGAGATCAGTGGAGAAATAACTCAAAGAATGAAGAGACAGAGCCAAAGCAAAACAACACTCAGCTGTGGGTGTCACTGGTGATGGAAGTAAAGTCCAATGCTGTAAAGAGCAATATTACATAGGAACCTGGAATGTTAGGTCCGTGTATCAAGGCAAATTGCTGCTGCTAAGTTGCTTCAGTCATGTCCCACTCTGTGCTACCCCAGAGACGGCAGCCCACCAGGCTCCCCCATCTCTGGGACTCTCCAGGCAAGAACACTGGAGTGGGTTGCCGTTTCCTTCTCCAATGCATGAAAATGAAAAGTGAAAGTGAAGTCACTCAGTCGTGTCCGACTCTTCGAGACCCCATGTACTGCAGCCTACCAGGCTCCTCCATCCATGGGATTTTCTAGGCAAGAGTACTGGAGTGGGGTGCCATCACCTTCTCCATCAAGGCAAATTGGAAGTGGTCAAAAAGGAGACTGCAAGAGTGAACAATGACATTTTAGAAATTTGTGAACTAATATGGACTGGAATAGGCCAATTTAACTCAGATGAACATTATATCTACAACTGTGGGCAAGAATCCCTCAGAAGAAATGGAGTAGCCATCATGGTCAACAAAAGAGTCTGAAATGCAGTACTTGGGTGCAATCTCAAAAATGACAGAATGATCTCCGTTCATTTCCAAGGCAAACCACTCAGTATCACAATAATCTAAGTCTATGCTCCAACCACTAATGCTGAAGAAGCTGAAGTTGAATGGTTCTATGAAGACCTACATAACCTTCTAGAACTAGCATCAAGAAAAGATGTCCTTTCAACATAGGGGACCGGAATCCAAAAGTAGGAAGTCAAGAGGTACCTGGAGTAAGAGGCAAGTTTGGCCTTGGAGTACAAAATGAAGCAGGGCAAAATCTAACAGAGTTTTGCCAAGAGAATGCACTGGTCATAGCAAACACCCTCTTCCAACAACGCAAGAGAAGTCTCAACACATGGACATCACCAGATGGTCAATACTGAAATCGGATTGATTATATTCTTTGTAGCCAAAAATGGAGAAGCTCTATACAGTCAGCAAATACAAGACCGGGAGCTGACTCTGGCTCCAATCATGAGCTCCTTACTGCCAAATTCAGACTTAAACTGAAGAAAGCAGGGAAAGCCACTAGACCATTCAGATGTGACCTGAATCAAATCCCTTATGATGATACAGTAAAATGACAAATAGATTCAAGGAATTAGATCTGATAGACAGAGTGCCTGAAGAAATATGGACGGAGGTTCGTAACATTGTGTAGGAAGCAGGGATCAAAACTATCCTCAAGAAAAAGAAATGCAAAAAGGCAAAATGTTGTCTGAGGAGGCCTTATAGCTGAGAAAAGAAGAGAAATGAAAGGCAAAGGAGAAAAGGAAAGATATACCCATCTGAGTGCAGAGTTCCAAAAAATAGCAAGGAGTGGAGAGATAAGAAAGTCTTCCTAAGTGATCAATGCAAAGAAACAGAGGAAAACAATAGAATGGGAAAACTAGAGATCTCTTCAAGAAAATTACAGACACCAAGGGAACATTTCTGCAAAGATGGGCACAGTAAAGGACAAAAACAGTATGGACCTAACAGAAGCAGAAGACATTAAGAAGAGGTGGCAAGAGTATGCAGAAGAGCTGTACAAAAGATATCTTAATGACCCAGATAATCATGATGGCATGATCACTCACCTAGAGTCAGACATCCTGGTGTGTAAAGTCAAGTGGGTCTTAGGAAAATCACTACAAAGAAAGCCAGTGGAGGTGATGGAATTCCAGCTGAGCTATTTCAAATCCTAAAAGATGATGCTGTGAAAGTGCTGCATGCAATACACCAGAAAAATTGGAAAACTCAGCAATGGTCACAGGACTGGAAAAGGTCAGTTTTCATTCCAATCCCAAAGAAAGGCAATGCCAAAGAATGCTCAAACTACCCTCAGTTACACACATCTCACATGCTAGCAAGGTAATGCTTGAAATTCTCCAAGCTAGGCTTAAACATTACTTGAACAGAGAACTTCCAGATGTTCAAGCTGGATTTCGAAAAGGCAGAGGAACCAGAAATCAAATTGCCAACATTCGTCAGATCATAGAAAGAGCAAGAGAATTCCAGAAAAACATCTACTTCTGCTTCATTGACTATGCTAAAACCTTTGACTGTTCGGATCACAACACACTGGAAAATTCTTCAAGAGATGATACTATCAGACCATCTTATCTGCTTCCTGAGAAATCTGTATGCAGGTCAAAAAGAAACAGTTAGAACCAGGCATGGAACAGTGGACTGGTCCCAAATTAGGAAAGAAGTATATCAAGGCTGGATATTGTCATCCTGCTTATTTGACTTATATGCAGAGAACATCATGCAAAATGCTGGACTGGATGAAGCATATGCTGGAATAAAAATTGCTGTGAGAAACATCAATAACCTCAGATGTGCAGATGACACCACTCCTATGGGAGAAAATGAAGAGGTAGTAAAGAGTCTCTTAATGAAGGTGAAAGAGAAGAATGAAAAAGCTGGTTTAAAATTCAACATTCAGAAAACGAAGATAATGGCATCTGATTCCATCACTTCATGGCAAATAGATGGGGAAACAGTGGAAATAGTGACAGACTTTATTTTCTTGGGCTCCAAAATCATTGCAGATGGTGACTGCAACCATGAAATTTAAAGACCCTTGCTCCTTGGAAGAAAAGTTATGCCAAACCCAGACAGAGTATTAAAAAGCAGAACCATTACTTTACCGACAAAGTCTGTCTAGTTAAAGTTATGTTTTTTTCCAGTGGTCATGTATGGATGTGTGAGTTGGACAATAAAGAAAGCTTAGCGCCGAAGAGTTGATGCTTTTGAACTGTGCTGTTGGAGAAGATTCTTGAGAGTCTGTTGGACAGCAAAGAGATCAAGCCTGTCAATCCTAAAGGAAATGAGCCCTGAATATTCATTGGAAGGACTGATGCTGAAGCTGAAGCTCCAATATTTTGGCCACCTGATAGGAAGAGCTGACTCATTAGAAAAGATCCTGATTCTGGGAAGGATTGCAGGCAGGAGGAGAAGGGGACGACAGAGGACAGGATCAGTGGATGGCATCACTGACTCAATGGACACGAGTTTGAGCAAGCTCCAAGGGTTGGCAATGGACAGGGAGGCCTGGTGTGCTGCAGTCCATGGGATCTCAAAGATTCAGAGATGACTGTGTGACTGAACAATAGGGCAAGGAACTGGAGAAACAGCAATGGTGAAAAGAGGGAGAAGAAAAGATGAGAACAAGTTGCGTTGATGTTAGATGGTAAAAGATTTCATCTGAACCCTGTTCACCCTGAAAAGTGTAACAAACACTGAACTTACTGCATGAATATTGAACAAAATACTATTCCTAAATATTCCAAAAATATAAATTAACAAAAAATTTATTAGAATTCACCAAAAATAATGATTTCGTTTTGGAGCAGCAAATATATAATCACTTGATTAACGTTTAATATTTAAACCATTTTCCTTACTTTCTCACCCTTCGCACTTCGCAGGTGGCGCTAGTGGTAAAGAATCCACCTGCCGACGCAGGAGACATAAGAGACCCGGATTCAGTCCCTGGGTTGGGAAAATCCCCTGAAGGAGGGCATGGCAACCCACTCCAGTATTCTTGCCTGGAGAATCCCATGGACAAAAAATTCCTTTCTGTTAGGGCTTCCCTGGTGGCTTAGATGGTAAAGGCTGCCTGCAATGCTAGGAGACCTGGATTCAGGCCCTGAGGAGGGAAGACCCCCCTGGAGAAGGGACTGGCTACCCACTCTAGTATTCTTGCATGGAGAATCCCACGGACAGAGGAGCCTGGTGGGCTACAGTCCGTGGGTCACAAAGAGTCAGAAACCAAACCCAACTGAGTGACTATCACTTTCACTTATAATTGATTTACAATGTTGCATAAGACTCAAGGGTATAAACTGGTGATTCCAGTTTAAAAGGTTATAGTCCAATTGTAATGAATATGAAATACTGGCTATATTCCCTGTGCTTACAATAGATCCCTGTAGCTTATTTATTCTATACATAATAGTTTATATCTCTTAGTCCTATTCCCTTAAATTTCTCTCCCCTCTTTTGCATCCCCACTAGCAAACCCTAGTTTGATCTCTATATCTGTGAGTCCAGTTTCTTTGGTGTTATATTCCCTAGTTTGATAAAGACCTTAATACAAGACCAGAAACCATAAAATGCCTAGAAGAAAATGTGGAATAGTCTTTGACATATATCAGCAATATTTTTCTAGATTTTTCTCCTAAGGTAAAAGAAACAAAAATAAACAAAGGAGATCTAATTAAACTTAAAAGTTTTTGCACAGCAAAGGAAACCATCAGCAAAACGAAAGGACAGTCTACTGAACGGGGGGAAATACGTGCAAATGTTGTGAACAATAAGGAGTTAACATCCAAAATACAGAATCAGCTCATACAACTCAACTTCAAAAATTTTTTTCAAATGGGCAGCAAACATGTATAGACATTTTTCCAAAGAAGACATGCAGGTGGCTAACAGGCACATGAAAAGATGCTCAACGTCATTAATCATCAGAGAAATGCAAATCAAAACCGCAATGAAGTAACACCTCACACCTGTCAGAATGGCTGTCATCAAAAAGAACACAGATGACAAATGTTGGTGGGTGTGGAGGAAAGAGAGCCTTACACACTGTGGGTGGGAGTGTGAACTGGCACAGTCACTGTGGAAGACAGTATGGAGATTCCTCAAAGAACTAAAAATAAAACCACCATAAGATCCAACAATTGCACTCCTGACTGTGTATCCAAAGGAAATGGAAATATTAACTGGAAGATACATGTGTCTCACATTCACAGCAGTTCTATTTGCAATAGCCAAGATATACAACCAGTCTAAGTGTCCATTAACAGACAAATAGATAAGGATCTGAAGTGTATATAGGATGGAATACTACTCAGCCTTGGGCTTCCCTGGTGGCTCAGAGGGTAAAGCATCTGCCTACAATTCGGGAGACCTGGGTTCGATCCCTGGGTAGGGAAGATCCCCTGGAGAAGGAAATGGCAACCCACTCCAGTACTCTTACCCAGAAAACCCCATGAATGGAGAAGCCTGGTAGGCTACCGTCCACAGGGTCGCAAAGAGTTGGACGCAGCTGAGCTATTTCACTTTCTTTCTTTTTTTTTTTTTTTTTAAAAAAGGAGAGCATTTTGCCATCTGCATCAACATAGATGGACTTTGAGAGTATTATACTTAGGGAAATAATTCAAAGACAAATACCATATGATATCACTTTCACATGGAAAAAATTCTTTATACTTTTAAATTGCTATAGATCAAGAAATGGCAACCCACTCCCGTATTTTTGCCTGGAGAATCCTATGGACAGAAGAGCCTGGCAGGCTACGTCCACAGGGTCACAAGAGTTGGACACGACTAGCGACTAAACCACCACCAACAACAAGCTTTTAATAAAGATACACTTGTGTCTTCTTAGAGTCTTCCATATGAGTCATCAATACTCTTTCAAATTATTCTGTCCTGTTACATGTTTTCATAATCTGGAGATCTGATTCTTCTTCCGGTGATTCCCAAAAGGTGTGACTTCTGCTCAGAGTGAGGTCAAGGTCTATCTCAGGTGAGCAAACCTTGCAACTGTTGACCTGATGGCCCATGTGACTGTAAAGCGAGGCTGGGTGCCAGGCTCCGGGCTCTGCTATTTCTGGGCACCTGACGCTTGAGGCTAGGTGACTCATCTCTCTAGACACCAGTCTCCACGTCTGCAAAATCGGGATGACAAAGGCACCTAAGGAGAAATGGCATCACCATTTCTAAACCAGAAAGGCTGTGAAGCTGTCAGCGTCCACGGTAGATCCAGAGCCATGTTTAAGGACCTTCTCCAAAACACTCGAGGTGGCCAGACTTGGTCCTACTGGTCCCCAGTGTACATCCTCCTCCAGGCGGGGAGAAGGTCTCAGGCTCCCTCGGGCTGAGGGCAGGAGGGCTTGCCCACGCCTCCCCTTTTCCTGGGAGCTGTGGCTGTGAGGGGAACAGGGTGCTCGTGGAGGCTCCATCTGTGGCCCAGCTCATGCAGCTGCCATCAGCTGTCCCCACGGAGCGGCTCCACCTCCACCAAGAGCCCACAGAGCCGCTGGCGAGACCATGCGAGTGTCTGAGAGGCTGAAGTCTGACTCTGGAAGGAAACCCAGCTTTGCCCCCGCGCCTGTTCTCCTGAACCGCTTCAGGGTGATGTTGAGCCCGAGGTCTCCTCGGAGAGCTTCACCCGTCAGGGGCCACCTGCCCGCTCAGTGCCGCCCGTGCTCTGACTGTGAGGGTTTAAAGAGACGCGGCAACAGGCTATGGCTGTCCTCTTTATAAACTGCAAATAAAACCAAGTCTACTCAATCTTTGTCTGACTTTTTGAAAGAAGAAAAACAGTATTTGCTACCACCTAATTTGGGGCTTCCTGGTGGCTTGGATGGTAAAGCGTCTGCCTGCAATGCAGGAGACCCAGGTTCGATCCCTGGGTTGGGAAAATCCCATGGAGAAGGGAATGGCTACCCACTCCAGTATTCTTGCCTGGAGAATCCCACGGTCGGAGGAGCCTGATGGGTTAGGCTCCATGGGGTCGAAAGGAGTCGGACATGACTAAGCAACTTCATTTTCACTTACTTTCCACTTAATTTAAAATACCAATGCTATTTCAAATGCGGTAGAAAGAACACACATTACTTGCCCAAACGTAAAGAATTCAAGCAACTACCACTTAGACTCTCTGGCTTGTTTACTAAAAGCTCACCGACCATAGTATTTTGGGTCATGTGCCTTTCAGATCCTTTTCCTAGCAGGACTGAGCTCAGCAAATGTGTGAACCACATAACACACAGTGCTGGAATGATCTCTCTGAAAGAAAAGTGAACTAAACAACGAAAACCTTCCAGGCACACAACGTTTACTAATTTCGGGCAAGTCCCTTAGCACATGGGCTGTGCCTTCGCGGGTTTGCCCAGAGACACTGTGCACCGTGAGCTTCCATGCTTGAGAATGAGAAACACACGTATGTAACACTCATGTTGCTGAGTAAAAGATTATCTTAAAATATTAGATTTTTGCGTGAGAGGGCAAAGCTCACCCCCAGATGCTCTGGTTAATAGATCTAAATTGAGACTTGAGGGCAAAAAAAAAAAAAAAGAAATCTTTCCAAGTATCTACTTACAACAGGAGAGATGAGTCCAAATATGCAGTCTTCAGAAACACACTGTTTTCAGACAGTCAATTTTCTTATCCCTCGGCTTCCCTGAGATCTGCTCAGTTAAAGCCTGGGCTGAAGATGAAAAAAGAGAAAAAAGCCAAACCTCCCTCAGACCAGCACTCGTCCGACCCTCCTCTAAAACTGAGCCACTTATTTCCCAGGCGGGTGGGGGGCGTGGGCGCTGCCCTCAGAAGTGCTGTGGCTCCCCCGGCTCTGGTCTCCATGGGGTGGGGGTGGGGGGTCAGGAGCAGACTGTCATTTGAGGTCATTTACTCTCCCAGTAGAGTTAATTAAAGTTCTTAATTCTGTGCTTATTCAAGCTAACTAATGCAATTAAAAAGACATTTCATTTTTCACTTGTTTCAGTTCAGTTCAGTTGCTCAGTTGTGTCTGACTCTTTGTGGCCCCATGGACTGCAGCATGCCAGGCTTCCCTGTTCATCACCATCTCCCGGAGCTTGCTCAAATTCATGTCCATAGAGTCAGTGATACCATTCAACTATCTCATCCTCTGTCATCCCCTTCTCCTCCTGCCTTCAATCTTTCCTAGCATCAGGGTCTTTTCCAATGAGTCAGTTCTTCACATCACGTGGTCAAAGGATTGGAACTTCAGCTTCAGCGTCAGTCCTTCCAACAAATATTCAGGACCGATTTCCTTTAAGATTGACTGGTTTGATATCCTTGCTGTCCAAAGGACTCTCAAGAGTCTTCTCCAACGCCACACAGTTCAAAAGCATCAATTCTTCAACACTCAGCTTTCTTCGTGGTCCAACCCTCACATCCATACATGACTACTGGAAAAACTATAGCTTTGACTAGAGGGCAAAATAATGTCTCTGCTTTTTAATATGCTAATTTTGTCATAATTTTCCTTCCAAGAAGCAAGTGTCTTTTAATTTCATGGCTGCAGTCACCATCTGCAGTGATTTTGGAGCCCAAGAAAAGAAACTCTGTCAGTGTTTCCATTGTTTCCCCATCTATGTGCCATGAAGTGATGGGACCGGATGCCATGATGTTAGTTTTCTGAAGGCTGAGTTTTAAACCAGCTTTTTCACTCTCCTCTTTCACCTTCATTAAGAGGCTCTTTAGTTCCCCTTCATTTTCTGCCATAAGAATGGTGTCATCTGCACATCTGAGGTTATTGATATTTCTCCTGACAAACTTGATTCCAGCTTGTGGTTCATCCAGCCTGACACTTCACATGATGCACTCTGCATAGAAGCTAAATAAGCAGGGTGACAATATACAGCCTTGATGGACGCCTTTCCCAATCTGGGATCAGTCTGTTGTTCCATGTCTGATTCTAACTGTTGCTTCTTGATTTGAATACAGATTTCTCAGGAGGCAGGTGAGGTGGTCTGGATTATTATAACCGATGACAGGTATTTATTATAGTTCACCTGCTTATTATAACATTTATAATAACAAACTTTTTTTCTACAATTACAAAATGGTTTCCATTTTTTCATCTCCTGGTTTGTGACTTTCTGCTCCCAACTTTTTTTTAAACAACAACCAGCATCTTCAGAGGTAGCTGTCACCCCATCGGATGTGGACCGAGTACAAAGCCAGCAGGCAATGTGTCAGGAGGCTAGTGAGCAGACTTGGGGGCTGAGGCTTGGGTCCCGACGATAACCCTGGGGATGACTTTGAGTCTTGCTGTCTTCCCACGCCTGTTTCCTAAAAGCAAACAAACAAAACCCACAATACAAAACCGGATCAGATCGTGGTGGGTGGTCAAGACTGCTGGGACAGGCGAGGCAGTGCTTTGTAAAGATATCTTTGGTCTTTACAACAAACAGTTGTCCTGGCTGAGTCCCTGTTGTGGACAGCCTGGAGTTCCACACCACCCGTTGTCTGACGGAGAGTAGAACTACCCGGAAACAATGCTGGGGATCACTTTCAGAAGCAAGTTCATTCAAGGTTCAAAGAAAAGGTGAATTTGTCATTTTGAGCTGTGACAGTAAGTGGAAAGACAACGGGAAGCGCGTAGCTGTGAGGTTACTGCAATGTCTTCGAGGCACAGCGATAAATTGCCAGGACGTTTTTATGGAGTTTCTTAACCTCTGGCCTTTGGAGGGGGGAAATCAATAAGATATTAAGAAAATCATGAATTAATGTTTCAAAGAATGTAGACATGAGTATGAGCCCCACGGTTCAGATAAATGTCCAGACCGGGAACCTGACGTCTCCTGTAGGAAACGGAAATGTCAGAGACCTCCTGCACGGGACCACGCGCACCACCCTCTGCTCACTCCAGCGTCCCGTGTGACGGGAAGGACGAAGAACTGGAACATTCTCTGGATCATCACGATGAAGTCTAACAAAATACACATAATCCTTCTTATGCGAAATGAAATCACTTTTGTGTCAATTGCATACACAGGGGTTTTCTAATTGACACATATGTATGGTGATGGAGATGAGATTTCTTAAAAGAATGATGGGAAATACACGTGTTCTGAACTTCAAGTGATATGAACATGCTCCTTTACCTGAGGAACAGGGGACTATCTCTGTCTCACTCTCTCCGTCCCTCTGTCTGTCTCTCCCTGGAGCAGAGGGCGTGTCGATTGAGCAGGTCATGCACTTCTAGTTACCAAATGCCGGGGGTCTTGGGAGGGTTCATCCGCCCTTCCTGTCTTGTCCAGGTTACCAGAGAGACCCTACGTGAGTGTCCTGCTCAGTCACTACGGACACGTCCCCCTTGACACTTGCCGCCGCAGATGTCCTGAGAGCCACGACCTGACAGGCAGGCGCCGGATGGAGGGTCTGTGGCTTATCTCTGTGTGTCCTTGTGCCTGGCAGGGCCCCACCTGCCTGAGAAGGAGAGTCCCTGTGGACTTGGATGTCGCTGTGCTTAGAAAGGACGATTTCAGGGTGCCAGGGTCTGCACAGAGCTCTGGGGACGGGGTCCCCCCGTTTCATTAAACACACAGCACCTTATGCTGTGGCCGACAGAGGTCCTGGCTTCCTCAGCTCCATCGGGAGAGCTGAGACGGCCACGTGGCCGACAGAGGTTCTGGCTTCCCCAGCTCCATCAGGAGAGCTAAGACGGCCGCGTACTCCCGGTCCTTGTCAAACAGGGGGTTCCAGGGCTTGGAGCGCCAGATGGCAAGGACAGGAGAAAACCAGGCATGCATCTGCTAGTTGACCTTGAGCACTGAGGGTCACACTCTCACGACGTGGCTTGGATCACAGGGACTCTGGCTCAGACCCTTAGGAAGGCTTCTCACTGGGCTCAGAGTGAAACAGGGAGCCCACGTGGAGTGCTGCCGCCCGCCCCAGCCTCTGGCCCCGCCTTTCTCCCAACTGTCACTCCTGTGCCCTGCCCACTTGCCGCCCAGTCCATAAATAATTGCCCCCTGGCTCCCCCGGGACCTCCGCCCTCTTCACTGGGCCTGGGCCGTGACCTCCGGCAGCCTCTCCGAGCCCTGTCCCTGAAGGAGCCTTTCCAAGCCCATCAGTGCCTGGAACAGCACTCAGGTGGGGTTGCCTTTGGAGGATGCAAGTGGGGCTGGGGGTGCCCTGCTGCTCGCCATGACCTCAGTAGCCTGTGAAGCCTCCCTTCCCCCTCCCTGCCCCCCACGCCCCAGAGCACTGCACGGCAGTTTACCCGAGAACAGGAGGAAACACAGCCCATCCCTACAGGGCAGCGGGTGCTGGAGGTCAAGGGCCAGCCCAGGAGCCAATTTCTGGAGGCCACGTCCCCACTTAGCTGCCCACAGGCGCCCGAGGCTCCTTGTGCCCGGGTTCCTCCAGTGCCTGCGGGCAGCCGGGTCTGTCCATGGGCTCTGACTGAGGCACTGTCGGGACTGGAGTCACCTGGGGGTGAAAGTCCAGGGCTAAGACCCCTGGACTCCGCCTGGCCCTGAACAGAACCCATGGAGCCAGACCTGGGTGCCGAGTGTCCGAGCATCAGGGCCTGGGGGCCTGGAAGCTGTCCGTCCCTCTGATGCACTCATGAGATGCTCTGACGCTCAGAGCCCAGGCCTGGCTCCACGGGTCCAGTCCAGGGCTGGGCAGATTCCAGGGGCATCAGTCCTAACCTCCTCGCTGCCTTTCCCCCTGTGTCAGCAGGGTGCCTACATCCCCTGGGCCAGCTTGGCTCCATGGTCGGGCAGGGAGAGCCCCAGCAGGCCGGCGGGTCAGGGCTGAGCTGCGGGTCCCCTGCGAAGGTCTCCCAGGCACCAGTGCTCACCTAGACGACACACAAAGTGGAACATCGCGCAGAACCGAAGGTTTTGAACAGAATGTCTGTGATCACGTATTCCCAGGTGACATTGCCCAGCCGGCCCATGGTTGTCACTCTGACAAGGAACATGGAGGCTCAAGGAAGTGACTCGAATGCTCCCCTCTGCCCCAACGTGTTCACAAACAGGAGCGGCTCTGCTCTGAGCCTTGGTTAAGAGTGGTCATGTCCTGACATGACTGGCCTGCCAGCCAGGGGGTGGGGTGTGCCGTGGTTAACAGTCACAGAGAAACCACACTTTAGTTCAAGAGACACAGGAGCAGAAGTTTCTCTGCACTGGAGGGCGGGGGTAGAGGTGGTGTCAGGACTGGGTGGGGCGCCCTCAGGGGGGTCGGGGTGAGGTTGGGGAGCCTTGGGGGGTCAGGAAATGGCCTGTGAACTCCCCACCATTCCCATGGCCGTGCCTCCCCACCCTTGGTCCCCATGGAACCTCTGTCCCCTTCTCAGAAAGCAAGACTTGCACGTCCAGACTGGACGTTCAAGGTTGGCATTGGGAAAGCGTCATCTGAATTCCCCCAGAAGGAACTGGTCTTGCTGGAAAAATCCAGCATGTCTTCAGAGAGGGAAGAGAGACGTGGGGGTCCTCACTTCCGTTTGCAGCGGAGTAGGAGACAGGCTGATGGCTCAGCTTTGCTGGCCTGGCACACAGGATGGCACGTGGGCCCCCCAGGACGCACAGCCCAGGCTGAGCAGGCCCCAGTGGCCTTCCTCACAGGACCAGCAGGCATGAGAGGTGGAGGGTGGAGGGGGTGTCGAGGAGGTGAGGGTGTTTTCAGGATTGGCTGATCAGTGTTGGCTCGACCCGTCACCAGGCGGTGGGGAGGCCGGAAAGTCAGCCGGTCATGGATCGTCTTCCCTCGACCCTTTGCCCCCGTTTCCAGGGACCCCTGAGTATGTGTTGAGGAGGAGGCTCCACACTTGCTTGCTGGGCGCTCCTGTGGAGCCCTGAGCAGGTGATGAAGGAATGGGGTGGGGGTGCAAATGCCCGGGAGGGTCAAGGGCTGCCCACCCCCACTGCTTGTGGGGACTGCTTGTGAGGCACCAGCCCTTGTCCCACCTGGGCCAGGACTTGCAGGCTTCTGGGGCACACACGGCACCAAACCCAGAGAGGAAAGCCTGGGTCTCCTTCCAGGACCCTGGACCTCCAGGTTCCAGGACAGCCGAGGGCCACATCTGGAGAGAAACATGGAGAGACTGAAGGTGTGCAGAGAAGACGAGGCGGTGAGAACTGTGGCCTCACCAGGAGGCGAGGGTCTCACGGGATGCAGGCAGCGAAGGGCAGATCTGAAGCTGCCCTGGGGAGGCACTGAGGATGGGGGCTAGGGGCTGGGCTGGAGACAGAGGATGAGGCAGGAGCCTCGCTGCCCTGGAAGATGCTTGGGCCGATCACCGTCTCAGCCATAGACAGTCTCTGAGTCCCCAGGTCTCCGGAGGTAACAGTACTGCTTCACAGGCTGTCATGAAGGTTCATCCAGGCTGTACAGTGGGTGGCTGGGGGGGCGTTCTCCCAACCTCGGGGAGGCCCTGGGGGTTGTACAGCCAGTGACCATGACTGCCTGACTGCTGATGCTGAGAGGCAGAAAATCTAAAGCTGTCGTGATTGACAAATGGTATGATGACCAACCCAGAAAAAAACAAACAGATTTAATTACTCAAGCTATTAGAGCCAGTAAGAGCTCAGAAACTTGCCAGATACAAAAATCAGCAGCGTGTTTGAACCAGTAATGGCCATACAAAAATACAAATTGTTTACAGTGGCCACACTGTAATAACTATAAAACACACAATACCTCTATAAAGAGGCAAATGTTTTGACAAAGGCCATGGAGTATGATCTGAATGAGTGGGTGAGATTTTTCCATGCTTCTAGCTGGGACAGCTTGACATTTAAAGATGTCAATTCCCTCAAATTTCATAATCTATGAAATTCATGAAATCCTCAATAACATTCTAGTTTGATATACAGTAAACTTCAAATTTCATGGAAGAATAAAATTTCATGAAGACATATATTGTTGGTGTTCAGCTGCTCAGTTAGGTCTCACTTATGGGCTGCAGCATGCCGGGCTTCCCTGCCCTTCACCATCTCCTGGAGCTTGCTCAAACTCATGTGCACTGAGTGGGTGATGCCACCCAACCATCTCATCCTCTGTCGCTCCTTTCTCCTCCATCCTACATCAACCGTATAAAACAAAAGACAGACAGCAGACCAGTCCTCCGAGCTTCTAAGAAATACATAACCACAGTCGTAAACGTAGCACCGTGTTACTGACACAGACCCGGGCAGACAGAGCAGTGAAATGGAGTGCAGAGCGAAGAGGACACGCGTGTGTCCATCAGACTAAAACCATGATAAAGGCGGGCCTGCGGTCACTAGAGAACGCACTTGTTGTTTAGCGATGGAGCTGGAAAAGAGACTTGCTATAGGAGAAAAATGGATCTGGTTCCTTTCTTTACACCGGACACAGCGGTGGACTCGAGCGAAAGACCTAAACATGGAATGTAAGGCTCTAGGTTCAGAGAAAATACGGGAGCTGAGTAAGGACTGGGGAGAGGAGGGGAACTCCGGAAATGCACACAAGCCCAAACCATCAGGAGCACAGGGGCATGCCGACTCTGGGAGGAAGCTGTCAGACCAGAGGCAGCTTGGGGTGTGCAGGCCCGGGGGTCTAGAGAAGAGACGGCCGGTGGCATCATCTGGTCATACTTCCAGGGAATCCTTAAGCCAAACACTCAGAAAGTGGGTCAACCCAAGTGACAAATTAAGTGGGAAAACGCTTTGGGAAGAGCCCATTATAAGGTCATAAATTTATTAGGTAAAACAACTGTGCATTGTTGGACCGTGCCAGCATTAAATTCCCATTCACGTGGCTGAGACTGGATCTTTCCTATAATTTCCCGGAATCATAAGTGACAGAGATTCAATTATTCTGGAACACATCAACGATAATGGGCTAAAACGGCAGGCTCTTATTTATTCATGGGGGTATATATTTTTAATTGTTTTTTAGAAAGGCATTAGGAAGGGACAATTGAGTCACAATTAAGTTTTGCTCTAAAGATGTAATTAAACATACGCTTCAGTGTCTGATTTCAGGTTTCCTTTGCGTATAAAGCACAGTGGCTGTGCCGGTGAGCTCCACATCCCTTCCCCCACCCCCATCCCCCCAGCCCCTCCGCATGCCCCCCACCCCCGCCCCCCAGCCCAGAGCAGCAGCGCTGCAAGGTTAGGCAGGACTCCCTGACCTCCCCTGACCTTCTCCACAGTTTATGGAAGTGATTCCAAACCACGCATCATAAAATAAATGAGTTTTCCTCCAAGGAGACGCAAATAAGTAAACCGGAGGCCCCATGATAAAGCCAGGATGCACAGCGTGGTGCTGAGACTCAGCTGCCCACCAGCCTGACTGCAGTGGTGCCAGCTGGCTGGACTGTGTGGAACAGAATCGCTCTTGGTGCCCAGATCCAGCCGAACTGGGTTCAAGTCCTGAGTTCCTGCTTTCTGACTGCGTGACCTCAGTGACCTTGAGAGAGGTGCATCGTCCTCACCAGGTCTCCATCTCTGTCCTTGCAGGGCGGTCCTCAGGCAGAGGTTAAGTGAGGCTAGTGGACGAGGCAGGCGGCAATGATGACCGCTCGACGATGATGATCACTGCTCTTGGGGGGGATATAAAAGTAATGACGAGTCATTTCTGATCACTCTGTCGGACAAGATGAATAAATATGACATTGAGCTGCTGAACGATAGTTGGACAGGATTTCTTAAGGAAGAGTGACAGCTTTTATGAGGTCCGTGGAACGGATGTACCTGCGGCAGAGCATGTCCATTATAGCCTAGAAACCTCCACGCAGCGTCGGGAGAAGCTCTGATTCCAGGGCGGAGGGAGCTCGCTGCTCCAAACTCCGCTGTGGAGGTGTCCCCGCAGGCCTCTGCAGGGACGCAGCCAGACCTGCCTTCCTTTCCGCGCTTCCAGCACCACTGAGGGCTAAAGGACTCTCCAACAAATAAATCCATCTGCAGCTTGGGGGACGCACCCCGAGTGGCCTGGGTGGGGTGCAGCAGCCCGTGAGTGAGAGGGGATCTTGGCGGATCTGCACAGTGGCAGCGCTCAGCCATTCGTCTTGGGTCTGGGGGCATCATGGCGGGGTGCCACCGGCACAGCCAGCGCCCGCCAGGCCGGCAGCAAGCTGAGGCACTGCCGCACCTTCTCCCTACACTTGTTTCTGAGCGGAATTCCTGCTCACATGCCTGTCCTCGGGCCTCTTGTGCTCTTGAGAGCAATGCCATGTTTGGTCTCTCCAGCCTCTAACTCTAAAACCTGAGGTTCTGTATCCTGAGCCCCCATCTTCAGGTGGTCTGGTCTTAGCCATGCCCCTTCAGTGTCTGACATGGGGTTTTCCCCGGAACATAGACTTTTGATCATTTCATGGGCTTCCCTGGTGGCTCAGATGGTAAAGAATCTGTCCGCCGTGTGGGACACCTGGGTTAGATCCCTGGGTTGGGAACATCCCCTGGAGAATGGAATGGCAACCCACTCCAGTATTATTGCCCGGAGAACTCCATAGACAGAGGAGCCTGGTATGGGCTACAGTCCACGGGGTTGCAAGGAGTTGGACACGACTGAGCCATTTTTACTTTTGTGCCTGCTCAGCCATATCTGACTCTTTGCGACTCCGTGGATTGTAGCCCATACCAGGCTCCTCTGTCCATGGAATTTTATAGGCAAGAAATACTGGAGTGGTTTGATCATTGGCTGCCAGTTAACATTGGAGATGAGCTGCTAATGTTGATATAGACATTTAATACATTTAGAAAT
Source organism: Bos indicus x Bos taurus (assembly GCF_003369695.1). Taxonomy (NCBI): domain Eukaryota; kingdom Metazoa; phylum Chordata; class Mammalia; order Artiodactyla; family Bovidae; genus Bos; species Bos indicus x Bos taurus. Next base: position 69,635,410 of record NC_040095.1, on the reverse strand, counting down.
AAGGTTTCAACTCCTACTGTGAGTGCTAAGTGTAGCTATTATTAGGGACACATGGAAGTGTGTTTTTATACTCTTTTTATTATTAAAAAAAATTTTTTTTATACTCTTAACCCCATGTTTTAAACCCTTCCCTATATACTGGTTGCCTGTATGAACACAGATGCAGCTTCCTTGTCCCCCACAGCAGGTGTGGTCACAAGACTGGTTTTGGCCAGTGAAATGTCCGTGGCAATGACACACCTCGTTCCTGGGTGGAGACTTTCAGAGCAAAAGCCTGCTGCTCTGGGATGCACCTTTAGGCAAACAAATGCAACAAGAGAACCTCAATCCTTAGCCAACTGCTCCCTCCTTAGGAATCTTTCTTGCTCATCCGCTCAGAAGACAAACACTTACCTCAATGCACTCACCATTCAGGTGAGGGTTTCGTGCTGTCAGTTTGAAAATAACCAGCAATATTTAGTTGAGCACTTCCTATATGCTTCATGCACCAACTGATTTAAGACAAACTCCAGGAGAGTGGTTTTCTTATTATGATTATATACATAGGAGTAATCAACCTGAACCTGGCCCCTTGAAGCATGATCTGAACCCTGAGAACCGGACTAAGGAATTCTACACATGACTTCACCAATGGTATTAGTAGCACCCTATGAAAAATGCATGCAAATATAGTAAACTGAAGCTGAAGCTCCAATATTTTGACCACCTGATGTGAAGAACCTACTCATTGGAAAGATCCTGATGCTGGAAAAGATTGAGAGCAGGAGGCGACAGAGAATCAGATGATTGGATGGCATCATTGACTCAATGGACATGAGTCTGAGCAAACTCCAGGAGATGGTGAAGGACAGGGAAGCGTGGCATGCTGCAGTTCACAGGGTCACAAAGAGTCAGACATGACTTAGTGACTGGACAGCAACAAACAGTAGGAATGGGGTCAAAGGGATCCAGTTCCACCCTGGAGGAACCTGTGGGGCGAGGTTGATGAGCATTTTGTGCCACAGAAGAAGAGAGGAAAGCCTTTGGGTCATATGATGAAGGGTGGCCTGGAGCGGGAGTGCTACTTCTGAACCCTGGTAACATTGCTCTTGCACTGGCTCCCATCCAGCTGTGCAGGTGAAACATGTGACTCTTCATCTCCACGTGGTCTCTTCTGCTCTACCCGCAGGAGGACATCTGGAAATGAAGCTCAGACACAAGAACACCTGTCCACACTCTTACCAACACCTGGCTGCAGGACATCGGGAAGTTGACACACAGAGGCCATAGAGTGTGTGGAGTAATTCCTGTTCTTTTTAGTAAGAGAAATTAAGAGAAAATATTTCCTGGTGGTGAAATTGTGTGTTTTGAATTTTATTGTTGTAGCAAAAAGATGACTGAAAGCATTATAGTCATCTAAGCTGTTGATGGAATTCTTAATTTTGTATGTTTCAATTCAGAACAATAGACTTTTTTGTAATTAATACTACTGAAGCTTTTATGCATGGTATCCTTGTGTTCGTTAAATATATGCTCATCAATATAATTATTTTCAACTAGCAGCTGGTTTTACGGCTTTTGTTTGCACTTTAACCTGCAGCAGTGAAAAGTACTCTGTAAAGCACTTCTGCATTTTTGTCTGTAAAACTTACTATACATGGAAAATATAAAAACTCAATATCGTTAAATATATAAATGGCAATGAGTGGATTTGTATTTTGTTTCTATTGTAGGAAAATCTGGTTTCCTTGACTGATCAAATGTGAGTCACTAAGAAGACCAAGAAGTTGAGAATACCTGTTTGAGAAGGTGGTGATCCCATTTCACTGTCCCCTCCCCATAGGTTCAGAAACTGAAAAGGCTGAGCAGAAGCCACATCATCCACATCTCCTTCTCTCCCTGCAGTCCTCCCGTTGCTGCTTGTCACCTTGCCGCAGGGGGATGACTGTACTAGACTATGAGCTGCCGTCATCTGGTGCTCCCACTGGAGTGATTTAATCACAAGGCAGTTACTGGGAAGGCCAGCAAAGCTGCCAGGAGAGCTCAGTGGCAGTGAGCCCACGGATGCCTGCATGGGCTGAGAGGTGGCCTTCTCCAGAGGGGGACTCAGTCATGGTGTGCGCAGGAGCCCAGCCTTCAGATGCCTTGTCCTGTAGCCGGTCTGAGCCACACAGCAAGCTGGCTGTCTGCGTATTGAGCAGTTGCAGGGGTTCGGGGGTAAGTCAGGAGACATTCATGCTCAGTTAGTGGGGCTGTGAAGAATGAAAGCTGAAGAAGTGATTCAGTGCTCTAGGGTCGGGGGGAGTTTGAACCAGTTTCAGAAAAGCATCTTGCAAGAAACAAAAGCCAAAGAGGTCCAATGGTCTAGTTCTTTAAGCAACTACACTGCTGTGCATATTGCAACCAATAGCAGCAAGAACCTGGGTTAGAGGTCTGCTCGGCCCACACAGACTCTCCTGTCCTCACTCACTGGCACACAGGCACACCGCTGAATTGTCTGAGCATCCAAGCAGGAGCTGAGGATGATCCACCAGTCCCCTGCCTGTCCATTCCTCCTCCACTTGTGGTGTGCATGTGTGTGCCTGTGTGCAAATGAACTTGCATGAATGTGTAAATGAATGTGGGTATATGTGTGTTGGAATCTGTGTAAGCATGCATGTAAGTATTGTAATCACATTTGCAGTTTTGGATCCCTCCCGGGAAGTGGTAAGGAGAATAGAAAGCTTGTGTCCACAAGTTTTGCCAGAGTCATTTCTGTAGAGGGTTAAGAATTGGTGTTGAAGGTGATGTGTTGAAGACTGGGCTCCTGATTAAATACCACCCACCTCCATCAAAACCCAGGAGAAGCAAAAACAAAGGGAAATATATTTTTAAAAAGAGATAAATGCCATTTCAGTTAAAGAAATGCCGTCTTCAGTTGCTGTGGATTTTCTCAACAGCGAACTACAAACTAGGAAGACAGTAGGCCAAATCCCATGAAAATGCACCAGATCCTTAAAGTGACACATCTGTGAGAATCAGTGCTGAATATGTTTTATTTTTGTTTAAGTGCCATGAGACCCAGGACTGTGGTTGGACCGCAGGAAAGCAAACCCAGTTCAATATCAAGTAATGTCAGAGAAGAGCAAGCTGAGGGGAGATGGTACTTGCAAGCGTTTTCCTCATCTACTGCTTGCTGCTCTGGGGGCTTAGGAGTCCGGCCAGATGAAGAGGAAGCAAGGATCAATAGTGATGTGGAGAATGTCTGGAAACCAGAGGGTACACACGTTACTCAGATAAAATAGTGACCAGATTGTTAACGATTTGTTTGAGACTTCAGGTCCAATGAAAAGCTAACTATCTTTCTGAGTAATTTCCATTTGTTCCTCCTTAGGCTCTTTTTAATAGAGATCTGACACCACGAAAATGAGTAATAATCACAAAGGAGCTAAAACAAGGCCTGGCCCAAAGATTAAGAAAATTAAATAAGGAACATAATATAAGCAAAAAAAAAAAAAAAAAAAAGGAGGGGGGCAATATACACACAAAAAAGAAAAAAAAAATCCAAAGAGTTTAGAGTATTTGTTCACTATGCTCTCAAATTGCAGGCATTATCAGTTATTGAAAAATTAGGGGAAAATGGACATAAATATTCAAAAGAGAGACTCTACAATCATTGAAGAAAGAAAGAAGTAAATTTACAGAGTTTGGGGAATAAATTTAAGAGAAAAATAGACATTTACAGAAATTAAAATCATGCTCTAAACAAACCAAGGAAAAATAGAATAAATGCAACTAAAACTAAAAGATACAGTAAATAGGCTTTAAGAAAGTGTGCTATTAATTTTTCCCATTCAACCTATGAACTTTTTTCAATGTTTGCTGAATATCTCATTTTATGTCAGATAGTTTACCCAGATTAGTTTGCAAATAAGGCAAGGTGGAATGATTTGGTTTCTTCCAGTAAACACCCACAGAGGGCTAGACACACAGTAGAAATGATTACTGAACTCAGACAGGCTAGTGGAATGTGTCCAAGCTGAGAGATAGAGAAATATACAACACAAGCTGTGGTCAGACCAGCTCACAGTAAGCAAAGTCGGAGTCCTAAAGAAAAACAGAAAGAATAGGTAGAAGAAATAGTGGGAAAAATGATGAGTGGGCATTTTCTAAAACTGATAACAGACAAATTGGTTATTACCCACTGATTCTCAATGCTCGGTGAACTCAAACCAACAAAAACAAAACATGATTGAACAAGACAAACACACATTGAGACACATTATAGTCAAACTTCTAAAAAAAAGATAGAAAAAAAAAGCTTAAGAAACAAGAAACATTGCACCAAAGGAGATGCAGATGACTTCTGAATAAAACTTATGGGAGCCAGAAGACAATAGGTATGCAAAGAGTTGGCAGGAAATCTGCCAAGCCAGGATTTATTTCTGGCAAATGGGCACTGTAACAAGAATTACAGGCTGTTTTTCAGAATAAACAGTAATAATAGCCCATGGCAGCACACGATTGCAGAAAATACCAAAGAGCACCTGGGAACGGCAAATGTGTCAGTAGATGCACAGAAAAATGTTGCCAGGGCAAAGCCAAACAAATAGCTGTACTTTGTAGGGAGTTGGATAAGAGGACAACTTGATGCACTGAGAGAAAAGTCACATGGCAGCTCCTCTGGGGCAGAGGAGGGACACATGGTGCTGAACGTGCTTCAGCTGCTGTTGAACTTGGCAGTGGTTGCAGAGAACACAGAGGGACGCATCTTCACGAGCTGCTGAGGACAAGCTAAGGTTCAGCGCCCCTCACACAAACAATTCTGGAAAAGACCCTGATGCTGGGAAAGACTGAGGGCAGGAGGAGGAGGGGAAGACAGAGGATGAGATGGCTGGGTGGCATCACTGACTCCATGGACATGGGTTTGGGTAGACTCCAGGAGTTGGTGATGGACGGGGAGGCGTGGTGTGCTGTGGTCCATGGAGTCACAAAGAGTCGGATACAACTGAGTAACTGAACTGAACTGAACACAAATGTTTATGCATGTTAATCTTCAAATTAAAAATGATTGAGAGGCAACAAAAATGAAAATTAAAAAATACACCATTTTAAGGAATTTGGTTATTAAAAAAAGAAAGAATCAGCTGAGAAAATTCAAATGCATTTGATTTTGTTGCTTTTAAGATGAAACATAACTGACTTTGCTTTTAGGCTGAGGTGATGGAGCAAAGTAGAAAGCAAACAAGCAAATATACCCACATACATAGATTCTGACCCGTGGGAACCAAGGGGAGGAGATAAATAGTTCCAAGATGACCAAAAAAGCCAAGAGGTACATCGAGTACCTAGGCTAAGATATAGGGTTATGATGGGCTAGTGGAGGGAAAAAAATATAAGAAGATGCATATTTAGATAAGGAGCGGAACGTTGACAGAATTCACTGTAGGCAGCTGGTTTTCTCAAGTCTAGGGCATAGCAGGCATCTGTTAGGGATGAGGGTGGTACCTGGAGACCACACTGATGGTCTGCAGTGGTCCTTCCAAGGAAGAGCAGCCCACGCTGTGTGAGCATTTCAGCAAGTCAGGCTGAAGAGGGACTGAAGGTCATGGGATTGTCTTTCAGAGGTTTTCATTATTGGGGGGGGGTGGGGTAAGATTAAAAAGGGTCAGCAGATACTGGAAGTGGGATGAAGCATGTGATGCCACAGGTTGGATGGGAAAGGAGACTAAGTCAGCAGGAGGGAGGAGACCCAGAGGACCTGGTCTCAGCATAAACACAAGAGCGAGAGACTTGCAGCTGGAACTCATGTGTAGGGGTTGGTCTGGGGGAGGGTTGCAGGAACACAGCCATGGAAGGGGATCCCTGAGGCTGGGAACCCATGGGGTAGGACCACGACCTGGTGCCGACGTGGTCCCCCTGAGTGGCAGCAAGCTGCAAGGTGGAGAGGAGGCTTTGATCACCTGTGAAAATCCTTCAGTCACCTGTGGAGTTCTGGTAATTGGAATGGAAATATGACGCCACTGAAGATTCATCTTGTGTTACTTTGCTCACTTCAAGTAGAGGAGCGTAAGAACAGGTTTTGTGGCAGATTGATGTAGAAAGGCTCCAGTGATCTGCGCCTCTCTGTATCTATCACTTGGATCATCCCTCCCACAATAATTCTGACTTGGGGCTCGACTGGACCAGTGGGGCAACAGCAGACATCATCCAAGCAGAAGCTTGTAAGAAGCTTGCGTGTTGGGGCTTATACCCTCTTGTTGAGCCCTGTGGTGACTCTGAAGTATCCTGGTCTTGTCTGCTGGGGGATAAGATGCCCTGTGGAGCCAGGCTGAGTCTCCCAGCTTGGACCCTCTGGAACAACCAGATATGTGAAAGCTGGCATCTTGGAACTCCCGTAGAGCTTGGCCAGACCAGGAGGAGCTGCCCAGGTGACCCAGAGGGAAACAATGAATATCCATTGTTTAAGCCAGTAAGTTTTTTGAGTCTTCTGTTACAGGACAATGAGTAACTTACACAATTTACAAACAAATAAGAATGCTTTTATTCTTAGAACACTGGAAAACTATCTCCACAATATTTTTTTTAATGGGTAAGTTTTAGAAGAGATTATCTACTGGACTTGAGATTGCAGTGGATCAGAACATGTCACCCTGCTAATATGCCCCTTTGGCACAAGGATTATTTTGAATTGAAGGCAATTGAGAATCAACAGGCGTGGGTAGATTCCTCTTCCCTCCGTTTCTGCCTAGGAGCAGGACAAGCACTGCCCTGTGTGCGCATGTCCTTCTGGAGAATCCCGTGGACAGAGGAGCCTGGCAGGCTACAGACCATAGGGTCATAGAGAGTTGGGCACGACTGAAGCAACTTGGCATGCATGGCATGCCCATGTCCTTCTAAACCAGACCAGGAAGAAAAGAGCAGCTCGTGCTACTGAAGACAGGGTTAGCACCCAGGTGAGATGGCAGAAAACCCTGATGCTGGGAGGGACTGGGGGCAGGAGAAGGGGACGACAGAGGGTGAGATGGCAGAAATGAACCTCTCTAAACACCCGGATCTTCTGTTAGTTTCTTTCTCACTTTCCCAGGTTATCATCTCTGAAGACAAACTCTTTGTTTGTTGTTAAAATGGTATATAAGCCTCTGAGTCAAAACACTTCTTGGAGTTGAACTTCTTTTCTGTAAACTCCCTTTCACATAAAATATTAACGAATATTATTATAAAGAATTATATAGTAAAATATATCTATAAAACAACAATAAATAAATAAAGTAGAGATAATGCATTTCTTTCTCTTAATTCATCTTTTGTCAGTTAAATTCACAGACCCCAAGGGACAGTACCTAAGAGGATACAAGAAAACACTTGTCCATCCTGAGAGTTTAATTAATGGGTATCTTTTTCTTTCTTCCTATACATTTCAGGATTATGTGACTTCTTCGTATAAGTCTGAGTTACTTCTACTATTAAAATAAAAATAGGTTAAAATATTAAGACACAATGCTACTCCGTCAAATATATAATATATAAAATACCAAGAGTATTCCATGATTACTCTCTTTCTGATACCAAGTTTTCCATTTTTATTTACATGTATTCTGATTCTAGAAAATGGCAACAGAAAAATGAGTTAATAAATGAGGTAGATTTCTCCAAAGACATCAGATTGGCTTCATAAAATAGAAGTCGAGAGACCAATTTGGCAAACAGGATGGGCTTTTTGACAAAGCAGCTTTATTCTCATTAGAACATGCAATGATTGCAGACTGGCTTTGAAGATTTTTCTCTTTTTAAATTTGCTTCAGTAATGTACAGAAAATAGGATAAAATGCCTTCTTTGCTTCCTGGCATTGATGTCTCTGCCGTGTTTCCAATTTGAAGTATTTTTTTATTTTTTTTGCAATGAAAATCAAAAATTCATTAAATGATGTTAGAGACAGCAGGAAGTATGTAAGAATCATAGGACATCGTGCTGCAGTTTATATTATTTCATTATCTAAATCAGTGGGTAATGATTTCTTATATATCAAAGCTTATAATTATTTTTCAGGGATATGAACCATGGAGGGAAAATGGGAGCTTGAGGATGGTGTCAGTCAAAGAGCCAGGGTTTCTGCAGAAAAGTGGAGGAATTTGCCCAAAGAGCAATTATGTAAATAAAATGTGCTGGAGGCTAGAATAATTTCACTGTCACCCACTGACAGAAATGGCCCCAGGCTCAGGCCCGTGAGTGTTCACCTGGGGAGGCAGATCCAGTGGCCTCTCCTCCCCCAAATCCCAGTTTTAATTTATTTTGCTCCTGCCTACAGAATGTTGGAAGGTGGGTCTGCTCTGTCGCTGCACTTGTCTGCTGGAGACGGTTCTCCAGGAAAGCGTGGCCCCCTCCTTACCTCCAAACCCCTCAGTAGCTCAGTCCTTCCTCTGAGCCCTCACAGTTCCTCCCATCTGAAAACAAAACCGAAACATCCGCAGACGCTAAAACTCACTCCCTCGACCTTCTGTTCCTCCATCAACTATCAAACACTTTGAACGACAGTCTCCATCGGAAGAAGCTCCAGAACGCCTAGTGCATCACGTTTAAAAGATTACACAGCAGTCCACGTGGTATTGACATGGTTGCTCTTTGTCAAGCAGAGCCATTATTTTAAAAGAACATTTACTACAGATGGTTTCTTAAGAGAAAGAGCACATTGGGACTCCAAACACTGTAGCAAGAAGCCGATCTCAGGCAAAGCTCAGCTTGCTGAAAAATTCATGGCTTTCTTTTTCATCCTTATTTTTCTCCCAATTTTCCTGAGCCAGCAAGCATGCCGCCCTGGTTGCTCTGCTCCCCTGCCTGGGCTGGGGGCTGCTTCCTGCTGGCCGTTGAGTCCACACTGGTGGTCCTGCCGGTGGTCTGGGGGGCTTCCCGTGTGGTGCCAGTGGCAGAGAACACACTCGCCAGTGCAGAAGACACGAGAGACAGGGCTTCAATCCCTGGGTCAGGAAGCTCCTCTGGAGGAGGAAATGACAATCCACTCTCGTATTCTTGCCTGGAGAATCCCATGAACAGAGGAGCCTGGCGGGCTAGAGTTCATAGGGTTGCAAAGAGTCGGACATAACTGAAGTGACTCAGCGCGCGTAGGTCTGGGCCCAGTCTTCCCCTCTCTCCCCGCTCCACCGCCCTCTTTCCAGGCCCTCCTGAGCTCGGGGCTCCGCTGTGACCCTCTTCATCAGCAGGCAGCCTCTCTGCACGCCTGTCTGTGAGGTCTCCACGCCATGCTCCGCCTTCCACATTGCGGTGTCCCTCACTCTGCGTGTCCCTCCACCTCGGCCTCCAGGTCGGTGGAGGCTTGCTGCCTCTTCCGTGATCACGTGCCTGGTCTTCGCCTGCTCTTAACTCTTCAATCTTTCCAAGGACGGGTAAGGAGGGCAAGTTGATTTCAGCTCTGCACAAGTTTTCCGCACCATGGCAACCGGGACTGCTGCTATTTCTCCACTGATGTTCCTAACTGTGCTATCTTCTCAGGGCTTTTAGAGCCCCTGGCCAGCTTTTCAAACTTCCTTTTCACAGAGAGCCACCTGGAACTTACCGCCCATCTCCTAAATCAGAGTTTCAGATCACTTTCTGGGGGTCCCGCCCGCAACGAGCCCAGGGGACTGGCTGCCATGTCCTGTCCCGATGATTCTGTCCAGGGCTGGGCTTGCCTCCATCCTCACGAAGCCTGGCTGTCTGTTTCAGCTCAGAGCCATCTCCTGTTTCTCTCTCCAACTTCTCCGCAGGGGACAAAGGGTGAGATTGTCTCTGTGGTTATGAATTAAGGTAAGGAGGTACCAGAGTTGGGGGAGGGCAGGGCGGCCTTATAGCAGAGCCCTGGGGTGCAGACTGAGAGTGCGGCCAGCTGTGGGGCCACCTACTGCAGTCTCGGAGGGAGGCACCGGGGTGCCGATCGGGTCTGTGAGCAGAGATCAGGGGCTTCTCCAGAGTGGGGTCTGCTGCTGCTGCTGCTAAGTCGCTTCAGTCGTGTCCGACTCTGTGCGACCCCATAGACGGCAGCCCACCAGGCTCCCCCGTCCCTGGGATTCTCCAGGCAAGAATACTAGAGTGGGTTACCATTTCCTATCTAGGGAGGTGCAACAGTGGGAAGCCTCCTCAACCCCCAGCATCAGAACAAGGCACCTCTGGAGCTTTGGGGGACCTCAGGGCATCCACACCAGGTCCGCTCCCCGGCTTCTCATCACAGGAACACTAGCCCTGAGTGGGGTGGGCAAGCCACCCCGGGCATCAGTGACTCACAAGTCTCCACTGAGTGAAGTCCCTGTTTTCTCTTGACACCATTCTTTCACACCTGTTCGCTTAGTTGGATTTGGGGTTCATAGATTCAGGCTAGCTTTCTCAGCGGACCCCAAACATGAAAGGGACATCACGTTACGCTGTGAAAATCGTGTTACTTATTCTCTTTTTTTGGAGAATCTTGGAGCCTTTGTACAATATGACTCCTCTCTCTCCAGACTCCTGGAAAGCCAATAAAAAACATGTTCTAGAAGAATGATTCTACTCTGCCCTGAAATCAAGCCGTTTCTGGGGTCAGGATGGAGGCTGCTTTGACGACCTAGTAGAGTGTTGGGCACATCGTGCAGTGAAGCTGTGGACGCAGCTGGGCAGCACTGGGACGAGATTTCTGGCTGGAAAGCATTCAGCCCAGGCTGTCCTCACAAACCCTGTGCAGCCTCTTCAGCCGCACATCAGGCTCTCGCTACACATCTCAGGGGAGAGAAACTCACTGCAGCCACCTCTCCTGGGGCATCGGCTCAGGACCAGAAGACGGAAGAGGGCAGAGGGTGGGCCACACGCAGGGGTCCGTGCAGATAAGGCCCCTCTAAGGGTGGGGGCTCCTCCCAGCAGCCTGTAGGGAGGAGCTGGATTCTGGCTCCAGAAGAATGACGGGCTCTTGGTGTTCCCTCGGCAGGTGCTCCGCACTGTGCCGTGTTCTATGGTCTCCACGTCCCTGGGCCTGGACAGATGGCTCAGGTGACCCTACTGGTTAGAAGCTATTGAAATGCGAGTATCTCAGCAAACCATCCACAGCAAACATGTGCAGAGCATGCAGGACAGAGCGGGACGTGCGGATGCCTTCCTGGCTCTCGGCTTCCTCGGATTCAGATTTTGGTGCTGAATCCATACATGTAAGACACTGTAAGTTCACCCATTGTGTGCACAAGACGGGCCTCAGGCCAGGGAGGACTGATGGGAGGGAACCGTGGGGGCTTGCTGTGACCCTCGCGGCGCCTTTCAAAACCGGATGGTTTGGGTCCATAAGCGATTAGAGCGCGGCGACAGCTGCATCCGGAAGATGCTGGGATACAGGGAGCTTCCATGCATGTGCACGAGTGTGCTCACGTGGTGCACACATGCACACGCGTGCACACAAACACTGCATGCACACACGCATGCCTGCACGCATGCACATGCTCAGCGAGCACACCGCACACGCATGCATACATGTATGCACACTCACTGCACACACGGACACACACATGTGTGTGTGATGCACATGCACATGGGTAGCCATTCCCTTCTCCTGGGGGTCTTCCCGACCAGGGGGTCACACCCGGGTCTCCCACGTTGCGTGCAGATTCTTTACTGTCTGAGCCACCAGGGAAGCCCACGCATATGCCCACATACATACAATGTGCACACGCGCAAACACACATGTACACACACGTGTGCCCGGTGCACCCATACACACATGTACGTGCACACATGTATGCACACTTGCACATACACTATATCTCCTTCCTGAGAACGGAGACTGAGTCCATACCCCACGTCCCTGACTCCCTGGGGCTCTCTGGAAAGGTAACTCCCCACCCAGCCTTTGCTTCAGGTTTGAGATTTTCCATGAGCTCAGATAATAGGTCAGCTGTCACCATCACCTTGGCCTCTTACTAAGAGAGAGTGCATTTCTGGGCCCCACCAGTGAGAATGGGGAAGGGGCCGCCACCTTGCCTGTGACCCCTCGGGGCAGAGCCCACCCAGCCCACCTCTGTTCTTACCACTGAGTCGGGGTCCCCGGGGCCAACCCCACCTGAGGCTGAAGGATTCTCGTGCTGCCCACCTGACCAGCCATGTGCTGAGCTAAGACTGTTGAGGGTCATTCCTTCTAACAGGCCATGTGCTTTATTTAAAATTTGTGATATCACAAGTTATGCAAACTCCCCCTGTCAAGGCATAATCAGGAACCTATGAGAAGGTGCTCCTTGTGCAGTGAGAGGGTCCCCAGCCATGCCTGGCTCCAGGCATCCTGGCTTCTGGCTCCCGTATCTCCCGGGGGACTGTCCTCTGCCTTCAGGGTCATTTCTGAGTGGAGTTTATGGGTAGAGCAGCCCAGGCCTTCCTTCCAGAGGCTGGAGCCTCAGAAGGGGTCTCCGCCCCACTGGTGGCAAGGCCCCCGCAGTCTGCACACGTCCTGTGTACAATCCTTCCTTGCAGAATACACATCCAGCTCGGTTTCTGCCCCGTATTGGTGAAGAGGGACAGAGCTGGCACTGTGTCAGGACTCAGATCTCAAACCTGGCCCTCTCTCCTCAGCCTGGTGGCCTTGTCTGGTGTGGGGTTCCTGCTGCCTGGAGCTCCCTTTAGCCCCAGAAGCCGGAGCCCACAATGAGGACAGGGTGACTGAGGACACGGGCTGCGGAGCGAGTGGGGAGGCTCCTCAGTTAGAACCAAAGCAGCTTCAGTGCAACCTTGAGTCTACTCCAGGAAAGACTCAGCACCAGCTCCTTGGCCAGCAAAGTAAGGACGTGCCTTGTGCTGCACCCCTTGCTGGGGGAGCAGGAACCCACAGGCAGGAGCTTCCTGAGATGAGGGTTTCAGGTCCAAATTTACCTGCTGCGGGGGGATCGGGTGTAGGCTCATCGCTATTTCTTCACGTGAAATTCACGTGTTAGGGGGCAGGGGCTGGGTAGTCTTGTTTGCAATTGTTTGTAGTTAAGTATTAGTTCGCCCAGGATGTCATAACAAGATGCCACAGCCAGGACACCATAAGCAACAGAAGTTTACGGTCTCAGCTTGGAGGGTGGACGTCCCAGAACCCGGTGTGGGCAGGGTGGTCCTCCCGCAGCCTCTGTCCCAGGCGTGCAGCATCCGCCTCCTCCCGTGTCCTCACGCAGTCGTGCCTCCATGCGTGTGTCCTGATCTCGTCTCCCAAGAGGATACCGGTCCTATGGGATGAGTGGCTCCCCTAAGAGCCCCATTTTAACGTACTCAGCTCTTTAAAGACCTTATCTTCAAATGCAGTCACTCTTTAAGGGCACCCGAGGCTGGGCTTCAGCATAGGAACTGGGGGACGCAATGAAGTCCATGGGAGCCTGACACGCACTTGAGTTCCCTTTCTCCTGGGGTGAAAGGCCAGGGTCCTGTGTGCCTGGTGGCAAAGGGGGCTCAGTGAACGTCTGCATGAGTTTACAAACGTGATTCTGTAGTGGCCAATGCAGTCATAATAGCCACCAGTATCTGCTGTGATTGCTTTGCTTTGTTGAGGGCTTTTCCCCCAATTTTTTAATGCTGTGGTCACAATCATTTGGGCTGCCCTGGTGGCTCAGCAGGTAAAAGAATCTGCCTATCAATGCAGGAGACACAGAAGACTGGGCTTCAGTCCCTGGGTTGGGAAGATCCCCTGGAGGAGGAAATGGCAACTCACTGCAGTGCTCTTGCCTGGAGAACCCATGGTCAGAGGAGCCTGGCGGGCTACAGTCTAGGGAGTCACAGAGTCAGACGTGACTGAAGGCTAAGCACACAATTGTTTAATTTTCTCAAACTGCCCTCATCCGGACTCTTAAAATTTTTTCACGTTGCACTCTAAGAACGGAAGTTCGGGAAGACGTCCCTGGTGGTTGCCGATGGCAGAGGCCCCTCGCGTGTTTCTGGTCCTTCAAGTCCTTGCTCTCCCAGGCCCCTTACCTCGGAGCAAGCGTCTTCCCGGTTCTAACCGCGTGGCGTGTCTGTGTCCGGGCCTGCTCTTTGCGGCCTGTGTGGGCTTCTCTCCGTCTCCCCAGCTTCGTCTGAGCGCAGTAGCACTAACTCATAAAATTAATTCCCTTTTCGTGGGATTGTCAGAAATGAGGATTGTTCTGACCCCTGGTTGAACTCATCAGCTGAAATGAAGTTGTTCACTGAACTGGAGAAGACAAAGCTCGGTTCCGAGAGATTAATCGGCTCCATCAGCCCTGGGAGGAGGCCCGGCCACGGCCCGCCGGCCGACCCTGGACGGCTCCGGTCCCGCACAAATGAAAGCCATCACTCCCGGCCGGGAAGATACTAAATTATAGGCTTTTAAATTTAATTTCCAGTTTACTTGTGTTTTCGATTAGCGTGCCATGTCTCATAAAGACGGCGCTACCTTTGAGAAGCAATAGCATCCTCCGGTAGCCCGAATGGCCCTGGTCGTCCAAACGCAAAACCCCCTGAGATCTGCCAGCCAGTGAATCGGGGCTGGATGCTTTCTCGTGACACCTGCAGCAACAATAGCAGACTACTTCTTCATCCCCAAATCAATAACAGCCTGGGAAATCAAAACGTCATCCTGGGCCTGAGGCCACGGGATTTCTTGACAGGTTCCTAAAGCCATCCTGGGGTCACTAGAGGCCTGCGGAAGGCCATCCACTTTCTGTTCATGACTCTGGGGGGTGGTGGGGTCAGAGAGCTCCAGGCGGATGGCCCAGCTTTAGCTGGGAATCACTGCCCACCTTTCTTCCAGGGACTGCAGCGGGGCACGCACGGAATGGACTGTCTCCTGTTCCCCAGAATAGATGTGGGGATTGCCACCGCTCGGAGGACTCTCAGGGCTGGTTGCAGTCCTCTCTGCCTCGTCGTGCCTTGGGTTATTCCAGGAGAAGGTTCACACTTAACCAGCCCTCGCTGTTGCCGAAGACAAGCTTCAGAGAAAGCCATGTCCCCGTTCAGACCTGACTGGCCCAGAAGGAGTCCCACAGTCCCCTCTCTTTCCTCAGACGCTCCCGGCCAGACCCCGCACCAGCCTCATCCTTGGTCCCTGAAAGAGGTCTTCCTCCCCCACGGCCTCTAATACCCTCCCACCCACCCTACTCCCAGGCACCCCCACCGTGGCATTGCCCAACAGGGTCCCAGTGGTTGCGTGACAGGGTCCCATTGGCTCTCAGACCCACAAGCCATGTCTGGTCAGCGGCCCCTCTCACTGTAGTTTAAGATATGCAGATGATACCACCCTTATGGCAGAAAGTGAAGAGGAACTAAAGAGCCTCCTGATGATGGTGAAAGAGGAGGGTGAAAAAGCTGGCTGAAAACTCAACATTCAAAAAACTAAGATCATGGCATCCAGTCCCATCACTGCATGGCAAATAGATGGGGAAGCAATGGAAACAGTAACAGACTTTACTTTCTTGGGCTCCAAAATCACTGCAGATGGTAACTGCAGCCATGAAATGACAAGACGCTTGCTCCTTGGAAGAAAAGCTATGACCAACCTAGACAGCATATTAAAAAGCAGAGACATTGCTTTGCTGACAAAGGTCCGTCTGGTCAAAGGTATAGTTTTTTGCAGTAGTCATGTATGGATATGAGAGTTGCACTATAAAGAAAACTGAGTGCTGAAGAATTGATGCTTTTGAACTGTGGTGTTGGAGAAGACTCTTGAGAGTCTCTTGGACGGCAAAGGAGATCCAACCAGTCCATCCTAAAGGAGATCAGTCCTGGGTGTTCACTGGAAGGACTGATGCTGAAGCTGAAACTCCAGTCCTTTAGTCGCTTGATTCGAAGAGCTTATTCATTGGAAAAGACCCCAATGCTGGGAAAGATTGAAGGCAAAAGGATACGAGTGCGGCTGAGGATGAGATGGTAAGAGCATCATTGACTCGATGGACATGAATCTGAGCAAACTCCAGGAGACAGTGAAGGACAGAGGAGCCTGGCGTGCTGTAGTCCTTGGGGTTGCAAGGAGTTGGACACAACTTAGCGACTAAACAGCAACACTGCTTTTTAAAAACCTGGGACTTCCCTGGTGGTCTAGTGGTTAGGACTCCATGCTTCCAACAAGGGGCACGGGTCTGATCCTTGGTCAGGGAACGAAGATCCCACATACCGTGTGGTGTGGCCAAAAAGAATAACAATAACGAGAATTTAAACTGTCTGCCTTACTCCACTTTGCACTTATCAGAGACCTAGACTGGTAGCGGTTTCACTTACTGAAAGAAATCCAAAGGGGATTTTTGAATTTATAGAGAACACGGTGAAAAGCAAAACTCAGGTTCAGCGTGGGTCTCGCAGCAAAGCCCTCATAGAGGGGCACCAGCCCTGGGGGTGGCCCCGTTGAGCTCCTTCCTGGGAACCAGCCTCAGCGCCTCAGCCTCCAGCTGCCAAAGCTCTCAGCTCCGTCTATGAGCACCTGAGCTTCATCCGGATTTATCGTGTGGCTTCCTCAGGAAGACGTGTCCTAAGGCAACTGCTTCTTCCCTTTAGCTCATTTCAACTATGAAACGTTTCACAGAGACCTTCCGCTTTCAGGTTCAAGGAAACCTGCAAAATGATGCAGACGTTTATCGTCCAGAAGGGCACATCCCTGTGAGCGAGAGGTCCTGAGGACCCCAGGTGGCAGGCTGCCAAGGAAGAAGGCAGCCCAAGGGTGGGAGGGACAGGGGTCTGTGTCCATGGTCAGTGTCTGCAGTGTTTCTCCGAGAAGAGGCCCCGCCTCCCACCCCGGCCTCCCCCAGCGGGACCGGCAATGCTGAGAAACCTGGTTTGTTTGTTCTCTTCTTGCTTGGCTCCCTCCATTCCTTCCCTTCTTCACACCACCTTCTAGAAACAACATTGCAAGGAAGGTCTATTTGGAAGTAGACCAGCCAATGACAACTTCTTTAGTTGATGGATCAAGGGACCCACTTCAGGTGGGGGGGGTCCCCTGGGACACCCCACACAGAAGCCTCCAGAACCATCCACCTGCTCTTATCCAAATCACCTCCTGATGGGTGTGGGGCATCGCTGGGGTGGGGGTGGTGGACATGGCCATGCCACCTTCCTGCTTCCTCAGACCAGAACTCAGGGAAGCTGAGGGTCAAGGCTGGTTGACCTCATTCCCACCCACCATAGCAAGTGATGGCAATTTTCCTTCAGCTTTTATCTCAGGTCAGCTCTTTGCAACCCCATGGACTATAGCCTGCCAGGCTCCTCTGTCCGTGGGATTCTCCAGGCAAGAATACTGCAGTGGGTCACCATTTCCTTCTCCAGAAGATCTTCCCAACCCAGGGATTGAACCTGCATCTCCTGTGTCTCCTGCATTGCAGGTAGATTCTTTACCCACTGAGCCATCAGGGAAGTCCTCATTAAAAACAAAATAGGAATCCTTTTCTCTGCTGATAAGATTTATTACACTATGTTCACTGAGCTTGATAAAGGCCCACTAGCTGTAAAAGCCTAAACTCTCCAAGCGAGGCTTCAACAGGATGTGGACCAAGGATTTCCAGCTGTTTAAGCTGGATTTAGAAAAGGGAGAGGAACCAGAGATCAAATTGCTAACATCTGTTGGATCAGAGAAAAAGCTAGAAAATTCCAGAAAAACATCTACTTCTGCTTTATTGATTATGCCAAAGTCTTTGACTGTTTGGATCACAACAAACTGTGGAAATTTCTTAAAGAGATGGGAATACCAGATCACCTTACTTGCCTTCTGAGAAATCTGTATGCAGGTCAAGAAACAAGTCAGAACAGGATATGGAACAACAGACTGCTTCAAAATGTGGAAAGGAGTACATCAAGGCTGTATATTGTCACCCTGCTTATTTAACTTATATGCAGAGTACATCATACAGAATGCTGGGCTGGATGAAGCACAAGCTGGAATCAAGACTTCCAGGAGAAATATCAATAACCTCAGATATGCAGATGACACCACCCTTATAGCAGAAAGCAAAGAACTAAAGAGCCTCTTGATGAAAGTTAAAGGAAAGTTAAAAACATGGCTTAAAACTCAACATTCAGAAAACAAAGATCATGGCATCCAGTCCCATCACTTCATGGCAAATAGATGCAGAAACAATGGAAGCAGCGAGAGACTTTATTTTGGGGGGTTCCAAAATCACTGCAGATGGTGACTGTAGCCATGAAATTAAAAGATACTTGCTCCTTGGAAGAAAAGCTATGACCAACCTAGACAGCATATTAAAAAGCAGAGACATTGCTTTGCTAACAAAACTCCGTATAGCCAAGGCTATGGTTTTTGCAGTAGCCATGTATGGATGTGAGAGTTTGACTATAAAGAAGGCAGAACACGGAAAATTGATATTTTTGAACTGTGGTGCTGGAAAAGACTCTTTGGAGTCCCTTGGACTTCAAGGAGATCAAACCAGTCAATCCTAAAGGAAATCAACCCTGAATATTCATTGGAAGGACTAACGCTGAAGCTGAAGCTCCAATACTTTGTCCATCTGATGCGAAGAACTGACTCTTTAGGAAAGACCCTGATGCTGGGAAAGACTGAAGGCAGGAGAAGGGGATGACGGAGGACGAGATGGTTGGATGGCATCACTGACTCAATGGACGTGAGTTTGAGCAAACTCTGGGAGATGGTGAAGGACAGGAAGGCCTGGCGTGCTGCAGTCCATGGGGTCGCAGAGAGTCATGACAGTGGTCATGTTGGACACTTCAGTCGTGTCCGACGCTGTGGGACCCCATAGACGGCAGCCCACCAGGCTCCCTTGTCCCTGGGATTCTCCAGGCAAGAACACTGGAGTGGGTTGCCATTTCCTTCTCCAATGCATGAAAGTGAAAATTGAAAGGGAAGTCGCTCAGTCGTGTCCGACTCTTAGCGACCCCATGGACTGCAGCCCACCAGGCTCCTCCATCAATGGGATTTTCCAGGCAAGAGTACTGGAGTGGGGTGCCATTATCTTCTCCAGGAAGTTCTAGGCATTAATATAAAACAAGTTAAAATAGTGAAAAGCACTTGTGTGTGTGTGTATATATGTGTGTATATATATATATATATACATATATATACACATACATACAATATATGCTAAGTTGTGTCTGAATCTTTGTGACCCAGAGGACTGTAGCCCACCAGGCTCAGACTCTATCTGTGGCATTTCCCAGACAAGAATACTGGAGTGTGTATATACATAAACATATATCTGTATGTATATATATATTCTTATATGTGTATATGTGTGTGTGTTAGTAGCTCAGTTGTATAGGACTCTTTCTGACCCCATGGACTGTAGCTCGCCAGGCTCTTCTGTCCATGGAATTCTCCAGGCAAGAACACTGGAGTGGGTTGCCATTCCCTTCTCCAATATTATATATATTGATGATGGACAGGGAGTCCTGGCATGCTGCTGTCTATGGGGTCGCAAAGAGTCGGACATGACTGACCGACTGAACTGAACTGATGCTTTTATTTCAGAAATCCTTTCTCGTTCATCCTGCTCCTTTCGTGGACTTACCTGTCCAGGTGTAGTGACTGTTGCTGGCAGGGGTTCCCTTCTGGAAATGGATTCTCCATGGCAGTTAATACCCCTGTGGCCACCTCTGGCTTCAAAAGCAAGTTGCTGGGGCTAAATCTTCGTCCCACCCTCTGTTTCAAACTGAGCTCCTGAGTCAGGCCCTACACAGAGCCTCAAGCTGCTGCGGCTGCAGACCCCATCAAAGCTGAAATTCCACATCTGAAAAGGAATATTCCCTCTCAGATGTTGAATAAAATGCTCGCTGTATATTTGGGTGCTTAGATTAAAAGATTTATTATGCCAAGGAGAGAAATGAAGTTTTGGTTAAACAGATCCAAAGGCTATGAAGACGGCGAAGCTTTCAAGAAATAAATTGCAATTTTACTGTGAAGGCAAATGTTCTTTTCAGTCTTGATTTACACTGAACACAAAATGCGAGTCAAATGGAAATAGAATAGAGGAGCGTCTCAGAGAGGAACCCACAGACAAGGACACACAGTCGCATACGTGATTAAAGCCTCCTCTGTCAAAAAGGTTGCACTGGCTCTTCTGAAAAAGAGTGAAGCGTCACATCTTCTGACTCATTGTCATAACTCATAATGTGGGTAATTGTTTTCAAGTTTTAACTGTCAGCTTTGTAAGTCTCATCTGCATTGCAAATGAGAAATATTAATTAAGTAGTGAACATGTTTCAAAGTGACGCTCCTCCGTGTCTTAGGGGTTACAGGTTCAAAGCTGCGTTTGGAGACCTGTTCTGAACCTGAAAACAGACACTTTGGGATTAACGCATATTTACAACAAATTTTATTTTCTCTTTAATTCAGAAAAATATATTTTAGAATAAACTTAAACTCAGGACAGATTTGTATTCTCATGTATTGTTAGTTGGAGGCTAGTAAAAATCTTCAAGTAAGTGAATAGAGAAGCTAAATTTTAAATATTTAATTTTGGTTTTGTATCTCCTCTATTTGAGAACAGCCTAGCTTATTAGCTAAAAAGGAGAGGATTTTACTGATGGAAGCCTTGAACTTAAGCTGCAATTTAACATAAAATGTGATATTTCAGGTTGATTAAAATCAGAATACCAAAACGTTCAGAACGTGGAGCAGTTCTCAACAATCAGGTGCATTCAAGAGTTTCATTTTCAGACAGTTCTGGGGACCTAGGTTATATTGAAGTGAAATAAATTCATGTATATGAAAACTTAGAGATGTGAATAAGCAACAGCCTGTGGGCTTCCCAGGGAATCCACGAGCCCCTTCTGAGAAATAGAAGTAAGCGACTGGAGGGCAGCCGCATTTCCTTCTGACTGCATCCTCGTGATGGGCATCCCTCAGGGGGCTGGGGGCCGGCTGTAACTGCTCGGGCAGCGGGGCAGGCGGGGCTCCGTGAGCAGCCGCGTGGGGAGCAGCCACTGCCTCTCAGTGAGGGGCTGCTTTGCTGGGAGTGGAGATCTCAGGCACTTGAGTGGATCTTCTTGGATGTGGGAGGGAGATGCAGGAAACATCCCAGGGGAAATATGCACCAGTGAGGCAGTGGCTGCTCTGCCCTGTTCTCAGGGCTGGGACTCCGGCTCTCTGACTATTAGACATCAAGCCTGGGTCAAGGAGTTTGCAGTCCCAGGCAAGCGGCCATCAGGACCCAAGTCTCCAGCGTGCCCTTCCTCTGGCTAATGGTCAACAAAGATGGTGAGGCTGCATGTGGAGCCTCTGAGGAGCAGTGTTCGACCCCAGACACCAGAGCTTCCTGCCCCTGTGGGCAGGCGTGGAGGGCATTGGCCAGGAGAGCGGGCACATGGGTGGCCCCAGGGATGGCAGGCCTGTGGCCCCCGTGTCTTGCTAGCACCCTCCCCTTTATCTGATAACAGACCTAGGGGCTCACAGGAAGTTGCAGAGAACTATCCCGAGATATCAAACCTACACTGCAGCATCAGCTTCTATACATTGCTGCCTTATGGGTAAATTATATGAAGTTTAATGCAAATCATTAGTCAACATATAAATAATTCACACCCAAGACATAGGGCCATGAACGCCAGAGAAATATACAAGTGAAGGCAAGTTTTCCCAATTAGCTGTCAATTTATTCTATTGGTCATTTTTCTGGGAAAAAAAAAAAAGGCAACTTGAGCCCTTAGTTGCCGCATCTAGAATCTTACTGTTTATTACTAGACTCTACAACAGTTTTCTTCCCACTTATTTTTAAAATTTCTTAGAACCTGGAGTAAAAAGGGGCCTTGAGTGGGTTCATGCAACTCTGGGCCCCTGCAATGGTCCATTTAAGTATCTAGCAGTTTCATACATCATATCTGACACAGACAAGATGGTATATAAAATAGCGTTTTCATATAATATACATGTATGCACATATACGAAAGTCAGAACCACGTATGGTGATTGAAGCCATGAAATCAGAAGATGTTTGTTTCTTGGCAGGAAAGTTATAAACCTAGACAGTGTATAGAAAAGCAGAGCCATTACTCTGCTGACAAAGATCTGTATCGTCAAGGCTATGGTCTTTCCAGTAGTCACACACAGTTGTGAGAAGTGGACCGTAAAGAAGGCAAAGCACTGAAGAATTGATGCCTTTGGACTGTGGTGCTGGAGAAGACTCCCAAGAGTCCCTTGGACATCAAGGAGATCAGAGCAGGCAATCTTAAGGGAAATCAACCCTTAATACTCGTTGGAAGGACAGATGCTGAAGCTCAAACTCTAGTATTGTGGTCATCTGATGTGAACAGCTGACTCATTGGAGAAGTCCCTGATGCTGGGAAAGACTGAGGGCAAAAGGAGAAGAGGGTGTCAGAGGATGAGATGGCTGGATGGCATCACTGATGCAATGGACACAAACTTGGGCAAACTTCAGGAGATGATGAGGGACAGAGAAGCCTGTGGTGCTGCAACCCATGGGGTTGCAGAGTCGGACATGAATGGGCAACTGAACAGTAACAACAATGAAAGTTGAACCACATGGAAGGCTGAGGCCAAAGACGTGATGCTTTAGAAGTGTGGTGCTGGAGAGGACTCTGGAGAGCCCCCGGGGCTGCACGGAGATCCAACCAGTCCATCCTAAAGTAATCAACCCTGAATAATCATTGGAAGGACTGATGCTGAAGCTGAAGCTCCATCCTTTGGCCACCTGATGCAAAGAGCTGACTCCTTGGAAAAGACCCCGATGCTGGGAAAGATTGAAGGCAGGAGAAGAAGGGGACGACAGAGGATGAGATGGTTAGATAGCGTCACCAATTCAATGGACATGCATTTCAGCAAGCTCTGGGAAATAGTGAAGGAAAGAGGAGTTTGGCATACTGCAATCCATGGGGTCTCAAAGAGACTTGGCGACTGAATAACAACAACTCAAATGTGTACTATACCCATAGCTGTATGTAGAGACTCATTTCTGTGCAAGTATACTTTTAGATTTACATCTATGCATAATTTATTATTTTAGTAGATAATTCCTCCCAAAAACTAAAAAGTAAAACAGAAAAAACAGGTTTGCAGTGAAGAGTCTCTCTGTCCACTCTGGTTCACCCACCCAATGGGTATTAATGTCCTCTGTCCTCTTCAGAGATGTTTTACACAAATATAAACAAATATTTCTTTTCATTTCCACAAATGAAAGCTTATTAAGCATGGTGTTTGGCACTTTGCTTCTTTGACTTATCAGTCTGTCTTGGAGCTCTTTCCTTACTGACACATACAAGTCTTTTGTGTTCATTTGTACAGCTGCGTAATATTTCTCACAGTCAGTCAGTCAATTCAGCTGCTTGGTCATGTCCGACTCTTTGGACATTGACTAAATATGATTGAATATTAATATTCCTCTATAGAATGTTAATTAAATATGATATTTTAAATCCAGTCATTGTGGATGGACGCCTGGGCAATGATAAGCCAATATTTCTAGTGTTAGGAAAATCGTTGCCAGTTAGAAAAAACTTTTTTGTTACTAGAGACAAATGCATAGCACATACTCACCACACACACCCGATACAACTCTCTACACAGCAGACACACTGAACTCACTGCACACACACAAAAATGAACTGAAACACCAGGAGTATGTAAGGCTCCTGCTTGCTGGCCTCTGACAGTGTCGGTTTTATTCTCCTCTATTCATTTCTGCTTATTCTATCACATTTTTAAAAAGGTGCTCCTGATACACCACCCACCGACTTGGTCCTGACGTGCCCCGTGGGGTGGGGGGGTGCTGCTGGGGGGCAGATGCTGTGCCTGCTGGGAGACACCACCTGTCACCCAACACCTATCAGCTGGCACCTGGCACCCTGTTGCCTTAGGCTCCCTTGCTGGGCTGGTTAAATCCAGAAGCTGAGCAAGCTCTCACATATTGGTGTATGTTAGAGTCACAGATATACTTAAAAAAAAAAAAAGCTTCCTCTGCTGAATGTCGACACGCAGAATTCAGCACGAGTCACTGCAGAGGCTGGGCTTCCTGACCTGGCCACACCCCCGTGGCCCCTGGCGTGCACCCTCTGGAAGTCAGGGTGCCCCTCAAACGCAGTCTGGGTGTTTGCTGAGGACCCCTCCTCTGTCCGATGGAAATACCCTGGGATGACAGAAAATTCAGGGCAGGGAAACCAGTAGCTCCTTGGCCTGGAATTCAGGCCACTCCCAAGGCAGAGAGAGGCCTGCAGGACCACCCTGGGGGTCTCCAGGCTACCCCTCCCTCAGTCAGCAAGGGAGAGGAAAGTCTGTGGGCCTCCTGCGCTTGCAGAAGAAGGTTCTAACACTTTTCAAGAACCCTCGCTTTTGCCCGTTTCTTTCTTTCTTTCTTTTTTTTTTTTTTAAAGAGCTGAGCTTTCATCTCCTTTCATGGAGGAGGAAGAAAAAGCCTTTCCAAGGTGTTTTGAATTTCAGAGCCCCGATCTGAGGCTGCTTGTCAGTGTCTCTTTGGGAAGTCGCCTTCTAATCGCTCTATTTGATATTGGATATGTGGTCGTCAAATGTTTACATTAAGAAGTATACAGTAAGCCTTCACTTTAGAGGCAAATTAATAGTCGGCACCGTGAGAACCCGACTTGATCTGAATATTGATGATCTCGTTCTCCGAGTCTCTCCGGGGCCGGGGGTGAGCGGTGTTGATCATTGCTTCTCCCTGATAAGCAAAGTCTTTCCAGAGCGTGAAGAATTCCGCGGTGTGTGAAGAGGATAACCATAATCTGCATCAGCACACTAACTTCTCCTCTGCCATTTGCATTGACAAGCAGCCCGAGTTATGCTAAGCTCTCTATTAGAGCCCGCGCCCTGGGAAAGGTCCCTCATTTGAATAAGGCCTCTTCTGCATGTGAAAAAAGCACATTGAAAAGGAACGCTCCTTTAATTAGGGTGGCATTTGGAAGCAGGGGCCTTAAATGTTCGCTTTTTGTGATGCTAAATGCTCGAGTATTTTCCACTGCATTGTCATTTTCGTTCAACGTTCTTTATTCCTCCTTATTTCTTAAAAGACAGAATGGATGGCCTGCCTGCCAGAGAGCCAGCGAGGCAGTCGATTAATGTGGCTATATCTAGGTTATGGAAAATTTAAATCAAACTGTTTGATGAAATGTAGAAATATGTTTAAATATAGGATTAGACTTCTAATATAGGGAGCAGTCAGGAGATCAAAAGACTCCAAGAGTCATGCTGAAAAGGAGTGGAGAGCCAGCGGGGGAATTTTAGAGCTAAATGATTAAAGGGTGTTTTCAGTGCTTCACATTCAATCTGACTTTAAAATAAAGGTAAACATGGCCGGCAGTGCGGCCGGGCTGGCGGCCGCCCCCTCGCCCTGGACCCGCGCCGCGCGGCCTGAGCTTGGGGGTCCCTGGCTTAAAATTCGGGTTCTGGATGGAGCTATGAAACGTCCCAGCGGGCCTTCTGGGGGCCTGCCCGCTGCTGCGGGGCAGCAAATGCGCTGTGAATTTCTGGTATCCATCTTTTATCTTCCTGTGTAAACAGCAGCAGCGATCAGACTAAACCTGCAGAGCTCAGGAGGGTTAGCCTTGGGTTTTTTTGGAACGTGAGTCAGCAATTGGATAACACGGGAGCCGGTATGCACGCCGGGGACGCTGGGAGGACCTGCCCGGTGGCAACTCCAGGGTCTACACCCGTCTGGACTCCAGACCCGCCCTTTAGATCCGGGCTTTAATAAGCTCCTTTGAACCTCCCCAACGTGGCTGTGCGTGTGTCCAGGCCTGAAAGCTGCCGTTCGTGCAGCAATGGAGGTGCTAACAGAGAAGGTGAGTCCAGATAAGTTACCAGCCCGTGGGGATTCAGAAATGTCTTACTTTTATTCCTGCACTCACCTGTCAGTTCATATTTTATTTGTTTGCTCGCAGATGGCTCTCTCTGTTTCTTATATTATCTTAACATTTCATGCAAATGAAAATTTTAAGACTTGGATTTTAATATCAAGGAGAGCATTTATCGCTATTTAAAATCTTATAGCTGTTTTCCATAAATATAACTTTATGACTCACTGTTTATGTAAACGGACATGAGTTTGAGTAGGCTCTGGGAGTTGGAGATGGACAGGGAAGCCTGGCATGCTGTAGTCCATGAGGTCGCAGAGTCAGACACAACTGAGCGACTGAACTGAAGTTATGTAAATCAACATTCTACAAATCACTACACTTTTCCTATTGCAAACATTCTCATACCTTCTCATACCTTCTAGCCTCCTTCTCATACCTTCCAACTCTTGTTTGCAAAAGGGTTCTGTTCTGACATCTGGCTCACCAAGCCCTGCCCCTAAATGTAATCATTTTAAACAGTGATGAGACACCTCTATTTCCATTTGCAGATTTTCAAGTGCATCTTGAAAATGCAAACTTTTAAACTGTCTGTTGACTTAGGAAGAACAGCTGCAACAGAAAGTCATTTCTGTGCCCGGGAAGGCTCTGTGGTGAGGGGACTGGACTAGGGATCAGAAGACTGAGGAGCGGGAGGAGGAGGCCTTGGACTCAGCATGCACTGCCCAGGCAGCCAGCTAGGTCTGCTTCCTCTCCAACCCCCTGCTCTCGGAGCCTCCACTGCTCCTGCCGTGAAACGGGGCACGCAATGGTGGTGACCTCACAGCGTCACGTGTGGGGTGCAGAGAGCAAGCATGTGGGAAGAGAAGCAGGCTAGAGCGAGTCCTTATTCCGCCCTGGCAGACCCTCATGACCACATTTCTCCTGGTGTCCCTAACAGAGTTGGGCAAAAACCACGGGTCTCCCATGAAGTTTTCTGAAGGCTTCAGGGAGGGCATTTTACATATATATATGTGTATATATATATATACACACATGTATATATGGAATAGTTTTGAGGAATATAGATTCACCAAAATCATTTTAAAAATTTAGTCTTTTTTTTTCTGATGAAGAAGGGATTTTATTCTAGTCTCTGTACAAAACTCATGAGTGTAGCATTAAATGTGAGACTTGTCTAACAATTTAGGATCATGTTACCCATTTGACTTACAATTTCTGATAACACAGTTTATTCAGCATATTCTGATCTTTAAACCACTGAGTGTACTACACTGATATATTGAACCTGTCTTTTCAATTTAGTCATTTTTTTTGATACTTCATGAGTCCAGTAAATCTTCATTAGGACTTGAGGACTCTGGCCGAGGACCCCTGAAGACGCTGCGTGAGTCGTGGGGAGAAGAAGCAGGGATCTCCTGCCTCTGGGGCTTCCAGGCTCTGCTAGTCCACCTTCCCCCAGAAAGGGGTAGCAAGCAGAGGATGCCCTCCACCTCTGGTGCCCAAGGCTGTGGACAGAGAGCCAGCCTGAAGGTCCAGCACATGCTGTAAGGTGATTTGAAACCATTGCTGATTGTTGCAGGAGATTTGATTTTGACATGAGCTAATTCTCGGGGTGACAGTTTGTGGATACACCCCAGAGGTGCCCGGTGGAAGCAGAGGGTAGGGTGAGGTGGTTACAGAGCCTGGTTTTTCTCCTGTTTCCCCAGGAATTCCCATTGAATTCTAAACCCTTGCGTTTTCTTTAAACTAGCTTTCATGCGCTTTCCTTTGAGAAGTTACTGGCTCAACCCCAGGATGTTGGTGTGTCTTGTCTCATCTCAGGAGATGAACATACTTATCTAATACCTACAGAGCCTAGGACCACCTCACCCTGCCACCAGGTCGTGGAGATCAGCAGGTGCCCTGCCAGGAAAAGCTCTAGGGCAAAGCTGTGGGCTTCAGAAAGAGGTGGCCTTATAATGACATTTTTGAATTTTCTGTTTATAAAAATTGATAATAGACTCTTATTTTCCACATGTGGTTAGATTCTAGTTACATAGTCCTAAATAGTTTGCTTACTGAGTTATATGGGGAGGTTAAAGGCCAAGCCAGTTTCTTTTTTTCCTCCCTAAAATTATTGGG
The DNA here is from genome assembly GCF_003369695.1 of Bos indicus x Bos taurus. Taxonomy (NCBI): domain Eukaryota; kingdom Metazoa; phylum Chordata; class Mammalia; order Artiodactyla; family Bovidae; genus Bos; species Bos indicus x Bos taurus. The sequence goes on along the minus strand of NC_040095.1, from coordinate 69,607,626 downwards.
TCCAAAGAAAAGTGCAGCAATTAAAGTATTAATAACTATGGGAAAACTTAGCTAAAAAAAATACAGAAACTCTATGAGTGCAATGCTAAAATTTTCTGGAAACCTTTTTTATTTTAAATATTAAATTGTATTTCATGATACTGGACAGGAGAAATTAAATTACACTGCATTTAATGTAATGTCAACCTAAATTTCATCAGTTTTTTTCAACTTCACAAAATTATTCTTAAGTTCACCTGCAAGTACATACTTGAGAATTACTAGGAGTGTTTTTGAAGAGAAACCTAATGAAGAAGAATTTGCAATAACAGACAAAAAATATGAAGTTAAAATAATCAAAGCAGTGTATATCTGCACTAAGACGGGCAAAAATGTCAATAGAACAGAATGAAGAATTCAAAGCTAGTATAGCGGGTTTAGGGTGTGATAGATTTGAAGTTATACATTGGTATGGAAGGAAAGGATTGTTAAAAGACTGCATTTAAAAGACTGCCTAAAAGTGTGAAAAAGATGAATATTGGTTGCTACTACATTATTGATTTTAAAATAAACGTTTAAAATAAAAATTTTAATTAAAAAAAGACAAAACAGTACTATTCTGCAAGGCAATATAAATATATATTTTATCTTTGGTTGAATATTTATTATTAAACATTATACCAAAAATAGAAACAGTTAACAAGTTTAATTGATTTTATTATCTAAAAATTGTCAAAAATTCATAGAAAAATAATATTATAATCAGTGTTAACGGATAGACAGTAAATTGGCAAAGCAGTTGGTGTGACAAACAATAGCACCTTAATGTCTAAAGTGTTAATAGAAGAAGAGTTCTCAGCTGCTAAGTCGTGTCCGACTCTTTTCGAGCCCATGGACTGCAGCACACCAGGCTCCTCTGTCCGTGGACTTTTCAGGCAAGAGTACTGGAGTGGGTTGCCACCTGGGAAGCCTGTCCCTTCTATATACGTACATTGTTTAATTGTGCCTTTATTATGTTTAAAGCATTTATGTTATATGTTATGCAGCATCACACACATAATATTATATTTATATATTATATGACACACATGTATTATGCTATAATATATAACATGATATATTATGTTATAATATTTATAACATATTTGCTTTATTATAATTATATTTATTATGTACCATGTATAATAGAATGATGTTGAATTTCTTTTTAGTGCAGCTTCTTTTTTTAACATTTTATTTTGTATTGGGGTATACTCAAGTAACATGTGGTGATAATTTCAAGTGAACAGCATAGGAATTCAGCAGTACGCATACATGTATCTATTCTCCATCAAGAAGAAGGCCATGGCAGCCCTCTCCAGTGCTCTCGCCTGGAGAATCCCATGGACAGAGGAGCCTGGTGGGCTGCTGTCTATGGGGTCGCACAGAGTCGGACGCGACTGAAGTGACTTAGCAGCAGCAGCAGCAGCATTCTCCCTCAAGTTCCTATCTCCTCCCATTTTCTGACATCTGTTGAGGTGATTTTTTTTTCATGAATTGCATTATTTTTTTTTTTAATGTTAAGCAAACCTTTTAGTTCTGGGATACACCAGTCGGCATAATTTATTGTGGTTTTTGGTAATTCCCGTATTTGGTTTCTTAGTGATGTGCTGCGATTTCTACATCTCTGAGAATGCGAGGCGTCCATGGTTTCCCCCTTTTGTGCCATCGCTGCCGGTTATACTGTTGCGTAAAGTGAGCTGAAAAGGCTTCCTTTGTCCTCTTTATGTTATTGTCATCGTCTTTATTTTTATTCTACTCTGTGTCTGTGTAACACCGAAATTATTTTTTATTGACTGTTTCATAATTTACTGTTCAAATCATGCAAAATTTTTCTGTCAGATGGTATTTATTTAGTAATCTCAATTATTTTATGGTCATATGACTAATCAGGTAGCTTATTTTTGTACATCTCAACTTTTTAATGAATGGCATGTATTTATTTATATGTACTCTTATCGTCTCTTCCAATGTATGTATTTTTGATTTTCAAACAAATTCTTTAACATAGTCTCAGTAAAATGAACTTAATTAGTACCTGCTTCATTTGATTATCATTAAAAATGAATAATTTAGTGTGTGTACAGATCTTAGAACACTGCTTGTGCATAGTAAGTGTTATATGTAGTGTTAGAAGACTTGAAGGTGAGCAAGGACTTCCTAAAGTAGGAAAGAGAAGAGAGAAGCCACTCAGTCGTGTCCGACTCTTTGCGACCCCGTGGACTGTAGCTGACCAGGTTCCTCTGTCCATGGGATTTTTCCAGACAAGAATACTGGAGTGGGTTGCCATTTCCTTCTCCAGGGCATCTTCCTGATCCAGGATCGAACCTGGGTTTCCCACACTGCAGGCAGCCTCTTTACCATCTGAGCCGCTGGGAAGTGTTATATAAATGATTGATGTTACTATTATTCAGCTTTCATTGTTTTCTAAATTCCATAGGAATTTCTGGTCTGACCTGTGAATTATTTAGAAATATTTCTGTTAAGTTACAAATATGTAGGGTGTAATATGTATATATTTCTCTACAAATATATATTTTCACAAATGTTAATTTCATGGTGATTAGCAAATGTTTCCTTTGTAATATAATCATTGGAAGTTTGTTAAGAATTGCACGAAGGGTCAATATATGGTCAAATTACCTTCATGTTGGAGCTTGAGTTACTTGTCTGATGTTATACGTGTGCTGGAAAATGATTACGTTCTCTCATTCTTGGAGGTAGATTTCAGGATTATTATTTGTGCTGTTCGAATAATCTGATTTTGATTGATTTTTAAAATCTGCCTATTCTATGAATTGTAAAATCTGTGTTAACAGTATTATGGTTATAAATTTCTCTTTGTAATCAAATTAATTTTTGCCTTACATATTTTAAGTCTGCATTACTGAGTTCATACAAGTTTAGATTTAAGTCATTTTTCTGAAGTGTCTCTTCTATCAATATGTAGCAATTCCCTTCATGTCTGTGCATCTTCTATCTTAATAACTGGACTTTGTCTGCTCAACTGCTCAGTTGTGTCTGACTCTTGGTGGCCCCAGGATCTTCTTTCCAGGTTTTAATTAATATTTTGATTAATATTTTTTCTGATCTATCTTATCTCTTTTCCTACTTTTGTGTTTCTATGTTTTTAATTGTCTTTTAAAAAGGTTTATATTTTGAATTTTTCCTTTATTCAGTTCGATAATCTTAGAATTTTAATTAGGACACTTAGTCTGGTTTTTAATAATTGTATTTGATGACATTTATTAAACTCATGAATAATGGTCGTCTACTATTTTTGAATATTTTCTTCCTTTTGTAAATTGCCTTTCTCTTCTTTTCTGCCTTATTTTGATTGATTGATCGCTTTTCCTTCATTCTCTCTATTAGGAAGTTGTTTTTTTCATGATGGACTTAGTCATGCTTGGAATGATCATCCCCAAACCAGAGCACGTTTAAGAATGGAAGAGGGTCACTCTTCCGAGTTTACTGTGCTGGGAACCCTGGGAAACAGGGCTCCACTAGACAAGCTGCAATAACAAGCAGCCTCAAAGGCTCATTTCATCAGCGAAGACAGTGTGTTTCTTGATCAACCACCTGCCCCAGTGTGAGTCAGCTTACTGCAGGTTCTCAGGGATCCAGACTGACTGAGCTGTATCTAACCACGTGTTCTCAGGAGCTCACAGCAGTGAGAAGAGAGCATGGAGAGCCACACAGTGGCTCTGAAGGTGCACTCCCGTCATGTAAAACACACAGGCAGCATCCGGATTCAGAGACTGGGGCGATTTGGACAGCTTGACCGAAGGGATACCTCTAAAAAGGAGTCCTGAAAATAGAATTTAGTGTCAAATGTTCAAAACAAGCTTCTTAAATTATTCCAGATTAGGTACTATGAGATTAGGCTTTTCTCCTGATTAGTGACGTACTGGTAGATATCTGGGAACGTTTGCAAGTGCATCTATAGTGTTAATAGAAGGGATAAATCCCAGTTCACTTCAAATTGCAATGCTTTGGAGGTAATACTAAATATTTGTAGTATGGCATGAATCGGGGTGGTGTAGGCAGCCAGTTTACATAATTCAACGTCAGAAAATTAACTACATACACTCAGTATGTGGTTCACTATACAGCGAATGTCCTAATTCACTACTTCTCTTTAGTTGGTCAAGGTGTCATAGCCTTGCAATGGAGTTTTAGCTTTTTAAAAATGAAGCTAATTCTACTATGTCACAGATCATCACATGACACTATTTCTTGGTCTTCCAAACCGGAACTTTAACAGAAAAGTTTATTTAAATATGGAGAGTGCATGCAAGAATAGCAGCTGCGATGTACTTTCTCAGATAATCAAAGTCAGAGATGCATTTAGTAGTCAGAATTTGGAAAAGACACGATGGGCTACATGACTTGCCAGGGGCAGGGTGTTGTCAGTGGAGGCAAGGACGGACCTTCGCACCAGGCTCCTTCAACCTTGTCTTGATTAGTATACCAGATCCCACAGTCACATGTGCATACAGCAACCTTGTCTTGATTAGTATACCAGATCCCACAGTCACATGTGTATACAGCATTCTGACTGCAGAGAAACCTGGCCATCCATGCTCACTGAGCATTAAGGTCTTTTTCTCCTTTGCACATCCGAGGTCCTAACACCTGTACACCAAGCCCATTGACACTAGGAATGTTTTGCTTTGAAATCATGGAAAAGGCAAGGATGTTCACTTTCATTGCTTCTCCTCCACACTGAGCTGGAGATGTACTACCATTTTCGAAAAGAAATTAAGAACATACACACTGAAAAGGAAGAAATACAACTCTCTGTATTCACAGATGCCAGCATCCAGTATATAGAAAATCTGAAGTGCACACACACAGTCAAACCCATCTTAAAAGATCTCAAGACACATGTTCACTGTTCTTAAGATCAATTTTATATCAGTATATTAGCAACATAAAAACTGAAAATTAAATTTAGGGAACAATTCCTATCACCATAGCGTGAAAAGAAGTATACTGTTTGGCAATAACATAAGAAATGAAAGCAGATACACTGACACCTACAAAACATTGTGAGAAAATTCAAAGAGGGCAAAAGGGTGGGTAAGCCAGAAAGAGAAGAGCGAGTGTCATATACGAATGCATATATATGGAACCTAGAAAAATGGTACCGATGAACCTGTTTGCAGGGCAGAAATAGAAACACAGACAGAGTACAGACCTGTGGACACAGCAGGGGAGGGAGAGGGTGGGACGAGCTGAGAGCAGGAGAGATGTGTGCACACCTCTGTGTGCAGAGCAGACGCACCCTGAGCAATGCTGCCGCAGGGCACAGGGGCCCCGCCTGGAGCTCCCTGATGACCTGGGGGGCGGGGGCGGGGCGGGGGGGGGGCGGGGCCGGGGCTGGGGGCGGGGCGGGGCTGGGGGCTGGGGCGGGGCGGGGCTGGGGGCGGGGCTGGGGGCGGGGCGGGGCGGGGCGGGGCCAGTCCCGGAGGAAGGAGATGCGTGCCTGCGTGCAGTTGGTTCACATTGCTGTATAGCAGAAACCAACAGCAACGCTGCAACACAGTTATATTCCAATAACAAATAAAGCAAAAATAAATAGATAGAGATATTCCCTGTTTACCTATGGGAAAACCCAATATTAAGATGTCAGTTCTCCTCAAATCTATATAGAGATTCAACACAATCCCTATCAAAATAGCAGGATGTTTCTCTATATAAACATTGATTGATAATCTTGTTGCAGGTTTTATATGGAAGCTCAAGGAGTTGCCCAAAAGTTTGAAAATAAAGATAAAACTTGGAGGAATAGACCACCTGATTGGAAAACTGACTGGAAAGTTGTGGTAATCAAGACAATTAGAAATCAACAGAATGGAATAGAGGAGTCAGAAATAAACTTTGTAAATGGTTAGTAGAGTTTCAAAAAACAAACCAGAGCAATTCAGTACAATTACTGGGACAACTGGAAATTAACAGCAAAAATAAATAAACTAGAAACCTAACACAAGGCAAAACTTAGGACTTAGAACTTTAACTCACACCAGGCATAAAAGTGAACTCAAAATGGATCTGGGCCTGAATGCCTGCTTCAAATTATCAAACTTCAGAAGATGACAGAGGAAGTAGTTCTTATGACCTTTCATTGGGGGAAGAGATCTTACTATGACAGAAAAGTAAAGCTCGTGAAAGAAAGCAGGTAAGTTAGACTTTAGTGAGGATAAAAAAAGTATTGATTTCAAGTGATACCGTTAACAGTAGTAGTTGAAAAGACAAGCCACAGGCAAGAAACACTGTAATATCCGATAAAGAACTTTTATTCAGAATATATTTTAAAAAACTCTTGAAGCTCTGTAAGAAAATACCTCAGTAAAAATAGGGCAAAGGATGTAAAAAGTAATTTTATCAAAAGAGATTAACAAACAAGTAATAAGCACACGAGATGTTTACTGTCATAAGTCGTTTAAAAAGCTCAAGTTAAAACCACGATTAAAAAAACAAAACACAGCACTGCTCTTCCACTGAAAGGGACATAGTCAGAGGGACTGACGTCACTGAACACTGTAAGAGGTGGAGAAACGGGAAATTTCACGCATCTCTGATGGAAATGCAGAATGTCCAGTTACTTTTTTTTTTTTTTTAAGTTTGGCAGTTTCTTCAAAAGTTAAGGCGAGTTTAACTTACAAACTAGCAATACGGGCTTCTTGATCTAGACACATGTCATTCATTTCTGAGTATCTTACATGGACAGTTAAGGCTCTGAATTTTTAATTACAGCTTTAGCTGTATTCTTCAAGATTATGTTTAGTTATTTACTTAAAAATATTTCATGGCATTTCCCTGGTGGCTCAGTGATAAAGAACCCACCTGCAATGTGTGAGACATGCATTTGATCCCTGGGTTGGGAAGATCCCCTGGAAAAGGAAATGAAAACCCAATCTAGTATTCTTGCCTGGAGAAACCCATGGACAGAGGAGCCGGGCAGGCTATTCAGGCTACAGCCCAAGGAGTCGCAAGGAATCAGACACGACTGAGTGACTAACACTCTCATTTTCACTTCATATAGGACAGGTATATCATGTTAGTTGAAAGTATGGCTTTGTTTTTGTCTTTATTTGGAGATTAAGTATGATCTAAGGAGGTGTATGGGCTTCTCCGGTGTCTCAGTAATAAAGAACCTGTCTGTCAATGCAGGAGATATGAGACCTGGGTTTGATCCCTGGGTTGGGAAAATCCCCTGGAGGAGGGCATGGCAACCCACTCCAGTATTCTTGCCTGGAGAATCCCATGGACAGAGGAGCCTGGTGGGCTATAGTCCATGGGATCACAAAGAGTCAGACATGACTTAATGACTAAAGAAGAATAAGAAAATATTTCTAGTTTCTCTTTTAATTTTCTTGACTTGAGGGATATTCAGAAATGTGTGGCTCATTTTTCAAACATTTGGAGACTTTCTATTTATCTTTTAAGCTAATCTGTAGCTTATTTCTACCATGGTAAGAATTTGTGCTTTAAATTATCTCGGTTCTATAAAATGGTAGACACTTCGTGTGCCTTTGGACAGCACATGTATCCTGTTGCTCTTGAGTTCAGTGTGCTTATTCTACCAGTTCTGTGAATCATCAGATCACCTAGAAGTGTCAAAGTGCTAGCTGCTTAGTCGTGTCTGACTCTTTATCAGATCACCTAGAAGTGTCAAAGTGTTAGCTGCTCAGTCGTGTCTGACTCTTTATGACCCCATAGACTGTAGCCTGCCCTGCTCCTCTGTCCATGGGATTCTCCAGCAAGAATGCTGGAGTGGTAGCCATTCCCTTCTCTAGGGGATCTTCCTGGTCCAGGGATGGAACCCAGGTCTCCTGCATTGCAGGAAGATTCTTTACCATCTGAACCACTAGGGAAGCCCATTCAATTATTCGAGCCATCTAAACCCTTGCTGATTTTTTATCTTGCTAGTTTTATTAGTATATACCTAATAATATAGCCCCACATTTCAGGAATAACAAAACTAAAGAAAAAGTTTTATAATCACTGTTGGAGACTTTAATGCTGTTGGTTTTACTAAAAAGATTTACTTTTCAAGAAGGGTCACTGAGCCCTGCTTAAATTTGCAAGTTCAGGGATGCAAAAATAAAAGCGTGAACAAAGAAATGAAAGCAGAAGCCGCATCAGATCAGCATGGACCAGAAAAGCCTCCGAGCATCAGGAGGGCTCCCGGCTGCGCGTGTGGGTCCTCACAAGCCCAGGGCCCCTGACCACCGCCCAGGGCAGGGTGGCCAGTGCAAGGAGTCCCGGCTGTGACCTGCGGCAGGAGGGTCCTCTCATCGGGTAGTCCCCGCCTGGCCAGGGTGGCCCAGAGGTGCCGCTGCCGTGCACACCCTTCAGTGGGAGCTGTCCACGTGCCCTGGCCCCCCATGCGGTTGGCATTCCCTGGCTTCCTCTGTACTGGACACGGAACACAGCCTGTCCTTTGTATCGCCCACGTCCTTGGGGCTAAAGCTCCCCGAAGGAAGCAGCCTTGAGGGCACGTGGCGATGCTGCTGTGGTGATGGCGGATTTGTCCCAGACCAGCCACGACAGGAGCTCAGCGGCCACACCCAGAGCAAACGCTGCCCCCGTTCGTCCCCAAACCCAGATGTGGTGTGGGCATGGCACCACAGGTCCCCCTCGAGGGGGAGGAGCCGGCGCCTGGTTCCCTCCAGGCCTTATGGAAGGTCAGTGGGTGGGACCAGGGTCTTGTGTTCGGAAGTGACTATCTTCACCATCACAGAAGCTTTCCTTGAATAGTTAAATTAATAGAACCCAATGTCACATCCTACGGATAACTGTGGAGTTACCTCTAGGAGTGTCGGGAAAGAGAGAGTGTAGGCCCAAGGGTTTTCTTTGAAGGAGAGCAATAACTGGTGCAAAGACCCTTGAACTTTCGGCTCAGCACAGAAAAGAGGCTCAGACGCTGAAACCCTGAAATGGTTTCCAGAAGACAAGGAGGGAGAGGAGGCAGGGAGCTTTGTGTTGATACAAAGAGCGCGGTTCCGTACACTGGGGACAGTCGTTCTAAGCCTGGTTTGGAACTGACAGGTGTGCAGAACGAGAACCATTTAAAGATTTGACATTTTTTAATGACTTCGTGAGAAGAGCCGACTCATTGGAAACGATCCTGATGCTGGGAAAGATTGAGGGCGGGAGAAGGGGGTAACAGGATGATGGTTGGATGTCATCACCGACTCAACAGACAGAGTTTGAGCAACCTCTAGGAGTTGGTGACGGAGAGGGAGGCCTGGCGTGCTGCAGTCCATGGGGTCACGAAGAGCTGGACACAACTTGGCAGCTGAACAACAACAATGATTTTATCCCTTGCAATGTCTGCTGTCTCTATGCATTTATAATGTTTTGAACTTAAAGACAATAGATGCCATTGCCACAGTGACAGACGTCTCAGAGTAGAACTTGGCAGGAGGTTCTGGTCGGGTCATTGTCCAGGGCCATTGTCCAAGGCCACTGCTGGGCTTGAACCTAGTTGGGTCTCAGAAGAGCCCTGGGCCTGGGCCACCAGCCCTGGTCTCCAGGGTGAGAGCGTGGACCAGCTACAATGAATCAGAGGTTTCCGTGGCTTCCTTCCACCCTCCTCGAGAAGCGCTGATGAAGACTGTACACCTGGAGATGTACTCAGTGAAGTCACCCTTCCTCTTTGGATGCATGTATCAAGTTCAACAGACCTACAGGACACACTGATGTAAACTTATGATCAACTTACACTGCTCAAGTAATTTATTACTTATAAAGAAGCTGTCTTCTCATCCTGGTGCTGCTAAGCACTTTGATGTAAAACATTAGGGCTTCTCTTTCCATTTCTTCAAGTAGTATCTCTGAGGAGGAGGAGAGTCTATGTCAGGAAGTGAATGTCCTGCCTGGCCACATGGGTGATCCTTCAGGGTAGCTCTTGGGACACCTTCCTCCACCCAAATTACTCATGAATCAATCGCCCCCCTCAGACTGTTAGCTGCGGCTGATGGCTGAGACAAACCTTTTAGTATCTGGGATGACAAGCTGGGTGTTATTAGAACTTTGACGGGGAAGGCTTAATGTGCAAGCCTGATAAATCATGGCCAAGAGCAGGACATACTGACGATTCTTACTGAAATTTACCCTTTGATCAATTTAGCCCTAATTTCTGACACCAGATAAAATACTGATGAGAACATGTTAGTCACTCAGCCGTGCCTGACTCTTTGCGACCCCATGAACCCTCCAGGCTCCTCTGTCCGTGGGCTTCTCCAGGCAAGAATACTGGAGTGGGTTGCCATGCCCTTCTCCAGGGGGTCTTCCCGACCCAGGAACCTAACCCAGGTCTCCTGCATTGTAGGTGGATTCTTTACCATGTGAGCCACTGGGGAAGCCCAGAGAAAAAGCTAAGCTAGGCTTTCCAACTGCATCTCTTTCCTAGGCCTTGTTTACACCCAGAACATGTCTGCAGTATTGCCCGTATGTCTGCTTATCCCTGAGAGTCAGTTGGACAACTGCGAAAATGCATGAAATTTGGGAAGCTGGTGTAATACGGAGAACTTCGCTGGGAAGTCGGAAGTGTACCGACTCAGACATGCCCACGTGTATCTCTGGGTTTGAAATAAATTTCAGCTCTACCTGCATCTCCTCCAGGCTTTGCTGAGACGATAAATGTTTTCTAATCTTTACCACTTCGTAAACATGCTGTGTATATTGACATACACTTTAAATGTTCTAGTATTTTACATCTATTAAATTATCAGTTGCTTTCAGTATTTCTGCACAATGGGGCCATTTCCTCTGACAATTTTTCCAGAATGGTGTTTCCTCCTTGATTACCTACCTGTATGGTTATTTGTTTGACTGTAGCACATCACGTTGCAAGCTGTGTTTTGCTGTTTGTTGATAATTGAAAACGACCACCAAAAAGCAGCCTGTATTTCACAGGGGTAGCGTGTGATGTTTTACCCAAGTGCCTGAGAATGCCAGACAAACCAGACTCTGGAGCCCTGCCTTTGAACTATGATTTAAAACAGAATTTATAATGTCACAGAATTACATAAAACTGTGTGAAATTGTGCAGATAATCATTTAAATCTCCCTACATGAAAAGATAATTGCTCCAGAAATTAACTGTACCTGGGGTTCATTCATTTGGTCATGGCTAGTTTCTTGTGTAGCGATGATTTGATATTAGAGTTAATTAAGATCAGGTCAGAGTTGCTGAAGGTCAGACATTAATGTGTGGGATCATTGAAATGATAATTATAAACAGATTAGGAAGCCACGGTCTTTTATAAGGGGTTATTAGATAATTACTGTGAGAGTGAACGGCTTACTGTAATAATGGATTATCGACTACTTACAGCGTTCTAAGGGCGAGAGTGAATTACTTCCTCAAGGACTAAAGAATACTGTTGCCAAAACTCAGAGCTCAGTAAATAAAGGAAGTCCAAGAGCAGTGGCCACAGTCCTGCTCCCCCAAAGCGCTCTTGTCTTAGGAGGTGCCAGGGTCACTGGTGATGCCTTTGCAGGGCCGTGAAGGCGGCAGGTCCCCAAGGGAGGAGAAGATACACCCCAGCGTTCCTCATCAGGAGCAAGGGCAGCTGGGAAACTCTCTCCTCTCAGGCTGCTTTGCTCGGAAGCTTTCCTGAATGTCAGAAACCCATGAGGATGCTGCAGGGTGGGACAGGGGGGAGTCGAGTCTTTGGGGTCTCCAGTGCAGAGTGGGGCTTCCTCAGTTCTCTCCTCCTCTGAGCATCACTGCAACATCTGGAGCCTGGACTGGCCCCAGGCAAAGTGTCTTCAACTCAGACCCTGAAACTCGGAGGTCCTTTGCCTCGGGACAAAGTTTGCACAGAGGCAAACTTCGCAGGGCATAAGCTCATCACTTGCCAGTGAATGAGACACAAGAGACATGGGTGTGATCCCTGGGTTGGGAAGATCCCCTGGAGGAGGAAATGGCAACCTACTCCAGTATTCTTGCCTGGAAAATTCCATGGACGGAGGAACCTGGCAGGCTACATACAGTCCATGAGGTCACAAAGAGCTGGACACGACTGAGCATGCACGCCAAGCTCATCAGCACCAAGAAACATCCCAGCTTGTGTGCTGGGTCTTAGGACCTCATCTCTCAGGCCAGTCTCCATAAAATGCCTGCAATTCCTTTCAAACGTCATCCTCTTGTGAACAGACTTCTGCTGTTTCTATCTTAACTGAAGTAGAGTTGATTTGCAAGGCCATGTGACAGGTGTGCAGCACAGTAAACCAGGTGTCTATTCTGTTCTGGATTCCTTTCCCTCATAGGTTATCACAGAACGCTGAGCACAGTGCCCTGTGTGACGCAGTAGGTCCTTGCCGCTTGTCTGTTTCATACACAGCAGTGGTTTATGTTCATCCCAAACTCCTAATTTTCTCTCCCCTTTCCTTCTGGAAGCCGTAAGTTTGTTTTCCATGTCTGTGGGTCTGTTTCTGTTTTATATCTTTTTTTTTTTTTGATTCCACATGTAAGTGATATCGTATGACCTTTGCCTTTCTCTGTCTGACTTACTTCACTTAGTATGACAATCGCTGGCGCTGTTGATGACGCTGATCAAGAAAGCTGGTTGACAAGTGATGTGTGTGTGTGATTCTGATGCTGCTTTGTTCAGATGGTGAGCCCTTAGCAGAGACTCTGGGGGAGATTCTGGGTCTGGGCTGGGGGTGGCCGCTGCTTCATCACCATTGACACTGTGGCATGCGCCGCGTTCCTGGAACGTGGGGAGCAGCTGGAGTCCCGGATGGGAGCCGACCCTCCCACAGACTCGGCCCAGGACGGTCGCCCATCAGCAGTGGCTGCTGGCCTGGGAGGGCTTCCTGTCTGAGTGGCCCAGAGTGTGTGGGTCTTCAGATCTAGACTCGAGCTCTGGGTCCAGGTTCGGGCCTCCTGGAGTCCCTGGAAAGAGCTTTGGCTTCAGCCTGCTCTGCAGGGTTGAGATCAAAACACAAGAAATTCCTCATTCTTGGCCTCTCACGATGAGATGTCCAGAATGCAGTGTGACAGAGACTGCGTTTGGCATCTTCTCCGAAATGGGGTCTCGTCTGGGAACCGAAAACCAGAGCGAGGCCCGAGGCTCCAGAAGGATGGCTGCCCAGGGCCCCCGTTCAGCCTCCTGATTACAGACTGGCCAGGGAGTAAGGACCAGTCCTACTGAGGGCCACGGACTGGATGAAAACTGCAGTGTTTCGATTCATGCCCCTTAATGAGGGTCCCTGAAAAAAAAAAGAAAGTCACTCAGTCGTGTCTGACTCTATACAGTCCATGGGATTCTCCAGGCCAGAAGACTGGAGTGGCTAGCCTATCCCTTCTCCTGGGGATCTTCCCAATCCAGGGATCAAACCTAGATCTGCCGCATTGCAGGCAGATTCTTTACCAGCTGAGCCACCAGGATCCCTAGCCACGTTTTGACTGATTCCTGGCTTCCTGGATACTGCTCCCTGGCCCTCCTTACTAGTCACATCCAGGCCTGTTTTCTAACGCAGGCTCTCATCTCCTCCTGTTTCTGTCCCCTGCATCAGAGATGCTCAGGGTCTCAGTGGTCAGGGACGAGGGCCGCAGAGAGGGCACCAGGCAAGGTGTGCGCTGACTGCCGCTTACCCCACGTGTCTGGGTCAGCATCTCGGTGGGCAGAAGCTGGAGGCGCATGGGAAAACACTTGGTCTTTATCAGTCATCTGCCTTTGAGGGTTTCCAGTGGGCAGAGTTAGGCTCTGCGTCTCCAGGGAAAATTCCAGCTCCAGAGATGGTTGTGGGCGGGGGCTGGGTATGCACCTTGGTCTCATAACCTTTTCTCTCTAAGAAAGAGGCTGAGTCAGAAGCGCCATTTGCTGAAGCTTTGTGTTCCTGGGAGTCCCAAGGGGGTGTCTGTGGCTACATCATCACACCGTGGGTGTCAGCACCGCCCTGGAGGACAACACCCCGTCGCAGAGCATCTGGCAGATAAAAATCTGCAGTTTCAGCGGGGTGTCGGAGGCCAACCTTCAGAACAGTGAGGCAGACTCTTTGTCCCTCCCCATCAGGGCCCAGCGGGAAGGAGGGTCTGGCCGCCCATGGATCGAGACCCATGTCTTCCACTGAAGTGTGGATATCCTGGAGCCTTACTGTGGGGGATCCTAGATTCAGGTGGCGCCATCATGATGCGTGTGCTGGTGACGCTGCCCCAGGGCAGGGGGCTTTTCTCCGTGGCTGCAGCCTGGCAGCCCGCAGCACCCACCTGTGTGGCCGTGGAGAGAAAGTCGTGTGGGCAGAGCCACGGCCTCACCCCAGCCTCACAAAAAGGACACTCAGAGGGCAGGCAGAAAGGGAAGCAGGCCTGCGGCAGAGGAGGAGAAAGGCTGGGGTGTGAGTTGAGCATTGACTGCGAGCTGGAGGCTCTAGCAAAGTTACCACCTGCCCTCCCACCCGCCGTCCCCCCATCCTGGCCAAATGTGTGGGTGACCAGCTGTGTCCCTCACAGGGCGGTAGCACTGTGCACACAGACCCGTGGGGCAGTCCAGGGAGACCTCACAGGGATAATGGACTCAGCGACGGTCCCAGGGACGGTGGGACGTGATGGTACTGGCGTCACAGTGAGGAGGCAGGAAGCAGGGAGCTGGCTGCTGCCATGCTTACGCTGGGGCCAGGCCTGGCCTCGGACCCTAGTCCTCTGCTCGTGTCAGGGGCCCACACCACAGCCAGGGAGGCAGGAATCCAGCCGGGGCCCTGCTCCAAAGAAAACTTTCCTGTGGTAGGAACTCCTCGACGTCCAAGACATTTTATTAATATGTCAAATGTTTATATTGGAATGCATGCCTTTCTTACTAAAATCTCCTTCACTCAAAATTCAAATGCTTTATTTTGTTACAGATACACATGGAAATTTGACAAAACCATGGCCAAGCATAAATTGGTATTTAGGTATCATTTGCATTTGTGTAAATCTGGTCAGGCTACCTGTGACTTTTAATGATGACTGTCTTTCCAAAGAGATTGGGTGGGCCCAGAAATCTGTGCAGAGCCCTTACACGAATGTACATTCGATAATGGACAACTTGTTGGATTTGTAGAACTAGTAGCTGCTTGGTGAGTTTTCTTTTCTTTTCTTTTTCTCTTCTTTCATATATTGGCCCAGGTTGTTTTAAACCTGGAGTAAAATAAAACACAGCCTCTTATCAAGGCACAAGCTCTAGAACTCATGAGACACAGAGAATCCAGGGCCAGTGTGATGAGGCTGAGAATTCCTGTATAAAGTCAGTCTAAAGAGTTTTGCTAAGCTACTCTTTGCCCAATCTCCTTTGACAATAGAATGCTTTCTAATATAAGAATGTATTCGGCGTGCTCGCTCAGTCGTGTCTGACTCTGTGATCCCGTGGGCTGTAGACTGCCAGGCTCTTCTGTCCATGGAATTTTCCAGGCAAGGATACGCAAGTGGGCTGCCATTTCCATCTCCGGGGGATCTTCCCAATCCAGAGACAGAACCCGCGTCTCCTGCCTCTGTCTCCTGCATCACAGGCGGGTTCTTTACTGCCGAGCCCTGGGGAAAGCCCCAAGAATGGATTGACAGGCCACAAAACAGGGTCCTTCCCACAACGCACCTGGGCCCCACCTTTCATGTTTAAGCACACCACGTGGGACGTGCTGGGCTCACGTCAGGTATTCAGAGTCGGGCCCACGTCTGAATTCAGGAATCCTCACATGCCGCCGTCGCCAACGTTCTGTGATTCCTTACTGGGAGCCTCCGCAGCAGGAAATCTATTACTATCTTTTCTGCCCAATAACTCCATGAAAGAGTTATCAGTGATGGTTCTTAAGAATCTACTTTCCATTTTCATTTAGAGACATTTAAATCATATGACTATAAGCTTCCTTTATCATTTTGCAAAAATTGACTATTAACTAGAGTATGAAAGACTTAACCCGGCCAGGATTGAACTGCAACAGAGCTTTGATGTGGGGGAGACAGCCAGTGCTGTGAATCTCAGGCCATTTTGATGTAAATTGAAAATTCCAACAGTCCACAAGGAGAATGGACGGAAGCCTTAGACTTGCAGCAGAGGCAGAAGGGCATTTATAGGCTGTGTTGTTTGAAGAAATGTTGTCCATTTCCAAAGCAGTCTTACCAGATGGATTTTAAAAGTGTCAGTTTTAGTGGGTGGTCTACCTGGGGGGCTGAGATTCTCCCTGCAGGCTGAGAAGCTCCTAGTTGTCAGCACTGCATAGAAATGTAAGAAATCCACCAATAGGAGTTTCCACACTGAGTCATGTTAACTTTTAGAAATGGGCTTTCCTGGTGGCTCAGACAGGAAAGAACCCGCCTGCAGTGCGGGAGACCTGGGTTGGAAGATCCCTGGAAAATGGAAAGGCTACCCACTCCAGTTTTCTCACCTGAAGAATCCCCATGGACAGAAGAGTCTGGCGGGCTGCGGTACGTGGAGTCGCAAAGAGTCAGACACCACTTAGCAACTAACACTAGACTACTACTATTAGCTTTTAGAAATAGACCCTGAAAAATCTCTCTTTTTCCTCCTCTTTCTTTTTTCTAAGGTGGCTGTGGTCTTCAGTGTTTAACTGTGAGCTATCGATTGTTTAGTGAACATAGGGGGTGCTTCCCCAGCCTCTCCTTTGGCCATGGGGTCCCCGCCAGCCCTTCCCCAGCCTCTCCTTTGGCCATGGGGTCCCCGCTAGCCCTTCCCCAGCCTTCCCGTGTCCCCTCAGTCTCTGCTGTCGTCTCTCCACCTGTCAAAAGCACAGGAGGCAGAGTCCCGAGTTCTCCCTTGTACCAGTTATGCAAATTTTGTGCAGAAAACTTCTCTTTCTGACTCGTTTTCTCATCTCAGGGTAGAACAATGTTTTTTCCTCCCCAAGACTGGGGCAAAATCAAATGATTTTGCAAAGCTCTTATCTGGCTCAATGAGCTACAATATGATTAAATGATTTCAGTGAAATATATCAGACTGCAGATGTAAATAATTGACAACTAGCTCTATATTTCAAGCCTTAGAGTGTCATTTATCCTTCAAAGAAGGGCAAGTGCATTCAAAGGCAGCATTTGTCCAGAGACCAGCAGCCTGCTCCCTGGCCTCAGGAAGCCTGGTTTAAGTCCATTTAATTCATCCCTGCCTTATCTAAGTCAGTAACACGAGAAAAAGAAGAAAACTCTTATCTTCAACAGCTCAGCAGTCCGGCTTTCTGCTGACTCCCACGGGCATGGAAGGAACTCCCCAGAGGCTTCCACAGCACAAAGTTTGAGTCCACCATGCTCAAGCTCTTCATATCCAACTGGTTGTTTTCGAGCTGAATATTCTGAAAGCGGTACGTCATCACTCGCGTGTTCTCTTCTTGATCTAGGTGTCTGTGGCCTCAGCACACCTATTCCTGTACCTGCTTCTGCTGTACGTACATACGCGAGGGCTCAGTCATGTCCGAGTGTACGCGACCCCAGGGACTGCAGCCACCAGCCTCCTCTGTCCATGGGATTCTCCAGGCAAGGATCGTGGAGTGGGTTGCCAGTTCCTGCTCTGGGGGCTCTTCCCGACTTCTGCTGAGCAGCCATCAGAATCCACAGCAGGCCCGTTTCTTTAGAAAAGCCTCTTAGCAAACACACCTGTGCAAGCAGCTCCCCCGAAAGGGCTCTGCTATTTTAACTTCCACTGAAAAGTCAGCGGGCTCTGGGATGACTTCTCTCTGGGTCAGCTCGGTGCGTGGTGGGGCCCACATGGAGTATGCGGAGCAGAGGTGGGCGGTGCAGATGGCAGACGCTCGGGGGACAGGCAGTCACAGTAGCCGGTGGGGATGTTGACTCTGGCCGGAGTCTGAGCTACCTTCCACTGAGCATCTGGCCAGGCCGCTCTGAAGTTCAGGAAAGCAACGACCCAAAGCCCTTGGACATTGAGAAGGGAAAGTTGTCACTGTAGAAATCTCCCTGAACTTGCCCATGTGGTCTGCCTTGGCGGAAGGCCAGCACCCTGGGCACTCCCCTGGTGCCCTTTCTCACTTCGCCGTGGTCGCAGACGCTCGTGTGGCTCGTGTGGGGGCATCATTTTCCTGCTGGGTGGAGGCTGAGGCATCTGTGTGCCTGTTAAAAATATTTTCTTCACTGGGCCCTTGTGTTGAAAGTCCCTTGTCCATTTAATTGAAAGCTGAGGTTAAAGTAGGAAAATTGAAGTGAGACGTTGAGAGGAAGCTTACTAAAAGAGACGAGCTCTTTAGTCTATAAAAACATGGTTTTTGTTGACTTGGGGTTTCGTTTTGTTGTTTTTTTTCCTTTTTTATGAAACTTGGTGTTGGGTGGGGGTGGCAAGTCGTCTTTGAATCAGTCGACTGTGGTCAAACTGTGCCTGCATCCCAGACTACTACAAGCAACCACACTGGTTTTAAAGACTAATAAAATAATGCCGTTTCTTGTTTAATGTCGTAAATTATGAACGATTCTATTAAATGTCCATATGGCGCTATTACCATGTGAAAACAGACCAGCGCAGAGCCTCACACCTTGGGCAGCAGGAGGAGCCTGGTGGCCCCCGGGGAGGCCCTCTGCTGGCCCTTGCGGCGTCCACCCCACAGGATGGCAGCAGCTTGGGGCATGTGTGGCTCCCACCAGGGCGGGCGCTGGCTCGCTCGGGGCCAGGCACACAGGACTCGTTCGATCCACACTCCCCTGGATGAGGGCGCTGGCTCGCTCGGGGCCAGGCACACAGGACTCGTTCGGTCCACACTCCCCTGGATGACCAGGGTGGCCCTGCCGTGCATCCAGTCCCTTGTGGTGCCCCTAAATCGCTAAGATGTCTTTCCACGTCTATTTGACAACAGGCACATAAGGAAGCGATGGTGCTCGTCAATACAGTGAGGACTTCCTCTTTACAACCCAAGTGTCCAGTTAGCGACCACCCCAGCTGCAGTATGTGGACCCCATTCCCTGTTTTTGGATGCTCTCCTGTGACCCTCCAGGTGCCCACCAAGCAGGTCCCCCCCTCCCTCCCTAACTCTGCGGCCTCTGCCCCTACCCCCCCACCCCTGTGTATGCCTGTCTAAACGTCCATCCGAGATGACCCGGCGCGATCCATGGTCGGCCGAGGCATGACTCTGAATCAGTATGGGTGGACCGTGACTCGCTGTCAGACGCCGGAGCAGCTGGGAAGGCGGGCCACCCCCCGCCCGTCAACGAGAACTGGGAGACAGCTCCAGCCTGCGCCCACCCAGGGCAGAGATGCGCCTGCCCCACGGTTGAGAGGCTCTGGGGACACCCCCCACCCGCCCACATCCATCAGATGTGCTGATGGGCATGAATGGGGTGGAGGGGGAGTCCCTTGCCTGCCTGCACCTGTCAGCAAAGCTGATGGGCAGGGAAAGGTGGGCCCCCCCCCCCAGTGCTGTCAGTCAGCTGACAGACAAGTGTAAGTGGGCAAGGCCCCTGGCCTCTTCTCGTCAGATGGGGGCGTCGGTGCTTGATTGGAGAGTGGATGGGGTTCCGCTTGCCTGGCAGACTGAAGGGCCTACGTTGACTAGAGTGAAAGGCAGGGCTGGTGTGTGTGTGTGTGCTTGTGTGCGTGAAACTTTTTCTAATGTGGAGGCGTGGCCCCCCATGCACATCTTGGGCCATCCACTGAGCCATAACGTTTGTCTTATAACGACTGGGGCAAAAGCAACCTTTGTCCAAGCGGTTTTGCTATAAATGGGACTTTCACATAAATGTGCTTTCGGATATGAAGAAGGAATATGATAAGATATGTTAAGCTTCAGATTGATAAGACATAAATTTGGGTATATGATACACTTGGATATGTTATATTCTTTTCACATGGATAGCCAAAAATAGTAAGCTTGTGGTTGCTAAGTTCTTCACCCAATGGTTTTATTATTATTTTTTTCTTTGTTAGGTTAGAATTCCTTCACCCCCAGAGACATTTAAAGCAAGGATCTGGGTGCAGGTCTGAGTCAGGAAAGTTTGTTTTTGATGAGAAATGCTGTGTACTTCTCAGTTAGGAGGCAATTGTACTGTATTGCGATGTTGAAGCTTCCACGTGAACCAAGCTATAGCCACGTTTTTATGGAAGCGTAAGTCCTTCTGAAAATGGGTCAGGAAAGAAGGTGGGTGATGGAGCCCATCTCCCTGGAAAGGGTTCAGTAAGGAACAGTGGGAGTGATTTATGACTCTGTGCCTGGCAGGCTCTACGCAGCCTGCAAAGACGCACAAAAAGTGTTTTAGGGATTCATTAGGTACACAAAATACCGTCACTTAATAAAATCTCAAAAAACCTGCAATTTAGAGAAAGGAATGTGGGCAATTATTGCAACCCCATTCTGTTTCCATGAATAAAAAGTGAAATGCCTCTGTTCACATGTCTGGGGAGTAGGGTGTCCAGCTGCCAAGTGTTACTTTAAGATGGAGCCCTGTGTCGTTCCGAAGGTTAATTTGATGAAGGATAAATTTTTTAAGGAGGGATGATTGCTCTCAAAATTTTCTAATTGCATCCAGTAAAACTGATCCCAAGGTCATACAATCTCAGAAATTTGTGCAGGAAGGTCTAACAGCCGATCTACCATTTGAAACCAAAATTAACCCATTTATCCAACAGTATACTTTCTTTAATCAAAAGATGACACTGGACACTGATACTGGTAGACACACTGGTTGACCCTGGTGGACAATCAGTGTATCCCTCACATCATGAAACACGCTTGTTATTCCCACATTCCCAAGTCATTGATGAATACGGTACCCAACCAGACGTTCAGAAGTTGCTATGCTTTGCAGCTTTTTGCTTTGTTTTGTTTTCAGCTGGAGGTATAGAGGGCTTCCCTGGGCTCATTAGCAGAGATTCTATTTGTGTGTGCAAGTGGGATGTGGTAGCATGGAATTTGGTTCCTAATGGTTGAGTTAAAGAGAAGATATCTCAACTGGACCAGGGAAGAGACGTCTTTATTTGTGTTAGCTCCCCTTTTATTTCTGGGAAACTTAACCCCTGGCCTAGACTAATGTCACAGGCACATATTATAAGGCTGCTGTTGTGGGTTGTTGTTTTTTGAGCCGTGATCTTTTTCCTTCCTCTCCAGGCTAGTCTTTTCTTCAAGTAGATAGTGTCCAGAAGAAGACAAGTGAGCTCCTTGATGTTCTCCTTTTATGCTCTGTGCTGTTTATCTCACACCTGGAGTAGCATGTCCAGTTTGGGGAGCCACATGTAGGAGGAAAAATGGAAGGGAAAATCCCGGGGCCGGGGGAAGCGGGCTGCCAAAGGGCGAAGATAGTTGAAGGCACTGGAGACACTTAAACCAAGCGATAGACTGTTTATCTGGGAAATTAAACTATTTGTAAGCTTTTCCTTCAAAAGAGACATTAGAGGACAGTCTTAGTCATCTTAGAGACCTGAGCTTGTATCATCCAATGGGTCAAGTTATAGTTAACAAGCGTATTAGTCACTCAGTAATATCCGACTCTTTGCAACCCTATAGACTGTAGCCCACGAGGCTCCTCTGTCCATGAAATTCTCCAGGCAAGAATACTGGCGTGGGTTCCCACTCTCTTGTCCAGGGGATCTTCCTGACCCAGGGATTGAACCCAGGTCTCCTGCATTGCCGGCAGATTCTTTACCATCTGAGCCGCCAGGGCTGGTGAACAAGGCATGAGCTAAATCCAACTACGGTCTGGGCAGTAGTGCTTTTGGCGGTGCAAGAGTCAGTGAGTGATTGTAAGAACGTCTCTTAGGATGTTGGAAAGAAGCCTCCTTCCTGTCAGTAGGAGTCTGAAGTCCGAGGGTTTAAGGGCTTCCTCTCCTGGTGTAGGATTCAATCATAAAGCTATCTAGAATACTTTGGGTCAGAATGAAGCCAGATTTTCCCTGTTCATTACAGATTGTTTGGGCTTTTATTTTTTTCAGACTTAACACTATGAAGGTTTGTTTTTAAACGTAATAGATTTATCAAGTTTTCTCATATTAAGGCACAAGTTGATTGCATATTCAGTTTGGGTGGTTATATGTCACCTTGAAGACAACCAGCTAATATGAAAGAAAAATGGAATGGGCTTTAAAATGGTAAATTTTGACTGCCTGATAAATAAATATACCCTAAAGATTCAATAATTCATCACTTTGAGTTATTTATCTCTCTCAAAAGATTTCTGAAATCATTCTTTACTGTTTCGCTTGATTAATTCTTTGATCTCCACGATGAAGATCACTTTATCCATGGTCACTGCACAGGCTGAGTTATTAAACGGATGACGGGGGATAAGAAAGTTGATGTTAATCAGTTAAAACTGTAAAGAGGCTGGGTGAGTGAGCTGGGAACGACGGGTTTCCTCCACCCGTGGTTTGCAGAGCAGCGGCTGCTGTGTGCTTGTCTGTCCATGAAGTCTAAGTGGCCGGTTTGCAGGCAAACTGGGGCCGGTGCAAAGCTACTACGTGCAAGGGAATGTCTGAATTACTTGCCTGAAGTACCTACTTGAATTTCTTTAGGGCAATCAGTTGCCAGTCTTTTTATGTGATGCCCCCTAAAATATGTACATCTTTATTTTTATTGTAGCAAAACACACATAACACAGAATCCACCGTTTTAACCACTTTTCAGTGTGTGACTCTGGGCCTGAGCACATTTGCGCTGTGGTGTAACTTTCACCACCTGCCATCCACGGGATTTCTCATCTTCTTAAATTTAAATGCTGCAGCCACTAAACACGGAGAAGGCAATGGCACCCCACTCCAGTACTCTTGCCTGGAAAATCCCACGGACGGAGGAGCCTGGTAGGCTGCAGTCCATGGGGTCGTGAAGAGTCGGGCATGACTGAGCGACTTCACTTTCACTTTTCACCTTCCTGCATTGGAGAAGGAAATGGCAACCCACTCTGGTGTTCTTGCCTGGAGAGTCCCAGGGATGGGGGAGCCTGGTGGGCTGCCGTCTCTGGGGTTGCACAGAGTCGGACACGACTGACACGACTTAGCAGCAGCAGCAGGAGCAGCAGCCACTAAATAAAGGTCCCCATTCCTCCTGCACCTCCAGCCCCGGCAACCACTGTTTCGTCTCTGTCTTTCTGAATCTGCCTCTTTTGGGACCTCGTATAAGTGCGCTGTATAGCATTCGCCCCTTTGTGTTTGCTTATCTCTGCTAGTGTGTCTTCAAGTTTCAGCCATGTTCTGGCATCTGCCAGAGTTCCATTTCCTTTTTAAAACATTTTTGATTGGAGTATAATTGACTTACAATGTTATGTTTTAGTTGCCAGTCTTTATTGAGAGATGAACACAGTGATGATGCTTAGAGTTTAACTGTGGTACCTAAGTGAAACGGTGGGAAGCACACCGAGCTTTACACACCACTGTCAAGAAAGCTGTTTTTCCACAGCAAGAGTTGGGTACATTTGCAAGGACTAAATTCAACCCTGTTTTTCATTGTTATTAGTATATTATAGGAAAGCTGGATATGAGTTATTGCACCCTGACAATTCTCAGACATTCTCAATCAGGATCCAAAATGCCACGAAAGAGGCAGATGGTGGGAGACAGCCAGTTTGACAAAGGTGGCCCGAGGGGACCTACAGAACCCCTCTGAACAAGCGAAGACCTGAATCGTGAACCCATCTCCTCAAAGCTGCCTTTTCTCTTAAGTGGATAAAGCGTCTTGTAGAATAAACAGTAGCTGATAGAACGTCTCCAGGTAGAGGAAGTTACCTCTGATAGAAAGATCAGAATGACACGTGATTAATAAAGATATAAGCAAGTGATTAATGCTTGAAACTGCTGGGTGACTGTATTTATTTCACCTGCGTGGTTGTACACTCACCTCTGGAAATGGGTTGGGGCCTCCAGGGCAGAGGAACAGTGAAGGGCTGAGGGTCTTCAAACTGGACTGTGAGGCAGGGTTCACAGCCCTTGAAAGAGAAAGCACTCCAAGTCCTCGACGCGGAGACCAGGGGTGAGCGGAGGCCTTATCACCTCTCCCCCACTGCCACCCCGCCCCTCCTCCGTTCCCTCCTCTCCCTTCTATTCTGAGGCTCCAACGGCTCTGTGATGGTTATAGAGAGGACGTTCAGCTTTATTTAACAACACTTCCCCAATTATAGCAAATGATTTTTCTGCAAAGGAGGAAAGAGGGATTCAGGGACGGCTGTATTGCCAGCTGCTCTTGGAATCCTGGGGTGAATAGTCAGATGGGTTCCTGGGGCCTTTGCTAAGCAGATATTCACCACTGGTCTTGCAGGATGGATGCACAAGGTCTTCTGAACTTTCTTGCCCATGAAATCCTTTTCCATGGACTACTTATTAATATCTCAGAATGCAGTATGGAAAACTCTCATTCACTTTATCAATTCTCTTACCAAACCCTTTCTCCATGGATGAGGCACCAACAAGCATGACCCTTGGTCAGGTCTGAGGCTGTGACATCCTAAATCGGCAGAGACAAATTGGTGACACTTTACCCTTGCGACACTTCTCTTCCAGGATGAGCACTGAGCAAGGACTGCCATGATCCCCAAAATGCATCCGAAGTTCCTGTTTTGTGAAATGTTTTAAGAAAAAAGATGCTAATGATCTGGTAACTTCGAGAACTACTTCAAAGTTGACCTGCTGTCTCAGATGTCCAACCCATGTCATGGAGGTCCAGAAAAATAATAACAATTCTGGAAAAGCATTAAAGGAAGGAAGGTTTAAAACAACAAAGACATACGTGTCTTTAAACTAGAATTCCACAACCTAACGGGCATTGAATGGTTGTTGCTGCTATTGTTTTAAACTGCAGAAAAACCTCCCGCATGCTAGTTTTCTGGAACACACTTGGGAACGTGCTGACCTGCGGACGTCAGTTCAAAACTTCTCTAGGAACCATGGTTGTCTTAACTTCCTACCTTTCCAGCATTCAGGAGAGTGTGAAGCAAGAACAGGGAGGGGCCTTAATCAAAGACGCCCCTGGAATTCTTTATGAGAGTGAAACAAAACCTGAGATAGGATTTAACTACCTGTACTTTAAACTGAGCTGCCCTTAATCTCTGCTTTGCAGCCCTTTCTTTCACACCTGGATGCCTTTCATGGAGGACGCTGGGAGCCTGGCTCAGACACGCCAGGTTACAATTGGGCTCGTTAACATTCGGGGTGTGAGAAGGCACTTGATGCCCGTGTGGGTACTTCTGGGGTAGCTGTTCTAGTTACAACATAAATGCATCTAATCTTGGCATATCGCAGCAAGCTGACACAGCTGGATAAGTAACAGCATCACTGCGGAGGGATTTTGAGTTTATTCACATATTTAGACTTTAAAAATGATTAGGAAGTAGGCGGTAGTTAAGTAGGACAATTCCTTATCATTCCGTAGCAAACGATCTCACAGTTTGTCTCAAAAATTATTTCACTGGAAGCTAATGCACAAGGACTCCTTGTTTAACTAGATTTGTGCTAGTTTATGGAAAACAAACCAGACAAGTCTTTCTTCATCCTGAAATCTTTAAATCATTGCCTGCAAGAGCTATAAGGCTGTTCTCCTACCCCCCCCAACACTTTTCATTGGATGTTGTAATAATTGCAAATATCAAGACACTCTGTTCGTCGTGTGATTAAGTTTAACATACAACAATTGTAAGTTTTACCTATCTGATGGCTGAAATTCTTTTATCAAAATTTTTATTGATATTATCACCATCATCAGAACAAGCTGATATGGCAATGGCCCAGGAATTTCAAACGTATCCATGTAGATATTTTGTAACTAATAACCTATAAAATGAGCAGATTTTCTTTATTTTGAAAGCTAAAGGAATATAAAATAATTTATAATTTCCATTCATTTAATTTGTGCTCCCATAAGTATTTTCAATTACCGAGAGAATAACTTTTACAAAAAGAACATCTGTGTAAACTGAGTATTTACCATCTATTAGGAATTTTGTGACTGTTATCTCTGATGCATACAAGGTCGGAAGGTTTACACGGTGAGGGAACTGAGCCATGAGTGGTGACCAGCGAGGAACGAAGCCAGGGTCACAGGCACCTCTGGTCCTTTCTGTAAGTTCGGGCAGCCACACAGCAAGTCTCTCCAGGGACAGAGTATCAGATGTACCTAAAAGAACTCTACTTAATGCACTGTAGTGTCCAAAATGGAAAGGAAATCCAAAAGGGAGGATATATATATGTGTACCCTGCACCCCACACACACACGTATTCCCTGGTGGCTCAGATGGTAAAGATCTGCCTAAAATATAGCAAATCTGGGTTCGATCCCTGGGTGGGAAAGATCCCACGGATAAAAGAATGGCTACCCACTCCAGTATTCTTGCTTGAAGAATCCCATGGACAGAGGAGCCTGGTGGGCTACAGTCCATGGGGTCGCAAAGAGTCAGGCATGATTGAGCAACTAACACACACACACACACACACTGCTGTTTCATTTTGCTGTGCAGTAGAAGCTGACCCAACATTGTACAGCAACTAAACACCAATAAAAATTAATTAAAAAAAGAAAGAACCACAGTAACCACACCATAGTCAGAATGATATTATTATAATAAACAATAATATCATTAAGCTTAATGACAATATTTTACTCAATTACATAAAAAATACTCAGTTATCCTTATTTACAAAAAAAGCACAGAATTGCAGAGGGAGACTGTCATCTTGCCTCCATTTGCCAGTGCTCAGAAGCCCACCCGGGCCAAGCCGGAGAGCTGCCCTCAGCTCCTGGCGGAAGGTCGTGTGCGTCAGTATGGGCACCCCTCAGTAGCACTCCCCTCGAGCGTTTTCCTTCCGTTCAGCTGAGACACACCAGAGCACCGATCGCCACCAGCTCGCACCTGTCCCTCGGGTATTCTTCCGGAAGTTTCTAAGGATTGCAGAGAGACTGAATCCATTTCCCCCGAGCCCCCAGTCCTGCCTTCAAACCTGAGAGACTTTCCGTATCCTCAGGGCTTTCTCTTGTCAAACCCTAGTTATTGGTTTTAATACATACTCATCATCACTAGTGATACAAACAAGTAGAAAGAAGTCATGTTTGCAGGGTATCTTTCCTCTTCTACACAAGATGGTGGATTTATTTCTTAATGTATTTCTTTTCCTCTTCTGGATCCGTCTCAGAGGTTAACCTATTAAATCGGCTGGTAGCTCTCCTCAGCACAGTATGATCGAGAGGTTATGTAAACCCAACAGCACACACAGAGTTACTGTGGTGTCACTTAGCTTTTCAGATAAAGATCACACCAAACCCACTACACTGAAATTGAGTTTTCTCACTTCATACAGCAACCCGGGCATTCTCCCAGCCAAGAGCTATACACATCATTCTTGCTAATGGTGCAATAATATTTCTATCAGTCCTGGATTTTTCTTGCTGATACACACATACAATATTCTTGTTCAGGTATTCTTACATTTTATTGCTTTTTACATTTCTGTATCTTATTTTACCAGCAACACAAAGACTGTTAGAAAAGAGTACACACATCTTTGTTGAATAAATGACTCCCTAACAGGCTGTAGCAATTCAAATTCCTAGCAATAATTTATGAAAATGACTATTTTCAGGCACTCTCATCCATACTAGCCATGTTGCATTTTAACAGTTTTGCTATTTGGGGGGAGTTTTTAAAAAAACTTTATTATTCCTATCTTAATCTGCATTTTTCTGATAATGGGATTCAGCTTCTTTTCACATGTGTACTGGCCACTTGGATTATGTTTACTGTGCTCGATGCTCCACTGAGTGTCTTTTGTTTGTCTTTTTCTTTGCAATTTGTAAGATACTGGTGGTATACACTCTTTGCTGTTTGTGTATTTTGCAAATATTATTTTCCAGGACATTGTTTGTCTCTGATTATTTATGTTATTTTTTTTACCATATTTTAAAGATGATCAGGTGGCATCACTGGCTCGATGGACATGAGTTTGAGCAAGCTCTGGGAGTTGGTGATGGACAGGAAAGCCTGGCGTGTTGCAGTCCATGGGGTCACAAAGAGTCAGACACGACTGAGCAACTAAACTGAACTGAAAGACGGTCAAATAGATCTGCCTTTAATTTATGGCTCTTTGGTTGTCAATAGCACAAATATGTCCCAAACACTCGTCAAAATTTCTGTATGTTTTTGAAGATTTTGTTTGAATACAGTATAAGTAGATATTTAGCTTTGTTTTCTTCTAAATGAACAACTTATTATGTCAATACTATTTATTAAATACCCTCGTGTCACCATCCTGAACTGAAATAGCTCTGAAACTGTCTGTGCCTTACACCTGGCCTGTCAAACAATTCTGTTCAGTTCAGAATAAAGTTTTCTTCTGATTAAAAGTGCATCATATGTGTATATTGTTTGGGAAGAATTAGTATTTTTAAGATTTTAAGTTTTCCTACCCAAGGAAATGATATTTGTGGCTAATACCTGCCAGTCCTGTTTTATGTTCTTTAATAGGATTTATAGTACGGATCTTTTATCTTTCTTGTTAAACATATTCCTAGGTATTACACAGTTGTCGTTAGATCGGAAAAACAGAATAATCTGTTCTCATTTTCATTTCTAATTATGGAAAGTATAGAAGAAAACTATGGCTTTGTATATTTATTTTATATCCAGCCACTTACCAAATTTTATCGTATGGTCTAGCAATTTGCTTTATTTTCTTTTTTCTGGGCCAATTTATTTTTAGTGAGGTATAATTGATGTATGATATTATATTTGGTACAGGTGTAAGCATAACGATTCACAATTTTTTAAAGATTATACTTCATTTATGGTTATGAAGTATTGGGTATGGTCTCTGTGTTGCACAATATGTCCTCGTGGGTTGTATGTTTTATACATGACAGTGTGCAGCCCGTTAGTCCCTTGTATGTTTTATGCATGACAGCGCGCAGCTCGTTAGTCCCTTGTATGTTTATACATGACAGCGCGCAGCTCGTTAATCTCTTGTATGTTTATACATGACAGCGTGCAGCTCGTTAGTCCCTTGTATGTTTATACATGACAGCGTGCAGCTCGTTAGTCCCTTGTATGTTTATACATGACAGCGCGCAGCTCGTTAGTCTCTTGTATGTTTATACATGACAGCGTGCAGCTCGTTAGTCCCTTGTATGTTTATACATGACAGCGTGCAGCTCGTTAGTCCCTTGTATGTTTATACATGACAGCGTGCAGCCCGTTAGTCCCTTGTATGTTTATACATGACAGCGTGCAGCCCGTTAGTCCCTTGTATGTTTATACATGACAGCGTGCAGCCCGTTAGTCTCTTGTATGTTTATACGTGACAGCGCGCAGCTCGTTAGTCTCTTGTATGTTTATACGTGACAGCGCGCAGCTCGTTAGTCCCTTGTATGTTTATACGTGACAGCGTGCAGCTCGTTAGTCCCTTGTATGTTTATACATGACAGTGTGCAGCCCGTTAGTCCCTTGTATGTTTATACATGACAGCGTGCAGCCCGTTAGTCCCTTGTATGTTTATACGTGACAGCGTGCAGCTCGTTAGTCCCTTGTATGTTTATACGTGACAGCGTGCAGCTCGTTAGTCCCTTGTATGTTTTATGCATGACAGCGTGCAGCTCGTTAGTCCCTTGTATGTTTTATGCATGACAGCGTGCAGCTCGTTAGTCCCTTGTATGTTTATACATGACAGCGTGCAGCCCGTTAGTCCCTTGTATGTTTATACATGACAGCGCGCAGCCCGTTAGTCTCTTGTATGTTTATACATGACAGCGCGCAGCTCGTTAGTCTCTTGTATGTTTATACATGACAGCGCGCAGCTCGTTAGTCCCTTGTATGTTTATACGTGACAGCGCGCAGCTCGTTAGTCCCTTGTATGTTTATACGTGACAGCGTGCAGCTCGTTAGTCCCTTGTATGTTTATACATGACAGCGTGCAGCCCGTTAGTCCCTTGTATGTTTATACATGACAGCGCGCAGCTCGTTAGTCTCTTGTATGTTTATACATGACAGCGCGCAGCTCGTTAGTCTCTTGTATGTTTATACATGACAGCGCGCAGCTCGTTAGTCTCTTGTATGTTTATACATGACAGCGCGCAGCTCGTTAGTCCCTTGTATGTTTATACATGACAGCGCGCAGCTCGTTAGTCTCTTGTATGTTTATACATGACAGCGCGCAGCTCGTTAGTCTCTTGTATGTTTATGCATGACAGCGTGCAGCTCGTTAGTCCCTTGTATGTTTATACATGACAGCGCGCAGCTCGTTAGTCTCTTGTATGTTTATACATGACAGCGTGCAGCTCGTTAGTCCCTTGTATGTTTATACATGACAGCGTGCAGCTCGTTAGTCCCTTGTATGTTTATACATGACAGCGTGCAGCTCGTTAGTCCCTTGTATGTTTATACATGACAGCGTGCAGCCCGTTAGTCCCTTGTATGTTTATACATGACAGCGTGCAGCCCGTTAGTCTCTTGTATGTTTATACATGACAGCGCGCAGCCCGTTAGTCTCTTGTATGTTTATACGTGACAGCGCGCAGCTCGTTAGTCTCTTGTATGTTTATACATGACAGCGTGCAGCTCGTTAGTCCCTTGTATGTTTATACATGACAGCGTGCAGCCCGTTAGTCCCTTGTATGTTTATACATGACAGCGTGCAGCCCGTTAGTCTCTTGTATGTTTATACATGACAGCGTGCAGCCCGTTAGTCTCTTGTATGTTTATACATGACAGCGCGCAGCCCGTTAGTCTCTTGTATGTTTATACATGACAGCGCGCAGCCCGTTAGTCTCTTGTATGTTTATACGTGACAGCGCGCAGCTCGTTAGTCTCTTGTATGTTTATACGTGACAGCGCGCAGCTCGTTAGTCCCTTGTATGTTTATACGTGACAGCGTGCAGCTCGTTAGTCCCTTGTATGTTTATACATGACAGCGCGCAGCTCGTTAGTCTCTTGTATGTTTATACATGACAGCGCGCAGCTCGTTAGTCTCTTGTATGTTTATGCATGACAGCGTGCAGCTCGTTAGTCCCTTGTATGTTTATACATGACAGCGCGCAGCTCGTTAGTCTCTTGTATGTTTATACATGACAGCGTGCAGCTCGTTAGTCCCTTGTATGTTTATACATGACAGCGTGCAGCTCGTTAGTCCCTTGTATGTTTATACATGACAGCGTGCAGCCCGTTAGTCCCTTGTATGTTTATACATGACAGCGTGCAGCCCGTTAGTCTCTTGTATGTTTATACATGACAGCGCGCAGCCCGTTAGTCTCTTGTATGTTTATACGTGACAGCGCGCAGCTCGTTAGTCTCTTGTATGTTTATACGTGACAGCGCGCAGCCCGTTAGTCCCTTGTATGTTTATACATGACAGCGCGCAGCCCGTTAGTCCCTTGTATGTTTATACGTGACAGCGCGCAGCTCGTTAGTCTCTTGTATGTTTATACGTGACAGCGCGCAGCTCGTTAGTCTCTTGTATGTTTATACGTGACAGCGCGCAGCCCGTTAGTCCCTTGTATGTTTATACGTGACAGCGCGCAGCCCGTTAGTCCCTTGTATGTTTATACGTGACAGCGCGCAGCCCGTTAGTCCCTTGTATGTTTATACGTGACAGCGCGCAGCTCGTTAGTCTCTTGTATGTTTATACGTGACAGCGCGCAGCTCGTTAGTCTCTTGTATGTTTATACGTGACAGCGCGCAGCTCGTTAGTCCCTTGTATGTTTATACATGACAGCGCGCAGCTCGTTAGTCCCTTGTATGTTTATACATGACAGCGCGCAGCTCGTTAGTCCCTTGTATGTTTATACATGACAGCGCGCAGCTCGTTAGTCTCTTGTATGTTTATACATGACAGCGTGCAGCTCGTTAGTCCCTTGTATGTTTATACATGACAGCGTGCAGCTCGTTAGTCCCTTGTATGTTTATACATGACAGCGTGCAGCTCGTTAGTCCCTTGTATGTTTTATGCATGACAGCGTGCAGCTCGTTAGTCCCTTGTATGTTTATACGTGACAGCGTGCAGCTCGTTAGTCCCTTGTATGTTTTATGCATGACAGCGTGCAGCTCGTTAGTCCCTTGTATGTTTATACATGACAGCGCGCAGCTCGTTAGTCTCTTGTATGTTTATACATGACAGCGTGCAGCTCGTTAGTCCCTTGTATGTTTATACGTGACAGCGTGCAGCTCGTTAGTCCGGCACCCTTATGCGGCCCCTCCTCTGAGTCTCCCTCCCTGCTGGTAACTACTAGTCTGTTTGCGGCCCCTCCTCTGACTCTCCCTCCCTGCTGGTAACTACTGGTCTGTTCTCTGTGCCTGTGCGTCTGAGTCATTTTTGTTGTAGCCACTAGCTTGTTTCATTTCTTAGATTCCGCATCTAAGTGACGCCATGCAGTATTTGTCTCTCTCTGCCGACTTACTGCACTTGGTCTAACGCCCTCCAAGCCCCCCTGTGCTGCTGCAAATGGCAGAAGCCCCTTCTTCCTACGGCCGAGTGTCCCGTGTGTGCGTGGGCCACATCTTCTTTATGCATTCATCTGTTAGTGAGCACTTAGGCTGCTCCTGTATCTCGCAATTGTGAATGATGCGGCTATGAATCTTTTCAAATTAGTGTTTCGTTTTATTTTTGGTACACACCCAGGAATAGAATTGCTGTGTCATATGGTAACTCCAATTCTAGATTTTTGAGGAACGTCCATACTGTTCTCCTCAGTGACTGCACTAATTTATATTCCCACCAACGATGTTTGAGATTACCTTTTTTTTCCATTCTAGAATTTTTAATTAGTTTTTGCTTTTGTTTTGCTTTTCTCAATATAAAATGTCATCCACAACTAGAATGAATGTGTTTCCTGTTCTCCAGTACACAAGCTAATTATTTGAGATTTCTTGGGATATTATCTAGATTCTGTAAAATACTTTTGTGTAATTGTGATGTTCTTTTTTTTTTGAACACTATCCCCCAGACATCTCCATCTTGCACTTTCCTTGAAAGCCTGTATGTGATCCATCACAAAGCTTCCAACTCTCCTGAACATTCCCATAATCTTTCCCATCCTGAACATTTCCGTAATCTTTCCCGTCTTCTTCTTCTGCCGCCACAGCCTCAGGTCCTAGTTTCATCATGTTGATCGTTTTATTAGAATATTTTTATCATTGTCCTCTTTGACTCTGAGATCTCTCAGAGGTGTATTTCTCCACCAAAATTTAGCAAGGATCCTCCTTTCATTAAAGCATTCAGTGGGCTCTCATTGCCCGCAGGATAGAAATGAGACTTCTTCTCTCAGGGCCCTTCACAGCCTGGCATTTGTCCATTTATTGACCGTTATCCATGCTGACACATCCCCATGGACATGGTCTCTGCCAAGCATAGGAGCTCTTCCCACCTGCCTGACATTTCCTTCCAATGTATCTCCATTTTAAACTCTGGACAAGTTCTTGTGAGTTGTTACATTGACTTCTTTATTGCAGGCATGTGACTTCTTGATTAGTGTTAGACTTTCAGAAACTGGTATGAAACCTTGATTTCAAGTTGATTGTTGGGATGGTTTGTAACACATAGGACGCCGATCTCTGACCCACCTCTGGAAGATGCTTTTAATCCTATGCAGTGAATTACTTGATTCAAGTTCGAGGAGGCTGAAGAAGCCGACCAACTGAAAAGGGTATATTGCCGCATAAAACAATTGTGGACTTTGTGACAAAGTAGTAAATTAAAATTGATCTTTTCAAACTAGTTTTTTTTCCCCCTAAAGGAGATATAAATGGAACAGCTCTAGATAGAATGGGCCTAGTGCAGTTAAGAGCAGAGATATGAACAAACAGACACAAGCTTACTTTTCACGTTTAAGGATTATTCCCCCAGAAACAGGACTTCTCAGGTGCTGCAGTGGTAAAGAATATGCCTCTTGATGAAAGAGATGCTGGAGACTCAGATTTGATTCCTGGGTTGGGAAGATACTCTGGAGGAGGAAATGGCAACCCACTCCAGTATTCTTGTCTGGCAAACCCCATGGACAGAGAAGCCTGGAAGGC
This sequence comes from Bos indicus x Bos taurus, assembly GCF_003369695.1. Taxonomy (NCBI): domain Eukaryota; kingdom Metazoa; phylum Chordata; class Mammalia; order Artiodactyla; family Bovidae; genus Bos; species Bos indicus x Bos taurus. The sequence continues at coordinate 69,573,695 of NC_040095.1, read as the reverse complement.
GACAGTCCTTGGGGTCACAGAGCCAGACATGACCAAGCACACACTCGCACACATCCCGACACAGCAGAACATGTTGCCAGGATGAAGTTTCATGAACTCAGATTTCTGTTTCCCTCTCACTTACACAAGGCAAACCTCGTTCTTCATTTCACTTTATTGCCCTTCACAGACGTGGCATATTTTAAAAACTGAAGGTCTGTGGCAACCCTGAGCCAAGAAAGTCTTTTGGCACCATCGTTTTTCCCAAAAGCATTTGCTCACTTTGTGAGCAAGGTGTGACTCTGTGTCACATTTTGGTAATTCTTGCAATATTTCAAACTTTTTTGTTATCATCATTTGTGTTATGGTGACTGTGATCAGTGATGGTTAATGTTTTTTAGCAATAAAATATTTTAAATGAAGATAAATACTTTTTTAGGCTTTATAATGCTACTGCACACTTAATAGATTCCAGTAGAGCATAAACATAACTTTCACATGCACTAGAAACCGCAACACGTGTGTGACCCGCTTCGCTGCGGTATTTGCTTTGTTGCCATGGTCCGGAACCAAGTTGACCATGCCTCTGTGGTGCCCTGTGTGCTTCTGAGAGCTCCTCGCCTTCCCCAGCATATTGAGACGCATGTCCTATTCCTCTTCAGCTCTCTCATTCCAAGGAGGAGAAGGAGGAAGAAAAACCTAGTCTCCGGCCAGCCTGCGAAGCGGCTACTGTCTGTGCTATGCTGTTCCACTCTCCTTTCATCCATCTTACACTTCTTCCAGTCTCCTGATACTCTGTTTTCTCCAGAATTTGTAATATTTTCATATGATTTTGACTCTATTTTGAGACAGTTATAGAAGCTTGACTTAAAGTCCTTATCATTCAGTTTTTCATACATAAACCCTCTACAGGGATTCAAGTTCAGGGATGTCTTCCAGGAATCGATTCACAGGGACAGGGAGAGTAAAGATACTACAAACATGAAATTATCTTTATTCTTGAGAAGGAGCCACCAAGAATCAGCCTAGTGTCTCCCTCCTAGATTAAAACTGTGTAGGTTGTTAATGATCACCTACTGTGGTTATGGACTTCCACAGTCACAGAAAAGTCATGGGTCCCTGGAGAGCGGTGTTGCTTCTTCTTCAGTAGCTGTAAATCTGGATCCTTTAGCAGCCACTGACTTGAAATCAGCTTGCAAGAACTTCTTCTGCTGGTTTTTCCTCCCTCTCCCTTTCTCTCTTGTTTTCTTTTTCGATGTTCCTATGTTTATTTCTCAGAAAAAACTCATCTTGGGCAGATTCTGAAGCACAGTCAAGAATGGAGAGAGAACTCATGTCAGGAAAGCAGAAGAACTGAGCCATGCCTCTGCGTCCACGGTGTGGCCCCAGCCTCTGCATGGAAGGTGGTTACGAAACCTTCTCTAGCAAGACTCGGTCATCTGGCCCCAGTGCAGTGAGCTGCGGTTCACCAGAAAGTGAAAGTGTTAGTCACTAAGTCGTGTCCAGCTCTTTGCAACCAGGCTCCTCTGTCTATGGGATTCTCCAGGCGAGAATACTAGAGTGGATAGCCATTCCCTTCTTCAAGGGATCTTCCCAACCCAGGGATCGAACCTGGGTCTCCTGCACTGCAGGCAGATTCTTTACCATGTGAGCCACAGGGGAAGCCCAATCCCACTCTCTGAAGTGTTATACTTTATTTTTTAATTTTATGGCCTCAGTGTTCCCTGAATCTCCGTCTGAAGGGGAAGCCAACCCCAGCTGAGACATGCTCCACCCCTCACCCTAACTGTGGTCGGATCCCCAGTGTTTTCAATCAGCTCAGCTTGGAAAGCTGCCCCGACACACAGTTGGAGGACTTCCTGTCCTGATGTGAAGCTGAGATCTTTGGTTAAGTGTGGATCTTTTTTGTATTAATTTGATCTGATAAACTGCTGCATTATGATAGGATTTCTCATACCCTGGTGTCTCCCTTCATTTTGTACCTGTGGTTAGCATAGAACTGGTCCGAACCCTAGTCTGAGTCCTCAGCTTAACAAAGAATCCTAGGAAACATGAAGAGTGTTCACCAAATTGTCTGAGGGCTGCAAACATTTTAAAAGGAAGTTAGTTTTTACTTTCTATGCTTTGTGATTATCCACAAAAATTAAAAATATCTTTATTTTACATGAGAGAAGAGAACAGAAAAGAAAAAAAGAGCTGAATAATTTTGCTAGATTATTCCAAACCCAGGCCAATTTTTTAAATGAACAATAAATTTACTGAACAAGTATATTGTCAGGTGTGGCTGGAAAATGAAACTCAAGCTGTGGCCTTTTAAGCCTTTCATCAGATGTTTGGTGCCTCATGGAGAAGGCACTCAGAAGCCAGCTTCGACGGTCCATGACAGGGGCATCTCCTTCTCTTCTGGAAAACAGATTATCCAAAGAACACGGTTGGCATCTCAGGACCAGAGCTCACGTGGGCGTCTCTCTGATCAGGAAGTGCTTTCCTGAAAATACACTTTCAGTTCCATTCTACAAATGTCCAGAAAAAATATGTTTTAAAGCTTTTTTTATAGAAAAAAAATTGTTCTATTGCCTTTTGTCAGCTAAAACTTTTAAGCCATGGATTTTTTGCAGGAGCAAGGCCCTAGTAAGTGTCTCATACAAATCCGTAAAATTGGTAGATGAGGAAACTGAGGCTACAAGGAAAAAAAGGTGAATTTTGTTGATTGGATTTCCTTAATCTCACAGGGATCCTTATTTATTCTCAGAGAGGCTGAATGTCCGGGATTTTGTGCCTTTAGTAACTAAACCCTACAGGCTTGAAGCTAACACACTTTTTTCTTTGGAAATAATTTGTCCCTTACTTGAAAATTCGCGATGCTGGTTCTGCTCCACCATCTGTGGAGGGAACACCCCCAGATTCAGTCTTTCACCGCCTTGCCTGGTCCACGGTCTCCCCAGTTAGTAACTGACTCCAGAACATTTCGAAACCAAACGAAGACTGGATTTTGCCGTGTTTGCGTCGTTAGCCCACTGAAGCGCTGGGCAACGCACTGCAGGAAAACATCTATAAACGAAAAGTGGAGCAAATCCAGCTCATTATCAGTCATTTAAATTTGGTCTCTTTCTAGAAATATAACCACAGAGATTTTTAAAAAATTAATGGAGTAGACACAGAAAAAAAGATTTCATAGGTCAGGCACCTTGGAATCCAATGTTCCTATTACTTAATTTTTCCATTCCCTAGTGTTCTTTTTTGTGACTTGCTTGTTGTTGGATATCTTTCAGGATTATTTTTTCTTTCATTTTTCTGAAGTTTTACTGAAATACAGTTAATTTACAATGTTTTATTAGTCTCGGATATACAGTAAAGTGATTCAGTTATACACACATATATAAAAATGTATATAGTCTTTTTTTTACAAGAATTCTCAGAATTCTTATTTTGAACATTTCAGAGTTCCTTTCACACCCGTGTAAGTGTGTGTGTGTGTCTGTATATAAAATATTTAATGCACATTTTGCATAGATATCTATTAATGTAAAATATCCTTCTATAAATCTTCAAAGTTAAAATGTAGGAAATGCTGTGAAAGCATGCATAGCTAGCTCCTTCATCTAGAATCACATAGGGCCACACAGACTGTGAGCTCCGGGAAGTTAGAATTTCTGCCTCTCTCACTCAGACTTTTTCTACAGAATCTTAGTGCTGTGGCACAGGGAAGCCACTTAGTAAACATTTAATGATGAATGGTTAGATGTAAAGAGAAATACATGAATGCTGCCAAATTTCTTATCTTTGCCCTTTCGTGGGAGAGCTTTAGTATTTATAAGCATAATGGTTAGTGTAGATGGAGAATATGTTGTCATTTTATGTACGGTCATTCATGGAATTTAAAAGGCAGACAATGTTTAATTAGCTAGAGTGATGTCAATAAAGAACAATAAAAATATAATCCCTGTAAGAATTTTTTTTGGAAACAGTGGGTGCCATCAGACACTTTTCCATACACTGATTGTTGTCATTTCTCTATGATTTATGTCTGTAAAGCTATCTAAATATCAGAAATGTGAATAATTGCTTTTTTACTTATCTGTCTTTTGGAGTTCTGGAAGGATACTTTAAGGATGTTGGAAGGAGAGTACAAAATGGAAAAGAAAATAATGCTAAGTGCTGTTTCTAATTTCATTGGTGCAACCAGAGGAAGGCTTGGCCCAGTGGACGTGCCTGTATAGCCCAGAACTTCAGCAGCCACCCTGAGGTCCTCAGCCATGCAGACGTGCATTTACACAGACTCAGACTTAAGGCTCATTGGAAAAGACCCTGATGCTGGGAAAGATTAAGGGCAGGAGAAGGGGGCGACAGAGGATGAGATGATTGGCTGGCATCACCAAATCAGTGGACATGAGTTTGAGCAAACTCTGGGAGATGGGGAAGTACAGGGAAGCCTGACATGCTACAGTCCACAGGATCGCAAAGAGCTGGATACAGCTTAGCGACCAAGCAACAATAACAGATTTAAGGAGGTGCCAACATCCTCAGTCACCAGGATAATTCATATTTCACTGTAATATTAAAAAGAAAATAAAACCGCTGCCAAAAAATTCATAATAAATGAAATATCATAGCTTTAAATAAAGACCAGATCAGTAGAAGGTCATTAAAGCCTCTGATTGTCTAGCCAGCATTGAAGAATAAAAGCAAATTGATGAGAAGCACAGGGTAATTTGACCAGGGTCAGAGTGAGGGGTGGGGTATCCCGAGTTAGACCTCTTCTCTGGATTGGACTTCCTAACTCTAAGTCTCTCCTGGGAGAATAAATTCCTATCTAATCAAAATTTTCCCATCCAAAATCTTCTCATCTCAGGCATACTTTTACTAAAAAATGATGTACATAATATTTGCAAGTTTCATGTAGTACCATTTAAAAATACCTACCATCTGTGGGAACCAGCCCTTTTAAGTATTTAAATACTTTGGTTTTTTTTAAAAAAAACTGTGGTCTGCCTAATACTCATTTACACTATACAATGAAAATATTAATTTTGGTCCTACAGAATAACTCCATAATTAGCACAACCCATCATTATGTGACTTCTGATCAGCCAGGAGTCTAATTAAGCAACTTGAAATATAAGAGCTACATATAGTAAAACTTGCAGAAAACCTGGCCTGTCAGTCATGGCGTCTTATCCCGAACATGGGCGTTAAAATAGCAGTGTTCTTTCCAGTAGATAATGAATCCTTGTGATGGTCACTGCACCGCCTTGGAGGGTAATTTCTCTCCAGCCCCAGGAGGTGGGCTCAGATACATAGACGCTGTGTGGTGTGTTTGACACAGAGGCTCAGGCACGCTGCCCAGGGGAGGGGGCTCGTGTATTTGTTGCTAAGATTCAGGGCACTAGTGTATTTAAGATCCTTGGTTTCTTATAAATGTCAGATGAAATAAAGCCTAGTGAAAATGTCCGTGTGTGTGTGTGTGTGTGTGTGTCTGTATGCCCAGCATGTTTCCAAATTCTTCTGGAACTTTCTGCACACTCTCTGTGGGCCTTCGGCGTCTTCACTGCTGACAGCCCAGTGGTCCTGGCTCCCTGATTCCAGGGGTGCTTCCTGGCACCTCCATATCCTCAGGGCTGCCTTATGGGGGGGCCTCCCCTGCAAAAGCCCCTTGCTTGGAAGCCGGGTCCTCCTCAGGGAGACCCGAGGCAACCCTGCAAGGTTGGCCCAGCCACCCCAGGAGCCTGCTCCCGGTACACAAGTTTGGGGGCCCACCTGTAAGCCATTCCCTGTGGCGATTTCAGGTCAGGACTCAGGGCATTAGGCAAATTACATCCCAAGGGGAAGCTGCAAAGAGAAAGACACAACCTCAATCCTCCCCATGACTTAGGTCTTAAAAAGAAAAAGAAAAAAAAAAAAAAAAAAAAGACTTGATCCAAACATCCATGTCTGCAGAAACCCCTTTTTTGTTAAGTCTCCAGCCTCATCGTTGAACTTACAGATGAATGTGGTTCCAGGCGTCAAATGAGCCACCAGCCTCTCAAGTTGGCTGGGTCATGAGTGTCTTCTGACTAAGGGCAGCCCCAGTGCCTGGCACCCTGCACGTGTTCTCCTGGCCCCTGGGGGTCCCTCCCTTGACTCTGCACAGCAGAGCAGTGACCCGGGGGCAGCGGAGGCCAGTCCCCGCCCTGGAGGCCTCACATCCCTGCAGAGCGGAAGGCTGGCCCTGGGAGCACCTACATTCTGTCTGTGCTGCCCTGCCCTGCTGCCGCTGAGCACCCCCAAACTCCAGGTGAGTCTCCCTGGGGCTCTGAGCCCATGCGCTCTGTCCCAAGGATGCTGAGGGGTGAGGGGTGACCACTGAAGGGTCTGCTAGGCAGCTGCTCGTCCAGTGATCTCTCTGAGCACCGGGCTTGATAGCTGGAGCCTACCTGTGCATGCAGCCTGATGGGGAACCCCACCTGTGCACCAGGCCCGATGGAGGGTCGGTGCCCATTCTTGGTGGACCTTGCTTATGGGGTTTCCAGGTACCTGGTGCTCCTCTGCAGAGAAGTGCCCGGGGCTTGGCGGGCATGCGAGTTGAGGGGCCAGCTGGATAAGCCTCCTGTTGTTGCTGCAGCAAATGACCACAAACTGGGCAGCTTGAAGCCACACTTACTCCCTCGCAGTGGTCAGGCATCAGGTGCTGGCACTGCCGAGCTCCCCAGAAGCCCTGGGAAGGGTCCCTCGTTGTCTCCTCCAGCTTCCCATGGGCAGCGGACCTGTGTTTCCCAGCCTTGCCTCTGGGTGCCTCTGGCTTCTCCCCATGTCTTCCTGTGGCTGTACTTCTGGTCTGGTCTGCATGGTCCCACCTTCTTACAAGGACAATAGTCACTGGTTTGGGGCCCATCTTCCCCAGTATGACTTTATCTTAATTTATTACCTCTGCAAAGACCCCACCTCCAAGTAAGGCAACATTCGGAAGTTCTGTGTGGACGTGAATTTTAGGAGAGAGCACTTCACCTGGTATACTGCCTTGGAGATAAAGATAAGTGTGCAGTGTGCTTTAAACAAGACGGATTGTATATTCCCTGGTAGAAAATGTGACAACACTACAGAACTTATAGGCATTGGCCACTGCATTGAGCTTTTAAATATTTACTTGGGTTTTGAATTTTGTTTCCTTTACTGTTTTACTATAATTTTTTGTAAGTCTGTGTCTGCATATCAAAGTAAAATATTTTGATGTGCAAATATTAGTCATGTATCATGATTCTTTTTCTTTCTTTTCTCTTTCCTCTCTTCTCCCTCCCTCCCTTCCTTCCATCTTTTTTCTTTCTTTCTTCTTTATTTTCTATTTTTTTTAAAAGACAACATTCCTGTAAGCTTTGAGGTTAGCAGATTCAGAGAGAAAGAGGAAAGGGGCCGAACTGGGGGATGAAGGCTTAAAGAACTCTGCTTTTCCAGTGCACAGGCTTTCGTCAAAGATCTGCTTACTCTCCTCAGAATCTCGAAGACCCAAATAGAATCCCATTACTTTGACAAAGCAAAGTGGGCTTTCTGGACACTTCTATTCTCAGGCTCTGACACAGATCAGAAGGAAATCAGGTGAAGAAAGAACCCTAACCCAACCCGTCTCCTCTGTCCCCAAGCCCTCCCCCAGGCTCTGGAGTTCTTTTGGAGGATTTGCAGAATCACTGCATTTTAGTTAAATACTGAGATTCCTCCACTGAAATTCTACAGCTCACCTACTGTGTGCACAGAGCAGGTGGCTCCTAGCAAGTGCCTCCGGAGCAGGTGTCGGGATATGAACACACAGACAGCGGGTCAGACACGTCAGCTCTGGGACTCAGGTCAGCCCTCCTCCCCCGAGGCAGGTCCAGGTGTGCAAGGCCTCCAGTTTGGGGCAGTCTGGGGAAGCCCACCCCTGAGTCACCCTTCCCTGGCCCTTTGGGCTCAGACACGCTGTGGCAACATGCTCCTGGGGGGTCCTGGCCTCCTGACTCTGGCGCCAAGCCCAGAGCCTCCTGCGTGCCCGGCTCCACCAACCCAGCCACACAGCACCGTCCGAAGGCCTTGGAAGAAATGGTCCAGGAGAGGGGGCCCAGAGCAGGCACAAAGCCCGGCCTGGTTCCTCCCCTCACCTCCCAGGAGAACAAGGCTGGGGCGGCAGCCTTTGTCCAAAGCCAGGCTGATGGGTGGAGAGAGTCCTGGGCAGAGTGAGAGTAAAGGGACCCTTAATCCCAAGCACAGCGTGGGGAGGGCCCAGGATGGGGACTGACACCCGGTCCGGGCTGGGGCCCAGGTCTCGGAGCTGTCAGGAGGAAGGTCAGAGGACAGGTGAGGGGTGCAGGCCATGTTGGGGTGAGGGTGTAGCGGAGGACAGTCAGGGAGCCCCGTGCCCAGGAGTGCTGTGACCCCGGGTGGCGTGTGGCCACCACCTCCGTCCTCTGAGAGCAAACAAAGTGGGCTTGGGCCCTGCTGCATCTCTAGACACTGTGCTGCAGACAGGACAGGCCCACGGGGTCTTCCCGGGTCCACCTGGCTCCGTCGTGCATCCCAAGTCCTCTGCAAGAACGAGGATTGGAATCAGCGGCCTACTGTGTGGGCGAGCTCCTGTCTTCTGACCCAAGACTCACCAGGGAAAGAAATCAGCAGGTTCCTCCCACCCAGAGCCTGCCCTCTGCCCTCTGCCCCTCGGAGCCCCCTCCCGACCCAACGCCCCCTCTTCCTTCTGTCCTTGTGCTTCTCCTCCTTCCCTGGAGGATGTGCATCCAGGATCCACTGGGCACTGGCCTTGCTCTAACCACGTGGAGCTGCTGTTGTATTGGCCACATTCACTCTCTTATTCTGTGTCCCCCAGGAAGTGAGGTCCCTGCACCCAATCAAACGCCCCACGTGTCAGTCCAGCTGGAGGCTGGACAGAGCACCCTGCCAGATGCAGCTGCCGGCGTGGACAGACCCGTGTGCAGCACATCACACATGCGTGTTCCAGAACGTGTGACCACTGGGGCTGCCGTCTCCTAGAGACACTGGAGGGACATGCCCTGGGGCGTCCTTTCCAGACGCCAGGGGCCGCTCGTGATGTCACCACATGTCAGCTCAGATGGACCACGAGGCGCCTGGATGTTTGGTTCTGTGTTGCTCTGGGTGTGACTGTTTCTGGATGAGGTTAGCGTCTGAGAAAATCTATCACCCTCGGCCCTGAGGGTGGCGTGTGTGCTCAGTCGTGTCTGACTGTGGCCCCATGGATTGCAGTTCTCCTGTCCACCGGATTCTCCGAACGAGAACACTGCAGTGGGTTGCCATTTCCTTCTCCAGGGGATCTTCCCCACCCAGGGATCGAGCCCAGGCCTCTTGAGTATCCTGCACTGGCAGGCGGGATCTTGACCACCAAGCCACCTGGGAAGCCCCATGGTGAGGGTGGGCCACACCCAACCTGCCGGGACCCTGACTTGAACAAATGGCTGAGTGAGGGAGGTGTTTCTGCCTGACTGTCTTCTAGCTGGGACACTGGTCTCCAACGGCGGACCTGCACTCAGGCCGGGGTGGGCACCACGGACTCTCCTGCTCTCAGGCCCCACGGCTGGACCGGAACCGTGCCCCAGGGTCTGCTGGGCACCCAGCCTCCCACTGAAGAACGGGACTTCGTAGCCCTGCAGCCACGCAAGCCAAGGAGATTCCTTATGATCAGTCTCTCTGTCTCCCTCCCTCCCTCCCTCTCTGTCTCCCTCTCTCTGTCTCCCCCTGCCCCCGTGTATATATCTATAAAGTCTCTTATTACCTCCCCAGAGAACCCTGACTAATATGCTCAAGATGCCAGGAATAGTCATCCCCATTTATCATCTTGGCACAATGGATCTTTTTCCTCTTGGTCTGTATTTTAAGTCATTTTATAAATAATTTACAATGACAAGAATTTTAGCATTGCAAACCTGCATTTTTAAAGAAACTTTTAATTTTATACTGGAGTATGAAAGTGAAAGTGGAAATCGCTTGGCTGTCTCCGACTCTGCCACCCTGTGGACTGTAGCCCACCAGCCTCCTCTGTCCCTGGGCTTCTCCGGGAAGAGTACTGGAGTAGAGCTGATTAACAGTGCTGGGCTAGTTTCACATGTACAGCAAAGTGACCCCATTATACATAAACATGTGTGCCTTCTTTTTCCAATTCTCTTCTGTTTGGTTGTCACGTAACATTGAGCAGAGTTCCCTGTGCTCTAGGGCAGGCAAGCCCACACTTTGGTTTCGCGTATTCCAGTGTGCCGGTCTACATGTGTGACATGGATTTGTCCTCCGAACACACCATCAGCTCACGAAGCTACCTGTCTGAACCTGGAACAAAGCTTTCCTGCAGAGACTGATGAAATATTCTCATCATTTCTCTGAGAGTTTCTAGATTATCACGGCTTTCTTTGAGTTCTTTTTGAGTTTGCACCATTCAAACACAATACTTAAGGAAGTTTTTGAAATTTTGGACACCTCATAATTTCTTGAAGAGAGAAAGTGGCCATCTTCTTTGCTCCATAGTTTCAAACAATTTTCATTTTTAGTTTTATAATCCTTAATTGAAAGAATAAATCTAATGATTTTTTTTCAGTTTTACATCATCTGTTTTCTTCCAATCATTTTATATACATGCATACCTACTATTTGTCCACTTAAGAACCATATTAAGTACACTTTCATGCAAAAACATCAGTATCATAAAAGTTGAAAGGTTACCATCACCTTCCAGGGTCTTGCCCCAGTCGCTGCCTGATGTAACCCTACTGTTGGGTGACCCCCGGGTGACAGCACCATGTCTCCCTTTTGTCTGTAGGATGCGTTGTTCACTCATAGATTCTCAAGTTTGAGAAAACACATTAGGTCCTATGCACATACTGTGAGATTTCAGAGAGCTGATATCTATGTATTAACCTTCCGAGTTGCCTAATCATGGTGAGACATCTTTCACTTTCATCTCTTTTCTTCCTCCCTTTTTGGGCAGAATCTGAAAACTTCTGAACTCTTAAATATTTTCAATAAAACTAAAACAAAGTACAAAGTTGTCAGGTCAGTTTTACGTCTTCTGGAAAGACAATGAAATATTTTGAACACCACACACACACACAGAAAAAACAAAGGATGATGACATAATAGCAGTTTATTTCATTACTTTTTATCCTTCTAGGTGATTCCATCATTATATTTATCATTTTAGTTTTTTAAAGGACAGTTTGAAAGAATGTACAATGAATAAAAAAATGCTAGAGTGTTAAAATGGTGAAATGTTTCAAAATATAGAAAAAAAAAGTCAGTGAGATCCCTATTTTTATTTTAGAGTTTATAAAAGGATCCAAGGGACCCAAATGGTAATTGAAGGTAAAGTAAATTCTATTTTATGAAAACAACATTATGTGTGTTTGTGTGTGTGCTCCTCCAGTGGCTCGGCAGGTAAAGAATCCACTCTCCAATTCAGAAGATGCAGGACATTCAGGTTCGATCCCTGGGTCGGGAAGATACCCTGGAATAGAAAATGGCTCCAGTATTCTTGCCTGGGAAATGCCATGGACAGAGGAGCCTGGTGGGCTACAGTCCATGGAGCCACAAAGTGTAGGACACAACTGAGCGACTGAGTATGTATTTTAGCATAAATCATATTTTAAATTCATACATTTCTCTTTGCCCTTTGAAAAATCTCTAATGAGAATTATGAAATAACAATCCAAACAAATAGAACTGCTCAAAAAAACTCCAAACTCAAAGCACATATTCTGACCCTGATGGCACACTCAGTTCAAAGCCTCACTTTCTGAGTTGCTTTCATGAAGACAAATCATGATGTTTCCAGGTGAATCTTATCACCTGGAAATTTGACAGTCACTTAAAGCAAGAGGACTGTTAACTACGAGACGATGACAGATAGGCCCTACCCTACACCCCTGGGAATCGCACTCCTAACACGACGCGCTGTGTACCAGTCACGAGCTGCGTGAGAGGTTCTGTCTCGGTCCAAGCCCTCCCTTGGCCGAAGTTTGTCACATGTATGAGGGATTTCCTGAGGTTGGGTCTCGACTTTGCCTGAGCTCCAAGTCCGTCCTGGGCGGCGACATCCCAGTGGAGAGCTGAAGCGAAGGCCAGAGACATCTAATGGCTTAGGACAGATTTGTTTGCATTTTGCATATAATCTAAAACAAAATAGCTCCTTGGCTTGAATCTCAGAGATTACGCAGACAGTGCTAGCCGTTTCTCCAGAGCCAACCTGCGGCCAGGTTTTGCTGGCTGGCTTCTCACCGTGCCATCTGCGTATCAGTCACTAAGTCGTGTCCAGCTCTCTGCAACCCTATGGACCATAACACGTCAGGCTCCTCTGTCCACAGGGTTCTCCAGGCAAGAACACTGGAGTGGGTTGCCACTCCCTTCTCCAGGGATCTTCCCAACCCAGGGATTGAACCTGGGTCTCCTGTACTGCAGACAGATCTTTACCACCTGAGCCACCAGAGAAGCCCTCATAGATTCCTTGTCTGGCTAATTCTTGAATCAAAGGTGAGAAATCGGAAAAAAACTAAATTCTGAGACAAAAGCAAACAAAAAACCTTCCTTTCGATTTCTAAACAAGTGAAGCTAGAGAAACAAAAAGATGTTCTGCTGATGAAAACTCCTGGCTTCGTGTCCCTCAGAGCCCAGGAGGGATGCTCAGGTGAAGCTGAGCCTGGCCGGCAGGATGTTTGGGACACGGAGCCAGACAGCACAGCGCCTGCATTTCCAGCCTGGACGGTCCCCAGGGTTGCGAGGAGGGCCAAGCCAAGAGGTGGCATTCAGCCTCGTGGGGCTGGTACCTGCCTCCAGACTGCAGGTACACACACTTGCTCTAACGTGACGAAGGCATCATGGCTGTTTTATACGTAAGTGGTCTGGACAGCTTGACCTGGGTGTGCCAGTGAGACGTCCTGGACATTCTCCGTTTTGTTACCAAAGAGCTTTGGATTCTGACCTGCCCTGTGGTCGGTGATGCCTCTGGGATACCTACTCCTAGAGAGAGTTCATTTGCCTGAATTGCTTTTTTGAAGCAAAGAGGGAAGACAAAATAAAGGAGCTAACATGATGCTTTTCAAAATGAGTTTAAGTGATCTTCTTTCAGAGATGTGTGCTTGCCCACGTAATGTCAGGCTTATTAAGACCATCTTGCCAAATGTCCCACCTTTGGAGATTAGTATTCCTGGAACAGATCACTCTAGTGTCAGTGCAACAGATTTCCTGGCAATGCAACCCTGCTGAAGGGTGAGCATCATTATTCTTTAGGGCGAGATGCAAAGAAGAATGAGCCCCGATCCAGGAACAGCCATGGCTGGGTTTCAAATACACTTGTACTAATGGTCCTTGCAGCAGCGGTCCTGTGCGTTACAGATTACCCCAAACACCCGGGCAATACTTACACTGGAATAAATATCGGCTTTATGTAGAATACAAGTGTGCTAACACTTTGGGCAATTAAAAAGAAAACATGTATGGCTTCTTGAAACAAAAAGAAGGGATTTTTTTTTCTTTACAGCACTGAATACTTTTTTTTTTTTAAGATTTTCGAACAAGAAAGACAGTTCCTTCAAAACACAGTGCATCACCCGATTGGAAAGTTGCTGCAAAACAGAGAGTTATCACAGAGGAAAGGCAGGGAAGTCAGGGTGTCGCGGAACTGCTGTGATGCCTGCATGTCCACACACCTTTCTGCAGCACAAACTACCCACAAAAGCAAGTAGTTTGGTTCAATGAGCAATGATTTAATTTCAAAGTGAAAAACAAGGCACGCGTTCAGTTTTTATGTAACTTATCTCTTCTGATAAGCATAGAACAATTCATATCACATTTACATTAAAATAGAAGTGTACTGTCTATGTCCCTGCCATTAATACAGTTGCTATCGTGAATTAACAGTGCAGACGGTAATCTTCTATTAAGGCAAAGGGAACAACAGCCATTCATTGTCTGAGTGTCTGCTGTTTACAGTTTTTTGGGGGCACTAGACAGAGACAAACAGCACACGGAGCAGACCTGCGCAGTTAGGGGATTTATCATGTGGAATAAAATCAGCAAATGCGTACCAAGCAGTTGTGCTAATCTTTCATATCTTCTGAAATTTCATGTTTCAGTGAAATACTCTATGAAAAGTTGTGATTCAAAACGGTCCTGGAGAGTTAGGGAGTTAGGGGTAGGCATGCACACACTGCTATTAATGTATTTAAAATGGATAACCAACAAGGACCTAGCATGCAGCACGTGGAACTCTGCTCAGTGCTATGTGGTAGCTGGGATGGGAGGGGGGTTTGGGGAAGAATGGATGCATGTGTATGTATGGCTGAGTCCCTTCCCTGTTCACTTGAAAACATCACAACATTGTTTGTTAATCTGCTATACCCCAATATAAATAAAAAGTTAAAAAGAAAACTAAAATGGCCCTCGTGGGACGTCCCTGGTTTTCCAGTGGTGAAGACTGCCTTCCAATGCAGGAGGTGCAGGACCGATCCCTGGTCAGGGAGGTAAGAGCTCACATGTCTTGTGCCCAAAAGAACAAAATATAAAATAGAAACAATATTATAGTAAATTCAGTAAAGACTTTTAAAATTGTCCACATCAAAAAAAACCGTAAAAAAAATCACTCCAGTGTGTTTACTTAATAAAATAAATTTTGTTAATTTTACATGTCTTTCTCCTTATATATATATATGTAAAATTACAGGCATATATATATCCGTATTAATATCTAAATTTATATCTGCATCAATATCTCTACATCAGCTACATCTTATTTACTCTGTTTCCGTCCCAGTGAGCAGTCTGTTAAAAGTACGAGGCAGCTACTCAGAATGATCGCGTTATCGGAAGCGCCTGTTTTTTGGGCTCACAGCGTCCTAACTATCAAAATATGTTGTGTGTGCCCTTTCCAAGGTTTCAGAAGAGTTGAAGCAAGTTCATAATGGAAGCCACTGTTTGCTCAGATAAAACAAACAAGTCTGGGGCTTCTCGATGACTGGACAGGGCATGGAGGGGATGTCCAGAGATAAAGGGGAAAGGGGACTGCTGGCTCATTACCTCAAGTGAGGTGCTATGCAAATAAGTTATCAGTTTTCTAGCAGGCCTGACCTGAGTCACGTATTCGGAACTACGGCTGGCCTCACGATTGCCTGCTGGAGAGCTCTTTCTTTCGGGGTTGCCAGACAACGGGCTGGGGTTCTGTAGTAGTTGCTGGGTTTTTAGGCATCACTGCTGAACTTTTACCAAACACGCACATACTCAAAAAGCTCCTTCACTGAATCAACAAAGCCTCCCCAGCATGTGGCCTGGCTGATGGACACAGGCTATACCTGGACAGCTCCTTTGCGTTCCCATCGATAAACTGCTGAGGTTTTGAACTGTTTAATCTCAAGAGGGCCAGATGACAAATGAATGCTCTTTCCAGGTTTGACTTCCTACCGAGGTCATCTCTGCAGAGTCTATCACGAAGGGTTTCTTTCTGCATCAAGCTTGTGCTAGGATGGCTGTGTCTTTTCAGATATTCCTGAGGGTTCCTAGAGAAGAAGGGGTTCTGCCTCCAGACAGCAGTGTCCGCTCCTGCCCGAGTTTCTAGACTATTGGCTTGTCTTGCGGATTTCACGTCTATCAGCCTCACAACTGTGGGTCCTAATTCCTTCTTAGTTCTTCAGGCGTGTCTGACTCTTTGTGGCCCCACAGGCTGGACTCCACCAGGCTCCTCTGCCCATGGGATTTCTGAAGAATACTGGTCTTTTCGACCCAGGGATCGAACCCAGCTCTCTTGCATCGTAGGTGAATTCCTTACCATCTGAGCCACAGATTTCTTAAAGAAAATCTATTTTTGTTGAGAAAACATTTGTTGGTATAACATTATATCTATATATAGCTACATATCGAAAGTATAATAGATGAATATATAGAAGATAGCTGTGTTGGACTTCTGTTAAAATATGGGGACTAGTCATTCAATTCTCTCAGTTTTTGCTGTTTTGGTGTTTCAACCTCTATCCATCTGTCCATCTATCATTTATCTACCTATCCATCCACCCACCCATCCATCCATCCACCCATCTTCTCTATGTTCTGTTTCTCTGGAGTACCCTGACTGGTACACCATCCAAGACCAAGACTCTCTACCGGGTAAAAAGTGAAGTCCACAATGAGAGCAAAGCTTCTCAGTGTTCTCAGATGGGTCCTCAGATTTTACCATGGGAAGAGCCATTTAGAACCCTGCGAACCAGGACTCAGAAGTCTGGGGAGGAGAAGTGGAGGACAAAGATTGCCCCAGGGACACCGACCATGCGTCTTGTGCCAAAGTTCCTTGAGGACATGGAGAAATGTAGGTGGAGTTCGGGATGCCCCTCCATTCTTTCAGCCAAACAGATGCTTCTCAGTAGCTCCTAGAAGCCTCTGGGTACAACCCTCTTACTAGGGCTCCACTGGAGACGCCCACACAGAGGATGGGCTAAAGGTTGACCAGAGGACCAGTGCCTCCCACCAGATGCCATGATCAGGTGTGTCCGTCTGGCTTCTCTGTCTCAGGACCCTGGGAGGTGGGTCTTGTCCGAGCATCCAGGGGCAAGCTTCACATCCACTGGGCATGTCCAAGCCAGCTGGGCCTGCCTTTTTAAGCCTGTGTGTGTGTTCAATTGCTAAGTTGTGTCTGACTCTTTGTGACTGCAGCCCGTCAGTCTCCCCAGTCCATGGGATTCTCCAGGCAAGAATACTGGAGTGCTTGCCATTTCGTCCTCCAGGGGATCTTCCCAACCCAGGGTTGGAACCCATTCCATTCTGCATCTCCTGCCTTGGCAGGTAGATTCCCTATCACTGTGCCACCTGAGAGACTCCCCCTGGTTGTAGTTACTAGAATTGAAAGGAATCAGCAAAAGATAGTGGGAAGCAGTCTTGACTGGGACCAAAAACAGCATGGTGACTATGTTCTCTGTGACTGCTGGCACCCATCACTACAGACTGAGTGGCTTAAAATAGCAGAACTCTCTTCTCTCACAATTCTGGGGACCCTAGCAATCTGATAGAGATTGTTGGCTGGGCCACACCTCCTCTGAAGGCTCTAGAGAAGATTCCTCCTGGCCTCTGGCACTGCTTGCCATTCCTTGTCTTGTGGGCACCTCTCTCCCACCTCCACCCATCAGCCATGGTCTTCCCTCTTTTGTCCTCTCATAGATGACTCTAGTCACTGGATTAGGGCCACCCCCATCCAGCATGACCTCATCTTCACTAGTTAGACCAGCAAAGACTATTTCTAATTAAGGTCACCTTCTGAGGTGCCAGGTGGACATGGATTTCGGGAGTACTGTTTACCCCAACACGGTGAGCCACATGTCTCCTTAATCCCTGCTGTGAACGTGCAGTACGTGTCTATGGAGGAGGAAAGGAGATCATGGAGGAAAGGGGGGCACCTGGGTGTCCCGCTCCATCAGAGCCTTTCCCCATGAGGGCAGGATGAAGGGCTGGTCATCCCAGTCTGTTGCAGAGAAGGGCCCTAGATTACAGACTTTGAGTGCTAAAGCTACAATGGTCCTGGCCAAACGGGGTCACCCGCAGGCCCGCCCAAACACAGTGCACACAAGCAAAGTCTCAATCAACCCAGCCCTAGCCTCTTTCTTTTGGGGGGAACATGTATCTCTCTGGGCCTTCCCAGGTGATGCTAGTGATAAAGAACCTGTCTGCCCATGCACTAGGCATAAGAGACGTGGATTCGATCCCTGGGTCAGGAAGACCCCTTAAAAGAGGGCATGGCCACCCATTCCAGTGTTCTTGCCTGGAGAATCCCATGGGCAGAGGAGCCTGGGCTTCTTAGCATGGGCTACGGTCCGTGGGGTTGCACAGTCAGACATGACTGATCGACTTAGCACACCTCCACGTCCCTCTCTGACTTGCTCCGTGCCCGGCGTGGGTGGCGGTCTTCCTCAGCCTCAGGTCTTCCCTGTCCACATCCTGCATCTCCGCCTAGCTTCGCTTGTGGGTTTTTGGCATCCAGTTTCCCCTCAGAATTGCTGGCTGCTGCTGGATCTTCTTTGCTGTCTGTCATCCTGTCAAAACTTCTCTTTCCTTCCTTATGGCCCATAGGCTGGCTGAATGGTAGGGTGCAAGCAGACTGAGCTAAAGACAGGATAAACTCTCAGGTTTCCCACTTTTTCCTTCCGTCTTCTTCAGAGGAGCTAAGGCAATCGTCTGTGTTTTTCCTAAAAGGGCGTCTCATCTCTGCATCCATTGTTAGTGACTGTAGAATTGAGAATGGTCAAGACCTCATCTCCTGGCTCACAATGCAGAAACCTCGGTGAGCCTCCGTCCTTTCCTAGAAGCAGCCCTCACTTCTAAGAGTTGAAGGTTCTAGTGCAAGTGAGTCCACTTGTCCCAGTTTGGGTTCTCGGGGAGTCTCTGCTCTGTTTCCTTGCCCCCTGCCACTTCCTGACAGGTCAGACGCTGCAGCAGCCTCTGGGGCTTTGTGGAGAACTTGCCTAAAGCCCAGTCCCGGAACACATGCCTCCCACTAGACAGACCCATGGGGTTTGGACATTGAGATAACACATTCAAAGCAACTGCTGCTGCTGCTTTTCAGTCACTAAGTCGTGTCCTACTCTTCGGGACCCCATGGATCATGGCATGCCAGGGTCCCCACTCCATTGTCTCCTCGAGTTTGCTCAAGTTTGTATCCGTTGAGTCGATGATGCTATCTAACTGTCTTATCTGAGCAACTTAAAGGAATCTTTTTATACTTCGCAGCCTAAATAAAGTCCTCCTGAGTTCTTGAACATCACGGGGTCCCTCCCAAAGGGGCAGCTGTGCCTTGAGTCTCAGTGGGATTCTACGAGAACATCCTACATCAGACCTGGACTGCTCCAGGCACACTGAAGTCTAGACTAGCATCGTGGGGAGGTGCTGGCGAGGTGAGAAGCATCTAAGAATGGCTGTAGCTTGTGGCAGTAGCTGGTTGTTCAGATGACTCTTTTCAGCTCTGGAGAAATTAAGTCCATATGAATCTACATCATGTGGAGTTAAGGAGCAAGACCCATGGTTCTGGCAGCTTCCCTGGGATTCCCATGGGAGCCTTTGTCAACCAACCATCTCTCAGGCAAAATGCCTGGTGGAGAAGATGCTTCCTCCCAGCAACTCTGACCCTTGCCCCACCATCCAGAGGGGTGGACTCCTCACTCCTTGGAAGGCATGGAGAGCCTTCCTCTCTGGAGAGCAAAGGACCCTGACTTGGGGCAGCAAAGGGGGCAGAAGGCCTGGCAACTCCAGCTGTGCTGAGAAGGGACAAACTTTTGCAAGGCAGTCAGATCTTTCAGAAAGGAGTGTCTTCAACACAACTTCTATGCCACCAGAAAGGGCTGTTGCAATTCAGGGCAACTTTCCACGAGATCAAGTTCACTCTTAGGAGCTGTGATGCCTCCACCCCCAATATTTTCACTCTGTGGCATCTTGAATGCTTATTATTTTTGCTGTTTTTCAAGAGGACTTAGCAGACCTCTCTTATACATATTAATGCCCCTGATCCTCCACATGGTCCAGTGATTAGTGGGTGATTCAGGAGTGGGGTGGACAGACGCAGGACAGACATGGCAGAAGCCACTCCCATGATGGGAAAATGAGAGCTGGGCCTCCGAGAATGCTCATTGACCATCACTGAGCAGGACTGGCTGGGCATAGGACCCCACATTCCCAGGGATGGTCCTGGAGACACTTCCTGGCCAGCAAGGCTGGGCACTTATGGGTCAGTTCAGTTGCTCAGTTGTGTCTGACTCTTTGCGACCCCATGGACTGCAGCATGCCAGGCTTCCCTGTTCATCACCAACTCCTGGAGCTTGCCCAAACTCATGTCCATCAAGTTGGTGATGCCATCCAAACATCTCATCCTCTGTCATCCCCTTCTCCTCCTGCCTTCAATCTTTCCCAGCATCAGGGTCTTTTCCAATGAGTCAGTTCTTCACACCAGATGGCCAAAGTATTGGAGTTTCAGCTTTAGCATCAGTCCTTCCAATGAATGCTCAGGACTGATTTCCTTTAGGATGAACTGGTTGGATCTCCTTGCTGTCCAAGGGACTCTCAAGTCTTCTCCAACACCACAGTTCAAAAGCATCAATTCTTTGGCACTCAGCTTTCTTTATAGTCCAACTCTCACATCCATATATGACTATTGGAAAAACCAGTTTTGACTAGACAGATCTTTGTTGGCAAAGTAATGTCTCTGCTTTTTAATATGCTGTCTAGGTTGGTCATAGATTTTCTTCCAAGGAGCAAATGTCTTTTATTTTCATGGCTACAGTCACCATCTGCCATGATTTTGGAGCCCCCCAAAATAAAGCCTCTCACCATTTCCATTATTTCCCCAACTATTTGCCATGAAGCGATGGGACTAGATGCCATGGTCTTAGTTTTTTGAATGCTGAGTTTTAAGCCAACTTTTTCACTCTCCTTTTTCACTTTCATCAAGAGGCTCTTTAGTTCTTCTCCACTTTCTGCCACAAAGGTCGTGTCATCTGCACATATAAGGTTATTAATATTTATCCCAGCAATCTTGATACCAGCTTGTCCTTCATCCAGCACTGCACTTCGCATGATGTACTCTGCATAGAAATTAAATGAGACCGGTCAGGAGAGCCCAACCATGCTGGAGTGGACCAGTGTCCGCTCTTCAGAGCCTTGGGCTTGGCCTGGCTCCTGAGCGAGGCCCTTCCAGCAGGCAGGTGTCCCTGGGAAGTAGGCAACCAGCCTGGCTGAAACACACATGCCCCTTCAAACCTCCCATGGCAGTGGGGACTCAAGCGTGGATCTAACAGAGCTGGGGTGTGAGTGGGTGTGCAAGGCCCTTGAAGTGAAGAAGCTCAGAAGCTGCCCCCAGCTCAGTTCGCCGTTGCTGGGACCGCAGGATGCTCAGGCCTCTGCACTGTGGGAGAGCATTTCAGTTCTCTCGGAGAAGACGGGATGCTTTCTTTCCAAACCCACTGCCGTGAAACCGTGGTGCTTCTGAGACCGTGGAAACCCGCTCTGGTACCAGTGGCTCGCCTGGTTCACACCCACCTTGGGAAGCCAGGGCGTGTCAAGGACGTGGTGCTTGGGGGAGCAGGTGAAGCCAGCGTGTGCAGGAGGCAGGCAGGCGGCAGGAGACTGGTGCCAGTGGCCCTCTAGAGGGGCTCGCCACAGGCCCTCTGTCCACCGGTCCTGAGCAAGGGGGGCCTCAGGGTCTGACCCCAGCAGCCCTCTTGCCTCTGTGGGGCCATGTGGCTCCCGACATGGCTGTGCACCCAGGCCTGGGGACCGACTTTGAGGTGCCACTGTGCCCTAACCCACAGCAGGGCTCTGGGACACTGGCCACGTGGGAAGCGATCTTGGCCAGTGGAGGTGGACGTGGGTCTTGCCATCTGTTGTGCTGTTCACCATCTTTCTACCCAAATCTTTTCCGGGTGTGATGACTTGTTTTCTGTCTGTGTATGTGAATGTGTGTGTGTTTAGAGAAGCTGAAAGTTGCCTTTTAATATAGCACAAGACTGCCCCTTGATCTGAAAGGAACAGGGGCAAGAAGATAAGAAGGACAATTAAATGGTAAAGTTCTTGGTGCTCCCTCCCAAGCGCCCCATCACACTGAGGTGCCCCAGCTGGGTGGGCATTCCGCCCTCCATCGCCCAGTCTAAGGAGCACCAACCTGAGCTCAGGCACGTTCTCCGTAGCAACCTCCTCTCCCCGAGCTGGCTCCTTCACAATCCTGACACTGTCAAAAGAGTTGACCAAGTATATATTTTGCACCGACTTTTCTGCATATAACTGCATTTTCTAAGTTTAGAGCAGCCTTCTGAGATTTGACGACAGCTTTGACATTTGTATCTTAATTTTGTCTCATTCCTACTAAGTTGTTTAAAACATTACTCGAAAACACGGAGTACAGTGGGTGAGAGATCGGGTTCAATTGACAGTCACATAAATGAGCTTGTCCTTTTGGGGAAAGTCTAATTATGGAGGATTAAATGCTCTGCTACTTTCTAAAAATACGAAGCTGGGACTCACAGGGAAGATTCCCAGAACGCTGTGACAATGGCTGCCGGCGAGGAAGAGCTCTCTGCGTTGTCCTCAAGGTGCGTTCTCGTTATAATGTAGACTCACGGTTAACCAGGGTGAGGACCCATAGATGCAACCTGGCTGATCGTAATGAAAGCAGAATATGCTATGGAGTTAAAAATCAATACATTTTTTTTGCCAGTCTTATGCTAATGAACTACTCTGGTTTCTTTATCAGTCTCCTGGGGGTTTGAGAAAATTATGCCGCTGACCATCCCCGTAAGTCAGGTCAGCACTTTCCCGGTGGGTCTGTCGAACTCCCCTTTTCCACCCTGTGCGGCGGCTGGATGCGGCTCGGATGCTCGGGTATGCAGTATTGATTTACAGACATATTTGTTCCCATCTGTTCAGAAAGAACCAAATCCAAACTGCAGGACGCTCGTAATTGGATTCAGCATGTTCTGTATTAACTAATTAGGAGCGTTCCCTTTTCGTGCTTGCCTCTTTTTGTCCGCTCAGCTATTTTAATCCTCTTTATTCCATGAAGCCAGAATGTAAGATTCATTATTTTCTTTTTAAATATTTGATGATGCACTTTCATCCAGATTGGGGTGACTAGGGATGTATTAGAAGAAATAACTTACCTAATTCCTCTCTACCCTTTTTAATATTCTGGCTGTAAACTTTCCTGCCATCTTCCCCACTTATGCCCTGCCTCCAACACACACAGACACACATACACACACAGACACACACACACACACACACACAGCTCCTATTGACCTAAGGGCACATGTGTATTTCTAAAGGCGCTGATCAGATCTTTAACCGATCATCTTGCATTTCATTAATATTATACTATTATACCCTGGTTTGTAAAATACACGGTAGTTGGAGCCACTCGCTCGCTCCATCAGTCTCAAATTAGACCCAATTACTGCATGGCTTTATTTGACTTAGCATTCCAGAGGCATTTGATCTGAGTGGAGCAAATTTTCTGGAACGGAGAAATCTGGAGTCCGATTCTGCACTGCCTTTGTGTGGGCTGAGTCGGCGGAGCCCGGAGCTTCTCGTAAGATCAATGGGGCCCTGAGCTTGCGCCAGCTCTGCAGAGACGGGCAGCAAGGGGAGAAGCAGGCCTTGTGTGGTAAGGAGGGATGGGGGTGCTGGCGAGGGAGCTGGACAAGCTCGGGACGCAGCGCGGAGGTGAGCGTGTGGAAGGAACGCCACGCCCGGGGACGGCTGGGTGGCCGTGAGATGCAGTCCCCGGCGCAGTGTGGAGGCAGGTGGACCGAAACAAGGAAAGTGGAGTTAGTTCAGCCAGCAGTCACCACCCGCTGAACTGCACCCAGCACTTAGGGAAAGGTCTTGAATACTAAAATTAGAAAAGCAGTACTCTGTACGGCTCAAGTTTGTAGGTACTTTGCTGTAATTATATCACATATTCCTTTAATCTCATGAAACGTTCAATAAAATAAATTCTAGGCGTCCCGAATCTGCTGTCATCGAGGCGCGGCTTCTTGGTTCACGGGCCACCGTCCCTCCAGCACCAGGAGATTGCCTCTTTGCTGGTGGCTCTGAGTGCGTAGAACCATGTGCTTATTTTAAAAGCTGAAAACAGCACACCTTTCAGGATTAAATGACTGCAACGTCTACACGTCTGAAAGAACGGAGGACGGGGGTCTGCCGCCACCTGCCTCGGCACCTGAAGGCGAGAAGCAGGTGAGGAGCAAGGTTCAGGTCAGAGTCAGGGTCAGGGCCGGCTGCGCAGTCACCCAACTGGGCTCCTGAGACGCAGGGAGGAAGACAAAGGAGGCCTTTAAGGCGGTGATGCTGTGAGGGCAGGCAAGGAGGGTCGTGAATGCTTTCACTGTCCCTGAGGCATCAGCCCCCAGCCTCGCTCCTGGGCTCATCTGAGGTTTGTGCTCAGGACACCTTAAGGCCACGACAAAGCCGAGACAGCTCATGGTTTAGTTGTAGGAAGGGGCGATGTCCTGGGGAGTGTGATAAGGGGCCCAGAAAGGGGAGGACTCTTGTCCTGAGGCCGGGGGTCGGCTCCTCACCTCGTGAACAGTGTCTGCCGAGTGCTGGCCTTTCTGGGCTTGTGCCCAGCGGAAGCATTAGGCATTTCTATGACAGCTCTGACAATCCCTAACCTGAAGACTTGAACAAGTTGTGTGCTGTTCATTCGCCTCATAGGTGAGAAAGCTCTCCAGTCTACAGACTGTGCTCAACAGGGGCCTTGGCTTCGAGGCGTGTGTAGGTTTCTCCTCCCGGCACAAGATCAGAACCCGCTCAGCCCCCACTCCTGGTGCCAGCCCGGCCGTCCCCACTGGATGGTGCCGCTGGGGTCTTACAAGAAGCTTCTGTGCCGCCCCGACCCCATGGAGACGGCTCTCCTGGCATGCCACCTGTGCAGCTCCTGCATCAGCTCCAGCCTGGCTTGCCGGGGACACACGGGTATCACCCTGTCATGGGCTCGTTCGCCCTGTTTCCCTCCGAGTCTGAGCAAAATGGTGTGGGGTTCTCTACCACGCCCGCAAAGTCTCAGCTGCCTGATGGTCGAGCAACACTCTGGAGAGTGGTTATGTTGGCCTGGATGCTGGTGACCGAAGTGATCCAGGGGCAGAAACGGGACACAGCGTGTCGAGAATTGCTTTGTTAGTCTGCAGGAGGTGTTGTCCATGTGGGTCGCTGAGCCCCAGGGCTGAGCCGGCCGGTGGGCAGACGCACGTGTGTGTCTGTGTGTGTGTGTGTGTGCACCCGTGCGTGCACAGGCTGCATAATCAGTGTGAGACCCTGAGACCATCTTCAGCTGCTCCATCCTGGGAGAGGAGGTGAGCGGCAGGCAGCCCTGACTTCCTCTCCTTGGACGCCTACAGTCCCAGGAGAAGCCCAGAGATTTCAAAATGCAAAGTTGAGATAGCAGGGGTCTGGGCCCCAGAGGGCAGATTGCTGAAACTCGTTGTCATTCCTCTTTCCTAGTCCCTAAATGGGGGCAATAATCCTACACGTTAACTAGGATCGCTGTGAAGTATAACATAATGTGTGTGAAGTATTTGGAATGGAATCCGGCACACAGCAGACACAAGGAGAATCTTACCCACGAGCATTACTGTCAGAAACCCCGCTCACCTCTGTGTTAGTGGGCTTCTTTGGGAGATGGGGAGGAAGCAGGTGTTATAAGGGCCTCAAACTTTTTAAATGATCTGTTTCTCTCTTTTCTGGACTTTCCCAACTTTTCCTTCTATGGTCTTGAGAAGTAACATAAACTGTATATAAAATGCTGCCAATACTCAGCCTTAAAAAAGAAGGACACTGCTTTTGTGACAACGTGGATGAAGCTTGAAGGCATCGTGATAAGTGAAAGAAGCCAGACCAAGAAAGACCACCATTGCATGGTCTCTCTTAGGGGTGAGATCGCATACAAAAAAGTGAACTGACAGGCGCACGGAGCGCAGCGGCGGTCCTGGGCTCAGAGGGTGGGGGCGGCGAGAGAAGCTGGTCAGAGCGCACGGACTTCTGGCTTTCAGGTGGACAGATGCTGAGGATCGTACCACGCACAGTCTGGTGACTACAGTTACTAAGACTGTGCTGAACACGAGATTAGCTGAGACAGTAAACCTCAAGTGTTCTCACCACACACACATGCACACCTACATCCAAGGTAACCACATGAGGTGATGGGTGTTTTTTTTTAATTTAATTGTTGTAATAATTAACACACGTGTATATCTCAAAACACCACGTCGAACACCTTGGATACATGCATTTTTGTTAAAAAAAAAAAAGATAATCAAGTTCATTTCCAACCAAAATCCAAACTCCTCACTTATATAACAAAACTGTAGTCAACCGGGCAAGATATGAAGTGAGCCAGAGGGTGGAGGCCATGGTGCGGGAGGACCCCTGCGCTCGCCACGGGAGGCTTTCACTCCATCCATCCTGAAGGTGCTGTGCACACACTCAGCTCCCCCGAGGCTGCTCAGCCTCCGTCACTTTTCTCTCCCCCTGGAGGTAAATGGCTCAGAGCAGAAGCAACATCAGAGAGAAACTCAGTAAATGCCCAGAGTCCCTCCAACCTGGTCAGCACCCTGTGTTCAGAAGGGGCCTGCCGAGGCCCCATGTCTGGCAGGACACGAGGAGACGAGGGCTCCTGGGCCTCTGCAAAGGACACACGGGGGTAAGGCTTGGAGCTGGCAGACCCTGTGGAGCTCAGGTGCCCTCCTTAGACTCTCCAGCACAGGGCGTGTGAGTCACGTGGTGAGACCCTCCATCAGGCGAGGGGTGGTCAGACAAGGGAAGAATGTGTGCCGGGCAGGCGGAAGGACGCAGGACTCGAAGTGATGCCAAGTACGGGAAGAGCGGACAGTTCTCAGGGGAGGGGCCGGCAGGGCCACGTTTCATTTTAGGACGACATGCCAGTCAGGTTATGCTGAGTTCATCTGCGGTGAGAAACATCCCCCCAAATCTCAGAGCAGGCAGGAAGCCAGGGAGCGTTGGAACGTGCAGTGTCTTCTGGAGGAGTGTCGAGCGCTCTTCCGAAATCTCTCCAGATTCTGTGCGGTTTCTCCTTCTGCTTTGGCGTATAACCCCATCTTTCCTCTGCTGGGCACCCTGTGACGCCCAGTGGCACAGCGGCTCCGGGGGAACTAGCGGAGCCCTAGCAGAGCCAGCAGAGGCGCTGAGCAAGGAAACGATAAGGTTGTCAAGAGTAGGGATCACTTGAACCTTCTTAATCCCCACAAGTGAGATCTGGATCCCATTCCCCATCTGGAGAAACATACCCATCTATCTTTTAGCTATAAACAAAGGAGTCCTTCCACTGTGCTTTAAAACCAACACACATTTAATAATGATGTCTTGTGAGAGTGAGTGCTCTGGGGAGACTCTTTTGAATTTACTGCAGATGCGTTTCTGATGGAGATGACGTTGGTGGGATGGCCTTGGCCCAGGTCTTGGAGGCCTGTGCTCTGATGGCACGAAGCGATTACGGTCGACTCATACAGAAGAAAGGGTGGCTTTAAAGTACATCTTGCTTTTATGAGATGAACTAATGCCAGTGTACACTGAAATAATGTCAGACAGTGAAACCAAAGTATTACTGCAGCAAGCAAACCAGTCTTTCAAAGACTCAAGAAGCACATACATTTTAAGATATACCAGAGTTTGACTTTTGTGCCTGAATGTGGCCAGAGAAGGTGTTTCCAAGAGTATTCTTTGCTGCCCTGCCCACCTCATCGCTTGCATCTAGGGCTTTATTTGCTCATGTGTCTGGTTCTTGCTCATTTATTTCTGGCCTCTTCATGCTGCAGGGTGGTCTCCATTACCCTCACGAATGTCACCAGCTTTCCCCACCATATTCTCTGAGATAGGAAGGAAGGGGACAGGGCACACCTGTAGGAAGAATGACATAACCGCTGAGGATGTGATACAGACTGGTCAGAGCCAGTTAGGACTAGATGGTGGAAGACCTTGGACCCTGAGTCCAAGCATATGTTCATTGAAGTGCATTAGCTGAACGGCACACCCGTGGGTGCCAAGATGGTTCTGAGACTGACCACGAAAGGTCAGAAAGTGGGTGGTGAGCCAGGTCCTGGAAACCTCTGCCCCTTCTTCAAATTAGTCACAATAATCCTCCCACTCATTAGCATATGAAACTATTGTGCTGTATTCAGTCACTAAGTCGTGTCTGACTCTTTGAGACCTCATGGACTGCAGCACACGAGGCTTCCCTGTCCTTCACCATCTCCCGGAATTTGCTCAGACTCACGTCCATTGAGTTGGTGATGCTATCTAATGATCTTATCCTCTGCTGCCCCCTTCTCCTCCTGCCCTCAGTCTTTCCCAACATCAGGGTCTTTTTCAACGAGTTGGCTCTTCACATCATGTGGCCAAAGTATTGGAGCTTCAGCTTCAGCAGTAGTCCTTTCAATGAATATTCAGGACTGCTTTCCTTTAGGATGGACTGGTTGGATCTGCTTGCTGTCTAAGGGCCTCTCAGGAGTCTCCTCCAGCGTCACAGTTTGAAAGCATCTGTTCTTCAGCATTAGCCGTCTTTATGGTCCGACTGTCTCGTCCATACGTGATTACTCCTTCCAGATGCACAAACTGGGTTCAGAAAAGGCAGGGGAACCGGAGATCAAATCGCCAACATGCACTGGATCATAGAGAAAGCGTATGAAATTACCCAGCCCACAGAAACTGACTCCGTATTTGGGGCCTGGTCTCACTTTCGATACGGACCGCATTCTGTCCATGGGGCGTGTATCTCTCTGAATAAACCTGCTCTCTGTTTGCCAGCACTCACCCTTCAATTCTTTCCTATGTGAAGCTAAGGACCCTCGCTTGGCAGCAAGTCCCAAGGACTCGCCTGAGACCTGGGATGCGACCCTCCTTCTGGGCTCCATTTTTGCCACGAGAGAATCCCAGGGTAGTTGGTTTTTGCTGTAATTCAGAAGGGCAGGTGTGTGCTGCGTGTCTCAGCTGCCGCTGGAAGGGCCTGCTCTGGGAGAGGACACCGCTGAGGAGGTGCTGAGAGCCGACATTACCAGCCTCCTGTTGAACAGGTGTGTCTGCTGGAGTAGAGCCAAGATATTTATGCAAATTATTAAAAGGTATGAGATGCTTATCACTTATAAGCCACCAAATGAATCATTTAAATAAGCTCTTCAGCACACTGGAAAAAGGAAATGGTTCAACTGACAGCCAAGATTGAATAAATTCAACGAATTTTCTCAAAGTCAATCAACCAGAAGGAGAAAAATGCATTTACTCTGATAGAACGTCAGGGATGGGCTTATGATTGTGGCCGCTTCCTGCTCAGAACTTTTTGCATCACATTTGCACAGAGGGCTTGGGGTCCTAAGAAATCATCATTTCTTACATTTTATCAAAAAGGATTGTCTAATGACACTGAATACAATTAACCCATGTTCATGAATTTAAAGGGGGGCACAAGGAAACCTATTAACTTCTAAGCTGAAGTGTGCTTGAGATTTACGTGCAGATGTAAATGACAAAGTCCCACACATTTGCCTTAATAAGGCAAGAAACCCCCATTGTTGTGAAATCTGAATTAGAGGACATGCGGTAAAGCTTTTTTGTTGTTGCTTCTTTATTTTGGTTTGATTTGGTTTTTCACTTCTGTTTTTAGTTCATGGAAGAAAGTGCTTCCTGGGGAATTTGCTTTGATAAATGTGTGAGAATAATTAAGACTGTATAAGTGAAGGTGAATGAATTAATATTTCTAAATCAAGGTGCTCTAAATTGTTTATTTTACTGAATACTACATAAACTCCCTTTGGTCTGTCAACTTAAAAACAGTCATAAGCTAAAAGTTAAGAGTTATGTGTTATTTGGTGAGAATTTTTAGGACTCTGAGCCTGGGGGAACAGAATCTCAAGTAACTCTGAGAGAACCGCTCTGAGGAGGCGAGGGGAAGAGTCAGGTTATGTAGAAGTTTGTAACAAAGGGCAGGTAGTCTGAACATCAAAGGATTATTGCTAACTGAAGGAAACCAGATATTAAGGTAAGGAATTCAATGCTTTTTATGTA
The DNA here is from genome assembly GCF_003369695.1 of Bos indicus x Bos taurus. Lineage (NCBI taxonomy): Eukaryota > Metazoa > Chordata > Mammalia > Artiodactyla > Bovidae > Bos > Bos indicus x Bos taurus. The sequence goes on along the minus strand of NC_040095.1, from coordinate 69,544,175 downwards.
TGGGAATATTCAAGAGTCTGGGCTCAATGAAATCATTCCCGTCATTTGCATTTCAGCTATCTGTGGCCAGTATCCTGTTCTTCACATCCTGAGTTTCCTCAGTGCTCACACAGGGAGTGGTTGCAATCTGACAGCTGTGAGATCGCAGGCGTTCTTTCCCTTCTCAGGAGCCCTTAGGCTCAGGAAGTCACACTGGAGGGCTGGAATTGCTGATGAGTGTGGAATCCTTATTGGCGATGCCATCCAGCCGTCTCGTCCTCTGTCGTCCCCTTCTCCTTTTGCCCCCAATCCCTCCCAGCATCAGGGTCTTTTCCAATGAGTCAGTTCTTTGCATCAGGTGGCCAAAGTATTGGAGTTTCAGCTGCAGCATCAGTCCTTCCAATGAACACCCAGGGCTGATCTCCTTTAGGATGGACTGGTTGGATCTCCTTGCAGTCCAAGGGACTCTCAGGAGTCTTCTCCAGCACCACAGTTCAAAAGCATCAATTCTTCTGCGCTCAGCTTTATTCACAGTCCAACTCTCACATCCATACTTGACCACTGGAAAAACCAAACCATAGCCTTGACTAGACAGACCTTTGTTGGCAAAGTAATGTCTCTGCTTTTGAATATGCTATCTAGGTTGGTCATAACTTTCCTTCCAAGGAGTAAGTGTCTTTTAATTTCATGGCTGCAATCACCATCTGCAGTGATTTTGGAGCCCCAAAAATAAAGTCTGACACTGTTTCCACTGTTTCCCCATCTATTTGCCATGAAGTGATGGGACCAGATGCCATGATCTTCGTTTCTGAATGTTAAGCTTTAAGCCAACTTTTTCACTCTCCTCTTTCACTGTCATCAAGAAGCTTTTTAGTTCCTCTTCACTTTCTGCCGTAAGGATGCTGAGATGGCTGGATGGTATCAGCGACTCGATGGACATGAGTTCGGGTAAACTCCGGGAGTTGGTGATGGACAGGGAGGCCTGGCGTGCTGCAGTCCATGGGGTCACACGACTGAGCAACTGAACTGAACTGAACTGTGGCACTCTTGTTTACTGATATGGCAGGAAATATTCCAATCGTCAGTCCCTGCCCTTGGACTGAGTGACTGAGCACGCACGCACCACTTGGTCAGGAACTCACCCAATGCTTGGGAGACATTTCATGACCAGCTGAGCCCCACAGTGCTGGGAAGCTCATCCCAGATCAGGTGAAAGTTCTTGTTGGTATGTCATTCCAGGTGTTAGCTTCCAGATTGGCCCCACTGATAGACAGTGAAGACTCTCTGGCTCCTCTCCCCTCAGCCCCTGTTCTGATCCAGGAATATTTCCCTTGCTGCTTTTCCCCAAACCTAGAGTCACACTCTTTCGGTTATGACGGCATATAGACTGTACTTCTGTTCAATTGTTTCAAGTTGCCCAGACACCGTTACGCTTGTTGAAGGCCTGGTTACTCACTGTAGGAGACAGCAATCTAACGACACAGGATGTAAGCGGTGCAGCTAGTGACAGAGTCACAGTGTAGCAGAGAGACAAAAGCATGAACGGTTTGGAAACAAAGAACACATGAAAACAATGTTAGTATAACTTGCTGTAATCCAGTGGCAATACACCATCAAAGTCCACAGGAAAGTCAACTGGAGAAGCCAAATTCTGGCAGGATCAAGTAGAGAGAAAAATATAAATGTTTCGTCTTTGCTTACAAAGGCACACTTCAACTTGTATGTCACAACATAAGTGAAAAAGGTTTCATGGGAAAAAGATTCAAGTTAGTATGGGTTCCAAAGTCAAAGTTATAAATCATATTAATCAATTCATTCAGTCCCATGTAATTGATTTCTGTGGATCCACATGAAGTCATCAGGCTTTCCATCAGAGTTTTGTCATGTGTTGCCCAGTTCAGTGGCATTATCTAAAGATTATCATAAACTTATATTTGTTTAAAGATGTTATTTTTACAAGTCTTCTTGAAAATCCTCATTTTGTAAAAGCAGTGTAAAATTATGATACTCTATTCTGAAGGAGATCAGCCCTGGGATTTCTTTGGAGGGAATGATGCTGAAGCTGAAACTCCAGTACTTTGGCCACCTCATGCGAAGAGTTGACTCATTGGAAAAGACTCTGATGCTGGGAGGGATTGGGGGCAAGAGGAGAAGGGGATGACAGAGGATAAGATGGCTGGATGGCATCACTGACTCGATGGACGTGAGTCTGAGTGAACTCCGGGAGTTGGTGATGGACAGGGAGGCCTGGTGTGCTGCGATTCATGGGGTTGCAAAGAGTCGGACACGACTGAGCGACTGATCTGATCTGATCCGATAAAGGACAAAGCTTAAAATAACATGGTTAAAGATTTGAGTACAATGCAATTAGCAGGAAAATTGGATATTACTGTAACATATAACATTTTAGGATAATCACTAGAATTGTGACTGTTAGAGATTACATATAAATTTTGGGATACTGAGTATTTAGTATTTTATTTCAGTAGTCTCTTGGACTGCAAGGAAATCAAATCAGTCAAACCTAAAGGAAATCAACCTTGAATATTCATTGGAAGGACTGATGCTGAAGCTGAAGTTCCAATCCTTTGGTCACCTGATGGGAAGAGTCAACTCACTGGAAAAGACCCTGAATGCTGGGAAAGATTGAAGGCAGGAGGAGAAGGGGACGACAGAGGATGAGATGGTTGGATGGCATCACCGACTCAATGGACATGAGTTTGAGCAAACTCTGGGGGATGGTGAAGGACAGGGAAGCCTGGTGTGCTGCAGTCCACGGTATCATGAAGAGCTGGCTGTGACTGAGCAACAGCCAGGTGCAGAGGGCCCCTCGCTCTCCAACACAAACCTGCAGAGGCAGAAGCAGCAAGCCGCGCTGTGAGGCGCCTCTCGCTAGAAACTCTTCTCTGAGCATCCGGGGAGTCATAACATCTCCTCTTCACACTTGAACAGGCTGACAGTAACAAGCAACTTTCCTCGCGAGCTGGAGGAGGACCCGGCTGGTCTCATCTCAGAAAAGGAGCAGAGCATCTTAGCCCCGGGACAGTGCATCATTTTGTGGCAGCAATTAGGGGATAAATCCACTTGTGGTTGAACTGGGTCATCTCGGAATAAAGACCTGCCAACATCATGAAGCACTTGGGCATTTTCAAGAAGTTGGATTAACTCCTCATAATACAGAGCTTGGCATCTGTGGAGTGGCTGCTCCAAAAACTTGAAAAAGACCCCAGACGCAGATATGATCACACAGATGCACAGAGAGGAGGGGACTGGTTTCGCTCAAGGAGATGCCTGGGCAAACTTCACTGGGGCCCGGCCACTGACTGAGTGAAAACGGGCTGGATGCTTTGAGCAAAATATACACCCTATAACCTCTTTGCATATCTGATCCCATTATCACAAAGGAACTCTTGTAAACGACAAGCACTTTTTTTTACAGCCAATTTTATATTAGTATGGAGCTGTGATGGGTACTAGCCATCTGCTTGGTTTCAGGGGACACATTTTGTTGAGGGTGGGAAGCAGCCCTGTGTGATTGCAAGGTCTGACCATCCTTGACTCCACGGCCTCACAGGGTGGTTTCTGAATAGTTGATGGTTTATAAAAGCTGCCCATGAAAAGGTTCTGAGGGACTTCTCTGTGGTGCAGTGGTTAAGACTTCACCTTCAAGGGAAGGGGGTGTGTATTTGGTCTCTCGTTGGGAAGTTAGGATCCAACATGCCTTTGGCCCCAAAACCAAAACATGAAACAAAAGCAATATTGTGACAAGTTCAATAAAGACTTAAAAAAAAATGATTCTGGAGGCTTGGAACCAGCTGGCGTGTTGAGATCCCTTACAGAGGACAGGAGAGGAAGACAATGGGCCAGAATACTGTTTGCTGGTGATTCATGGATTTGGAAATTTAATGACAACTTTTAATGACTGAAGGGGACTTCCAGACAGTTCTGTTTGGAGAATCTGAGTTTGTGTCTCCGGATAGAGACAGAGTGACGGGCTCCCAAAGCTGGCTGCAGGGAGGAAAACAAAGGATAGATTTGACTAAGCGCATTTTGATTTTTGATCTTTGCCATTCTGGTTGGTGAACAGAGTTGTTTCAGAGGGAGAACTCAGAGCGCGCCTGAGACACTGTGTCCCCCCTGGGGCACGAGCCCTTCCTTTCTTCTCGAACAAACACAAGGTTCTCCCCCGGCTTCTCTCTGGACCGAGTGAGAACTGCCCTCACCTCTGGGCACCGCCGTCACCTCTGGGCACGGCCCTCACCTCTGGGCACCGCCCTCACCTCTGGGCACCGCCCTCACCTCTGGGCACGGCCCTCACCTCTGGGCACGGCCCTCACCTCTGGGCACGGCCCTCACCTCTGGGCAGAGCTCGTGCATGGCTTGGCTCTCACATACATGCTTCCTTGGATAATTTGTGTGTTCCTTTTAATCTACGTTTTTCTTTAAAAACCAGAATGTGGTTCCCTTCAGGGCAGGCGTCATCTCTCTGTCCTTGCCTTCTTCTGTAGAACCACATTGAAATCAATGTTGACTGGATCCCTGACCCGTGACAGAGTTGGATGGAGGCTCCCTGAGTGCTGGCCCTTCTTGCCGACTCGCAGAGCACCCCGAGTCAGCAGGGTGAAGATGCACACTGCAGTCTGGACGTTTGCTCATTCCTGAGGCCTCTTCCACACATGCAAAGGCATCATTCTCTGAGGCTAAGGGTGACGTGGTGCGGGGAGCGAGCTCCGCCCCTGGCAAAGGTCATGAGGAAGGAGGCTCGGCACATGCAAAGGCGGGATCAAGCCTCAGGATCTCCCTGGAAATTCTCGAGCAATCTACCCCCAAAACCAGAGTCTGCCTACTTTCTGCTTTGTGCTCTCACCTACACCTCTGACTTTACGGGGGGCTGTCCCCCACTACCTCTCTCTGAAAAAAGAGTTAGCTTACAGCTCCAGTTAATAATTCCTGGGTGTGACAGTATTTCAACCTACAAACTCCCTTGGAAATCCTCTAGCCTGCCTGAATAGGTTTTTCCAGCCACATGTGATTACTCAGAGCCTCCAAACTGTGAGAGGCATGAGGTGTTCTAAACTGTCTAAATACAGATTCCTTTGAGCAGTTAAAAGATTGATTAGAAATTGTATTGGTGAAGGGATTTTCACTTGTTGGGCCAATGTTTGCTGCTAAGTCTCCATATCCCTTACCTGCTGTGTCCCTGGCAGTGTATTGGTTAATATAATTGGTGTAAATAGTAGCTTTAATGTTTGTAACCTGGGACGCTTGAGTTAATTCTTTTTCTTGTTATAGCCCACCACACCTTTGCCCTGTAGGAATGCAACTTTATCTAATGCTTTTGGAGGGTGGCTCCTGACCAATCACCTTTAGAGAAAAATAAGTTTTCTGAAGAAAGGGTCTTAAAACGTTAACAGGCCTCCCGGCCAGAAGATGATGCAAATCACCTAAGCTTTTGCATATGATAAGTTTGCAGGAAGAAAGCCTGGCTTGCTGCATGACTCTACCCCTTCCCCCATTATCCTCTATGCATAACTTAAGGTATAAAAACTACTTTGGAAAATAAAGTGCGGGCCTTGTTCACCGAAACTTGGTCTCACCATGTCGTTCTTTCTCTTACCTTCTGGCTGAATTATTCAGCCTCTTTTCTCCACTGAATTTCCTCACTAAGCTATCCTCATTCTATTACTCTTTATATCCTTAATTAACGTTTAATTAAGCAATTGTTTCCTGATCCTCGCCTACGCCGTCTCTCCTTCGAATACCCTGGATCAGCCGGGGCTGGTGTAGAGAAGCCGTGTGGGATTTCGGGCAGGTAGCTCAGGGCTGGGGAAGGAAGTGGCCCGGCTGGGGCTGCGGGTCTTTGTAACTCCCATGCACCGGCACACTTGTGGAGACCTGGCAGGCCGTGCGCAGCTGGGTGTCCATCAGCCTGGTTGGTAACGTGGGTGAGCCTCTTGCTTGAGTTTTCATTTCCAGGAAATGGGAACAAGAGTTCACCTATCTCAGAGGATTAAAGTAATTTGAGGCATCAAATGGTGAAAAGGGGGCTTCTCTGGTGGCTCAGCTGGTAAAGAATCTGTCTGCGGTGGGGGAGACATAGGTTCGATCCCCGGGTCAGGAAGGTCCCCCGCAGGTGGAAGTGGCAACCCACTCCAGTATCCTTTCCTAGAGAAGTCCATGGTCAGAGGAGCCTGGTGGGCTGCAGTCGGGCTTGCAGGGTCAGATGTGACCGAGGGACTTAGCAGGCACACGTGGTGAAAAATGGAGCCTCAAGAACGGTCACCCTAGGACCTGTGGCCATGTTCTCTGTGCTCTCAGAACCTGTGCACATGTTATGTTCCACGACAAAGGAGGCTTCACAGATTTAACTGAGGTCACAGACTTTACAACAGGAGGGAACCCTGGGAGACTGAGAAGACCCAGTCTAGGCAACACCACCACGGATGGGGCGGCTTGAATGGCAGAAACTTTCTCTCTTGCTGTCTGGAGACTGGAAGCCCGAGACCCAGGAGTTAGCCCTTTGGAGGCTGTGATGAAGAATGTGGCCCAGGCCCCTCTAGCTTCTGAGGGCTTGCCAGTGTCCTTGGCGTCCCTGGGCCGGCAGGAGCGCTGCCCCATCTCTGCCCTCATGTTCACACGCTGTCCTGATTCCGTGTGAGTCTCTGCCTGAAAGACGTCCCCTTCTTATGAGGACCCCAGGCCTGTTGCATTAGCCTCCCTGCCTCGATGTGACTTCATCTGAACTGGATCATCTGCAAGAAAAAGCCCATTTAGTGCTTGATATTTAGACCTTAGAGAATATTTACTCTCTGGATTTCTGAATTCAATTACCCCTCATTATCAATAACAATCAAGCTGCTGTTTTCTAATTTTCTTAACGTAAGTATTTCACAGTGGTCTGTGCACTGTGGTTATTTGGATGAGTGTTCTGCTTCTCTGTCGCTTCTCTGGGAATCACCACAAACTTGGGGGTTCCAAATCACATACTTATTTGCTCAGCTTCTGGGATCTGCAGGCGGGGTTCATGGGTCCTCAGCTCAGGTCTGCAGTCAAGGTGTCCTGCAGTGTGAGTTCTCATCAGAGGCTTGTGTGTGTCTCAGCCACTCTGTCTTGTCTGACTCTTTGCGACCCCAGGGACTGTAGCCTCCAGGCTTCTCTGTCCATGGGATTCTCTAGGCAAGATACTGTAGTGGGTTGCCATGCCCTTCTCCGGGGGATTTTCCCAACCCAGGATCAAAACCAGGTCTCGCACACTACAGGCAGATTCTTTACCAGCTGAACTGCCAGGGAAGCCCAGAGGCTAGACTGGAGAGACAGCTGCTTCCAGACTCCATCAGCTCCTTGCCGTGGTTCATCTCCTTGCAGCAATGAGACTATCCTGTGTTCTCTTAAGGTTTCGTATTTGTCTACTGGACATCCATTCATCACAGAGACAGATGAACTACATTTCCTGAGTTACTGAGACCCTGGTGGTCTTCAGGGCCTTCAGGCCAGGAGAGAGGCGTCCCAGTTGGCACGATGGGAAAGAGTCCTCCTGCCAGTGCAGAAGATTCAAGTTCAGTCCCTGGGCTGAGAAGATCCCTTGGAGGAGCGCATGACAACCCACTCCAGTATTCTTGCCTGGAGAATCCTATGGACAGAAGAGCCTGGAGGGCTACAGTCCATGGGATTGCAGAGTTGAACAGGACTGAGGGACTGAGCATGTAGGCCAGAAAGGGAGATGGCCCCTCCCAAGGCTCATCCCTAATGATAGCAGCAACTAGCCCAGGACATGACTTTCACATGCAGACCAACAAATCCCAAGCCTGCACCCCAGCCATCTCCTTTATCTGACTCACACACAAGCCAACATATCGCCTGCCTGAAATTAGCCCAGGGCCAGGTTCCAGGTCTCTAGGACAGTCCCTCTACAGCCCACGGCTCGCAAGAGTTAGCTGACCTAACCCAGGCTAAGGTGTTTACTCCACTCCACCTGGCCTTTCCCAGGAAAGCCCCCCAAAAAGGCACTGGCTCAGGCCTTACCCCACCCCCACTCCTGACCCCTTGGCCTTTCTGTGTGTCTTGCAGGAGGGGGCTGGCTCTCTTGAAAAATGTAAGTAACCAACCCAGAATCAAGATTGCCGGGAGAAATATCAATAACCTCAGATATGCAGATGACACCACCCTTATGGCAGAAAGGGAAGAAGAACTAAAGAGCCTCTTGAAAGTGAAAGAGAAGAGTGAGAAAGGTGGCTTAAAAGTCAACATTCAGAAAACGAAGATCATGGCATCTGGTCCCATCACTTCATAGCAAACAGATGGGGAAACAGTGACAGACTTCATTTTTTGGGGTTCCAAAATCACTGCAGATGGTGACTAGAGCCATGAAATTAAAAGATGCTTACTCCTTGGAAGGAAAGTTATGACCAAACTAGACAGAATACTAAAAAGCAGAGACATTACTTTGCCAACAAAGGTCTGTCTAGTCAAGGCTATGGTTTTTCCAGTAGTCATGTATGGATATGAGAGTTGAACTATAAAGAAAGTTGAGTGCCAAAGAACTGATGCTTTTGAACTGTGGTGTTGGAGAAGACTCTTGAGAGTCCCTTGGACAGCAAAGAGATCCAACCAGTCAATCCTAAAGGAAATCAGTCTTGAATAGTCATTGAAAGGACTGATGCTGAAGCTGAAACTCCAATACTTTGGGTACCTGATGTGAAGAACTGACTCATTTGAAAAGACCCTGACGCTGGGAAAAATTGAAGGCAAGATTAGAAGGGGAAGACAAGGGATGAGATGGTGGGATGGCGTCACCGTCTCGATGGACATGAGTTTGAGTAAATTCCGGGAGTTGGTGATGGACAGAGAGGCATGGCATGCTGCAGTCGAAGGGGTTGCAAAGAGTCAGACAGGACTGAGTGACTGAACTGAGCCCTTCTTTCCATCTAGTCAAAGCTATGGTTTTTCCAGTAGTCATGTATGGATGTGAGAGTTGGATCATAAAGAAGACTGAGTGCCAAAGAATTGATATTTTCAAAATGTGGTGCTGGAGAAGACTCTCAAGAGTCCCTTGGACAGCAAGGAGATCAAACCAGTCAATCCTAAAGGATCAATCCTGAATATACATTGGAAGGACTGATGCTGAAGCTGAAGCTTCAGTCCTTTGGCCACCTGATGCAAAGAGAAGATTCATTGGAAAAGACCCTGATGCTGGGAAAGATTGAAGGCAGGAGGAGAAGGGGATGACAGAAAATGAGATGGTTTGATGGCATCATCAACTCAATGGATGTGAATTTATGCAAACTTTGAGAGGACAGGGAAGCCTGTCATCCTGCAGTCCATGGGTTGCAAATAGTTGGACATGACTGAGTGACTGAACAACAACCCTGCTTTCAGTGGCACCAGCTGGTCACAGTCTCTGTAAGTTAAACCCCAACTTTAATTTAGAACAGGGTTCATGGCAGCCTGCTTCTTCAAACCAACAGTGGAGTCATCAGGAACCCTTGTGCAGTCAGCAGATGACACCCCTCAACTCTGCCATGTCCCATTGCTCAGGAGCAGTCTCAGGTCCCCACGCACAGGGAGGGGTCTTCACCAGGGCAAGGGCCCCAGGACCACCTTACAGTTTTCCCATGCCAGTAAGCATTGAGAAAGATTGTACAAACTGAGTGAAAAAAGAAAGAATAACTGCCATGTGCATTTTACTAACTAGCACAGTCACTCCTCATGCTTATGGCTCAGTAAATATGAGCAGAACACACATTAGGGCCATTCTAAATTGTTAGAAATTTGTAGCAGCTGCATGAACGCAGGCAGTAGCTGCGGTATGTCCAGCTAGACCTGTGTCTGGCTCAGTGGGCGTTCACTCTGATTGAGTAGGTTAAGTGTCTGATTCAGCAGAAAATCCCCATTGTGTCAACAAGTAACGTGCACATCTGATTTCATCTTTGATATATATGGCTCAACTGGTGATCTATTTCTCTTTAGTTGGTGTTTATTTTTCCTATGAATGACTTATCGGTTTTAGAATGAACTGTGTCAACTATCGCACACGGTATATTAATTTCAGGGTGTTATGCAAACATTCTCTGCTTAACACACCTTATTCCATCTTTATTTTCTTTTTCTGGCAACATAATATCCTTTTTTTTTTTTTGTAATTTGAATTAAATATCCTTTTTCCCAAGGCTCTTCTCCTTGGGGATGGGGGGCACAGGGCATGTGTAAGTGGCTGCTACTGCTGCTGCTGCTGCTGCTAAGTCGCTTCAGTCGTGTCTGACTCTGCGACCCCATAGATGGCAGCTCACCAGGCTCCCCCGTCCCTGGGATTCTCCAGGCAAGAGCACTGGAGTGGGCTGCCATTTCCTTCTCCAATGCATGAAAGTGAAAAGTGACAGTGAAGTCGCTCAGTCGTGTCTGACTCTGTGTGACCCCATGGACGTCCACGGGATTCTCCAGGCAAAAGCACTGGAGTGGCTGCCATCGCCTTCTCCGTGTGAAAGTGTCAGCTTCATTTAAAAATATTTTGATTGACTTTTACGTGAGAGTGTTAATGCTTTAATATTTTGCTTCGGATATCCCATCATTTCATTACATGAAGCTGGGTTTTACCTTTTCGGTAGTGTCCTTAAATTTGCATCATTGAAACATTAAAGGAGTTTTAACTATTTAAAACCAACCTTGTAAAGGCACTTGCTTCAGGAAGTCAAGGGAGGTCGGTGTGACTCTTCACAGCTCATGGAGGGGCACGTGAACACCAGGGATGGGACATGTGGGACCTCAGAATTGAAGGGGTGGCCACTGGCAGTGGGCTCACCAGAGCTGACCCACTGCTGGGACCAACTCTCAGACCCGTTTCCCAGCACTCCTGTCCATTAACTCAGCGATGCCATCTAACTATCTCATCCTCTGCTGCCCCCTTCTCCTTTTGCCTGCTTGAATAGCACATAACTTTAATTACTGAACTTTCATAGTAGGTCTTGACTTAATGTAGATTCTGTCTTTTATTATTTTTTCTTCTTTTGAAATGTGTATGTGTGTTTGCTTATCTGTATTTTTCTTTAATTCCAATCATCCTATCAATTTGTAGAAAAAAAAATTCTGTTGAAGTTCTTTACTGAAATTGCTTTAATGTAGATTAATTTGGGGAAAACTGACAGATAACAGTATTGAGTCTTTCAACACATAAGCATGGTATGTCTCTCCTTAATTTAAATATTCTTTAATTTTTATTATCAGTATATTACAATTCCAGTCTAGTGCCTTACACATATTTGATGCTACTATAGAGTTGATATATTTGATGGTATTGTAAATGGTTTGGAGTTTTCAATCTAATTTTCTAAAGTCCATTTCAAGCATATACATATATACTCCTTTAATGTAGACTATTGCAATATCATTAAATTCACCTATTCCAGTAATTATTCTGGACATTCCTTAGGCTTTTCTATCTACACAAGTATGAGATCTATGATCCAGTTTTACTTCTTCCAATCTGAACCTTTTTATTGTTTTTCCACACAGATTAGCATCTCCATGTTAATGTTGAATGTGAGTGATAAGAGAGAATTTCCTTGTCTTGTTTCTGATCTCAGGTGGAAAACACTCAGTATTTTACCACTGGGTGTGATATGATGTGTAGTTCTTTCAACAGACCCTTTATCATTTGATATAGTTTCCTTCTGTTTTTCATCATGTGTAGAATCTTGGTATAAATGCTTTGTAATTCAGCAATTTCCCCCGACATTTGTTGACAGTTATATGACCTTCTTTTCTCCCTCAGTTTGGTTATGTGGAAGATTGCATAGATTAATTTTTATATGGTGAGCCAATCTTGCATCTTCAGTACGAGCCCAGTTGGATCCTACTGCATCGCTCTTTGGATGGATCGCTGCATTCAGCTTCTAATATTGTTTGAGTTTTGCCTCTATGTTTATGATGGATTCTATACATGGACATCACGAGATGGCCAGCACCGAAAAGACGGAGAACCTCTATACAGTCAGCAAAAACAAGACCGGGAGCTGACTGTGGCTCAGATCATGGACTCCTTATTGCCAAATTCAGACTGAAATTGAAGAAAGTAGGGAAAACCACTAGACCATTCAGGTATGACCTAAATCAAATCCCTTACGATTATACAGTGGAAGCGAGAAATAGATTCAAGGGATTAGATCTGATAGAGAGAGTGACTGATGAACTATGGACAGAGGTTCATGACATTGTACAGGATTCAGGGATCAAGACCATTCCCAAGAAAAAGAAATGCAAAAAAGCAAAATGGCTGTTTGAGGAGGCCTTACAAATAGCTGTGAAAAGAAGAGAAGCAAAAAGCAAAGGGGTGATCACTCACCTAGAGCCTAGAGCCAGACATCCTGGAATGTGAAGTCAAGTGGGCCTTAGATGACCCACCTCCCAGAATATTGGAAATAAAAGCAAAAATAAACAAATGGGACCTAATTAAAATTAAAAGCTTCTGCACAACAAAGGAAACTATAAGCAAGGTGAAAAGACAGCCTTCAGAATGGGAGAAAATAATAGCAAATGAAGCAACTGACAAACAACTAATCTCAAAAATATACAAGAACTCCTGCAGCTCAATTCCAGAAAAATAAATGAGCCAATCAAAAAATGGGCCAGAGAACTAAATAGACATTTCTCCAAAGAAGACATACAGAAGGCTAACTAACACATGAAAAGATGCTCAACATCACTCATTATCAGAGAAATGCAAATCAAAACCACCATGAGGTACCATTTCACGCCAGTCAGAATGGCTGCGATCCAAAAGTCTACAAGCAATAAATGCTGGAGAGGGTGTGGAGAAAAGAGAACCCTCTTACACTGTTGGTGGGAATGCAAACTAGTACAGCCATTATGGGGAACAATGTGGAGATTCCTTAAAAAACTGGAAATAGAACTGCTATATGACCCAGCAATCTCACTTCTGGACATACACACCAAGGAAACCAGAATTGAAAGAGACACGTGTACCCCAATGTTCATCGCAGCACTGTTTATAATAGCCAGGACATGGAAGCAACCTAGATGTCCATCAGCAGACGAATGGATAAGAAAGCTGTGGTACATATACACAATGGAGTATTACTCAGCCATTAAAAAGAAGACATTTGAATCAATTCTAATGAGGTGGATGAAACTGGAGCCTATAATACAGAGTGAAGTAAGCCAGAAAGAAAAACACCAATACAGTATAATAATGCATATATATGGAATTTAGAAAGATGGTAATGATAACCCTGTATGCGAGACAGCAAAAGAGACACAGATGTATAGAACAGTCTTTTGGACTCTGTGGGAGAAAGTGAGGGTGGGATGATTTGGGAGAATGGCATTGAAACATGTATATTATCATATATGAAATAAATCATCAGTCCAGGTTCAATGCACGATACAGGATGCTCGGGGCTGGTGCACTGGGATGACCTGGAGGGATGGTATGGGGAGGGAGGTAGGAGAGGGGTTCAGGATGGGGAACACATGTACACCTGTGGCAGATTCATGTCGATGTATGGCAAAACCAATACAATATTGTAATTAGCCTCCAATTAAAATAAATAAATTTATATTTAAGAAAACCCTGGGTTTGTTAGGAGCACTTTGTAGAGTGTCTGATATATGATAAACATTCAATAAATATTAAAAAGTTAAAAAAAAGAAGCATCACTATGAACAAAGCTAGTGGAGGTGATGGAATTCCAGTTGAGCTATTTCCAATCCTAAAAGATGATGCTATGAAAGTGCTGCACTCAATATGAGAGCAAATTTGGAAAACTCAGCAGTGGCCAAAGACTGGAAAAGGTCAATATTCATTCCAATCCCAAAGAAAGGCAATGCAAAAGAATGCTCAAACCACCACACAATTGCACTCATCTCTGCTGCTGCTATTGCTGCTAAGTCGCTTCAGTCGTGTCCAACTCTGTGCAACCCCATAGACGGCAGCCCACTAGGGTCCCCCATCCCTGGGGTTCTCTAGGCAAGAACACTGGAGTGGGTTGCCATTTCCTTCTCCAATGCATGAAAGTGAAAAGTGAAAGTGAAGCTGCCCAGTCGTGCTGACTCTTAGCGACCCCATGGACTACAGCCTACCAGGCTCCTCTGTCCATGGGATTTCCCAGGCAAGAGTACTGGAGTGGGTTGCTGTTGCCTTCTCCTCACATGCTAGTAAACTAATGCTCAAAATTCTCCAAGCCAGGCTTCAGCAATTCATGAACTGTAAACTTCCAGATGTTCAAGCTGGTTTTAGAAAAGGCAGAGGAACCAGAGATCAAATTGTCAACATCAGTGGATCATCAAAAAAGCAAGAGAGTTCCAGAAAAAACATCTATTTCTGCTTTATTGACCATGCCAAAGACTTTGACTGTGTGGATCACAATAAACTGGAAAATTCTGAAAGAGATGGGAATACCAGACCTGCTTCTTGAGAAACCTGTATGCAGGTCAGGAAGCAACAGTTAGAACTGGACATGGAACAACAGACTGGTTCCAAATAGGAAAAGGAGTATGTCAACACTCTATATTGTCATCCTGCTTAATTAACTTATATGCAGAGTACATCATGAGAAATGCTGGGCTAGATGAAGAACAAGCTGGAATCAAGAGTACTGGGAGAAATATCAATAACCTCAGATATGCAGATGAAACCACCCTTATGGCAAAAAGTGAAGAAGAGTTAAAGAGCCTCTTGATGAAAGTGAAAGAGGAGAGTGAAAAGGTTGGCTTAAAGCTCAACATTCAGAAAACTAAGATCATGGCATCCTTTCCCATCACTTCATGGGAAATAGATGGAGAAACAGTGGCTGACTTTATTTTGGGGGGCTCCAAAATCATTGCAGATGGTGACTGCAATCATGAAATTAAGATGCTTACTCCTTGGAAGAGAAGTCATGACCAACTTAGACAGTACATTAAAAAGCAGAGACATTACTTTGCAAACAGAGGTCCATCTAGTTAAGCCTATGGTTTTTCCAGTAGTCATGTATGTATGTGAGAGTTGGACTGTGAAGAAAGCTGAGTGCTGAAGAATTGATGCTTTTGAACTGTGGTGTTGGAAAAGACTCTTGAGAGTCCCTTGGACTGCAAGATCCAACCAGTCCATCCTAAAGGAAATCAGTCCTGGGTGTTCTTGCTGAAGATGAAACTCCAATACTTTGGCACCTGATGCAAAGAGTTGAGTCATTTGAAAAGACCCTGATGTTGGGAAAGATTGAAGGCAGGAGGACAAGGGGACGGCAGAGGATGAGATGGCTGGATGGCATCACTGACTCGATGGGCATGAGTTTGAGTGAACTCCGGGAGTTGGTGATGGACAGGGAGGCCTGGCGTGCTGCAGGCCATGGGGTCGCAAAGAGTCGGACACGTCTGAGCGACTGGACTGCACTACGATGGACACTGAGTCTCATTGTTCTCAGTGCACTAATAGCCTTGTGAACTGATTTAGAATGTGTCTCCTCCTCTTCTGTGTTTTGAAACAGTTTGTTTAGAATTAGAATCGTTTCTCACAAGTGTTTCATAGAATTACACACAGTAAAACTCACTGGGCTTGATGTTTCCTAGGAATTTAGTTTATTAAATGAAATGTTTAGATTTTCACTTTTTTCTGGAGCCAATTTTTCTGTTTTTTAAATTAGGTCATCTGTCTCTTTTCTGTTCAGTTGTAAGAGTTCTTTGTATACACACCTTTCGTGAGATGTGTAATTTGCAACAGTTTTCTCCCATATCACTGGTTATCTTCCCATTATCTTGATGATCTAATTTTTATAGTTCACTGTAGCAGTTTTGGATATCTATTTTGAAATAATTTTTATCAGAATATAAGTGACTTACAATACTGTGTTAGTTTCAAGTGTACAGAACAGTGATTCAGTTCTACATACACAGTGTCCACTCTTTTCTATATTCTTTTCCACAGAGGTCATTGTGCAGTACTGAGTAGAGTTCCTTGTGTTTACAGCTGGTCCTTACAAGTTACCTCTTTTATATATGAAGTGAAGTGAAGTCGCTCAGTCATGTCCGACTCTTTGCGACCCCATGGATTGTAGCCTACCAGGCTCCTCCATCCATGGGATTTTCCAGGCAAGGGTACTAGAGTGGGTTTCCATTTCCTTCTCCAGGGGATCTTCCTGACCCAGGAATTGAACTGGGGTCTCCTGCACTGCAGGGAGATGCTTCACCCTCTGAGCCAGCAGGGAGCCCCTTTCATATAGTAGTGTACATGTATCAATCCCAACCTCCCAATTTCTCCCTCTTCCCGTTTCTCCCAGTATCAAGTTTGTTTTATACACCTATGACTCTTATTTCTGTTTTGTAGATGAGTCAATTAAAAAAATCAATTTCATCTAAATTCTTGATTTGCACATTTCTGATAGCTAAGTCAGAGTAGCAGAGGTGCAAGAGCTAGAGGAAATGTTGAGTTCACACTGCCTTTTAGTTTGGGCCACTGGGGAGGACTCGTTGCTTTGTTTAGTGTCTGTCTCCTCACCCCACAGTGGTGCCCCTGGAGCCTGAAGAGTTTCCAATGCAAATGATGTCATCAATAAGTATGTGATCAAAAAATAAACAATGCAATGTCTGGGCTTCCCTGGTGGCTCAGTGGTAAGTTCCACCTGCAATGCAGGAGACCTGGGTTTGTTCCCTGGGTTGTGAAAATCCCCTGGAGAAGGAAATGGCAACCCACTCCAGTATTGTTGTCTGGGAAATCCCATGGACAGCGGAGCCTGAGGGCTACAGTCGAAGGGGTTGCAGAGTTGGGCATGACTGAGTGACCAGCACACACACACGCAGGTGAACTGAATGCATTCAGTCCAGTTCAGCCCCTCAGTTGTGTCCGACTCTGCAATCCCATGACCCGCAGCTTGCCATGCTTCCTTGTCCACCACCCAACCCAGTTTTCTCAGACTCTTGTCCATCGAGTTGGTGATGCCATCCAACCATCTCGTCCTCTGTCGTCCCCTTCTCCTCCTGCCTTCAATCTTTCCCAGCATCAGGGTCTTTTCAAATGAGTCAGCTCTTCCCATCAGGTGGCCAAAGTATTGGAGCTGCGGCATCAGTCCTTCCAGTGACTATTCAGGACTGATATCCTTTAAGATGGACTGGTTGGATCTCCTTGCAATCCAAGGGACTCTCAAGACTTTTTCCCCACACCACAGTGCAAAGCATCAGTTCTTTGGTGCTCAGCCTTCTTTATGGTCCAACTCTCAGATCCATACATGACTACTGGAAAAGCCACAGCCTTGACTAAACGGACTTTTGTCGGCAAAGTAATGTCTCTGCTTTTTAATATGCTGTCTAGGTTGGTCATGGAGAAGGCGATGGCACCCCATTCTGGTACTCTTGCCTGGAAAATCCCATGGACAGAGGAGCCTGGTAGGCTGCAGTCCATGGGGTCGCTACCAGTCGGACATGACTGAGCTACTTCACTTTCACTTTTCACTTGCATGCCTTGGAGAAGGAAATGGCAACCCATTCCAGTGTTCTTGCCTGGAGAATCCAAGGGATAGGGGAGCCTGGTGGGCTGCCGTCTATGGGGTCACACAGAGTCGGACACGACTGAAGCGACTTAGCAGGTTGGTCATAGAGTTTCTTCCAAGTACCAAGCATCTTTTAACTTCATGGCTGCAGTCATCATCCACAGTGATTTTGGCACCCAAGAAAAAAACTCTGTCACTGTTTCCATTCTTTCCCCATCTATTTGCCATAAAGTGATGAGATCAGATGCCATGATCTTTGTTTTTTGAATGCTGCATTTTAAGCCAGCTTTTTCGCCCTCCTCTTTCACCTTCATCAAAAGGCTCTTTAGTTCTTCACTTTCTGCCATAAGGGTGGTGTCATCTGCATATCTGAGGTTATTGATATTTCTCCCTGCAATCTTGATTCCAGCTTGTGCTTCATCCAGCCTGGCATTTCGTATGGAGTACTCTGCATATAAGTTAAATAAGCAGGGTGACAATATACAGCCTTGGTGTACTCATTTCCCAATTTGGAACCAGTCCATTGTTTCATGCCTGGTTCTGACTGTTGCTTCTTGACCTGCAGATTTCTCAGGAGGCAGGTAAAGTGGTCTGGTATTCCCATCTCTTGAAGAATTTTCCACAGTTTTTTGCATAGTCAATGAAGCAGAAGTAGATGTTTTTCTAGAACCCTCTTGCTTTTTCTATGATGTTGGCAATTTGATCTCTGTTTCCTCTGCCTTTTCTAAATCCAGCTTGGACATCTGGAAGTTCTCAGTTCACATTCTGTAGAAGCCCCACTTGGAGAATTTTGAGCGTTACTTTGCTAGCTTGTGAGATGCATGGACAGAGAAACCTGGCGTGCTGCAGTCCATGGGGTCACAAAGAGTTGGACATGAACTGAACCTAATTGAGTGCAATTGTGCAGTAGCTTGAACATTCTTTGGCATTGCTTTTCTTTGGGATTGAAATGAAAACTGACCTTTTCCAGTCCTGTGGCCACTGCTGAGTTTTCCAAATTTGCTGGCATATTGAGTACAGCACTATCACAGCATCATCTTTCAGGATTTGAAGTAGCTCAGCTGGAATTCCATCACCTCCACTAACTTTGTTCATATGGATGCTTCCTAAGGCTCACTTGACTTTGCATTCCAGGATGTCTGGCTCTAGGTGAGTGATCACGTCATCGTGGTTATCTGGATCATGATGATCATTTTTTACAGTTCTTCTTTTTATTCTTGCCACCTCTTCTTATATCTTCTTCTGTTAGGTCCATACCATTTCTGTCCTTTATTGTGCCCATCTTTGCATGAAATGTTCCCTTAGTATCTCTAATTTTCTTGAAGAGATCTCTAGTCTTTCCCATTCTATCGTTTTCCTCTATTTCTTTGCATTGATCATTGAGGAAGGCTTTCTTATATCTCCTTGCTACTCTTTGAAACTCTACATTGAGATGGATATATCTTTCCTTTTCTCCTTTGCCTTTCACTGAATACATTAGTAACAGATATAATTCTACTTCTGATTTGGTACATCCTTACTATAAAATACAGAGAAACTGGCAGATCCTTGCAAACTGGGTTCTAGGCAGGCAATGCCAGCAGTTTCCAAGCTATTATGTTACAATAGCTGTCTCTATATCACTTGGGATTTTATGTTTTAGAGCAAGTTTTAAGGTAAACAGAGCCCAAATTCCAACCTGTTTCTGTACTCAGGATGACCCTGACTTTACTAGTAACGAGATCTGATGACATCATCTTTTGACAGTCGTGATCTTTAACCTGATTTGATCTAAACCAGACTCTCCGGGAATGGTATTATTAAGGTAAATCCCTGAAAAGAGACCCGGCCACTTCAGAATAAACCGTTTAGAGGTGTTGGGTTTCTGGGGATGACCTCACCCATCAGCCTTTTCTTCCTTGGGCGATACAGACCATATCGACACTGCAAAGAGGGATAGTGGGTTACTGGTGCTGTTTTTACTCGTAACACCCAAATCATAGCAGAATTCTAATTATGTACGTGGGCAGACACGTTTAAATGTGCCTTTTACCCATCTCCTTCAGATGAAGTTTAAGTCTGAGGGCCTGGACTTCTCTCCATCTTTGAAAAGAACATCTGAATTTATGCAAAGGTAAGTTTAAATATACCTTGTGCCTCACGTACAGAATGAGACGAAAGTGAAAGTGAAAGTCGCTCAGTCGTGTCCAGCTCTTTGAGACCCCACAGACTATACAGTCCGTGGAATTCTCCAGGCCAGAATACTGGAGTGGGTAGCCTATCCCTTCTTCAGCAGATCTACCTGACCCAGGCATCTAACTGGGATCTCCTGAATTGCAGGCGGATTCTTTAGCAACTGAGCTATCAGGGAAGCTCCACATCTATTATGAGTGTATCACCCAGATTGTTTGTGAAAATAATCGACAAATGACCCTTTTATGAGCCGAGAGCTGTGCACGTGGATGAGACGTGCGTCCTGTGTGTCCACGCCCACCACCACCGCCCCGAGCCCTGGTCCCGGCACCCGCCTCCTGCCCTGTGAGGTCTCCTTCCTGGGCCTCTGGCTCCTGCTGGCAGCCTCCTGACAGTGTTTTTCTGAACGGCCACCAAGTACTGACCTGGGAGCATCTAGGCTGAGACAGCCTGTATCCAAGCCCAACCATGCCAGCCAGGCTTCCATGTTACCAATATCTGTGTGAATATGTGAATAGCTGCAATGCTTACCAGCAGCTTTTGCAACTACCTGGATAAAAGTAGCTCTAGAAAGAATTGGCAGGATTTTTCCTGATCTGACCTAAGCACCAGACTTCATTTTCTTGCTGCTTTTCAATCTCTCCCTGGTTCATATGGGATTCTCCACAAAGGTATCAGCAAGTTCTTCACAGGAGAAACGGTACATTGCAAACCCTAGATTGCAAATCAGTAAAGAAAGTACTTTAGACCCAAAGTAAACGTGGACTCAGTCGTGCCACGAAGCTCAGTTTGGACTCACGGTGGATCCTCTGTACTCCTTGGGGAAGCTCCTGGGTGGCTCGCACGCTCACTGGGAAGGACCACATCTGGACCCCTGGCCGACGCAGATGTGAACCTACAAGCGTGCATCAGGCCTGGCCTCCCGCGCCCTGGGTCCTCCTAGCAGGACCCTCACGATGAGCCCCTCTGCTTTGCTGTTCTCTGTGTTCACCTGTCTCCCCTGCCCTGTGCCCTGAGCCTCAGGAAATTGGTGTCAGAGCCCCCAACACTGCTTCAGAGGCCGGGGCACAGCAGGACGGCCTCGCCTCGCCAGTGGGAGCCTGGACCAATTCTCCTCCCTCCCGATGGTTCTGCTTGGGTCCCGGCCCGTTTCTCAGTCCTGGTGGCCCCAGTGGTAGAGAACCCGCCTGAGACGCAGGAGACGTAGTGAGACACGGGCTAGATCTCTGGGTCGGGGACTTTGCCTGGAGGAGGGCACAGCGACCCACTCCAGTAGTCTTAACTGGAAAATCCCATGGACAGAGGAGCCTGGCGGGCTAGTCCATGGGGTCAAAAATAGTCGGACACCACTGAAGCGACTTAGCACATGCAATTCACAGTAATATGTCAACACAACTGGGAAATGCTGGGTGCCCTTTCCTCTGGCCCCATGGACCAGGAAGGGGCCAGCTGGGTCCTCTGGGCAGGGGGCACAGTCTGGTGTGGGCCCCCCATCCGGGCGCTGGCAAGGGACAGCAGGCAATGGTGACGCCCTGACCAGTGCTGAGGGCGGCAGTCGGCTCCAAGGCCCTGGGTATTGGTTCCTGGTTGTGGGGGAAGGGGGAAGGCAGCCCGCTCCTTGTGGCTGGGTTTCCCTGCCTGTGATGCAGACACGGCTCCCCCAGGGGCCCTGGGGGTCAGCCCTGGGCTGTCAGGGGGTCTGCTGCGGCCCCTCTCAGACGAGAGAGCAGATCAGCAGCCCAGGGAGGCCACCGAGCCTTGGTCCCCATGTGAGGCAGCCCCCGCCTCTAAGCCAGGAGTTTCCGACACTTTAACACAGTGTAACTTAATCGCGTGTGATTTATGGAGCCAGCAGAAGGGGTATCAACGTCCCCATCCTGGAAACAAATCAAAGTTCAGACATGGGTGCAAACACTAATTACTTTTAACAAGTGCAGGGGGACGGGGAGGGGAGCCCGCCGCCCCACCAGACAGCAGGGCGATAACCTGAGCGTTCCCGACACCGGGAGGAGAGCTGCCTGGCTGGGGGAAGTTTCAGGAAGCGTCCTGTCAGCCGTGATCAGCTCTTTGAAGTGTCCGAAGTGGGAAGTGGGACACATCCATCTTTACAAGCGCGCGGAGGCCGCGGGCTGCTTTGGGTTAGTGCAGGAATGCGCGTTCATTTGAAACCTGACCCCGGAGCCCCTGCAAAGCGGGGCTTAGGCGGGGCAAGGAGTGACCCTGGAAATTTAGACAGCTGGTTGGCCACTACTGGGAGCAAATTACTACAGCGGCAGTGATTTTTCCCCGACGAGAAGAAAGCGGAGGGCACCTCTCCGAGCCCCGGTGGGTCAGCTTTCACCTTAAAGACCAGTGTGAGAACCCAAGCCTCAGGGGAATCTGGGCCAGTCAGGGGGCAAGGCCGGGATTCCAGGAGGGGCCGCTGGGCAGGCGGGGAAGGGACATTGGAAACGGGTACATGCACACCGCCCTCGGGCTGCTGCACACGCGTGGGCCCTGTCCTGCCGGCGGCCGGCTCCCAGAGAACCGCGCTCCAGGTGTGTCCCTACCAGACCGCTCTTCACGTGAGTTGCCGCCGCAGTTGACCAGACGGTCCCCTTTAAAACCTGACGGTGGCCCCCAGGCCCCCTTGGTAGCCGGCAGGGAGGCTACGCGGCTTGACTGTGGGCCTCGCCTCACTGGAGCTCGCCATTTGCCACTGCCACTGCCCAGAAGGCTTGGACACCCCAGGGTGGATGCCCAGGAAATCTGGGGTTCAGAGAAGGCCAAGGAAAGGGAGCAGGCACAGAGCGAGGCCCCCAGACCCTCAGCAGGCTTCCCTGGGCTCGGGAACAGAGCCTGGAAGTATTTCTGTGTGCTGGGCTTCTCGAAACAGAGCAGATATAGATACACATACAGGTATATTAATAGAGCCAGGTTAAGTACAGAGATAGGCTTCCCTGCTGGCTCAGATGGTAAAGAATCTACCTGCAGTGCAAGAGACTGGGGGTTGATCCTTGCGTCGCGAAGATCCCCTGGAGAAGGAAATGGCAACCCACTCCAGTATTCTTGCCTGGAGAATTCCATGGACAGAGGAGCCTGGCGGGCTACATCCATGGAGTCACAAAGAGTAGGACACTACTGAACGACAAACACTTTCACTTTCAGATATAGATATAAATACAGACACAGGTGGAAATATAGATTTGATTTTTTGTTGTTCAGTTGCTCAGTCGTGTCTGACTCTTTGTGACCCCATGGACTGCAGCACGCCAGGTTTCTGTCCTTCACCAACTCCCGGAGATAGATTAGATACAGGTACTCTTGATGACAGTGAAGGAGGAGAGAGAAAAAGTTGGCTTAAAACTCAACATTCAGAAAACTAAGATCATGGCATCTGGTCCCATCACTTCATGGAAAATAGATGGGGAAACAGTGGAAACAGTAAGAGACTTTATTTTGGGGGGCTCCAAAGTCATTGCAGATGGCGACTGCAGCCATGAAATTAAAAGATGCTTACTCCTTGGAAGAAAAGTTATGACCAACCTAGACAGTGTATTAAAAAGCTGAGACATTACTTTACCAACTAAGTTTTGTGTAGTCAAAGCTATGGTTTTTCCAGTAGTCATGTATGGATGTGAAAGTTGAACTATGAAGAAAGCTGAGCACCAAAGAATTAATGCTTTTGAACTGTGGTGTTAGAGAAGACTCTTGAGAATCCCTTGGACTACATGGAGATCAAACCAGTCAATCCTAAAGGAAATTGGTCCTGTATATTCATTGGAAGGACTAATGCTAAAGCTGAAACTCTAATACTTTGGCCACCTGATGCAAAGAACTGATTCATATGAAATGCCCCTGATGCTGGGAAAGATTGAAGGCAGGAGGAGAAGGGGACGACAGAAGATGAGATGGTTGGATGGCATCACCAAATCTATGAATGTGAGTTTGAGTAGGTTCCGGGAGTTGGTGATGTTCAGGGAAGCCTGGCGTGCTGCAGTCCATGGAGTTGCAAAGAGTGGGACACAACTGAGCAACTGAACTGAACTGATAGATACAGATACAGATGGGGGCTTCCCAGGTGGCTCTAGTGGTAAAGAACCCATTTGCAATTGCAGAAGAAGTAAGAGATAGGTGTTCAATCCCTGGGTTGGGAAGTTCCCCTGAAGAAGGGATAGCCTACCCACTCCTGTATTCTTGGGTTTTCCTGGTGGCTCAGATGGTAAAGAATCCACCTGCAATGTGGAAGACCTGGGTTGGGAAGATCCCCTGGAGGAGGGCATGGCAACCCACTCCAGTATTCTTGCCTGGAGAATCCCCACGGACAGAGGAGTCTGGTGGGCTACCAGACCATGGGGTCACAAAGAGTCAGACACGACTGAGTGACTAAGCACAGCGCACATAGGTATAGAAACTTACCGTATGGAATTGGATCGTGGAATTATGAGCTTGGGATATCCCACAATTTGCCATCTCCCAGCTGGAGATCCAGGAGGGCCCTAAATCAGAAGCTGGGAGTCCGCCCCGGGGAGTCGGGTGGAATGCGTGCAACCTTCCACAGCCCTTGACTTCTGCTCAGTCCCGGAGGGGCTGGGTGAGCCTCGGCCATGCAGGGGAGGGTGCTCTCTCTGCTTGCCCCCGGTTCAGATGCTCTGTGTGTCCAGCCTGTCACGGTGACAGTGCTGAGTCAGATATCTCAGCACCCTGGGGCCAGGCAGCCACAGCTTCAGAAGGTCTCTTTCCTAAATCACGCGACCTTCCCCAGAGGGCAGCACAGGGGGCTTGCTTTTCTGGAAAACCGGTGGGTTAGTGGGCGTCCCGACCCTCCTTCCAGATACTTGGCTTTCTGATGTCAAACCTTCCTTCTGTAATTTCAGGCTGTCTGATGATAGGAGCTTCCTGGGGACACGAGAAAGCGCCTGTGAGCAGCGTGCCCACTGGTCCACAGGTGAGTCCCAGCCAACGGCCCCGCACTCCATCCGTGTGGCTGGAAGAGGGGTCCCTGGCTTCCGTGGAATGAGGCCAGCCCCCGGGGTGTCCCCTGCTGGCTCCATGTGCTGCCCCAGAAGAGTCCGTTTGCAAAGGAAGCGCACACGCGTCTCAGCTCACAGGCCACATCTGCGACTACAGAGGAGCTTCCAGCAGCAGCAGACGTGAGAGGTAAGAGGCAGGGGAAGGCGCTGCCCTTGGGAGAGGACGGGCACTGCGGCTGTGCCCATGGAGAGGACTGCACAGGTCGGTCCCTGGAGGGAGGCCCGGGGCTGACCAAGAGTCTGAGTCATTCTGCCTGGAACTCTGTAGGAACTCACATAAAGGGGTCAACCCTTCATCCTGCCTGCAGACAGGAAATGCCGCCCAAACCCACGAGCTCCGGGTGCAGGCCTGCCTGCGATGTCATTGGTGTCTCCCTTGAATCGTTTGGTGTTGTCTGGATCTTCCATGAAAAATAGAAATCTGGGTTTATAAGATCCCCCTTCACCCAGACTCTCCAAGTGCCCACAGCTCTGACAGGTACCCTGAGTTTCTAAGAGAGGAGGACAGAAGGCCCATTTCCCCAGTTACTTGATTAGTGAACTCCATTCGGGGAATAGTTGTTGTCCGTGGGACCGGAGTTCTGGGAACAGACTTCCAGACGTGTGGGCCCAGATGTCTTTTAAGGGGTCTAAGCATGAAGGAACTGCTTCCGTCACTTCTTAAGAGAAACCATGTTCTTAACCCCAAAGTATAGTTTTCATCATGAAATGCCAGCCCTGTGTGCTTCCGTCTCTAAGTTTGACTCTCCTGACTTTGCAGGAAATCCTTGTCAGGCTTCTTCTTGAGGAACAGCCTAAACCAGGTGACAGATTTCTTCTGGAAGTTGTGCCCAGGAGACGTGACCCCTGAAGGGTCCCCTGAAGAAGGACAGAGTCCACTTAGGTTCCTCAAGCCCCAAGTCAGTCAGTTCCTCCGCGTGGGGTCTTACTCCCACCAGGGCAGGGTGCTCTGGGGAGGTGACCAGGATTATAGATTCAGAGACTTCAGAGAGCTGGCTGTGGCGTGGAGGGGAGTGAACAAGGAGCGTTCTGAAATGCATTTCTTTGATTCCAAGGGGCTTGAGTCCAACAGCCCCTGTTCCCGTGCAAAGATTTGATGTGCTCTCAGGAACCCCGCAAGTGACATGTCCTGATGGGAGCTGAACCCAGCCCCCCTCTCCTGCCAGATGCTCTGACCCTGGTCCCGGCCAAGCGGCTGGGGGACCACTCCGTAGGTGTGGACTCTGCTGTCTATGGCGACCTCGGGGTCACAGTGACCCCCACCCCGTCCCCTGCACCCGGAGTGGAGAACCACCAGAGCGGTAGGGATGTTTGCTGGAAGGAGGCGGCCGAGCCTCACACACCTGCACCTTGTTCAGCTCGTTCAACGAGCGCAGGAGGACCCTGGGTGACCAGCCATCCTCATCGGCTGCCCGCCCAGCCCTCGCTGCGGGGGTTCATGTTCCACTCCTGGAGCATGCGGCCGGGTCCCTGTGATGGCTCTACTGGTGACAAGCCCTGGTCCTGGAAGAATGTCCCGACCTGGCAGTCAGTGAGGCTCTGACATCAGACGTGAGTCCTTCTCTGGGCAGGCAACTAGAAACCAGATTCCCCCCGAATGTCACCTCTGTAGCGCCAACTGCAGGCGTGCTGGAGGGGACATGGCACCCCTGCTAGGCTGAGCACTGCCCCGGGGGTACCCCAGAGGAGGATGGCTCAAACATTTCGTTTCCATGACCACTGAGTGGGTGCAGCCTTGGAGGAAGAAAGAGGATTCTGCATCCCTCTAGCAGAGGCACCTCCTGACTCCTCTCTCGGGGCAGTGAGAACGCTGTTCCTGGTCCCTCCCCTGCGTGCCGCTCGGCAGAGGCCCCAGGTGGAGCGCTCCGGGGATGCAGCCCCTCCTGAAGTCATCTCCAGGCAGTGCCCACGGCGTCCCCACCACTGAAGAGTGGAGCTGCCTTGCTGTCCCCGCGCTGGGAACGCAGGCCCTTCCGTGTCCCCCACCCACTTACGCTCCTGGCGCGTGTCTGGAGAGGCGAGGGGAAGGACGCCTAGGCCGCGTCTAGGTGCAGCGCCCCCAGGGGAGAGCCCGAATCCTGGCGGGGCCGGGGGCTCTTCACTGCGGTTCCGGGTAGACGTGAGCCCGATACCCGGCATCCCGCTCCTGGCCACCCCCTCACCTGGGCGCGTCTCTTGTCCTCTCTCCGCCCAGTCCCCTCACCTGTAAAACAGGATGGTAGTAGTACCCACCTGGTCAGGCTGCCGCGGTGACTGTCCGCAGCGGTGCTGGGTACAGCCAGATGCACCGAGAGGTGGGCAGACCAGGAAAAGGAGCAGCAAACGACTGTGCCGAGAAGAAGAGAGAGCGTGGCAGTGACAACAGGGACAGGGGTCTTTCTGGGGGGGTGACATTTATGCCACGTGATCAGGGAACAAAGTGTGATTCCCGGGAAAGAGTGCTCCACTCCCGGGACTCCAGCCCACATCCTGGGGTTTAATTTCTGGTGAGTTTAAGGAATTCACCACCTCCTGCTATTTTCCGCTTCTTGTGACAAATAATAGCTGCCTTATGAGATAAGGAAACGATAAAGTGCATGAGAAATCAAATGCAGAACTTCAAAACATTCTACAAATTTCTGCTGGAAATGCCATCGGTTTATAACCATAAATCACGACGTGAAACCAGAACGTGCGGCCATCTGTGGAGCGAAGCCTGGGAGCTGCCCTGCCTGCCCGCAGGCTTTCCCGGGGCGGGGGACAGGCTCTGCCTTCTGCTGGGGAGGCTCGTTCCAGAGGCACGGAGCAGACACCCCACCCGGCCACCTCCCTCTCGGGTCCCAGGCCTGACAGCTCCCGTGGGGGCGCAATGGGAGGTGCTGCTTCCCCGTCCCCTGAGCTCGTGGACGTGGGAACACACGGGCGGGTAGAGACCGCCTCCCTGTCTCAGGACCCCACGGGGAGGCGTTGGCTCCTGCCACCCTTGGGTGCAGGCACCTACTTCACGAGGGGCAGTTGGCCCTTGGGGCAGCCAAGGGGAACAGGGGGGCAAGGCCTGAGAGTGGTGGGGGTGGGAGAATGGGCTGGGGGTCTCTGTGTGAGTTGGGACAGGATTTCCAGGCACTGAAGCTCCGGAAGCACAGAGGCCGGGTATCTACGAGAGCTCCACTGACTGAGCATGGCTCACCCACCAACGACCATGAGGGACTCATACGGTGGGGGCAGCCGGGAGAGGGTGCTGAGGATGCTCTGTGTAGGGCTGGAGGAAGAGAACTCTGCAGACATCTCCCTTATGGAGTAGACAGAGGAGAAGGGGAGATGTAGAAAGGGAATCTGGGGCTCTGCAGGTGGAACTAGCGGTAAAGAACCCGCCTGCCAATGCAGGAAACATAAGAGACAGGGGATCGATCTCTGGGTTGGAAGATCCCCTGGAAGAGGGCATGGCAACCCACTCCAGAATTCTTGCCTGGGAAGTATCATGGACAGAGGAGCCTGGCGGGCTGCAGTCCATGGGGTCACAGACAGTAGGACACGATTGAAGTGAATTAGCAGGCAGCAGGCAGAACGGGAATGGAGACAGCAAGACTCCAGGGCAGGCTGCCACTGGTTCCGTGAGAAATTATTTCTACGGCATCACTGCCTGTTGGCGGGGATGCAGAATAGGGCAGTCACACAGGAAGATGGCCCTTCCCTCATAGCTCAGTTGTTAAAGAATCCGCCTGCAATGCATGAGACCTCAGTTCGATTCCTTGGTCGGGAAGATCCACTGGAGAAAGGAAAGGCTACCCACTCCAGTACTCTGGCCTGGAGAGAATTCCATGGACACTATAATCCAAGGGGTCGCAAAGAGTCGGACACGACTGAGCGACCTTAACTTTCGCTTAGGAAGACTGTTTGTGATGATTTTTCACAAGACTAAACACACTCTTATGGTCCGATCCAGCAATTATGCCCCTTGGATTTATGCAAGCGAGTTGGAAACTTGCGTCCACTCACAGATCTGCACATAGGTGTTTATAGCAGCTGTAGCATCATTGCCAAGGCTTGGAAGAAACCAAGATACCCTTCAGTTAATGAGTAAACAGTGGTCTGTCCATGTAGCGGAATATTATTCAGCTTTAAAAAGAAATGAGTATCAAGCATTGAAATGACGTGGATGAAAGGTAAAAATACCTCACTTAGTGAAGGAAGCCCGTCTGAAAATCCTGCATTCTGTGCGATGCCTCATAAGTGGTAACTTGCGTGAGTCATGGAGCCCTCCGACTTTTGGCCAAGCATGATTCTCGGTATATCTAGGAGGGTGCTTCTGAATTGATTAGAATTTGAGTGGTGGAATGAGTAAAGCAGATTGCCTACTTGATGAAGGTGAAAGAGGAGGGCGAAAAAACTGGCTTAAAATTCGACATTCAAAAAACAAAGATCATGGCCGTCAGTTCATGGCAAATAGATGTGGAAACAATGGAAACAGTGACAGACTTTATTTTCTTGGGCTCAAAAAATCACCATGGACAGTGATTGCATCCATGAAGTTAAAAGACATTTGCACCTTCAAAGAAAAGCTATGACAAACCAAGACAGCATATTGAAAAGCAAAGACATCACTTTCCTGGCAAAGGTCTGTCTAGTCAAAGCTATGGTTTTTCCAGTAGTCGTGTACAGATGTGAGAGTTGGACCATAAAGAAGGCTGAGCACCAAAGAATTGATGCTTTCTAACTGGGGTGCTGGAGAAGACTCTTGAGAGTCCCTTGGACTGCAAGCAGATCAAACCAGTCCATCCTAAAGGAAATCAACTCTGAATATTCATAGGAAGGACTCATATTGAAGCTGAAGCTTATATAGTTTGGCTGCCTGATGTGAAGACCTGACCATTAGGAAAGACCCTGATGCTGGGAAAGATTGAGGGCAGGAGGAGAAGGGGGGGCAGAGAATGAAATGGTTGGGTGTCATCATCAACTCAATGGACATGAATCTGAGCAAGTTCTAGGAGATAGTGAAGGACAGGGAAGCCTGGTGTACTACAGCCAGTGAGGTCACAAAGAGTTAGACATGACTTAGTGACTGAATCAGAGGAGGCAATGGCACCCCACTCCAGTACTCTCGCCTGGAAAATCCCTTGGACGGAGGAGCCTGGTGGGCTACAGTCCATGGGGTCGCTAAGAGTCGGACACAACTGAGTGACTTCACTTTCACTTTTCACTTTCATGCATTGGAGAAGGAAATGGCAACCCACTCCAGTGTTCTTGCCTGGAGAATCCCAGGGACGGGGGAGCCTGGTGGGCTGCCGTCTATGGGGTCGCACAGAGTCGGACATGACTGAAGTGACTTAGCAGCAGCAGCAGCAGTCACTGAATACCAACAACTCCCCAGTGTGGGTGGGTCTCATCTAATCAATTGAAGATTTAATAGAACAAAGGGCTGAGCAAGAACTCCTTCTGCCCAACTGCCTTAAAGGGAGACGTTTTCCCCATCTTCACACTCAGACTGAGACGTCTGTCCTCCCTGGATCTGGAGCCCCGGAATTTTGGCAGGAGCTTCATTAGTGGCTCTCCTGGGTTTCCAGCCAGCCGATGATGGTCTTGGGACTTTGTCTCCATGATCACATGAGCCCTTTCCTTACACTAAATTCCGTCCCTTTGTATACGTACACACACACCCTTACTAGTTCTGCTTCTCAAGAAAAAGTTAATCACTCAGTCGTGTCCAACTCTTTGTGATCCTATGGCCTGTAGCCTGCCCAGCTTCTCTGTCCGTGGAATCCTCCAGGCAAGATACTGGAGTGTGTTGCCATTTCCTTCTCCAGGGGATCTTCCCTACCCCGGGCTTGAACCTGGGTCTCCTACATCACAGGCAGGTTCTTTACCAACTAAGCCCCTGGGGAAGCTTCTCAGGAAAGCCCTGACTAATTCACGAACTCCTTAATGGCCCAGAAAAGGCAGAACTCTGGAGTAAAAAGGTCAGTGATCTCTGGTAGTTTGGAGTCTGGTGGGAGGGAGGGAGGAATGAATGAGTGGATCTCAGAGGACTTCTAGGCAGTGAAATTATCCGTATGATGCTAATGGTGAATTCATGTCACTGTACACCCGTCCAAACCCCCATAGAATGTACAACACCAGGAGTGAACCCCGATGTGAGCCGTGGAATCTGGGTGACAATGACTCATCACTGTGGGTTTATGGAGTCTAATAAGGGCTCTTCTCTGAAGGGGGATGGTGGTCATGGGGGGCTCCACGGATGGAGCAGTGAGGAGCAGTGGGAAAAGTTTTTTGGTCTTTAGTCACTCAGTCACGTCCAACTCTGCAACCCCGTGAACTGTAGCCCACCAGGCTCCTCTGTTCATGGGATTTCCCAGGCAAGAATACAGGAGTGGGCAGCCATTCCCCTTTCTAGGGGATCTTCCCAACCCAGGAATCGAACTGGGGTCTCCTGCGTCGCAGGCAGATTCTTTACCAGCTGAGCTACCAGGGAAGTCCAAATTATATATGTGCTGTGCTGTGCTAAGCCGCTCAGTCATGTCCAACTCTTTGCCACCGCATGGACTCTAGCTTGCCAGGCTCCTCTGTCCATGGGCTTCTCCAGGCAAGAATACAGGAGTGGGTAGCCACGCCCTCCTCCAGGGAATCTTCCCGACCCAGGGATGGAACCCATGTCTCCTGCACTGGTAGGCAGGTTCTTTACCACAAGTGCCACCTGGGAAGCCCGATGGGAAACGTCTGCACGCCCTCTTCAGGAAGTGAATCGAAAACTGCTCTCAGACAGTCTTCTGTTTTCCTTTAAATGCTGCTGCCTCTTGCGTTTTGGGTCAGGAAGTCTCTGTGGATCCCCTGATGGGAGGATGGGCAGAGGAGGCGTTAGCTCTGCTATAGGGAGCAGGTCAGCCCAGGTTTCAAGCTAACATCTCTGATGGTTTTGAGATAAAAGTGGAGAAAGCAGAACATCTTCCCTTTCCTTAAGGAAAATCGGAAAACCCTGGAACTCCAATAGATCTTTCAAATTTGGAGAAAATCTGAAATTCATTGTTAAGAGCTAAGAACTTTGAGATGCAACCAGTCCATTCTAAAGGAAATCAGTCCTGAGTATTCATTGGAAGGACTGATGTTGAAGCTGAAACTCCAATACTTTGGCCACCTGATGCAAAGAGTTGAGTCATTTGAAAAGACCCTGATGTTGGGAAAGATTGAAGGCAGGAGGAGAAGGGGATGACAGAGGATGAGATGGTTGGATGGCATCACCGACTTGATGGACATGAGTTGAGTAAACTCTGGCAGTTGGTGATGGACAGGGAGGCCTGGCCGGCTACAGTCCATGGGGTCGAAAAGAGTCGAACACGACTGAGTGACTGAACTGAACTGAAGAGCTTTGAGTCCCATCACCATGGAAGTGTTTCCCTCTTTTTGGTGGAAACCTAAGTGTTCCAAGTATCTCTGAGCAGTTAGAGAGAGGGTGAAGGTAATATTTTGGAAAGTGGCCCAAATAATTCTCTTAAGAGGGGTCTGGCTGGTTTTCCTTTCCAGAAAACTAAGGCCCCTAGTTTTGCATTTGAATTTGCCTTGGCTTCCAGCTCCCTTGGCTGGGCCGTCAGTCTGGAGGAGTGTCCTCGCGCTGTGCTGTGTGACTGCGATACTATACACCCTTTTAATCGGGCACACGGCGCAGGCGGTACTGCCACGGTGTTTTACTATAATTTATGTGTAAACAATGGAGTTCTGGCTGAACCCACCGAGGGCTGCGTATTCGCATTTCCTGGCCTCCACGTCCTCCGCTGGGTACAAACGATGCTGGGAAAGCATTTGTTTTTAGCTTTTCAGAGTCGGGGCCAATTAAATATGCACCTTGATCCATGCGCGTTTCTTCTAAGCCCTGCTGAAGAAAGGGGCGATGCCCCCGCACTGAGACGGACACGGGAGGCCGGGCGGCGCGCCCGCACACACGCCGTCGCCGCGTCCGCCTGCCAGGTAGCGCTGTCTCATCTCCGCTCTGGCAGTTGCTCAGCCCGCACACTGTGCATTGACATCACGTTTTCTCCCTGCCGCTTGCCAATGGATTCCGCACAGTAAATCCTAACAAAAGACTTGCAGGCAGTTTTCCCTCACATGAACCCGCAGTTTCGTATTATGTCAGGACGTCGTCGCGTGTGTGTTATTGCTGTCGCTGGGGCTGACCCTTGTGAGGGACAAGGCCCCAGCGGCTGCCCGCCGCCTCCCCCAGCGCCGGAGGGGCTGGCTCCACGGCGGCCTGACTGCAGAGCTGCGCGTGGTCCCACTCGTCCACCAGCTCGAAGCTTCTTACGTGATGCTGAATTCCCCTGCAGTTCCCAACAGACTGGTGGTTGCCAAGGGAGAGGGGGTTGATGGAAGGCACGGACTGGGAGCTTGGGTTTAGCAGATGTGCGCTTTTATGTGTAGGATGGATAAACACAGGCCCTACCGTGTACCACGAGGAGCTGTATTCAATATCCTAAGAAACCATGATGCAAAAGAATATTAAAAAGATATATATATATAACTGAGTCACTTTGAGTAACCAGAAATTAATACAACACTCTAAATCAACTATATTTCTATTAAAAAATTGATTTAAAAAAACAGAGCTCCTACAGATTACAATAAAAGCAATATTTTACATATGGTAATATACGTGTTTCAATGCCAATGCCACAATATTGTAAAGTAATTAACCTCCAATTAAAATAAATGAATTTAAAAATAGGACAAAACATGAAAGAAAAAATAAATAAAAATAAAAATTAAATCCATCAAATAAAAGGCAAAGAAGCCAATTAAGAAGTGGGGGGAAAAGAATGACCTCTGTGACTGCACTGGTGGGCAAGCTGGGGCGGCTATTAACATGACAAGTTTGAAGAAAGAATCCATGGAGTGCCCATTTGGGGGTCCAGGGAAACTTCATAGATGAATGAAAATTCACTTCTCAAAGCCGGTCCTCCGAAAGGCACCCTGGCTTCGCCTCTGGCCGGGACCTGGGAGCTGGTGCACAGGTGGGTGTGCAGACCCCCCCGCCCCGCCCCACCTTCGCTGACTGCAGCGCTCACCACCATGCCCGCTGCCCACCAGTCACGAGAGGGGAATGTATCACTGTGCCCGTGCCACCTGTTGATCACAGAGCACCGTGTGTTTGCTCAAGGGGTCGCCCTCACCTTAGCGGAGCCCGAGAGTGTGTTCAGGATGAGGAAAGGGCAATGCCCACACAGCACGGCACGTCACAGTGCACCAGTGCTCCCAGGGACCGAGAGGGAGCGCTTCCGTCCCTCTGAACACAGAGGACAAGGCCGTGCGAGGCTGTGACTTGGCTCTCAGCACAGAGAGGAAGCTGGGCTCAGAGTCCAAGACGGTGGAGAGCGGCCAGCTCGGCAAGGACACAGAGCCTCAGCTCGCTCTGCCTGTGGGATGGGGAGGGAGATGGGAGGGAGCTTCAAAAGGGGGGGGGGGATATATGTATATCAGTTAGAACTGGACATGGAACAACAGACTGGTTCCAAATAGGAAAAGGAGTACGTCAAGGCTGTATATTGTCACCCTGTTTATTTAATTTATATGCAGAGTACATCATGAGAAACGCTGGACTGAAAGAAACACAAGCTGGAATCAAGATTGCCAGGAGAAAGATCAATAACCTCAGATATGCAGATGACACCACCCTTATGGCAGAAAGTGAAGAGGAACTAAAAAGCCTCTTGATGAAAGTGAAAGTGGAGAGTGAAAAAGTTGGCTTAAAGCTCAACATTCAGAAAACGAAGATCATGGCATCCGGTCTCATCACTTCATGGGAAATAGATGGGGAAACAGCGTCAGACTTCATTTTTGGGGGCTCCAAAATCACTGCAGATGGTGACTGCAGCCATGAAATTAAAAGACGCTTACTCCTTGGAAGGAAAGTTAGGACCAACCTAGACAGCATATTCAAAAGCAGAGACATTACTTTGCCAACAAAGGTCCGTCTAGTCAAGGGTATGGTTTTTCCTGTGGTCATGTATGGATGTGAGAGTTGGACTGTGAAGAAGGCTGAGCACCAAAGAATTGATGCCTTTGAACTGTGGTGTTGGAGAAGACTCTTGAGAGTCCCTTGGACTGCAAGGAGATCCAACCAGTCCATTCTGAAGGAGATCAGCCCTGGGACTTCTTTGGAAGGAATGATGCTAAAGCTGAAACTCCAGTACTTTGGCCACCTCATGCGAAGAGTTGACTCACTGGAAAAGACTCTGATGCTGGGAGGGATTGGGGGCAGGAGGAGAAGGGGACGACAGAGGATGAGACAGCTGGATGGCATCACTGACTCGATGGACGTGAGTCTGGGTGAACTCTGGGAGTTGATGATGGACAGGGAGGCCTGGCGTGCTGCAATTCATGGGGTCGCAAAGAGTCGGACACGACTGAGCGACTGATCTGATCTGATGACTGATTCATGTTCAGGTTTGACAGAAAAAAGCAAAATTCTGTAAAGCAATTATCCTTCAATAAAAAATAAATTAATTAAAAAACAATGAACTCACCTGAATTAAAAAGATTAACGCTACTCAGGCCTGAAGTCCTCTTAAGTATTCATCAACTGTCTCCCCCTACCAAAGATATAATACAGGGAGTTGCAGGGAAATTACCTCATGTGGGAGCACATATTTTTTTGCTTCCATGACTATTTCCCAGTCGGAAAGCTAGCCAAGAGCTGAAAGTATTTTCAAAATATTCTTTGATCTCTTTATTATGTCAGGAAGTGTATAAGCAGGGACCCCAGACTCTCCAGGCAGAAGACCTGCTACGTCTGCAATAACCATGCAGCACGTGTGTGTGACCCTGCTGAAAATGGTTGGTGTGACCTGCTGAGAGAAAATGTTCGTTGCTCAGTCGTGTACAACTCTTGGCAACCCCACGGACTGTAGCCCACCAGGCTCCTCTGTCCATGGGGTCCCCCAGGCAAGAACCCTGGAGCGGGTTGCCATTTCCTTCTCCGGAGAGTCTCCCTGGCCTGGCATCTCTCGAGTCTCCTGCATTGGTTTCCTTCTCCGGAGAGTCTCCCTGGCCTGGCATCTCTTGAGTCTCCTGCATTGGTTTCCTTCTCCAGAGAGTCTCCCTGGCCTGGCATCTCTCGAGTCTCCTGCATTGGTTTCCTTCTCCGGAGAGTCTTCCTGGCCTGGCATCTCTTGAGTCTCCTGCATTGGTTTCCTTCTCCAGAGAGTCTCCCTGGCCTGGCATCTCTCGAGTCTCCTGCATTGGTTTCCTTCTCCGGAGAGTCTTCCTGGCCTGGCATCTCTTGAGTCTCCTGCATTGGTTTCCTTCTCCGGAGAGTCTTCCTGGCCTGGCATCTCTCGAGTCTCCTGCATTGGTTTCCTTCTCCGGAGAGTCTTCCTGGCCTGGCATCTCTCGAGTCTCCTGCATTGGTTTCCTTCTCCAGAGAGTCTCCCTGGCCTGGCATCTCTCGAGTCTCCTGCATTGGCAGCGGGGTTCTTTGTCACTAGTATCTCCTGGGTGTGACCTGGTGTGCACCGCTCACCCGCTGTTCCCTCCTGTGGGTGGAGCAGAGCTGGGTCCACCACGTCGGCCCTGGAGCGCGGCTCCCTTCATGGTCACACACATGACGGCTTCACCCTAAACATCACTGCAGTTGCACAGGGTGGAAGCGGCCAGCGGGACTCCCTGATGTGCCCCCGATTCGTCCAGAAGCTGGCAGGGTGTTGAGTTTCTGTCCCCACAGGCTAACTTGGCCAAGCCCTCCTTGGCATTCTCTTTTGTTCCTCCGCAAAAGTAATACAGAAAGCTACGAGCCTTGCAGTCCTTGCAGGTCATCAGGAGCCAGTCTCCCCAAGCCCGCCCTGGGGAGAGGGAAATCCAGCTCCGGTGGGTGGGAGGGTGGCACTGCCCAGCCTCTCAGCCGCCACATGCCTCGTTCTTCAACCCAATCTGGCCGAGACATGCCTGC
This sequence comes from Bos indicus x Bos taurus, assembly GCF_003369695.1. Lineage (NCBI taxonomy): Eukaryota > Metazoa > Chordata > Mammalia > Artiodactyla > Bovidae > Bos > Bos indicus x Bos taurus. The sequence continues at coordinate 69,507,636 of NC_040095.1, read as the reverse complement.
TGCCAGCCTTTTCCTCTCTTTGTGATTGCTGTTTCCTCACTTCTCAAAAGGAAGAGGCAGTGCTACCATTGGGAACATGATGGTGGCAACCTGCCCCTCCCCTGAGCGCCAGGGCACCGGGCAGGAGGCCCGGGCTGGGAAGGTAAATGGTGCAAGATCTCTGCATGCCCGTTGGTCCAGCTCTCTGTGATCATCCCCGTAAAGGAAGGGGGATCGTATTATCAGGCGGTCACTTGGAACAGTATTGATGGTAGATCTTTGCGATGTTTGTGTAACTCAGGGTTTCAGAGGCACCAAGCGCTATTTTTATACCAGAATGCCTTCTATTCTCATCTCTTTATGTGCACTTTCAATGACCACAGCAAAATGACACGAATAAATTTGAAACACTTTTTAAAATAATTTGTTGTTCGTTGTTCAGTCACCAGGTCGTATCTGACTCTTTGCGACCCCATGGACTGCAGAATGCCAGGCTTCCCTGTCCATCACCAACTCCTGGAGCTTACTCAAACTCATGCCCATTGAGTCAGTGATGCCATCCAACCATCGCATCCTCTGTCGTCCCCTTCTCATCTTGCCCTCAATCTTTCCCATCATCGGGGTCTTTTCCAATGATTGGCTCTTTGCATCAGGGGCCAAAATATGGGAGCTTTAGCTTCAGCATCTGTCTTTCCAGTGAGTATTCAGGGTTGATCTCCTTTAGGGTCTATTCAGTTTTGGCTGTGCTGGGTCTTTGCTGCTGCGTGGGCTTTTCTCTAGTGGTGATGAGCAGGCTTCTGTGGCTTCTCTTGTTGCAGAGCGTGGACTCTGGAGCACAGGCTCAGTAGCCGTGGTGCACGGGCTTAGTCGCTCTGCAACACGTGGGATCTTCCCAGACTCAGGCAGGAACTCATGTCCTCTGCATTGGCAGGCAAATTCTTTACCACTGAGCCCCCAGTGAAGCCCTGAAATACATTTAATTTTGGCAATAAGCAATATCCCAATTACCCATTCTATTTGCAGTTTCATTGTCAATGAATTGCATTTTCTCTATTTGATGACTTTTAAATGTATAACATGCTCTTACTATTTTGCTCCTTTTTAAATAAATAGTGTTTTTAAAAACAGCTCAATCCAAAATAAAAGCTTACACGACTTCTGTGAGAAAATAAAATTTCAATGTATATATGCATATATCTTTGGTTACAAAGAAGAAGGATTGAGTCATCAATACAAGACTTAAGAACAAAGTGAAAAGTCAAAGTCGCTCAGTCGTTTCCGACTCTTTGCAACCCCATGGACTGTATAGCCCATGAAATTCTCCAGGCCAGAATGCTGGAGTGAGTAACCTATCCCTTCTTCAGCGGATCTTCCTGACCCAGAAACCAAACTGGGGTCTCCTTCATTGCAGGCGGATTCTTTCTTTACCAACTGAGCTATCAGGGAAGCCCTTACGAAGGTAGGTACAGTTAAGGTTGTAGATACAGTAATATGAGTGGATAATATTAGAGTTGTAAATACAGTGGAAAAAGTGAAAGTCAAGTCGCCCAGTCAAGTTGGACTCTTTGCGACCCCATGGACTGTAGCCCACCAGGCTCCTCCATCCATGGAATTTCCCAGGCAAGAACACTGGAGTGGGTTGCCATTTGGGTTAAAAAGAAGATAAGCAAACTTTCCCAAATGTTAAAGAAGAAATTGTCTATTATTATTAAATAGATGAGGATGGGTATTGATTCAGAATTACGCTTAAATTTTAAGATGCTTGTGGGGTTTTACAGATGTTCAGGTGCAGCCAGTCAGTTAAAAGAGTAATGTGACAATCTAATTTTAAGGTGTTAACACAAAATTGCATATTTTGCAATTACTTGAATAGAATGGAAAATTCTAAACGTCCCCAGGAAGACAAGTGATGGCACCGCAGGTAAGAAGGTGGTTTTGGGGACATGTGTTGAGAGCAGCTGGGGACCTGCTCGTGGAGTGACCACGGGTGTGAGGGCAGGGTCTGCCCAGGGGGCCTGAGAGGGTCTTGCTGCCCTTCGCCTCTGTCTCCCGAGCCCCCCAGGGGCCGTGGTAAGCTTGGCAGGCCGGGCTTCAGGGAGACAGCGGTCCAGAGAGTCTCTGCTCTGGATGGCTCTGTATCCCCTGTGGACATCAGCACCTGTCCAGGGAGACAAGCTGACTTTCTCCCAGGGTGTGTTGTGTGTGGAGACTCCACCATGTGACGCTGTTACGATACCAGGGTCACTGCCGATGGTCTCCATGGAAACCCCCCATCACCACCTTTCCAGCGCATCTGAAATCAAGACTTGAAATAACTCTAAGCCCATTGTCTTATTACTTTCTCTTTCCATCCCATGAGCATCATATGTCTTCCAGAAACTGTCAGAAATGTGGTTTTGAAAACCCTCGAGTTTGTTTCCATTTTTATACTCCCCAAGGCTCTTTCTCAGCTTTTACATTAAGCCCGTGAAAGGAAAGGTTTTCCTTACTCTCACAATCCCTTTTCTTCCCTCTTTTTATAAAGGGAACTTTTATCTATTGTCATCATTATTAATGATATTGCTACCATCTGGCTGCTTGATTAAAGTCTACTACTCTGACCAGAGATGACCCTAGAGACCAAGGTGGGTGGTTTGCCTAACTTCTGAGATGGGGATGAGGTCCCCCACGAGAGGCCCTGTGCAGAGCATCTGTGGGTTGGGGGTGTCCTGGGCGTGTAGGGTTCTCTCTGCATCCTCCATGAGATGCATTGGGCACTGCCATTCCCGCTGACTGATGAGGCGGGGAGAGGGGGAGGTTCTGAGGGCCATGCTAGCACCCGGGTCTCGTGGACCAGAGGCTCCCGCGTAGCTGCCTGGGATTCTCATCAGCTGGCGCTTGTACAGCGAAGCATCACGAACCAAGGAGGCTGCCAACCAGGATCGCTGAGAGGGCTGCTCAGCAAGGAGGGGCTCAGGGGGCTCCTGGTAACCCCATCTCAGGAAGACATTCCAGGGGTGAGGGGAAGCCAGGAGGGTCCTACAGGGCAGTTGGAAAAGAAGGTACAGCCCACCCAGCAAAAGCTGAGTCACGAGGTGGTCGTCGCTGCCCCCCAAGGTGAGCAGCCAGCGCCTCTGCCCAGGCTTTGCCCCACGAGGACTCTGGGCTCTTGGCAATCACTCGGGTGCCCACACGGCTGCCTGGACACACGGGGCCAGCACAGCTCTGGACGGCCCAGCGCCCTGTCCCCTGTCCTCCCTGGGGCCTGGAGCCCACACTCTGCCCCATGTAGACCCTTCTTCCAACCGCACGGCCAGAACAAAGCGAGTTTTCTTCGTCTGACACATGAACACCATCTGGAGAGAAAAGCTGTGGAATAATTGAATATGATTTGATAATTTGGGGGCTTTTATCCCAGCCTCGATGACTTGCGAGATTCCCAGCTGCAGTTCATGGGGCTGTCGGCGGTTGCAGCCTTGCGGACAGGTTTATGAATGCAGGGCGGAGAGATCGGGGGAATTCCCGGGAACACGTGCTGCAGTCCTGCTGGTAACTGATCGTTGTGATCAACGATCTCCCCCGTGCTCCAAGTATTTCCTACAGCAGATGAAGAGCCCTCACTCTTGAACGTGGCCAGGTACAGAACACAGTCTGATTTTGTATTTAATTTTTAAATGGAATAAATTGACAAAGAAGCTCTCTATGTGTGTGATTTGAAAAGCAGGTACTTATTCATCAATAAAAAGTGATCATAAGTCAATGCTGCTGCTGCTGCTGCTAAGTCGCTTCAGTTGTGTCTGATTCTGTGTGACCCTAAGGACAGCAGTCCACCAGGCTCCTCCATCCCTGGGATTCTCCAGCCAAGAACACTGGAGTGGGTTGCCGTTTCCTTCTCCATCATCAGTCAATAATGGCACAATATTCACTTGTGAATGATTTGCAAATGGAGGATTCAAAGCATGCCACTAGCAACAGGCAAAGAGGGCATTTGTAAGGAGACGGCCTAACCTGGGTCTGTATCACACACTTACGGCGGCGTTTCCCAGAAGTCGCGTTCGAGGGCTCCTAACCCTCCTTTTCAGTGTTTCGCTCACAGTTGTCACTAGGCTGGTCACTCTGATGTGGACACGCTCGGTCCTGGCTTCTGGGGGTGGGTGGGGGCGGGGTGCTAAGACGCTGGGGATGGACGCCTTTGCCTCCGAATCTCTGAGGCTCCAGGGCCCATGAGGACCCCATCTCTCATGGAACTCAGCCTCCTGGGGTCAGGGCGTCACCCGGTTCTTTCCAGCCCCACTGTGGGGTTGTGGGAGGAGGTGGCTTCTTTTCACATGTCCCACCAGTCCCTCGAGCGTCTTTCTCTATGATCCAGAGGCCAGGGGACTGCATCTGATGCTTTAAACGTCACACAGGCAGATTTCCTAAAACAAACCACATAAACCACGTGAAAACACTTGGAACCAGGACCGCGCTTCCAGACGTGGAAACTGTTCACGACACCCATGACATTAATTTCTTTCTTTTTTTTTTTCTCATATCATTGTAAAAGTATTTAGTGTGAAACCAACCTCGGATAGGTTAGCATGGCTCCTGGACTTGTAATTATTGCATTTTTAGACCCAACAGAGGGGCGGGAGACAGAGGCCAGCCAGCAGAGGGGAGGTCAGAGCCGGGCCTCAGGGGTGAACAGCCTCAGGGTCTCAGAACTAGACCTGTGGTCCCCACCATCCGTGTCTCTGCAGCCCCCCGCCGCAGGACAGATACCCCAGAGGGAACCCCTAGGAGAGTGGGGTGCACACCCCCGACTTTGCCAGCTCAGAAAACACAACGGAAGAGGCTGTATGGGCGGCTGTGGCAGGCAGGACCCTGGTCCTGACGCCCCCCAGGCTGGCGGACAACGGACGGAGGGCAGACAGGGAAGGCTGCAGCGCCTTGCTCAGCACGCCCGCTTCCTGGAGCAACGCGGCTCCCGCCAACCAGCCCATCTCACAGGAATGAACCCCGAGGAGGAAGAGCTGGGCCTGGAAAGTCTTTTGATCTTCCTGAAAGATGGTTGCCAGATGGGGAGACGGAGAACCGCTCGAATATTAGGAATATACGCTTAAAATCATCTTCATCTTGTTCAGCTTTTCCTTGCAACTCTGTATTAGAGGAGAGATTTATCATAGCCACGATTGCAGGGGGAAGCTTTTAAGGGAAAGAGGGTACCTTGGAGATGTCAAGGGCAGGCAGGAGTGCAATTTAGGGCTCGTGTCACTCAGTCAAAAGGACTCGTTTATCCCAGGGAAGGATGAAAACACATACGGAACAAATTTATGGAAAATATCCACCCATTGATCTGTTTATTACTCGGATACGAAGGAAAAGATTTTGAAAACCTTTCCCCACATTTTTCAGCTTTGCCACTCCCGGCCCCCAAACACAGACCTTTCTTCTCTCGATCTGCAGGCTGAATCTAAAAGGCGTCTCTGAGATGTACATGATGATAAGAAAAATACATTTAAAACGATATATTTTAGATATGTCCACCTCCACCGGGATTTTTACATCCAGAGATAAAGATGAAACTCCGTGCAGCTGCATTTACAAACTATGGGTCCGAAGCCATGGAACGTGGTGAGCCGGCTGCGCGGAGAGACCCGCGGTGACGCTTCCCTGTCGAGCTCCAAAGGTGCCACCGCTTGTCAGCTGTGAGCATGGTTCTTGCAGGATGCACAGCGCTGATGTGCGTGGGTCCTGATTCTGCCCAGGGTCCCTGTGTCAGCTGTGAGCATGGTTCTTGCAGGATGCACAGCGCTGATGTGCGTGGGTCCTGATTCTGCCCAGGGTCCCTGTGTCAGCTGTGAGCATGGTTCTTGCAGGATGCACAGCGCTGATGTGCGTGGGTCCTGATTCTGCCCAGGGTCCCTGTGTCAGCTGTGAGCATGGTTCTTGCAGGATGCACAGCGCTGATGTGCGTGGGTCCTGATTCTGCCCAGTGTCCCTGTGTCAGCTGTGAGCACGGTTCTTGCAGGATGCACAGCGCTGATGTGCGTGGGTCCTGATTCTGCCCAGTGTCCCTGTGTCAGCTGTGAGCACGGTTCTTGCAGGATGCACAGCGCTGATGTGCGTGGGTCCTGATTCTGCCCAGTGTCCCTGTGTCAGCTGTGAGCACGGTTCTTGCAGGATGCACAGCGCTGATGTGCGTGGGTCCTGATTCTGCCCAGTGTCCCTGTGTCAGCTGTGAGCATGGTTCTTGCAGGATGCACAGCGCTGATGTGCATGGGTCTTGATTCTGCCCAGTGTCCCTGTGGGATCCATGCCCATGCTTTGGATGCATTGAGGATGCTGCAGTTTAGAATGTGCTGAAGACAGGGCCAGCCGACCGGCACAGACAGACGCACACATGCTGGCCAGTCGCTGGGTACCACGCTTTGCAGCGATGTTGTCCCCCACCCCGACCCAGCCTGGTGGTCACCTTGTTCCCATCCAACAGTGACCTGGATTCCAGGGTCAGGAGTCAGCGGGGGTGGTTCAGTCACTCGGTCGTGTCCGTCTCTTGTGATCCCATGGACTATAACCTACCAGGCTCCTCTGTCCATGAGATTCTCCAGGCAAGAGTACTGGAGTGGGTTGCCATTTCCTTCTCCAGGGCATTTCCCGACCCAGGAATCGAAGCCGCTGCTCCTGCATTGCAGGCAGATTCTTTACCCAACGAGCTACAAGGGGAGCCCCAGGAGTCAGTACTTCTCCCAGTTTGGAATCAGAAGAGAAGTCAGAGTAATTCAATGAGAGTGCTCATTTAGAGTGCTTACATCAAAATTAAGAAGGAGTTAATTCCATTCCACTACCCTTAGATTGTTCAAAAGAAAATCTCAGAGCTGTGAATACGGAACAAATCCCCTTTGTAAGTCGCAGCTGTGAGTCAAGATTTCATGTTTAAATATTTGCAACAATAAGGCTCAAAGGTTGGAGCAAACAGGTTTACATGACCCGTTGATCGAGGTGCTGAGCTGTGTGTGGAAGGGCTGTCTCCCACTTGAACACGTAGCCACCACTCGTACTCTGCATCGTCTGCATTTGCTGGATGTGTGGGGGTAGCTGATTGCTGGAGTCCCAGAACTGAGATCCCACCAGTGGGGACGCTGGGTCCCTGTGCACCCTCGCTCCCCACAGTGGCTGCTCAGGGACCCTCCTCCAGGTGGGGACCCTCCTCCATTGCCTTCTCCAGCGAAGCAACCAGCTTGTCCGCTCGAGGGACCCACTGGGGCTGGAGTTTCCCCCCGCCTGCTTCCTAAGGCAGGGCCAGCAACAGCAGCCCCCCCGTCCCAGGGCCGTGGGAAGGAAGGTTGGGTGCCCCCCTCACTTGAGTGTCACATCCCCTCTCACATGCACAAGGGCCTCATGTGGGTGTCCCGTAGGATGGGGAGCCCCCCTCATGCTGAGGGCAGATGCTGGGTCACTTGAGACAATGTTGGCAAGAATTCCATCGTCCACCTCCAAGACTGGCACAGGGATCCTCTCGCTTCGAGAAGGACCAAGGATTTGATGTGGGAGCTTACTTATCACTCACTGAATGTCCAGGACCCTGAATTTGTGCATCTTAAATGATGTCTTTATATTAACCGTCTGTGTGCAGGCATCCTGCCGGATAAAGAAGGGCAGGGACCATGAGGACAAGGCGTGGTTTCTGTGTTTGAGAACCCGAGGCTACAGGCTGAAACAGCAAATAGGGAAACGGCAGTAGACAGGGAGGTGCCCTGGATTAAGGGTCTGATGTGGAGAAAGGTACGGTGGGGTTTGCATCTGTGCAAGGAAGACAGGACAGAGGGAGATAAACACGGATGAGGCATCACCCAGAGGAAAACTAAGGTGGCGGGCACATTCTGTCTCTGTGGTTATAAGGAGGCTGTTAGAATACTCCTGCGGAATAAGCAGTGGGATCCATGTGGTAGAAGTGAGGAAAGTGTTTCAGAATCTTTTAACAGAGTCCACACTTAAGGCTATTAAAACATGTCACTGATGCATGAAAATCAGAAGCGCTGTTCCTGTACACCCTCCTTCATCTCACTCGGAATTCGCTGAAGTGAGATTGGCAAAGCCACGCATATAAACATATATTTAATACCCCTCCATAGAAGAATAGATGTGCATGAGTGTGTGTGTCCACGGGGATGTACAGCCGGTGAGAGGAGACACTCTAACCTGGTGACCCAGCCCATCCCCAGGATTCCTATGGAAACTGTACCTGCCTGGTAATTATTATTCTAACCCTATTAGCATAATGATAGCCCACTTCCCTGGTGCTGCATTTTTATCCACCATCTCCCAGAGGTCTTTAAGCTTGTTAATAATCATTACAGATAGCCAATGAAGTGAATCACAGCTAAAATGAACTCACCTGAACTAAAGAGATTAACCCTACTCAGGCCTGAAGTGCCCCATAAGTATTCATCAACAGTCTCTCCCTATCAGCAAATAAATAATAAAGAGAGTTATGGGGAAATTACCCCGCCTGGGAACACATATTTTTGCTCCAGTGAGTGACTCCCTCCAAGTGGTTCCAGCTTTAATTAACTGCCGGACGCATCTGAGCCGTTTTCAGATGCGATATCCTACAGAGGTGGTGGGGGTTTCTTGGCGCCTCAGCGTTTTATAAGATGCTAAGATAAATCCGTCGCTGATACGATGCTACATGAAACAGATACTCAAGCAGCGGATCACCAAAAGAAAACGAAACTGACCTTAGGATGTAGTGTGATTTGCTTTCTTCCCATCCCCCCTCTTTTTCCCTTTTATAATTCCAAATCAGGTTTTTCTCAGACACAAAAATGTTTCTGATTCTTTGTCCCAGTTTGCTGTATGCTTTGGGCTGGCTCTCAGTCACTCTGAGCTTCCCATCACGTAGACAAGATGAGCCATGCTGCCCGCAGAAGTCACACGATGGACAGGGCCGTGTCTGTGCCCAGGCAGGGGCAGAGACCAGTAGTGGTCCTAAAATTCATCCTGAGAACTCTGAAGTCCTGTAAGCGTACCAGCTGGTCACCCTTCCGGTGAGCTCAGCCTCTCGAGAATAAAGCTTCTTTCCCAGTCTGTGCGAGTTCTCATCTTTATTCCTTAATTATGAAGAGCTCATCAAAGCATAATAAATACCCTTTTCAAAACTGCAAGAAATTGCATGATACTTTGTTTATTAGAAAAGCGCTACAAGTCAGTGCCAGGAAATTTCCATAACACAGATGAGAAAGGGAAAAAGAGCAAGAGGGGGAGGAGGAAGGAAAAGAAAAGAAAATACAAAGAGACACAAAGCCCAGACCGTTGGCCCCGTCGCCATATTTCCCCACATTTTAGCGTCTATACCACGGTCGATCTTACAGAAGATCAGTCCTGAATACTCATTGGAAGGACTGATGCCAAAGCTGAAACTCTAATACTTTGGCCACCTGATGTGAAGAGCTGACTCATTTGAAAAGACCCTGATGCTGGGAAAGATTGAGGGCAGAGGAGAAGGAGACGACAGAGAGTGAGATGTTTGGATGGTATCACCGACTCAACAGACATGAGTTTGGGTGAACTCTGGGGGATGGTGAAGGACAGGGAAGCCTGGCGTGCTGCGGTTCATGGGGTCGCAAAGAACTGGGCACGACTGAATGTCTGAATAACAACAGCAGACTTTCTCTCCCTCACCCACTGAATCTTCCTCTTGAAGGAGTTGGGGAGCCACAAATTGCCTCTCGACGGTTCTCCTCCCAGGGAAGTTCTTTGGGGAGAGGGGGCGGGTCAGCTGAGGGTCTCCCTTGTTGAGGTTCCCATGTGGGCCACAGTGGACTCGGGCCAGACTCAGCATCCCCTCATGCCCCCCGGGGGCTCCGGGCCCTCTCCCCCTTCCGGGGGAGGCCGTGCTCCACTGCTCAAGCTGGGCTGACACCATCACTCAGTGCGTGCACACACACGCACACACACAGTTTCCTTACAGAACTCATCGCATCCCCTTCACCATTCCACGTCTGGACACTTGGCCTTTTTACCGCCAACCCACTCCCGCGGCCTCTAACCAACCCCGAACGCGTGACATTCTTATGACTGTTCAGTAACGCCTTATTGCTCTTGTTGTATCCCACCCTGCTTGTCTGGTGAATCAGAATCTTTTTGAACATAAACTCAACTTCTGTTGAGGATATAGCAGCCTGGTGTTCTATACTCCATGGGGTCACAAAGAGTTGGACACGAGTGAGCGATGGAACTGAACGGACACATCCCTAATCAAAACTATTATTTACGCTCAAATGTCACTGGTAGGGGCGAGTGTGCAGTTGAAATGCCCTTTGAACTTTCCTTATATCATGGGACTTTTCAGTAAAGCCCTATGTCTCCTGTTAAATCCACATCCCCTTTGTGTTGCTTGTGGTCTCACAGCCCGCAGATGTTGACTTGTGTGGGTGGGATTATATGTTCAAATCCCTGTATAATCCATTTTATTATTCATCATATTATTTCAGGCCATTTTTTATAGCATGACAGGATGGTTTGATTTTTTTTAATCCACATTACTAAAAGGGCAGAAGCTATCCAGGCTTGAGATCAACTGCAAAGAGGACCCACCTTGCTGGACCTTCTCAGGCTGCTTAGTTTGCAGATAACGGCCGAGTAACAGGGCATCCAGGGGGAACCACCAGCATCCAGGTAGAAGCTGGGTGGGCAGGTCCAGGTAAGGGTCAGGAAGGACTGCTGTTGACACTACGTGCTCTTTGGCATGAGTGTTTGTTCCTCAACATGACCCCACTCTTCCTGGGCAGGGTCTGAGGAGCCGTGAGCACCTTTTTGGTTGATCAGAGGTTCAGCTTGTTTCAACTATGTGGAAATATAACTTTCATCATGTTACTAAGTCAGGGGGATGAAAAAGCAAAAATCCTCAAGTGTAGAGCATGCTTTCTTTTGTTGGGCAACGGTCGATTAACGCAGCTGTAGACACACACAGGTGTGCACACCCGTGTGTGCAAGCAAACACACTCGTACAATCCAGGACCACCCTGACCTCAGAATCTTGATTTTAAACACTATTTGAGGCCACTGGATTCTGGCTTTCCAGCAGCAGCTTGATTTAAACCTGGCTCAGATTGCCATATAGGATATCACAGGCTCAGTGGTTTAAACAATAAGCGTTCATTTCTCACTGTCCGACGGTCTGGGATGTCCAAGGTCAAGATGTCAACAGATTCAACAGGCCTGGTTCCTGATGAGGACCCTCTTGCTGGTTTGCTGGCCAGCCTCTCTCTCTGGGGGGGATTTGAGATGTTCCCTGCAGTCAGGTGTGAGTAGGGTGCTGTTAACTGCTGTTCCCTCAGAGCGGTGAACCTTGTCTGTTCATCCATTCTCCTGGTGATGTTATGCCTGAGGCTTCTACAAACACTCTTACACAAGCCATTTTGTAGTTATGCTTTCAATTCTTTTGAGTAATTACCACAAAGTGAAATTTTGGGGTCATCGATGGTGGATGTGGATATAATTTTAGAGGAAAACTATTTTCCAAAGAGGTTGAAGCATTTTACAGTCTCGATAATCCCAGCTTCTTCACAACTCCTCAAATCTGCTACTGTAAGCATGAGTTTTACAAAGTGCAATAGAAACATAGATGATATAGACACAGTGAGTGGTAAAGATAGACAGACAGACAATAGATAGATAAAGGATGGATGATGGATGATGATAAACAGATGGATGAATGGATACGTAGATAGACTGATAGACAAGAGATAGGCAGGCGGTGGTAGATAACGGATGGATAGACATTAACAGATGATAGATGATGAATGGAGGCAGTGGTAGATAATGGATGGATAGACATTAACAGATGATAGATGATGAATGGATAGGTAGAGCGAGCCAGAGGAGAAGCAGAAACAGCACCTGGGGTTGGAGAGAGACGCCTCTGGGTCTGGTCCTTCACTCGTCTTGCCAGCCATGAATCAGGTGACTCTGGGCATCTCCTCCACTCCTCTGAGAGCATGAGCTCCTGGTCTCTAGACGTGCCATCATCACACCTGTCCCTCCTCCCTCTGTCGGGTCCCCCTCCCCCTCCTGGCAGTGCCTGGGCACATCTCCGTCTGTGAAGTGCTCATGCTCACTCCTTTCTGTCAGATCTCCCTGCCCGCTGGGACCTGGTGGCTCCCATCCTCTGCTCCCAGAACACCATGCACAGACTCTCAGGGAACAGGCGGCGCATCTCCATTGGCTTTCCTGCCCCCCGATCCCCTCACTCCCCTAAAGAGTGCTCCCAAACTCAGACCCCCTTCCTACCTTCTCTCACCTGCTGTAGGGCCTGAAGCCCTACAGAGCTCAGGCACGGAAACACAGACCTCTCCTGAAGCGTCGTGGTTCAAAGGACGCTCTCTTCCTGCACTAAACTCTGTTGGGCTAAAAATGTTTTTCCAGTGCCTCTCAGAGGGTTGTTGAAATAGTTAGATGATGCAATTTGTATGACAGCATTTTATACACTGATAAAATACGTTATATGATGCTACTGTTGAAAAGCGAAAGCCGCTCCATCTCGTGCGACTCTTTGTGGCCCCACGGACTACACAGTCCATGGGATCCTCCAGGCCAGAATACTGGAGTGGGTAGCTGTTCCCTTCTCCAGGGGCTCTTCCCAACACAGGAATTGAACCCAGGTCTCCCACATTGCAGGTGGATTCTTTACCAGCTGAGCCCCCAGAGAAGCCCAAGAATACTGGAGTGGGCAGCCTATCCCTTCTCCAGAGGATCTCCATGACCCAGGAATCGAACCAGTATCTTCTGCATTGCAGGCAGATTCTTTATCAACTGAGCTATCAGGGAAGCCCTGATAAATGATACTAATAAACCAGTCAGAAACAGAATCCACTCTACTTTTAGACATTTTCCGGGTGAGTTACTTCACAGTGATTCTGCCATCTGTGCTGGCTTGACTGTTATACCAGTGACTTCTGGGTTACAATTCACAGGGTACCTCTCCTCCATCTGTGGCCTACCTTGGGGTCTTCAAGGACTCATCTTCTCCCATCCTGATGTCCCTCAGCACAGTTTGGGGCCCTCTGTAACGCTCCCTTAACTCTGAGCATCAGTGCCTCCTAAGCACCTCCCAACAGCAACTTGTCCTCTGAGCACTGGCCACTTGGCTGTTCAATCAAGAAGGCTACGGACATTCAGCTGCTCCTCCCCGTCTCTCAGAGGCCTAGCGATGGCCCTAGCAAGGGCCGTCATCCTCCCAGGAATGTGCCTTCCCAGCACCTATTTTCCAGTTCATCACCAGAACCCTGGTTCAGCTCTGCAGCAACTCATACCTGCTCTTTTTCTGGACATAAATAATAACGTTACTCAGACTGTTCTTTAGTGAGTCACCCTCCAAATCAACACATGGCCTTACCTTCGCCCAGCGAGTCCCCCATCTGCCTCCCAGTCTTTGGCTATGGCCTCATATTTACCTTCTGGACTTTTCTGAGCACAGTAGGTCCCTTCCTTCCACCTCAGGCACCTGAGACATTCCTACATCAAAGTGAGTTCTGTTCTTTCTCCCCGAGCTCCTTTTGTCCATCTTTGCTCAGCAATCATCTGTTAAACAGATGAGATTACTGAAATATAGCAAGAAAATTGTAGTTGAATTTTGGTCTTTTTTTTTACCACTAGCCTTATTTCTTGGCAATGTTGGAAGGGTGGTCCCTCCCAGGCATTTGCAAATCTCCTCTTGGAATTTGTCTGCTGTAACTTCCAGGAGCCCCAAACTGGGCTCCAACCAACTGTGGCATTCCTCAAGTCATAAAGAAAGCTGAGAACCAAAGAACTGATGCTTATAAGCCGTGGTGTTGGAAGAGGAGAGTCCCTTGAACGCAAGGAGATCAAACCAGTCAATCCTAAAGGAATTCAACCGTGAATATTCATTGGAAGGACTGAAGCTGAAGCTGAAACTCCAATACCTTGACCACCTGATGAGAAGAGCTAACTAATTGGAAAAGACCCTGATGCTGGGAAAGACTGAGGGCAGGAGGAGAAGGGGGCTACAGAGCATGAGACGGCTGGACGGCATCACGGACTCGATGGACATGAGAGTGAGCAAACTCCGGGAGATGGTGAAGGACAGGGAAGAAGGACATGCTGCAGTCCAGAGGGCTGCCAAGAGTCGGGCATGACCTAGTGACTGAGCAACAACGACAAATTCAAGTAAGGACGCTTCCAAGGACAAGTGGCAGACGTGCACCCAGACTCAGAGCAAGAAGTTAAAGCAACACCACAGCCATGGCTAAATTAGAAAGAAAGGCAATAGCTATTTGTTAGCTCTGCCCCAACTGTTGATTCGCACACAAAATGCTTTTTAAATGTGTTCTTATTTTTTAAAGATTTTTTTTGATATAGACCACTTTTAAAGTCTTTATTGAATTGGTTACAATATTGTTTCTGTTTTGTGATTTTGGGGGCTTTTGGACCCCAAGACATGTGGGATCTTAGCTTCCTGACCAGGGACCATTCCTGAACCCCCTGCGCTGGGAGGTGACGTCTTACTACTGCAGGCTCAGGAAGTCCCACGGTGTGTTGGTTTGTTTATTTGTTTTTTAAATTAACAATCAACAATCAAGGCATAGGAATTGTACCTCTCCTCACTCGTAGATGGGCTTCCCTTGTGGCTCAGCTGGTAAAGAATCCGCCTGCAATGAAGACACCGGTCAGCCAAGGGCACTGCACATACACAAGGCACCCGCCTTACCAACAGAAGCACAGGAGTCAGGGCCTCTGCTTGGACAGTGAGGTGCTGAGACAGCATGAGCTCTGATCTGCTGCGTGGACAGGGAGGGAGGGAGAGAGGGAGGGAGGGAGAGAGGGAGGGAGGGAGAGAGGGAGGGAGGGAGAGAGGGAGGGAGGGACGTGTACGTGGTGTGGACATGGTGCCCCTGGACCTGCAGGTGGAGACAGCAGGGCCACCGGGGCAGGCGGGAGGCGGCGCTGGCCGGTCACGTGTCATCAGGGGAACCGGACCACGGGGCACGGAAGCATATGCAGGTAGGTAGGCAGGTAGGTAGGCAGGTACAGGCAGGAAGCCACCCCGTCCCTGAGACCATGAAGGAAGCAGCTCTGGAGGGCTAACATGGTTGACCCCAGCTCTGCTCCACCCACAGGAAGGAGCTACACGTAAGCCATTTTCACTGAGGTGTGTGCGCTCAGGCGCTCAGTTGTGTCCAGTGCTTTGCGACCCATGGACAGAAGCCCAGGAGGCTCCTCTGTCCATGGGATTCTCCAGGCAAGAATATTGGAATGGGTTGCCATTTCCTTCTCCAGGGGATCTTCCCGACCCAGGGATGGAACCTGTGTCTCTTGTGTCTCCTGTGTTGGCAGGCAGATTCGTTACTACTGCGACACATTTTCACCGATAACGCCAAACATTTCCAACAGGGTCACACACGTGCTGTGTGGTTATTGAGGCCATAGCCGGGCTTCTGCCTGGAGATTCTGGGGTCCCTGGTTATACACTTCATACACATAGCAAACAGATTAAAGAAAATGTTTTCAGTTCTTGGGGTAGCTTTCCAACAGGAAAAGTAGACGGCATGCAGTTTTTTGCCCCCCCATTTTGTTTATATGGTAGCTTTTGCACTTTCCAACGTGAACTAACATTTTCATTAGTTATTACTGCTCGTAAACGACATGGAGGGCCTCCCTCGTGGCTCAGATGGTAAAGAATCTGCCTGCAATGCAGAAAACCCAGGTTCAATCCCTGGGTTGGGAAGATCCCCTGGAGAAGGGAATGGCCACACAGTCCAGTACTCTTGCCTGGAAAATTCCATGGACAGAGGACCCTTATAGGCTACAGTCCATGGGGTCACAAAGGGTTAGACACAACTGAGCAACTAATTCTAACTAAAATGACTTGGAAAGCAGAATACTCTCCAGAAGGGAAAGAAACCATGGAATCTTGAAAGCATTTTGTGAGCCGAGATGTCACATATTTCCATTAGAGGCGAGGTCTGCATTCCAGGAGCAGTGTTGGTCACACCTGCAGGGGGCAGAGGGAAACGGAGATCCATTTCAGCCACTGTGACTCAGCGTTTTTACAGACTTCTTTGTATCTGATCTTGTGAACATTGTGGGGGTGAATAATCTTAGAACTTACAGAAAAGTTGCAAAGACAGTTCAGGGAGTTCCCATACACCCTTCACCCAGGTTCCGCTGAAGTCAGCGTCTTCAATAACTAGGGGGCATTTGCCAAAACTAAGTAATTAATGCGGCAACACTGTCAGTCAAAAACAGGCTTTAGTGGATTTTGCCAGCTTCTCCATCAACGTCCTTTTTCTGACCCGGGATCCAGTCCAGGAGCATTTAGTCGGAGGTCTCCAAGGGCTCCTACAACCTGGGACAGCTTCTCAGACTTTTTTCATGACTTGGACAGTTTGAAGGGTTTCACGCAGATATTCTGTAGAATGTGCCTCTATCTGAGTTGTTTGAGGTTGTGTCCTGATTAGTCTGGGGTTGTAGGTTCTAGAGAGGAAGAGTCTACCGTAGCATCACATATCAGGGGCCTGCGACATCCACGCGATACCAGAGGGGATGCCTGCCTGGACCTGTGGGCTCGGGTGCCTCCTCTGTAGAGGTGCTGGGCTTCCCCCTCAAGACTCCTGGTCTGGAAAGGAGGCACAAATTCCTGCTCAATCTCCAGGGGGAGCCATGGCAGGGGAAGGGTTAGGTCCACTTCCTGGAGGGGGATATTTATGTACATGATTTGGAATTCCTCTGTAAAGACATGCCCCTCCTTTTTCTTTCATTGTAAAATATATTCTTAGATCTAGTCTCCTTATTTAATAGATCAGTAAAATAAACATCTTCTACACATGCTCTTAAGAAAAATTGTTTCCTTCTCCAGGGGATCCTGACTCAGGGATCAAACCCTCATCTCCTGCTCTGATAGGTGGATTCTTTACCACTGAGCCACCAGGGAAGCCCTTAGGGAAAGTGAGAGAAACCTGACTCACTAGCGGAGAGGAGCAGCGCCTTGCACACGGGCAGGCTGCCGTCTGCGTGCTCCCTCGTCCCGGTTCCCCGCCAAGCACGCAGACGCGCTGGGCCTTCAGATGCCACGTCTCTGATGAACGCTTCGCTCAGAGTGAAGGGTCATGGTCTTCTCCGTCGGAAAGTTGCTTTATAAGCCTGGGAAATCCCTTTTGGTTCTGAAATGCTTGTTTTCCTTTGTGACCCCCCGCCCTGAAAGGCAGCAACCTGCTCTCGCTTCCGGTTTACCTTGACCAGAGTGAGTCGGCTGCAGGAACCTCGACTTGAAATGAAAGTCCTGTCACTGAGGTCCTATGTCACAGCTCGAGGGTCTGGCTGAGCGTTCACATCAGCCAGTTACGTCTGTTTGGAGGTCAGCACAGCTGCACAGCCCCCCAGCCGGGAGGTGGATTCTGGAGTGTTCTTTGAGAGGCGTCAATGAAGCAGAAGTGTGCGAAGCGTGGATCCTGGTACGGGTGATATTTTAAACAATTACAGATGGTGCGGGGCCGGCTGTAACTGACGGCAGCGTCAGCCCCAGAAAGGCCTTGACAAGCTCCATCCTCCTATGATTAATTACGGCGCGCTGTCTCGGGCACTCCGATTTCCTCCCTTGCAGCTCGCAGCCCCAGTGAAATCTGTAGCTCGTATTACACCACACAACACAGGAAATGTCTTTTCATTGCCCCATCCAAGGACCACTTGCGCCTGGGGAAGTTGCTAGGCAGGTCTCCCTCTGACAGTTTGGACCTAGAGATGACTTGACACGGGGAACCCTGAAGGGACGCAAAATAGGGGCAGCCCCTCTTTTATTTACTTCTCCGAAGTGGATGATGACTTACAAGTCGAGTCAGGCCGACGGCTGTCCAACGACAGCACTGCCTCTCAGGAGAAGAGGCGCCTGAAACAGCGGTGGCTTCAAGGATGAAAACTGCAGATACATCCTGCCTCTGCTCACCCGCCCTCGTTTCACCGAGGCTGTGAGACAGACAACATGGACTCGTACCGTCAGCCCATGGAGACACTGCTTTCTGTACATCATTCATTTTCTCCCCCACGCTGTGAGAAGCCTGGCGTCTCCCCAGCCTGTTTCCATGAGGGATATCAGGCCAAGGGCTCCAGCCACTCCTCCGAGAGTCTGGCTGGTGGTCAGCTGCACGGGGAGCCCAGTGGTCAGCAGATTTCTCCACTTGAGAAAATGAACATGGAGACTTCAGACCTCAGCCTTTGGGTACAACTTTGTGAACATTTTAATAGGTGTGGCTTCTAAGGCAAGTTGTCTTGTTGCTATTATTTATAACTTTCCACGCAGTTATACAGCCGCCAGATCCCCAACACCTGCACTCTGGAAATGATGATGTCATGAGGACTGCTGGTGTCATCAGAGACCAGACAAGGCCAGATACCACCAGCGAGATGGTGAGGGCCACGGGGGAGATGGTGGGGACCACGGGGGAGGTGGTGGGGACCACGGGGAGATGGTGGGGACCACGGGGAGATGGTGGGGACCACGGGGGAGATGGTGGGGACCACGGGGAGGTGGTGGGGATCATCGGTGGGGATGATGGGGACCATCGGTGGGGATGAAGGGGAACACAGGAAGAAGGTGGGGACCACGGAGAGATGGTGAGGATCACAGGGAGATGGTGGGGACCACAGGGGAGATGTTGGAGACCACAGGGAGATGGTGGGGACCACGGGGAGATGGTGGGGACCATCAGTGGGGATGGTGGGGACAATCGGTGGGGATGAAGGGGAACACAGGAAGAAGGTGGGGACCACGGAGAGAGAGTGGGGATCACAGGGAGATGGTGGGGACCACGGGGGAGATGATGAGGACCACATGGGAGCCAGCTGAGCCAGCAGCTGGAGGAGCGTGCAGAAATCCAGAAGACACAGTCCTTTAAGTGCAAGGTTCACGTAAAGAATATTAGAAACACGAACAGCGCACTCTCCAGTGTCGCTGCTGATGCTAAAACAGGACCACCTGGAGGAGCAGCGCTGTCCCAGGGACAGTGGAAGCACAGAAGGGGACAGGGCGTGCGCTCAGCCGCAGTCGGCATCTTGCACTGGCTTCGGGGTTGTCCCCCTGCTTCCTTCCTGCCGCACCAGGTGGCATCCTGGACTTCTCTCACCCACAGGAACCTGCAGGGCTCCCATTGTTTTGCTACACTTTGGGGCTACCCAGCTGAGCAGGGATGGGAATCTTCGGGTGCACGAGCCCTAAGCTGGTAGTAACTGCACTTCCCTTACTCTCTGAGTGAGAATGTGAGACTGGTGGTCAGCCCCAGCGCGAGCACAGGCCTGGGGCAGTGGCCTGGCCTGGGCGGACCTGTCTATATCTGGCCTTTCCTGGTATGGCTGGCATTTCCTCCAAGTGCAGCCACACACACCACAGTGAAGAGTCAGCTGGAAAGACCACAGACCCAGGATCCTCTTAGGGTAGAAAAGCCAGCCAGATGCCCAGGGGGAGGCAGTGGGCCCCAGCTCCATGGGGAGGACACACAATCCCGTCAGATCAATGCCCTTACGTATCAACACCACAGACCCGCAGAAAGGGAGAAAGGGTGCAATTCAAATAACCAAAGTGAGAAAAGGAAAGATATTCACTCTCTCTTACCAGGGAAGCAAATTACCGTCTCACAGATTTACAAATATTCAAACACCAAGACCAACTTGGAGGCCAGGTCAAGGTTGCTGTCCCAAGGGCTCCTCCCGGGGAAGGGGGCAGGGGGCTCGGAGACCCCAGGGGGTTGCAGGGCCCAGGCCTCCCTCCAGGACGTGGGCTCCTCAACCGTCTGTGGTGAAGTGAAGTGACACGCGTCCCCAGAGCTCCGCTGACACCTTTAGTCTAGACGGCCTGGGCCACTGGGGAGTCTCCACTTTTATTATTTTGAGGAAATGCATTCTTGGTGAGGAAAGTCATTTTTGATCAAACTCTAACGTCAAATTCTCCATGGCTCCTTGGTTCTGAACAGCAAGAGTCCTGTTTCCTTTCTCTGACAATTAGCATGCAGGCTTTTACATCAGGGTCCCCAGTGTCCCCCGGGCAGTGGCCAGGAAGCCTGAAGCTGCCGGCCTGTCTGAGCCGGGGGCCAGCCCTGGATGCCGCGCACCCCGCAACCCCTCCTGAGCATCCCCGGGACCGGAGAGCAAGCTTGGCCCCGAGAATCTCGCTGGGATGCGGGGCGTCCTGGGCCGGCCTGGGCCACCTCGTCAGGAAGCTGCCAGGAAGGCCGGCCCCCAGGAGCTCCGACAAGGAGCCTTCCAGAGCCGCGCAAAGAAAACAGGCACTTTCTTGGCTCTCCTCCCGCTCTGGTGCAGGATGACCGGCTTTGACCGGACTGTGCGATTCTCCATCTGGGTTTTGCAGCTTGGTTTTATCGTTCTGAGCAAGGTGGGGAACGGAACTCATATGTTGCAGACCACAGACCCCAAGTCCCGCCTAGCAGCCCCACGTGCCGGAGGCAAGGGTTCTGGCCACTGTGTGCCATGAAGGGTGCTGAGGGCAGGGGAGCCGTCTGCACACCTGGCACCACTGTTTGCACCCTGACTCGTGAGAAGGGAGAATTCTGAGACAGCTTGGAGGACGGGTCTTCAGCCTCCAGATCTTGGTTCCTCTACCATGAGCCCCCGGCCCATATGGGACCCTCTGCTTCAAAGGCACCACGGTGTTGAAGCGATTGCTGGGTGGAACAAATATTTTCAGTATGTTTTACTGGAACTAAAGACAACTCATACTCCTACGAGTCAGAAACCTTGAACTGACTCAGTTCATTTGACACGCCAGGAAGGAAATGAATTTGCAAATAATAAGACACTCAAACAGTTAATATCCTGAATCTGTGAAGGACTTAAGAATAAATAGTGAAAGCACACGGCCGAACAGGAAAACAGACAAAAAAAACACACGCAGACGGTCCACGACAAAGAACCATAAGCTTCAACAAAACGTGCAAAGAAATCGCTCTGCCCTAGTGACCAGACTTCAAGTTTTGTACATTTAGTCAGAGACAAGCATTTTTCAGCCGTCCGTCTAGCAAAGGTTTAAGAAGTGATCTTATCTATCACGGTGAAATGGGTGCGAACGAAATCATTTGCATACACTCGGTGAGAACATATGTTGGTACAAGGTTTTTGGAGAGGAATTTGACAACCGATTTTTCCAAAGCCTTAAAGATTTGCAAATCCAGCAATAGCTACATTTCTAGGAATTCACCCAAAAAAATCACTGGACAAGTGTGCAAAAGTTTGTGCTTAAGAATGTTCATTTTAGCAACATTTGTAATAATGACAAATTAGGTTTGACACCCCAAAATAGGGGTTTGTTTAAATGAAGTATAGGATAGCATTTTAATAGAATTCAGTGTGTGTGTGTGTGTGTGTGTTGACTGCACAGAGCAGCACATGGGATCTTGAGTTTCCAGAACCAAAGACTGAACCTGAGCCCCCTTCAGTGGAAGCTTGGAGTCTTAACCACTGGAGCACCAGGGAAATTCAGTGTGGTCTTTAAAATAAAAGTTGAAGATCTCTATTTCCAAAGGTTCTTAATATACTGTCATGTTAAAAGTGACAAAACAGTGTGACACGGTGTGGATAAGAATAGACAGACATAGAAGACACAGTCTGAAGGAAACCTGACGCAGTTTAGGAGGCTGCTCTGCGGGCTATCAGGTTGGAGATGCTTCTTTGTTGTCTCTGTTGTGAATTCTCTTTGTTTACAAAGGACGCTGCTTTCAGAGTCAAGAAAAGTTGTTGTTTCAATTTTCCGAAAGGTGGACTGCCTATTTTTGGCTCTTGAGAACTTGACAATGACCAGGAATTATGTCTCTTGGCCAACGTGGAAGCTTCTTTCCACTTTTCTAGAGAGCTGTTTGCAATCAGTGCTGGCACCTCCTCGCTTCTTTTTTCAAGAGCTCTTGAACCCAGGCTGCTTGCATTCCCATCACCTTACGGAACATCTCGCTTTGGGTTGCTATTTATGGACACAGACCATTTTTCTCTGGTTCTCTTCATTTTTCTTTTCTTCTACGGGGCGGAATGTGGAATGCATTTTATCTTTCTTTTAACCAGTAATAATACGTTCTATCTTATGGTAGTAAATCCCTTTTAAGTGTTCCATTCTTAAAAAGCCACCAAATGTTTCTATAAATATCTGCAGTGTTTTATTTCCCTTCTGAAAACTTTTTTTTCATAAATGGTTTTAATAACTAACCCTTTTAAGCTTTGACGCACATAAAATCTTACCTGACTCTGATATATTACGCTTATTCTTCTAAGTCTTTTAAGGGACGCACAATGGATAATGTCAGCGTGTCCTTGACCTCAGCTCCTGAGACTGCCGTCTTCACCCCACGTCCCCCAGAGTGCTCTCTGTGTTCCAGGACCCAGTGTGCGATCCCGGGGTGCAGTCGAGCTCACACCCCACTTCCCCCAGAGTGCTTTCCGTGTTCCAGGACCCAGTGTGCGATCCCGGGGTGCAGTCGAGCTCACACCCCACTTCCCCCAGAGTGCTCTCCGTGTTCCAGGACCCAGTGTGTGATCCCGGGGTGCAGTCGAGCTCACACCCCACTTCCCCCAGAGTGCTCTCTGTGTTCCAGGACCCAGTGTGCGATCCCGGGGTGCAGTCGAGCTCACACCCCACTTCCCCCAGAGTGCTTTCCGTGTTCCAGGACCCAGTGTGCGATCCCGGGGCGCAGTCGAGCTCACACCCTGTTACTGGGTGGACTGTGTTTCCTACCCGCCTGCCCCTGCCCCCAGGTTCATATGCCGAAGTCGCCCACTGAATGGAGATTTGCTCTGGTGGCCTGCGCAGACTGACACACCTGCCTCTCCTGCTCCTGACATAACCTGAGAGCCCTGGTCAGTAATTTGTAGAATGGCCCTCGGCTGGTGTTTATCCAACAGTTTCCCATAGTTACAATGATGCCATGAATTTGGAGCAAAAATAACGCAGGCACCAGGCTCAGCCTCCTCACCAGGACACCCCAGGGGCTCCTGGTGTTGGTACACACACCACTGTGACGCTCCGGGTGTCACGTCCGTACCTCTGTGAATAGTGTAGCGTTGCCACAACCCTGGCTGTGATGACCATGACTGCATAAGAGGTTCACAGCCAGAGCAGCTGCCTGAGACGTATCCAGAACTCTGCACCAGCTGTATAGCTTCCCCGGAAGTCTGATATTAGTTCCAAACAGCAAGTGAGAAAGCAGTACGCTTGTGTTTGTCACGGAAGCTTCTGCAAAGAGTCCATGCTCCTCTCAAGAAGTCTTGTCCACACAGACATCTCCAAATCCAGGAACTAAGGGGGTTGGATGGACAAGGTTGAGGAAGGCATCTGCAACGCGGCGGCAGAGGGGCCAGCGCACAGGGTACCGGAAGGAGGTGACACGGGCGTGCAGGGCCAGAGACACTGGGCAGGACTGTCTTCTCAGAGCGGGAACCTGAGTCCCTGCTGTAGTTGTTTCGTTTTGTTTTCTTAATTGTATTGAAGTGCAGTTGACTTATATTAATTGCATTGTATTAATTGTGTTGTATTAATTTCTGCTGTAGAGCAAAGTGAATCAGTTATACATATATACACACACACACACATATATATGTTCTTTTTCATATTCTTTCCCATTATGATTTATTAAGGATATTGAACATAATTCTTGTATTATACAGCAGGACTTTGCTATTTACCCATCCTATGCATACTAGTTTATGATGCTGTAGAATTAGAAACACCTAAATCAAATCCCTTTCGATTATACAATGGAAGTAACAAATAGATTCAAGGGATTAGATCTGATAGACAGAATTCCTGAACAACTATGAACGGAGGTTCGTTACATAATACAGGAGACAGTGATCAAAATCATCCCCCAAGAAAAAGAAATGCAAAAAAGCAAAATGGTTGTCTGAGGAGGCCTTACAATAGCTGAGAAAAGAAGAAAAGTGAAAAGCAAAGGAGAAAGAGAAAGATAAACCCATCTGAATGTAGAGTTCCAGAGAATAGCAAGGAGTTAAAAGAAAGCCTTCCTAAGTGAACAATGCAAAGAAATAGAGGAAAGAAATAGAATGGGAAAGACTAGAGATCTCTTCAAGAAAATTAGAGATAGCAAGGGAACATTTCATGCAAAGATGGGCTCCATAAAGGACAGAAATGGTATAAACATAACAGAAACAGCAGATATTAAGAACACGTGGCAAGAATACACAGAAGCACTGCACAAAATAAGATCTTCATGACCCAGATAACCACGACGGTGTGATCAATCACCTAGAGCCAGACATCCTGGAGTGTGGAGTCAAGTGGGCCTTAGAAAGCATCACTATGAACAAAGCTAGTGGAGGTGATGGAATTCCAACTGAGCTACTTAAAATCCTAAAAGACGATGTTATTAAAGTGCTACACTCAATATGCCAGCAAGTTTGGAAAACAGCAATGGCCACAGGACTGGAAAAGATCAGTTTTCATTCCAGTCCCAAAGAAAGGCAACGCCAAGGACTGTTCAAACTACCGCACAGTTTCACTCATTTTACACGCTAGGAAGTTAATGCTCAAAATCCTCCAAGCCAGGCTTCAACAGTACATAAACCAACAACTTCTGAATGTTGGAAGCTGGATTTATAAGAGGCAGGTAAATCAGAGACCAAGTTGCCATCATCTGTTGGATCATAGAAAAAGCAAGAGAATTCCAGAAAAAACACCTACTTCTGCTTCATTGACTATGCTAAAAGCGTTTGACTGTGTGGATCACAATAAACTGTGGAAAATTCTTAAAAAGTTGGGAATACCAGACCACCTTACCTGCCTCCTGAGAAATCTGTATGCAGGTCAAGAAGCAATAGTTAGAACCAGACCTGGAACAACAGGCTGGTTCCAAATTGGGAAAGGAGTACATTAAGACTGCTTGTTTAACTTATGTGCAGAGTGCATCATGAGAAATGCTGGGCTGGATGAAGCTCAAGCTGGAATCATGATTGCTCGGAGAAATAACAATAACCTCAGATATACAGATGATACCACCCTTATGGCAGAAAGCGAAGAGGAACTAAGGAGCCTCTTGATGAAGATGAAAGAGGAGAGTGAAAAAGCTGGCTTAAAACTAAACATTCAAGAAGCTAAGATCATGGCATCCGGTCCCATCACTTCATGGCAAATAGATGGGGAAACAATGGATACGGTGACAGACTCTATTTTCTTGGGCTCCAAAATCACGGTGGATGGTGACTGCAGCCATGAAATTAAAAGATGTTTGCTCCTTGGAAGAAAAGCTATGACAAACCTAGACAGCATATTAAAAAGTAGAGACAATACTTGACCGACAAAGGTCTGTATAATCAAAGCTATGGTTTTTCCAGTTGTCGTGTATGGATGTGAGAGTTGGATCGTAAAGAAGGTTGAGCACCAAAGAATTGATGCTTTTGAACTGTGATGTTGGAGAAGACTCTTGAGAGTCCCTTGAACTGTACGGAGATCCAACCAGTCCATCCTAAAGGAAATCAGTCCTGAATATTCACTGGGAGGACTGATCCTGAAGCTGAAGCTCCAGTATTTTGGCCACCTGAAAGAAGAGATGATTCATTGGAAAAGACCCTGATGCTGGGAAAGATTGAGGGCAAGGGGAGAAGGGAGCAACAGAGGATGACATGGTTGGATGGAATCACCAGACATGAGCAAGCTTTTGGAGATGGTGAAGGACAGACAAGTCTGGAGTGCTGCAGTCCGTGGGGTCACAGAGAGTTGGACACGACTGAGGGATTGAACTGAGTCCTTTTCTTAGTCTTCTTCCATTTGGGTGTGGGGGTCACAGGGCTGTATAGGAAGGCATTCAGGAGCCTCCTGGTAATCTGTGCGTATAACTGTCCATCAGTCCAGCAAGGTGGGCTGTGAACTGGGTTTTTCCTGCCCTTTTGCTGTTGATTTAACTATCACTAACAGGACAAGACTGGAGAAGGAAATGGCAACCCATGGCACGCCTGCTGTGTGTGCCACGGCTGTGCTGGCGTTGTTTCATGACCTTCATCATTATGAGAAAACCACTGTATCATAGAAATGAGTTTCCTCGCTTATCATTCGCTACTGCGATTAAATACTGTGTATGCATGTGTGTGTGTCTGTGTGTGTGAGTGCAAAACAGTGCTCGCTCAGACACTGACTGCTGGATGGATATGTGGACCTGCCTTTGTTAAACAGAACCAGAGTCAGACCACAGTTAGAGCAGTAAAAATAGATTTTCTTCAGGAATTATTGCAATGGGGGAGAGACCTCAGCATAGATCCGAGCTGCCTTCTGAACCCAGGAAGGACAGCTTGGTTTCCAGCCAAGGAGCAGTGTAGGAACAGCCTCTATGAGGAAGCACCAGGGTGACGGGTGGTCCTGAGGGCAAGTGGGTATCAGGGGTCAAAGGTGGGGATTCTGACTTAGCAGGACTCCTATTGGGCTGGGCTGTGAAGGCCCCGGGAGCCTCCTGAAACTGGTGCAGGAAGGGCCTCCGCAAGCCATCAGATGAGCTGAAACTCAGAGGAGCGTGGGGGTTCTCAGTGCTCCAAAACTGACTCTCAGCTCCAGCTGCCATGAACAGGGTGAGGCTTGGGAGAGGGTCACAGCTGCCTGAGGAGTGAGGACTCTCAGGATGACGAGAGGGACAGAAGCGGCCCTGTAGGCACGTGGCCTCCACCTGCCGTGTGGCTGAGGTGGCCCTCGTCCCCATCACCCACGGCCCCCAGTCTTTAGTATGCGCTGAGGATACTGCCCCAGGGAGTCAGGGAGGCTCGGATGGAGAGGAGGTCCCCTAATGTCTGCATCTGTGTCTAGAGACTGAGCTTTAAAAAACAAATCAGGAACAAATTACTCTGCAATTTAAATTTTTGTTTGGCTACTTTATGATTCAAGTAGTATATTATTATTATTATTTTGCTGTTCCAATGAAGAAATAGAGACGTTCATGCTGCTGCTGTGATTTTGGCCACAGAAAGTCATTAAACATATGTGGAGAGCTGTGGGCTTCAGGGAAGAATACAAAGACAGCAGTCTCCCAGGCCAGGGCGGGGCCCCCGAGGTGACTTCCGTGGGGGAGGGGAAACCCGCTCTTACTGTTTTCTGAGCTCTCCACATCCTCAGGTTCACATACAAGTGTTTACACCTGATTATTCACCATAATACCCGTGACTTACCCACTGTTAATGTTATTTTTATATACTCCAGGGACAGGAGGATATACACAAGACTGATGTCACAAGCCTTATCCATTTGGGGGCAGAGCACAAATTTATTTTCAAAAAGGATATTCCAGTTAGTTTTGGCCAAAATGCCTTTGACGTTCCTTGACCCAGGTACCACTTTTTTGATCCCAAAGATGACGGGACAATACCTATATTCATGCTGGAATTAAGAATGAGAATGGCCGTTTCTCATTCATAAGCAACAGAATGATAAAACTGCTTAAAAAATAAAAATGTCCAGTAATAACAGTTCTGGAATGGACAGAAAAAAACGCATGCATGTATGAAAAGGCATTATTTGATTTGAAGGTTTCCTGACAAAACTCCATCCACAGCATTTCTGGCTGTTAACTGCTCACCCGGGTAAGTCTGATTTCCTGGATATGCACGAGTGGGACCACGTTCTGAATATTTTCGCAAAGAGTGACATCATATGTTGTCTTAAATTTTCACCTCTGTTTCAAGTCACTTTTTAAAATATTACAATGTAATATCCATTTGATTTTCACAAATTCCAACCCTAGCAAAGACAGACAAATAGATAATACAGTTTCTATTTAGAATTACTGACAACGTGTTGAAAGCAACGGAACAGAAGAAGCCCAAGAAATGAGAATCTTGTACGTAACATAGGAACCGTATTGAAAGCTAGTATTTTTGAGCATTCCATGTGTGCTGGCACTTCGCTAGGTGAGTTTTATGTACTAGAGCATCTCCTTAAATCTTTACGACACTGAACTTACTATCCCATCTTCCAAGTTCATCCTTCAAAAGGCAGATAAAGTGGGAATTTCACCTCCCAAAATTGTTCCAAAGAAGTAAACCCCCCTGGGTTTTTCTCCTCCACCCACCCCCTCAACTGACTCCTCCTCAAGGGAAGAATTAACTGTCCTAAGATCACTTCATGGGAAATAGATGGGGAAACAGTGGAAACAGTGTCAGACTTTATTTTGGGGGGGCTCCAAAATCACTGCAAATGGTGATTGCAGCCATGAAATTAAAAGACGCTTACTCCTTGGAAGGAAAGTTAGGACCAACCTAGACAGCATATTCAAAAGCAGAGACATTACTTTGCCAACAAAGGTCCATCTAGTCAAGGCTATGGTTTTTCCTGTGGTCATGTATGGATGTGAGAGTTGGACTGTGAAGAAGGCTGAGCACCAAAGAATTGATGCTTTTGACCTGTGGTGTTGGAGAAGGCTCTTGAGAGTCCCTTGGACTGCAAGGAGATCCAACCAGTCCGTTCTAAAGGAGATCAGTCCTGGGTGTTCCTTGGAAGGAATGATGCTGAAACTGAAACTCCAGTACTTTGGCCACCTCATGCGAAAAGTTGACTCATTGGAAAAGATTCTGATGCTGGGAGGGATTGGGGGCAGGAGGAGAAGGCGATGACAGAGGGTGAGATGGCTAGATGGCTTCACCGACTCAATGGACCTGAGTTTGAGTGAACTCCAGGAGTTGGTGATGGACAAGGAGGCCTGGTGTGCTGCAATTCATGGGGTCGCAAACAGTCGGACACGACTGAGTGACTGAACTGAACTGAAGCAAGCAAGTGTCACCTGGTAAGCTGCAGTGAGAACTTCCCATTCTGTGACCTCTCCAAGGGAGTCAAGTCATCAATTACCTGGGAAAACTGAGGCGCCGCTTCCTCTGAGGGCTACACAACTATGTCAGCCTGGCTGAGTCAGGAGTGATCCTGACTGAAGGAAGAGGATCCCCTGGGCAGTCCTGTGCTTAGCAGCACTTTTGAGTGATGTGTCCGTCACTGACTCCAGGCTCTTTCTTCAGCCTTAAAGCTGGGCAAGTACAGGTCTGCAGGCTGCAGCCCAACAGGGCAGACAATTTGCATCGTGTGACGCTCTTCACGGGGGAGTGAAGTGATTTCACGTTCCAGGTTTCGTCCTTGTTCGAACAGATGCCAATCCTGGCATCATGTTGCTGTTGTTTAGTCGCCCAGTCATGTCCGACTCTTTGCAATCTCATGGACGGCAGCACGCCAAGCCTCCCTGTCCCTCACCATCTCCTGAAGTTTGCCCGAGTTCACGTCCATTGCTTTGGTGATGCCATTAAGTCATCTCATCCTCTGACACTCTCTTCTCCTTCTGCCCTCAGTCTTTCCCAGCATCAGGGGCTTTTACAGTGAGTCAGCTGTCTGCATCAGATGACCAAAAGAGTGGAGCTTCAGCTTTAGCATCAGTCCTTTGAATGAGTATTCAGGGTTGATTTCCCTTAAGACTCACTGGTTTGACCTCTTTGCTGTTCAGGGGACTTTCAGGAACCTTCTCCAGCACCACAGTTTGAAAGCATCAATTCTTTGGTGTTCCACCTTCTTTGTGGTCCAGCTGTCACAGCTGTATGTGATTGCTGGGAAGACCACAGCCTTGACTATACGGACATTTGTCGGCAAAGCAATGTCTCTGCTTTTCAGCACACTGCCTAGGTTTGTCATCACTTTCCCACCAAGAAGCAATCGTCTTCCGATTTCATGGCTGCAGTGGCCGTCCGCAGTGAGTTTAGAGCCAAGAAGAGGGAATCTGTCACTACTTTCCCTTCCCATTTTTATTTGCCATGAAGCAATGGGGCTGGATGCCACGATCTTAGTGTTGTTGTTTTTTTTAATATTTAGTTTTAAGCTGGCTCTTTCACTCTCCTCCTCCACTCTGACCAAGAGGCTCTTTCGTTCCTCTTCACTTTATGTTATTAGAGCGGTGTCATCCGCGTATCTGAGGTTGTTGATGTTTCTCCCGCCCATCTTGATTCCAGCTTGCAACTTGGAGTATGGGTTAAACAGGGTGACAACAGATAACGCTGTCCTACACCTTTCTCAATCTTAAATCAATCAATTGTTCCATACAAGGCTCTAACTGTTGCTTCTTGACCCGCATAGGGTTTTCTCAGGAGACAGATAAGATGGCCTGGTATTCCCATCTCTTTAAGAGTTTTCCACAGTTTGTTATGCTCCACACAATCTAAAAGCTTTAGTGTAGTCAATGCAACACAAGTAGATGTTTTTCTGGAATTCCCTTGATTTCTCAGTGATCCAGTGAATGCTGGTAATTTGATCTCTGGTTCTTCTGCCTTTTCTTAACCCAGCTTGGGCATCTGGAAGTTCTTGGTTCACATAATGCTGAAGCCTAGCATGCAAGATTTTAAGCATGACCTAACTGGCAAGGGAGATGAGTGCAATTGTCCAGTGGTTTGCACACTCTTTAGTATTACCCTTCTTGGGAACTGGGATGAAGACTGACCTTTTCCAGCCTTGGCATTATATCCAGCAACAATACCCTGAAAGATTAGGTTATTCCAAGAAAACAGTATTCCTTTTTCAAGATTTAGCATTTTCAGCGCTATTTCCACATTGTTTTTGAGAAGTACTCAGCTCTGTCAGGACTCCCTCCTCAGTCTCCCCTGCATGTAAACACCAGCATGCATGCGTGATTAGTTGCTCAGTCATGTCTGCCTCTTTGTGACCCTATGGACTGTAGCCTGCCAGGCTCCTCTGTCCATAGGATTTCCTAGGCAGAATATTGGAGTAGGCTTTTTTCCTTCTCCAGAGGATCTTCCTGACCCTGGGATTGAGCCTGCACGTCACGTGTTTCCTGCATCGATGGGTGGATTCTTTACCACCGCTCCACCTGGGAAGCCCCTAAACACTGGTTTCTTCTGCTAGTCCCAGGCTGGCCTGCTGCTCCCCAAGGCTATGGTCTCTGCTGTCCAAGGAGGCCTTCGTGGGGCACGCTGGCCCTCAGCCACTTCCCCACCTGCCTAGCCTCCCAGAGAATGCCCCCGACCTGCATTTCTCTGTTCTGTTTTGTTTGCACGAAGCATACTCATTACATAAGTACAGGTTTTTTCAGCCTGGATCAAGTGTTGGGGCTATCTGTATTTTTAAATCCTTTACCCTTTCACCCTAGGAGACTGCCTCCTTCAGAAACCATCCCCTCAAGTCCACATCTTGGTATCAGAACTTCACTACCCTCCAGTTTATCAATGTATTTAGCTCTCTTGCAAAGAGAGGCATCTGGTCTACCACACATCGTCTGGTGGTGAGGCTGAATCATCATCATAGTCATTGACCATCTAAAACACTTAACGCGTATAATGTACATGATATAATTTTCTGTGAAGACAGTTTTTCTCAGTCAATTCTTGCTATTAAAGCATTTACAAAGTTCTCTGTTAATGAAATTCTTCCAAGGATCTTTGTCATTTTTTACTTCCTGCCATCCATTGATCCAACTTTTTCCACTGTGTGGAATGCCCCACTGTGTGTAGTGTTGAGGGCATAAATGCCCACATCTCCCGTAACAGATGCCAAGTGGGGACATCTGTTCCCCCCTGCTCCCTGCTTGGCATGCAACCCTCCCATTCAGGACCTTGCATTTAAACAGGGCCCTTTGGAGTTTGGGGCTTCCCAGGTGGCTCAGTAGTAAGGAATCTCCCTGCCAATGCAGGAGACACAGGAAATTCGGGTTCAATCCCTGGTCAGGAAGACTCCTGGAGAAGCAAATGGCAACCCACTCCAGTATTCTTGCCTGGGAGCTGCCATGGACAGAGGAGCCTGGCAGGCTAGTCAGACATGACTTAGTGACTGAGCATGAGCACTTTGGGGTTTGCCTCCAGGGACGGAGGGAAGGCCAGCAACAGAGCTCCCACGTGCCCCTCACTCCTCTGCCTTGCTCACGCTCCTCACTGCTATCCATGTGCACCCACCACCTCTCTGAGCCACATTCCTTCTTCGCCCAAGCTAGCTGGCGTTGGCTCCCACCGCTCCCGACCACAGCTCTGGGTGATTCACAGGAACAGGCTGAAGAAAGTGGAGTCTCACCCAAGTCCCTGTTTCCCAATCGTTCTGTGCCTCAGCACCGAGTGTGAGAAAACGCATTAGTCAACACAGCCCGTAACTCTGTGTATCTTACAGCCAGCAGTGCAGAAAATCAACATGTCAGACTTTCCAGAACCAGCTAGTCACATTTCTCACATTCTGTATCATGCATTAAAGTCCATGTTCTGGAAAAGACCCTGATGTTGGGAAAGATGGAAGGCAGAAAGAGAGAAGGGCGACAGAGGATGAGATGGTTGGGTGGCCTTACTGACTCAATGGACATGAACTTGGGCAAATTCCGGGAGATGGTGAGGGACAGGGAGTCTGCAGTCCATGGGGTCTCAAAGAGTTGTCATGACTTGGTGACTGAGCACACACTAAGTCAGTGTTACCAAGGGGAAAGTTCTGCTGGAAATGTTTACAGCACTTTTCATAAATATCTAATTGAATGTTGTTTCTTGTATCTTAATGTAAGGCAGACATTTCAGTCTTTAAAGTCAAAAGTGTCTTGCTGAACAGCGTTGTCATCATTTTCCAATGACAATTTATTTAGACTTCTTAAAAAAAAAAAAAAAAAAAAAAAACTCCTCTGTGCCCTTAAGATCAGCAAATTGGCTACATACGCCTCAGACGCTTCAACTGGGAATTTCCCCCTATGTTTGTGTGTAAATGTGTCGATATAAAAACAAAAGCCACCTTTCCTCTTAAAATTGCTTTAAGACCTTCCTAATTCACAGTGAAAGCTGGACTGGGGCCAGAGTTACTTGGTGAGCTGTTAACCACCTGCCTTTTCACTTACAACTCCGGCTAGAGGCTGACACCCAACGCCTGCTGCCTGGAGGCGGATAACTTCCTCTCTTTGCAGGTCAGGACTGGTAGCCACTTGTCTGCAGGAGACAGAGCATTTCAAATCCCAGGCCCCAGGCCTGATTTTGGAGAAAGGCTGACTACTGCGTTCCCAAGTCTGACCCCAGGCCTGCTGGGGAGCGTTCACTCACCACGACGGGGCTCGATTTCAAGTAGTCTGCCCACAGGAACTTGGAATAGGTCTCCCCACCGTGTCTTTCTGCACAGAGGGCCTAGTGGGAGCAGGCTGTAAAGGATGCCATCGAGCTGATAGGTACTGGGGTTTTAAGACGGAAGCTCTCTGAGTGCAAGGAAAGTATGTAGGTTGACCTCAGGCACTCGTCGGGTTGAATAAATGCACCTGGTGAGGGCCCAACGCAGCCGAGGGTCTCTCTGGTCCGTAGCAGATTTCATTTCATGATGGCGTGTCACATTTAAAGAAGGCTGGCTTGATTGTTAACGAGTTTACATGCTCAGAGGGTATGTAGTTTTAAATTCTTGGGCGAATGATCAAGGGGTTCACAATCCAGCCAGAATTTAAGTTGATTTTTTCCTAGGATTGATATCGATATTGTTGAAAATGTGCATTTCCCCCCATTCTTTGTTAACCTGGAAATGCCTACCAATGTGTGAAGGCTTCTAAGATGGTGTTATGAAAAAACTAGCATTTGCGTCCATTCCGAAATCCATATGTGTGCGTGCTAAGTCGCTTCAGTTGTGTCCAGCTCTTTGCGACCCACCAGGCTCTGCTGTCCATAGAATCCTCCAGGCAAGAACACTGGACTGGGTTGCTGTGCTCTTCTCCAGGGGATCTTCCCGACCCAGGGATAGAACCCGTCTCTTATGTCTCCTGCACTGGCAGGCAGGTTCTTTACTACTAGCTTCACCTGGGAAGTCCCCAAACCCCAGTGTAGCTTTGTTTAGAGTAAGGAAGTGATTAGGGTTTAAATGAGGTCATGGAGAGGGCTTCCTAGGTGGCGCTAGTGGTAAAGAACCTGCCACCTGATGGGAAGAGCTGACTCATTGGAAAAAACCCTGATGCTGGGAAAGATTGAAGGCAGGAGGAGAAGGGGACGACAGAGGATGAGATGGTGGGGTGGCATCAGCGACTCAATGGACGTGAGTTTGAGTAAACTCTGGGAGTTGGTGATGGATAGGGAGGCCTGGCGTTCTGCAGTCCATGGGGTCTCAAAGAGTTGGACACGACTGAGTGACTGAACTGAACTCAAACTGCATAAAAATGTAAACCACAGGAAAGAGGTCAGCATTCCCTCAGACACAGAACCCAGTTGGAAGGTGGCAGAGAACTGCCTGAACACCTTCTGCTCTCTCAACCTTGATTAGGAAATGCTGGATGCTTCACCCCGATGGGTCAAGTCCAGACCCTTGGGGCCATGGGAACCTCCATTTCTGATAAGAATCTGCATGTTCCCAGCCCCAGGGCCGTAAGCAAAGGCTGCCAATAGGTAGCATCCTCACAGAATCTGCCTCCTACACCAGGAAAGTCTTTGGGCCCCGGCCCAGGGAGGGGCTGAAGCCCTCCCACTGCTGTGTGCAGAGCATCGTGTTTTTCACAGATTCAGACATGGAGCCAAGTCTCCGGATGGAGAGCTCAGATGGACTTTGACTTTCCCAAATCCTCGCTGGGCAGAACTTTGGTTATTAGGAGCATGGGCTCTGGAAACAACTACCCCCTTACTCTCTGAGCCTCAGTGTATCAGCTCAGATGCGAAGACAGTACTGAGTCCTCTTCACAGGATTGTTGCAAAGACTAAATCGCTGACCTTATGTACATAAACCCCAGTGTTTGGTTTATCAGTTCAGTTCAGTTCAGTTCAGTCGCTCAGTCGTGTCCGACTCTTTGTGACCCCATGAATCGCAGCACACCAGGCCTCCCTGTCCATCACCAACTCCCAGAGTTCACTCAGACTCAAGTCCATCGAGTCAGTGATGCCATCCAGCCATCTCATCCTCTGGCGTCCCCTTCTCCTCCTGCCCGCAATCCCTCCCAGCATCAGAGTCTTTTCCAGTGAGTCAGCTCTTCGCATGAGGTGGCCAAAGTACTGGAGTTTCAGCTTCAGCATCATTCCCTCCAAAGAAATCCCAGGGCTGATCTCCTTCAGAATGGACTGGTTGGATCTCCTTGCAGTCAAAGGGATTCTCAAGAGTCTTCTCCAACACCACACTTCAAAAGCATCAATTCTTCGGCGCTCAGCTTTATTCACAGTCCAACTCTCACATCCATACATGACCACAGGAAAAACCATAGCCTTGACTAGACGGACCTTTGTTGGCAAAGCAATGTCTCTGCTTTTGAATATGCTATCTAGGTTGGTCATAACTTTCCTTCCAAGGAGTAAGTGTCTTTTAATTTCATGGCTGCAATCACCATCTGCAGTGATTTTGGAGCCCAAAAAAATAAAGTCTGACACTGTTTCCACTGTTTCCCCCTCTATTTCCCATGAAGTGATGGGACCGGATGCCATGATCTTCATTTTCTGAATGTTGAGCTTTAAGCCACCTTTTTCACTCTCCTCTTTCACTTTCATCAAGAGGCTTTTTAGTTCCTCTTCACTTTCAGCAATCTCTATACGATAGAGATTATACTATTAATGTCTGTTATCTTTTCTTACTCTTGTCAGCATTTTTTTCTTCTTTCTATTCTTCCTTCATAGAAGTGATATCTTATTGTTACTATAGATGTGCATTGATTTTTTAAACTTTTGCTTCGAATTTCTGTAATAAATTATTCTCGGAGATTGATTGCATTCATTTTCACAAACTCCATTTAAAAGGTTGACTAAACCAAGTATGAAAAGAGTTCATTGTCACCAGAAAGGCATCCACAGGGCCCCTGGCCTCTTTTCCATCCATCTGGATAAAATCACCTGCTGGCTGAGAAACTGAAGCATTTATAATGGAGTTGAAACTCAGGCACTCCTTTCAGCCAGAAGGCTTCCTGTGATATGAGAGTTTTTCTTCACACGTTGTGTGTGAAGTGAAAGTGTCTGTTGCTCAGGCGTGTTCTTTTCTTTGTGACCCCGTGGACTATAGCCCACCAGACTCCTCTGTCCATGCAATTCTCCAGGCAAGAATACTCGAGTGGGTAGCCGTTCCCTTCTCTAGGGGATCTTCCCAACCCAGGGATCCAACCAGGTTTCCCACATTGCAGGTGGATTCTTTACCATCTGAACCACTAGTTCAGTTCAGTCACTCAGTCATGTCTGGCTCTTTGTGACCCCATGGACTGCAGCACACCAGGATTTCCTGTCTATCACCAACTCCCAGAGCCTATTCAGACTCATGTCCATCGTGTAGGTGATGCCATCCAACCATCTTATCCTCTGGCATCCCCTTCTCCTCCTGCCCCCAATCTTTCCCAGCATCAGGGTCTTTTGCAATGAGTCAGTTCTTTGCATCAGGTGGCCAAAGAATTGGACTTTCAGCTTCAGCATCAGTCCTTTCAATGAACATTAAGGGCTGATTTCCTTTAGGATGGACTGGTTGGATCTCCTTGGATCTCCTTGGATCTCAAGAGTCTTCTCCAACATCACAGTTCAAAAGCATCAATCCTTCGGTGCTCAGCTTTCTTTATGGTCCAACTTTCACATCCATACATGACTACTGGAAAAACAATAGCCTTGACTAGACGGACCTTTGTTGGCAAAGTAATGTCTCTGTTTTTTAATATGCTGTATAGGTTGGTCATAACTTTCCTTCTAAGGAGTAAGCATCTTTGAATTTCATTGCTGCGATCACCATCTGCAGTGATTTTGGAGCCCAAAATAAAGTCTATCACTGTTTCCATTGTTTCCCCATCTATTTGCCATGAAGTGATGGGACCAGACGCCATGATCTTAGTTTTTTGAATGTTGAGTTTTAAGCCAACTTTTTCACTCTCCTCTGTCACTTTCATCAAGAGGCTTTTTAGTTCCTCTGAACTTTCTGCCGTAAGGGTGGTGTCATCTGCATATCTGAGGTTATTGATATTTCTCCCAGCAATCTTGATTCCAGCTTGTGTTTATCCAGCCTGGCATTTCACATGATGTACTCTGCATATAAGTTAAATAAGCAGGGTGACAATATACAGCTTTGACATATTCCTTTCCCGATTTGGAACCAGTCTGTTGTTCTATGTCCAGTTCTAACTGTTGCTTCCTGACCTGCATACAGATTTCTTAGGAGGCAGGTCAGGTGGTCTGGTATTCCCATCTCTTAAAGAATTTTCCACAGTTTGCTGTGATCCACACAAAGGCTTTTAGCATAGTCAATAAAGCAGAAGTAGATGTTTTTCTGGAATTCTCTTCCTTTTTCCATGATTCTGCGGATGTTGGAAATTTGATCTCTGCCTCCTCTGCTTTTTCTAAATCCAGGTTGAACATCTGGAAGTTCATGGTTCACATACTGTTGAAGCCTGGCTTCGAGAATTTTGAGCATTACTTTGCTCGCATGTGAGATGAGTGCAATTGTGTGGTAGTTTGAACATTTTTGACGTTGATTTTTTTTGGGTTTGAAATGAAAACTCATCTTTTCCAGTGCTGTGGCCACTGCTGAGTTTTCCAAATTTGTTGGTATATTGAGTGCAGCACTTTAACAGCATCATATTTGGAAGCCCCCATACATGTGAGATATAGTCTAAATCGTAGCAGAGGGGAGTTACAGAGACTTCCTAACTAGTAACCACTCTGTTTAGGATCATCCAGTATCTCTTAGTCTAGCCACAAACCACCAACAACCTTGACCCCACTGATCCCAACCCATTTCTAATCCATTTCTAGGTGGTTTGACCCCATCCCCACCCCCAAAAATGGCAACCAAAGTGTCCTGGGAAGAGCACAGCCCGCAGTGGGCAGTTAGGGTAACTGCACATTGTCTGCTCATACGGCGGCCCCACGGCCCTCGGGACACTGCAGAGCTGGGGTGCACGGGGCCGTGCTCCATTACTCCGTCTTTGCATGCTGTGTGCTAAGTCGCTTCAGTCATTCACGACTCTTAGTGACCCCTTGGACTGCAGGCCACCGGGCTCCTCTGTCCATGGGATTCTTCAGGCAGGAATACTGGAGTGGGTTGCCATGACCTCCTCCAGTGCATCTTCCCAACTCAGGGATGGAACCTGTGTCCCTTGTATATTCTGCATTGGCAGGTGGATTCTTTGCCGCTGGCGCCACCTGGGAAGTCAGCTGTGTGCACCTTCATGAACTCTGCGTCCACCTGCTTCCTGGCCTGTTACCCTCTGCTCCCCACTTGCCCGTGGCTTGTCAAGCAAGCAGAGCTCTTTCTTTCTCTCCCGTCTTCACTGATGAGATCTGGAGAGAGGCCAGCAATGTTCCGCACGTGGGTGGGTCCCGTCTTTAGAGGGGCTGAAGGTGTGGTGGGGATTGAAAGAGAAAAGCGCACAGTGAGCTCAGACGTGGCCCAGCCCAGAGCACCCAGAGCAGGGGGCCAGTGTTATCAGTGCTGTTCCTGCAAAATGCGATGTGAACCTGAAGACTTTCAAGTGTCAGAAGTATCCACCTGGAGTTTCCACATGTTTCCTCTAATTAAATTTTATTCATTTTAAAAAAGAATTTGAGATATATTTTTAAAGCATTATTTGGTTCTCCACCACATATCTTTGCCTTTTCATTATAGCTTTAAAAATGGACCTTGCGGACCTAGCAGAGAACTTGAATCCATCGCTCCAGGATTTGAGTCGAGCCTCAGCATGTCCATCCCTGAGTTTGGTCCATCACATCACAGTGAAAAAGGCGTTGTTCTGCTCCCCAGCATGGCTCCAGAATAGAGGCAGGAGGTCAGCTTTCTTTATGATCCAACTCTCACATCCATACATGACTACTGGAAAAACCATAGCTTTGACTAGATGGAGCTTTGTCAGCAAAGTAATGTCTTTGCTTTTCAATATGCTGTCTAGGTTGGTCTCAGTTTTTCTTCCTGCCTCGTTAACCGGGTCCTTTCTCCCCATCAGCTCATCAGGCCCATCTGTCCCCCCTTCCCCAAGCCCTCCCTCTCTTCTCCCCTCAGAACCTTCTTTCTTCATTTCCGCTTCAGGTTCTCATGTCTCATTCTTTCTCTCTACCGAGTAGTTCGTCTCAGCAAAGAACCCCTGTCCTAGAAGAGCCCCTCTTGAGCCTGTGTGCCCCCTGCGCCCTCCACTCTGTTTCTTGGTGGGGAGGGTGGTCTGCCCACTGCATTTGTTCCCGTGCCAGCCCACCTTGAGGTGTGGTATCTCGAACGCCTTGACTCGGTATCACAATTTTCTAGAAACTTTTAAAGACAGCCCAATGGCCCTGGGCTCAACTTTCTGAGGTGTGGGGAGGGAGATGAAGAGAGGGAGTGCAGGCAGGGGTGGTAAACAGGAAGGAAATGGAAAGTCAGGATGGAGGGATGCTGATCTGACATCAAGTGATTTTGAGCTGGTATCAGGCTCACAAGAGAAAGTCTGTAGCCCTGTCTTGAGAAGCCTCACTGGGCAGGTGGGGTGAAATTGCCTGTCTCACCTGTGTGCAGCAGGAGGTGGGGGAACCCACCTGCCAGCATCCCTGACATGCCCACTGGCCAGGGCTTGCGGGCCTCTGTCCTCTCCACCTGCCGGCTGCGTTATCAGCCCTCAGGGTGTCTGGTCCAAGACCACTGAGCCAGGAATATAGGGCTGGCTCCCTTCTGCTTCACAGAGGTGTTGATGATCCATCCCCACCACATCCATCCATCCATCTATATCTATCTATCCAACTATGTTTATCCATCCATCCATCTATCTATCTGCTGACCTATCTAATGTTTATCTAATATCTACCTACCTACCTCAGAATGAAAACCACAATCACAGAAAACTAATCAAACTGATCACATGGACCACAGCTTTGTCTAACTCAATGAAACTATGAGCCATGCCATGTAGGGCCACCCAAGACGGACAGGTCATTGTGGAGAGTTCTCACAAAACACAGTCCGTTGGAGAAGGGAATGGCAAATCAGTTCAGTACTCTTGCCTTGAGAACCCCATAAACAGCACGAAAAGGCAAAAAGATGTGACACTGAAAGATGAACTCCCCAGGTCTGTAGGTGTCCGATATGCTACTGGAGAAGTGTGGAGAAATGACTCCAGAAAGACTGAAGGCAGGAGGAGAAGGGGACAACGGAGGATGACATGGTTGGATGGCATCACCGACTTGATGGACATGAGTTTGAGTAAACTCCGGGACATGGTGATGGACAGGGAGACCTGGCGTGCTTCAGTCCATGGGGTTGCAAAGAGTCGGACACGACTGACTGACTGATCTACCTACCTATCGTCTATCTCTCAAGGTCTCTGTTCTCTGTTTATCTATCTCTCTGTTATCTACTGACCTAGCATCTATGCATCTGTCTATCTATTGTTTAGTTGCTAAGATGTGTCCGACTCTTTTGCGACACCATTAACTGTAACCCTGCCAATCTCTGTCTGTGGGATTTTTCAGGCAAGAATACTGGAGTGGATTGCCTTTTCCTTCTCCACGGGATCTTGGAGGGATTGAATCCACATCTCCTGCATTGCAGGTGGATTCTTTACCACTGAGCCACCAGGAAGCCCTCATCTATCTACCAATCTACTACCTACCTACATATCTACCTTCGTATCTGCCTGTCTGTCATCTCTCTCTCTAGAGAGCTATTATCTGTTTATCTATCTATTATATATCTCTCTCTATCATCTGTCTACCTACCTACCTACTTATGTAACCATGTTTTACAGGTAAGGAAACCACTGCTCTGGGAGATCAGTGACCCTGCCAGGCCCCTCCTCCAGGAAGGACCCAGCTGGGCTCACAGTAGCCATTCCTCTCTCCAATAAGCCCTGCAGCCATCAAGGACCTGATCTGCCTAATTTCATCATGACATGGAGGGTTTAGGTGGAAAGAATTGGCTGCTTTGCCACCTGGCCCCTCAGCATTTCTTTTCAGGCTCAAGACAGAGCTGTGGCAGGTGTCCGATCTTCATCACGGCCCTGAGTGATGGCTGTGCCCCCCCGGGCCCCGCTATGAATCATCGCCGCCCACATCTCCAGCATCTGGGAGGATGGTTTACTACATAGGATGAAATAATAATTCAGCTCTGTATTGACAAGCCAGGCAGTATATACTTCCTTGTCATGAAGGGGTGTGAATACTGTGCCGCATTATTTAAATAGTAGGTATCTCAGCAGACGCACAAATCTAAATGGGCTTAGTCCACGTCCGTGTGACGGACAAGCACGCAGTCCAGGCTGCGTGGCCTCAATTGACCAAAGAACAATTGAGTCCGTGTTTTTGAATGTGGATCAATGGCACGCCATTGATGGCGTCGGCTGAGCAGCGGTTGAGCCTGTCACTTGAGTCGAGGGCCAGCATAGCTCAGTTTAAAATGACAGTAAGTGACCACCCCGTGTCAGCCCCGTGAAGCCCTCCTGAAAAATACACCATGAACTGCAGCCCTGTCTGCCCTCCGCTTTCAGTGATAATACAAGACAGCGCAAGAAAGAAATCAGAAAGCAATCAATTAGAGCTGAAACTCTGGAAATGTTCGGGAAAGATGAATACATGCCGAGGGTTCAGAAACAGGAGAAAGTGCGAGAGTGTGTGCGACAGGGCAGCGAGGCCGGGGCCGGCCCTTGTCTTTACATTTTGAGTTTCACCTCAGCAACCAAGCAGTGTGTTTTCCACAAAATATAATTCGGAGTTGAAGATCAACTGGAGGGTTTTTTTCTCTGAGAAAGCAGATCTCAGGGGAATTTTGTGTGGTCACTGTCAGTCAACAAATAAGGCTCCTCCTTTGAGCCCCTCTCCAGCACACACCCTTCAGCTTCACAGAGAGACAGCTGGCAGAGGAGGGACGTGGACGGGTTACCTGGGGAAGGTGGGCTGCAGTGTGACGGAGCTTCTTCCTGGAACAGGTGCGTCCAGAGTTAAGACTCTATTTTCAAACTCAAGAGATGGCAAGAGGGATGAGCAGCACAGACCAAAAATGTGAAGCGTCATTTTTAACTTCACATACATACATGTAATTTTGCAAAAATATATAAAATGACCAGAACGTAATGCTGAGTTTTGTTGCCTCTTTGTTTCTATGGCTGTCACTGCTACATACCCTGCTCCCTCCTCACCTTCCTCCTGAACCAAGCTAGGCTGTCCATCGCAGGGAGCCCACTGTGACCCATGCTGCTCAGCCACACACACACACACACACACACACACACACACACACACACACGCACATCTGAGGTCACACACCATAGACCCCCGTCTCCGTTCTGTTTTCCCACTCCATCGTATCTGGTGGATGTTGTTCCCTGGCATAATTCTAACTCATTTCCAAAGCCACTTCTGATGCTTCATGGTGTGGACACTCTGTGATATATTCAAGCATTTCTCTTGATCTTGGGCCATTCACTGTGTTTCTGATGTCGGACCC
The DNA here is from genome assembly GCF_003369695.1 of Bos indicus x Bos taurus. Classification (NCBI taxonomy): domain Eukaryota; kingdom Metazoa; phylum Chordata; class Mammalia; order Artiodactyla; family Bovidae; genus Bos; species Bos indicus x Bos taurus. The sequence goes on along the minus strand of NC_040095.1, from coordinate 69,465,383 downwards.
TCCGAGCAGCGCTGTGTTGGTCACTTTTGTACTTAGTTCTGTTCAGTTCAGTTCAGTTCAGTCTCTCAGTCGTGTCTGACTCATTGCAACCCCATGGACTGCAGCACACCAGGCTTCCCTGTCCATCACCAACTCTCAGAGCTTGCTCAAGCTCTTTTGTACTTAAATCTTTATATAATTATAATTTTAATTAGTTCACTCAGTCGTGTCTGACTCTTTGTGACCCCATGGACTGTAGCCTGCCAGGCTCCTCTGGATTTTCCAGGCAAGAGTCCTGGAGTGGGTTGCCATTTCCTTCTCCAGGGGATCTTCCTGACCCAGGGATTGAACCCGGGTCTCCTGCATTGCAGGCAGATGCTTTACTGTCTGAGCCACCAGGGAAGCTTAATTTTCAGGATGGTTTTCTGGGAGCAGGACTTCTGGGTTGAAGTACAGATGACCCCTGACTTATGATGGCTTGACTCATGGTTTTCTGACTTTACGAGGATGTGAAAGAGACATGTATTCAGCAGAAAGCACTCTTGGAGCTTTGAATCTTGCTATTTTTCCTGCACGGACGGCACATGGCAGGACCCTCTCTCTGGGGCTGGGCAGCCAGTCTCCACCAGCCCCACGAGGACGAGGGCCAATGGCCCCGCAGGACAAGCGTTCGTCTTTCGCTTTCAGTGCAGTATTCAATAAACGTCACCCGGTATTCATCACATTTTAAAACATGTTAGATGCTCTTGCCCAAGTGCAGGCTAAGGAAAGTGTTCTGAGCACGTTTGGGGTAGGCTGGGCTAAGTTGTGTTGTTTTATAGGTTTGGTGTGATCAATGCATTTTTAACTCGGGTAGTCCATGGGATCGCAAAGAGTCGGACAGGACTGAGTGGCTAAGTGCGGCTCACAGTACATGTTCTACTTAAAACAGGTTTATCTGACATAATCCCACCATAAGTCAAGGAAGACCTGTCCTGTTTCTACAGCGAATGGATGTGACCTTGGGCACCAGCAGCCTCCAAAGGCTGTGACAGTGACATCCTTGGCTCTGTGTCCTGCCAGCCCTGGGTGTTTCCTAAATGATTTTCTCCATCTTGCCGAAGAAAAAGAGTCGATGCCTCACTGTTGCTCTAACTCACATGGAGTTTGGACGCCTTGTCACAAGCATGCCTGCTTCTTTGTGAGTCACGTTTTCTTTGCCAACTTTACTATTGGTTTCTTATCTCTTTTTTATTTTTAAGATGGGTTTTTTTCCTCCCTTTAAAGTTGTGCGTAGCACCCTTTCTGTCCTCTGCTTGTGGCCAGTCCCCATGCCTGATAGATGCCTTTGTGGCCGTGTTTAGGCTGGCCGGTGTTCCAGGGCCTTTCCGCCGGACATGTGGCCAGGTTGAACCCTCTTCCAGCCTAAAGTTGGCCACGTTGTTGTGACTACTTTGGTCAGTGGACTGTGATCAGATGTGAGGAGCTTGACATGTAGCCTGCAGACTTGGAGGACAAGCATGCTGTTTGCCAGAGTCGCTCCCTTCTGCTGGGAAACACCAACGTTCCAGACAGCAGCACCTCTGGGAGCCTCAGTCCCTGAGTGTGACCGCAGAGGGAGAGCTCCGTCCACCCCACCGTCAGCAGTGGCCCCGGATGGGACTGGGGCTTTCGTGTGTTATCCTAGTTTAACCTGACAGACACACTGTCATGAAGAATTGACCTGCTGCAAAAGAAAGAGGGAGGGAGGGAGGAAGAAGAAAAGGGAGGGAGAGAAGGGGGAGGAAAGAAAGAAAGGAGCAGAAAAGAAGAAGGGAAGAAGAGTAAAGGATGGAAGGAAGGAGGCAGGGAAGAAATGAAGGGAGAGAGGAAAGAAGGGAGGAGGGAAGAAAGAAGGAAGGAAAAGAGGGAGGGAGGGAGGGAGAGAGCAAAGAGCTACAGACACAGACGCCTCATTGACCTGAGGCCTGATCAACGCCTTGTGACCATGCAATTATTAGTCACTGTCTGGAAAGAGGATGATCATCTTGTGGTGATCAAATGTTTGGAAAACTGTTGCCTGTAGAAATTTTCAGGATAATCACAGCTGTGTAGCTCTAGAGCAAGACAGAAAATCAGGATATTTTCCCGTATACTGGTCACCTTCATCTATTCTTAGGGTTTATTGTAAGAAAGGCATGATCAGAGGAGAGCTGGTCCATTTGCAGGCAGTGAGAGAAGGAAATTGAGCAATAAAATTAGAGCAGAGATAAACAAATAGAGACTAGAAAAACAATATATAAAATCACTGAAAGTAAGAGTTGGTGCTTCCAAAATACTAACAAAACTGACCAATTTTTTATCTAGACTGATGAAGGGGAAAACAGAGAAGATTCAAATAATTGAAATATGAAACTAAAGAGGAGATATTACAACCAAGGTTACGGAAACGAAAAGGATTATAAAATATCAGGCAACCTCAATGAAACGGGTCAGTTTCAGAAACATGCGTCCAACCTGAAACAAACAACCAAAACTGAATTATGAGGAAGGGAGTGTCTGAACAGACCTGTAATTAGTAAGAGGACTGAATTAACGTAAAACTTCTCAACAACAAGAAAAAAGTCCGGACCGCTGGCTTCACTGCGAATGCTACCGGACATTTAAAAAATAACTAAGACTAACTCTCCTCAAAGTGTTCCCCCAAACTGATGAGGAAGTGCCTACAAGCGCGCAGCGTGAGACCATCCTTATGCTGACAGGAGGCCACAGGCAGACACTTCAGGAGAAGAAGGCTGTGGAACAGCACCCCAGTGCACACTGAGGCAGAGCTCGCCAGCAAAATCCTAGCAACGCAACAGCACGTTAAGGGCATTACAAACTAGAGATGTGATTGAGAGAGTGTTAGAGGCACAGTGAAGAAAGCTCCTTTAGAAACTAAAAACAGAGCTTCCATAAGCGCCTGCAAGCCCACTCCTGGGCACACATCTGGAGAAAAACATCACTTGGAAAAAGATGCACGCGCCACAACGCTCCCAGCAATACTATTCACAACAGCCATGACATGGAGACGACGGGAACGTCTGCCGTGGGTAAGGAAGGTGTGGCACATACACATGGCAGAAGGCCACTCGGCCTCAAAAGAGGAGCACAGTGCCATTTCCAACCACACAGATGGCCTAGAGGTGGCCAGACTAAGTGGGGTGAGGGAGACAGAAAAGGACAGCTATGGTATGATATCATTTTATTTGTGGAATCTGAAAAAATGCCACAGGTGAGCTCATTTAGAAAACAGAAATAAACTCACAGACATAGAGAACAAACTTACGGTTACCAAAGGGAAAAGGTGGGTAGGGATAAATTAGGAGCTGGGAATTAAAAAATCCACACTACTGTATTGCTTGACCAATATTGCTTGAACTTTGACTATATGGACTATATTGCTCGAACTTTGAGCAGGAGTCAACTCCACCCCTTTCACGTAGCTTTCTCTCACGCCACGCCTCTATTCTATTGCCTCTTACCAACACTGTCCTGCACAGGAAATCAACTGGATTGGCCTTTTCCAGTGGAAAGCAGAGCTGACTGTGTGCAGCAAGATTTTCCCTTAGTATAAAAGGTCTAGAGAAGAAGCAGGGTCCCCAGTCACCGCTGTGACTCCCACCTCATTTCTGCTCCCCTCACTCAGAATGCTCTACGTCTATAAACTGGATTTACAGACACACACTGAAACTCACCGTGTATTGTGTATTTCCCAGAAGGAGCTTTCTGGCCACATGGCTTTATTCAAAAAGGTCATCCTTAGCAGGAAGAAACCACTTTAGGAAATATTTGTTACACTCTCTTGCTGTCAGGGGTGTTGATATGACATCAGGCTGCCAGCCATGTCTGTCCCCTCTTCTTCCCCCACACAATCAGAAAGGACCAAGGACATGTTTAAAACAATTATTACAGTTATTCAGCTCATCTCTCAACACTGCAAAAATAGCTATAAGTCAGGAGGTTAGCTTTTCCAATTTATTCTGTTGTAAACGGAGGTGAGAGCTTGATCTCAAAGTTACTGGAGGATGCAAAAAAAAAAAAAAGGACACAGGCTAAGAGGGTGAAGAGGAATCATCTCTTCTGTGAGCATGAATCAAAAACAACATTCCGGGCATAGACCCTGCGGGGGTAAGGATGTGCTGAAGTGTGCTCGGAGGTGGCCCGAGTGGCTGGTCCCGTGAGAACTGTCACCGCTCTTACGTACACCCCAGTTCGTAAAGGAGACTCTTCAGTGGGATAAAAACACTCAGCTCGTCTGGATTCTGTTTGGAAGTTTGGGAAGGCAGAAGCTGAGTGAAGGGGTTCCTCAACGGCTTTTAAAAGTGGTATGGGATAACAAAGGTAATGCTGCATTTAATTCTCACCGGAATACTTTCCACACTTTGCTCTCTCCCCAGAAACAAGAAAAGGCAGTGGCACTTGCGTTGAGAAAGCGATACTCTTCAGGGACGTCGGATTACTGAGTTTGGAGGATGATGGCAACCCGTGTGAAGGAGCTGGTATTTCTGCACTGCAGACCAGGGGTGGAGCCCAGAGTTTAGGGTCCTCAGGATCCAGGAGGCTCCAAGGCAGCATCACCTCCCCAAAGGCAGCAATGATCCGGTGCCTTTGGTCACTGGGAAGCCACCCACAGCCCTGCCAGCAGGTCGACATGGATGTGAAGTGACAATCCCAAAGCAAAGTCTCCGAGGACAGCCGGCTGGCTCAGACCCCCACTCCCTGCCCTGGATCCCTGCCCAGGACAGAGCAGATACGAAGGCCGACTTCCCAAACCCAGCACCAGCCCTGTCCCAGGCTTGTCTGGTGGGGGACGGAACTAGATCCTTGACTTTCATGCTACAGGCAGGACCTATTTCTCCCGAGACGGACGTCTTCCCAGGACCAGCTGAGCACGTTTCTGGAGCGGTGGCCTTGGCTTCGCCACAGGCCTTGACGGCTTAGGTGCTGAGGGGCCGCCTGCCCTGGAGCTGGATTTTGTCTACAGGGAGGCTCCCAGCTGGGGATCCGGAGCCCGGCCTATTTCAGGAAGGCCTGGGCTGCCTCCTGTTATCAGTGCCCACAGCCTCACACTCGGGTTATCTGGAGCAGCCAGCCAGGGCAACGTGTGAAGTGAGGAAGCACTGAACCCCTGGGGACACGGGCTGTGAGTGCCCTCGGGGTTCCTGTCGGAGCTGAAGGGGGGGCGGGGTGAGGCCCTGGGCTGGGGCTGCAGGCATCCCCTGAAAGACTGGGAGGTTACGGCACCTTCGGGCCCAGCTCACCTCCAGGAAGGGACTAAGGTTGAGGGTTGACATACCTGGGCGACTCTGGACTCTCACAGGTTGGATTTGCTGCTGTTCAGTCTTCAAGTTGTGTTCGTCTTTTACGGTCCATGCAGCCCCATGGACTGTAGCACACCAGGCTCCTCTGTTCATCTTTTACGGTCCATGCAACCCCATGGACTGTAGCACACCAGGCTCCTCTGTCCTCCACCACTCGTTCCCGGAGCTTGCTCAAACTCACGTCCACTGAGTCGGTGATGCCGTCCAACCATCTTACCTTCTGTTGCCCCTCCTCCTCCTGCCCTCACTCTTTCCCAGCATCAGGGTCTTTTCCAGTGAGTTGGCGCTCCACATCAGGTGGCCAAAGGACTGGAGCTTCAGCTTCAGCTTTAGCATCAGTCTTTTCAATGAATATTCAGAGTTTATTTCCTTTAGGATTGACTCATTTGATCTTCTGGCAGTCCAAGGGACTACTGAAATAAAATACTCTTTCCAAATGCATACTGTGAAGGGGAATTTTTGCCCCAATTTGTAAAGTTGTAGTTTATTGCTGAAATAGCCTGAGGGTACCAGTACAAATGCAATGACATTAATTAAAATACGTAACAGCAGCAGAAAGGGTCATTTCATCATGCAAGTTCAAAAGAACAGGAAAACTCTTGGAAGATCTGTCCTTTCATCGCTGGGGAGAACTGGACTGAACAGGGGGGGCCTTGCCCTCCAGTTCCCGAGACTAAACCCAGCTGTGTCCTCCGTGACAAACACTGCCTGACTGTTCCAAAATGTTAGTTGAGAGCGGAAAGTGGGTTTTGCTCATGGATCTCCAAGGTCATCAGGAAGCAAAGCAAAGTGGTCTCCCTGTTGGTTTTGTGGTGTCCCATTCAGGGAGGTCCTGTCCCTTACACCAGCTCCTGGATGCTTGTAAAAGGTGATGCTGGTCGTGTAGACACTTGACGAGCAGGCCTTGGAGATGTGGCTGCCCTTGGCCCTCGGGAGAAGGCAGAAGTCCTTCTGGTGAGAAGCTCCCTCCTCGGGTTCCAGGATTTCCTGATGGGAAGTGCAACAGGTGACATTTGGGTGATGAATAGACTCCTTGCGGGGGGCGGGGTGGGGGCCGGGGCATCACACCCGGGGGCGCTCACGGGCAGGTCATCAGCAGAGGAGGAAGAGGCCCACAGTCTGTCCTAGGAGAGCAGCCCCAAGCGGCGGAGCTGCTGAATAGACTCCTTGCGGGGGGCGGGGGGGGCGGGGCATCACACCCGGGGGCGCTCACGGGCAGGTCATCAGCAGAGGAGGAAGAGGCCCACAGTCTGTCCTAGGAGAGCAGCCCCAAGCGGCGCAGCTGCTGGACAGGAGTGGGGACCAGGGAGGAATTTGCAGGTGCCCCGGCCCTGGCTCCCGGGAGAGGGACACCCAGTTAGGACCTGAGCCTGGAGTCCCTGGGGTCCCAGCACCCGGTGGACACCACTGACTGGGCCAAGTGGCCTGTCCAGAGAGCGGCTCTGAAACAGGAATCCTCAGGGGATGAGACAGAGAAAGGGGCCTCTTGCCTCGAGATTAGAACAGAGACCCCGGTGCCATCCTCTCCTGGACGCCTCTCCCCGTGTCCGCTGTGGCCCCACTCAGCTTCCAGATGGTCCTTCCATCAGGATGACCCCACTCATGATCCCCTTGCCTCCAGGGTGGACAGAGGGGGAGGTCACGGCAGCCTACTTCCTCCTGCCTTGGAAATCACTGGGCTGCAGCCTGGTCCTAATTCATCCAAGAGCCCTGTGGGCCGCACCCTCTGAGGCCCTGAGAGGGAGCTGCTGCGTGTGTGTCTAAGTGTGTGCGTACGTGCATCTCTGTGTGTGTGTTTGTGCAAATTGAGTGCAGGGAGGTGGGGAAGGAGAACAGAGTTGAGAACCAGAGACCAAGACGAGATATGACTTAGTAACTGAACAACAACAACAAAATTTAATCAAGAGGAAAATTATTGTTGCTGCTGTTCAGTCGCTCAGTCGTGTCCAGCTCCTTGCGACCCCGTGGACTTCAGCACACCAGCCTTCCCTGTCCATCACCAACTCCTGGAGTTTGCTAAGATTCATGTCCATTGAGTCAGTGATGCCATCCGACCATTTCATCCTCTATCATCCCCTTCTCCTCCTGTCTTCAATCTTTCCCAGCATCAGGGCTTTTCCAATGATTCAGCTCTTCGCATCAGGTGGCCAAAGTATTGGAGCTTCAGCTTCAACATCAGTCCTTCCAATGAATATTCAGGACTGATTTCCTTTAGGATAGACCAGTTGGATCTCCTTGCAGTCCAAGGGACTGTCAAGAGTCTTCTCCAACACCACTATTTGAAAGTATCAAATCTTTAGTGCTCAGCCTTCTTTATGGTCCAACTCTCACATCTGTGCATGACCACTGGAAAAACCAGTAGAAAAAAGAGGAAAATGAGTAAGCAGAAAAGGAAAGACAATGCCTACCACCAGAAAAACTTCAGGAAATCTGATTGCAAATCACACACGCAGAGAGATGTATGTGTGAGGTTGCAGTCACTGCTGTTGTTCTTCTTAATTTATCCTTTGAAAATTTCAGCTTATTACACTTGAACAGTGGAGGACCCAGCCCCAAACACTGGGAGGCAGGGTGGGCACTCGCTTCACAGAGGACTCGGGGTCCAGGGGGGTTGCATCCATACGGGAGCCCATCCTGGGAACAGTAAGTTGCTGAGAGCTGACCTGTGACAGGAGGGCCTCTGTCACATAGAGGGTCCCTCAAAGCTTGATTCAGGGTTAGGGGCTGCCCTGGGCCTTCAGCCAGAAGTCCTGCCTGCCCACCTATCTGTGAGCATCCTGGGGCCCCAGAGTGCACCTCACCTGTGGACTCAATGAAATTTGGGATGGAGCCACTTAGGATGAGAATGCCCCAGAGAACAGAGACAGGCAGAATCCATGGAGGTGGTGCCCAGGGTCCAGCCTGGGGCTCACAGGCTCTTTTACTTGTATAAGGTTACATCGTGTCTGTATCTGCGTCACCTGTATCTACACCTGTATGCATATCTCCATCTGTATCATCTACTCCTGTGCCTCTCTCTACGTATTTACCTCCACAACCCTATACTTAGAGCCACACCCATCTCTATTAAGATTACACCCCTCACCTAGAGATCATCAATATCCACACCTGTATTTATAACAATGTCTGCATCATGTACACCTGCTCCTGTATCTCTGTGTTTATTTCTATACCTATATTCGCATCCATACTGACCTCTATACTCTCATTTTAAATGCAATTTGGAGAAAATGGAGAGGTATAAGGTAAAAAGAGGTCATACCTAGAGATCAGCATGAGTGCCTAATAGTTTCCTGATATATATGTTTGTCCCATCTTCTACCTAATCGGAATACCTCATTTATATTCTCAGCCTCTGTTTCTGCATTTAGGCTTGCATCATACATGCATTCTTTAAAATCATTATACATCCCTATTGCTTGAAAAACTATTCCCCAGACAGCCCTCCCACAGTACACAGAAGCCTTCCCGGGAGGTTAGGTGTTTAGACCTGGGCCATGTACCCTTCAGTGGTCATCTCCGAGTGAAGCTGCTTTGGATGTGGCGCTGCGGTCTAGGATTTCCACCTCACACTTGAGCTGTGCAGCTGAGGTGTAAACACGTCCCGGGCGTCCTGGAAGCACTCCCCGCATCGCTCCCTGGAAGGTCTGCCTGTGTCCCCAGCGCTCACTGGCTTTGCGCCCTAGCGGGGAGGGCGCCCAGCATCAGGGCTGGTCCTCGGGGGCCCAGGGACCCTGTGGCAGGAACGCGCGCCCGCTCAGACCTCAAGAGAAGGCGGACGCCGTCCACGTGCTGGAACTGCCGGGTTGTTTCACTCAAATCTGACGCCCCCAGGGGATTCACACAAGTCATAACAATTTTCACAGAAACTGTTGACTTCAGATGTGTCAAACATCCCGTGAACAACAGAAAATCCAGATCATGATGTCCCTCAATACGGGCTTCTCTTAGGCTCGCCTGGGAGCTATCACAGTCCTCAGAAGTGGTTAATGCTTTTATAACAATTGTGCTGTTGCATAAAATTAACCTTGGATTATCTGGAAATGCATAATCCCCTGTTATCAGCCACTTCTGTTAAACCCTTGCTAAGTCGCTTCTTTCGGGTCTGACTCTTTTCAACCCCATGGACTGTAGCCCACCACGCACCTCTGCCTATGGGATTCTCCAAGCAAGAATACTAGAGTGGGCTGCCATGCCCTTCTCCAGGGGATCTTCCTGACCCAGGGATCGAACCTGTGTCTCTTGTGTCTCCTGCATCGGCAGGCGGGTTCTTTACCACTGCCGCCACCTGGGAAACCCCTTAAACCCTAAGAGAAGGCATTCAAATGTTGAGAACTGCCGAGTGCATAAAGCCGACAGGACCAGGTGTGAGGAGCCTGGATTAAGGACACAGCATTGAACTGGGTGACAGCAATGGGCAGAGAGGGCAGCTCTGAGGCTGCTGGACCCTGCACAGGCCTTCAGATAAGCCCTTCCTCTCTGGGGGTCTGGATGGACCCAGGACCACCGTGGAGCCCAGGCTGCATGCACTTGCACTCAGGCGATGACAACACAGCATACTTCCAGCTGAATCGGGTTGGTCAGAGGGGCTTTGGGGGAGGTTGCCCCTGGTGGGGGTCAAGCCGACCAGTTTCTGCCTCTGCCACCCTGGGAGGCTCTAGAAGGGATGGCCGATGTGATGCAAGGGAAAGGGGGTTTGGGGCCTCTTTGCAAGGTCTCGGGCAGCCCTGCGCCATCCCCCAGCCTCCCACTCCCGCTCCTTCCTGATGGCATCTCTGCCCAGACTCCTCCATGACATCCACCCTGACAGCTCCTCCACTGGTAACTTGCCTCTAAATAATATCTTATGTTTCAGAGAGTTATATTCTCTTTTCTCCTGGACCGACACTCAAGTATCTTCATTAGGGGAATGCATCCAAATAAAGCGTCTAGTTTCTGAAAGCTCGGAGGACAAAGGTACATTTCGTGGCCGATGTAAGGAAACTTGTCGGGAGCCCGAGCAAGCTGAGTGCTGTGTCCATTAACAGGAAGCTGGTGTGGTTTGTCTGTGATTTCGTGATGACAAGCCCCCTGGTACCTGTGCTTGCCTCTCAATGCACTTGTTTGCTCTGCAGTGAAAGCAGGGCCTCCCCTGACACCTGTGTGTTTCTGGTTGCATTCAGTCCCGCCTCCTAGGGGCCGACCTGGCTCTTCCACTGCTGAGGCCACCTTCCATGTGATCAGATGGAGCTCTGACGCTCTGCACCCCTGGCCTTCCTCATCTGCTTGTGCTCCTCGTCCATTGGCTCCTCGGTCCCACGCTGAGCACCCTCACTGGGGTCCTCACTGTCCGCCTGCATCTGTCCACGGCCTGATGAGCACCCTGCAAAGTCACAGGTGGTGGTAACACGGCACCCTGGACCGGAGAGCCCTTCTCTCCCGGCCAGAGGCAGAGTGGGGTTAACCCTGAGATAAGGACCTGCACATTTGTCAGATGAGACCTTTATTATCACCCATCTTGATTTGTTTTCCCTGGAATGACACAGTTTATTTCTTGCGATGTTTATGTGTGCGTCCTTTAAATATATCCACCCATCCTGACGCAACTTGCCTGAAATTTTTTTCAAACTAATAAAAATATTTTTGGAGCATAAGAACAAATATTTCACACCTTGTCAAGGTCTTTATTGCTGCTCCGTCTCACAGGTGATAGGCTCCAGGGCTATTTTTCAGATAAAACCCACTGAGGAGGTTTGCTGGACGAGGCTCCTGTTCCGTTGGCCTCAGACATCTCACTTTCTGTTTTGACAGGTCAGCACGGGAGCTTGTTAGGAGGCATGCATTCACCTACCTGTTCCTACAAATTCAGAATAGGCATATTCCATAATCTAAAAAGCATTCGGAAATGTACACAAGCAAATGACGGCTAATTGCTCTGTGCATAGGTGGTAGGCCATTGTCATTAATCTTTAAACCATGTTAGAAATTAATCAACAGGACTGGAAGACAGAGTCATCTATCTCAGAGCAAACCCAACAAAAATGACTAGGTAAAACACACAAAGTCAAAACGGACACTTTCGGTCCTGATGGGTCCGGGTGGAAGCCCGGGTGTGGAATTCCACGGCTGTCAGGCCGGTGCTCCCACGCACTCTGGGTGAGGACGGTGACGCCTGCACTGGACTTGGGTCTCAGAGACACAGTGCCTTCCCCAATGAAGCCTGAGGGCAGCCGTGTCTCTAACATTCCTCACTGTCATCACGAAGGCCTGATTCCAGGTTTCTGTTGGGTGGTCGCTCAGCAAATGCCCACTTGTCACAGGTGCACACTGGCCTGGAGAAGGCAGGCATCTGCCCGGTGGCACCTCTGCTGGGGGCTCAGCAGCCCACGGTGGGAATCTGAAAAAGGTAATGGAGTTCATCTCTGTGAGGGGTGGGGGGCGAGGTGTAATTACGATGCTGCCGTGATCACCCAGAAGGAGGAAGAAAAAACAGGATTAAAACGGAGCCGTGAAATGTGAGCCTTTGGTAATTTTCTGGTGCCGAGCAGAGTCTGTTTGGTGCAGGGGGTCTGGGTGATGCTGAGTGATGTGGAGAAGCAGCCACTCGCCCCAGTGCCTCTCCCTCTGTCTTCCTCCCTCCCTCCCTCCGTCTTGGTCTCTCTGAGTCGCTCTGGATGGACAGACAGACAGATGAGTGTCCAGCTGGCTCGCACGGGGAGGCCGGGCCCCTCTCTGGGCTCTGAGGATGAGCGCCAGCTTCTGGATCCACCTTGTAGACATCAAATCATGACTTCGGAATTTCAGAAGACAAAACGATAACAGACTACAAACTGCATCAGATCCTGTAATAACATGAGGCTCATTCATAGGCAAGAGTTCGAAATCAAGTTGACTGCTTCCTTTCCACTTCCTGTGATTTTTCTGCACACTCTTCATGGTCACTGGTGTCCGAGGCTTCCTGCTGAGTGAGGGACATTGGCCCCGCTTGGCCTGAACTCCCTGATGTTGCTGCTCATCCCGTGTGGCCCACCACGGACCATTCTGTGTGTGAGCATAGCCCACATGGGTGGTGTGGCTTTGCACACCGCCTCTGCCCTGGACCTGCCGGCTGTCTGCACCCTCACAGAGCAGTAGACACACATGGTCACCAAAGGCTGCCTCCACTGATCCTGAAAATGCTTTCAATTTAGCCCCCTCTCAGATGGCAGCCCACTCTAGTATTCTTGCCTGGAGAATCACACAGACAGAGGAGCCTGGCGGGCTGCAGTCCATGGGGTCACAGACAGTCAGACACCACTGAAGTGACTTAGCAGCACTCACTGTACATGATCCCGGAAGTTAGTCTGAGCTCTGGGCTCATATTCAGAGCTCAGAGTAATTCAGAAGGGAAGATGCATGAAATCATCCATCCGAGGCCTGGTCGGCTCCACCCTGGGTGGGGAGAGTGAGGCTGTGCACAGGTCCCAGCCCGCAGGGAGGGGAAGGAGCCCCCAGAGGAGGCGTTTCCAAGCCAGGGACCAGCTGGGGGAACATGGAAGGTGTGTCAGGAGAGCCCCTCACTAGCAGACTCAAGGAGGAGACGTCTCAAGGCTCTCTTCCCTTGGCTGCACTGTGCACTGTGTCATATGGGCTCCAATTCCCCAATCAGGGATGGAGCCTGCACCCCCTGCAGTGGAAGCAGAGTCTCAACCACTGGACTGCCAGGGAAGTCCTTTAGAACTCTCTAAGGGGAGAATCTTCCAGAATCTCGGTCCCTCATAGGAACCTTAACAGGACTCAGGTTCCAGGGGCAGCCCCTCAGCATGACTGCTATGAAGACAGACTCTGCTTCTCGAAAGGGGAGGGGAGGTCATTGTCTAAATCACCACTGCTAATGTAGCTGAAAAATACTTTGGACACCTGATGTGAAGTTCAGTTCAGTTGCTCAGACGTGTCTGACTCTTTGCGATCCCATGAACTGCAGCATGCCAGGCCTCCCTGTGTATCACCAACTCCCGGAGTTCACCCAAACCCATGTCCATCAAGTCAGTGATGCCATCCAACCATCTCATTCTCTGTCAGCCCCTTCTCCTCCAGCCTTCAATCTTTCCCAGCATCAGGGTCTTTTCAAATGAGTCAGCTCTTCACATCAGTTGGCCAGAGTACTAGAGTTTTAGCTTCAGCATCCATCAGTCCTTTCAATGAACACCCAGGACTGATCTTCAGAATGGACTGGTTGGATCTCCTTGCAGTCCAAGGGACTCTCAAGAGTCTTCTCCAACACCACAGTTCAAAATCATCAATTCTTTGGCACTCAGCTTTCTTTATAGTCCAACTCTCACATCCATACATGACCACTGTATGTTCCTGATGTGAAGAACTAACTCGTTTGAAAAGACCCCGATGCTGGGAAAGATTGAAGATGGGAGGAGAAGGGGATGACCGAGGATGAGATGGTTGGATGGCATCACCGACTCAACGGACATGGGTTTGAGTAAACTCTGGGAGTTGGTGATGGACAGGGAGGCCTGGCATGCTGCAGTCCATAGGGTCACAAAGAATCAGACATGACTGAGCAACTGAACTGAACTCAACTGAATGTAGCTGAGTTTCCTCTCATTCATTTGAGAATAAATTTTGGGAGGCACGGCTTCTGATAGTAGATAGTCTTGAGTGAGAACATCCAGAAGGAGACAGGAAGGTGACAGGGTCCCCATGAGGAGCAGGGGTGACAGGCAGGACACAGTGCCCGTGTGGGGGCCCCGGGATTTTTTTATGTCCCCCTCGGATGCCAGTGAGGACCAGGGGTGTCATCTCATGCCTCCCTTTGAACTATTTTTTGGGGGGAGGGGTAAATATCATCATGGAGAAGGGAATGGCAACCCACTCCAACCCATTCTTGCCTGGAGAATCTCATGGAAGGAGGAGCCTGTTTGGCTACAGTCTATGGGGTCGCAAAGAGTCGGACATGACTGAGCAACTAACACAAATACCATCAACTTTTATAAAAGTCTGACCTGGGACAGAATACAAAACCCTCAACCTGTGCATGCAGCTGGGGGTCAGAGCTTCTAGAAGCCAAGAGTCCGCACAGCAAGGGCACCGCCCTGCGGCCCCGGTCTGCAGGCGTCCCACCGTGACACTTGATAAGCGTGTGTCAGATGCGGGTGAATGCCTGTCACCAGCTCCTCCCTCGTCCTGGGCTTCAGATTCCGCAGGGACGTCTGATTGGGTATTTCTGAGTATTTTTACCCCATGTTGAGCTAATGAGACCCTCCCACACCCACCATCTCTTCACAGCTGCAACTGAGACAACCCCAGCATTAAGGTGTGCAAATGACTGTTCTGTCCCAATTATTCTTGTTAAGATCATGTTAACTGCTATGACTGTTGATCTTTATTTTACCAGAAGAGGACTCCGAGCTCACATCCTCTGGATACACAGAGGCTGAGTCCATGCTCGGACCCTGAGCCGATGCATGTCCTGTGCTGGCCCCTGACCTCCCAGTAGGCCTCTTGCTTCCCTATCACCTGAGCCATCCATGCTGGCCTGGCTTCCAGGCCAGCAAACACTTTCCTCTGCTCCTGAAGATTCAGGGGGTCAGCTGGGGCTTGCAGGGCCTCCAGGGTCTCCCCTGAAACTCTGAGCCCAGAACCTGAGGAATCCAGCCAGAAGGAGGGGCTGAGGAACCCAGGACCCCGGGCCCGGCTCCCTGTGGGGCTGTTTCTGACTGAAGGGGATCCAGGTGTGAGGGGATAAGAGAGGGTGCCGTGAAGGGCACCTGGGCTTCGTGCCCCCCTCCCTGGTCCCTTATGATCTGGGACCTTAACGATGGATTTGGCCACACAGCATCACTCAGAAGTGTCCGGGGAGTGTATGATTTCCTTGGTGCTGTCTTGCCACGGCAAAAATTTGAAGTGGCGAGCCAGTGTTCCAGCCAGGTTACAGCTCAGTTTTATTAAGCAAACAAAGGAAAATACATCCTCGAGGCGTGAGGGCGGCCTGACCCGAAAGAAGAAGAGCATGGCTCAATTTTGGCTCCTCTTTTTATATGTTTTTTTCTCCTCCCCCTGAGCCTTCTCTATGTAAACCGGGCTAGCCAGGAGGGCTGTTTGCTTCACCTGAGTTTCTCACTCCGGTCCTCAGACCTTCCTTTGGTCTATTTTCCTGGGCTTTTCCCTTTCTTTGTCTTTTAGTCACTGCTATTTTGGGCTCCTTTTTCCTATTCCAGCTACCTAACAGAAGGCTTCCTCATATGCCAATAAGCTTTTTGTCCTAAGCATATAATTTTGAAATGACATTTTCTGTTCGGGGAAGGGCACATTTTGGACTCACTTCCTGGACAAGGCTTTAGCCACCAGCTCTCTGAGAGGAGTGGAGTTTGAAGGGTGGAGGGGTGGGTTGCTGGGGGCTGTGTGGTGAGTGCCTGGGCAGTGCCGCCGCCCCCCCACCATGAGATGAGCCCACGTAGTGCGGGCCCTGCCTGGTGGGGCTGAGCAGGGACCCTTCCCGGGACCAGCCAAGCCTTCCCGGGTAAGGCATAGGGGCCTCCAGTGTGAAACTGGGCCTGGGACTGGGAACGGCCTCCGGGCTGTCCACTCACACCCTCTGCCCCTTTTCCTGGAGAAAGCATCTCACGTCCAGCAGGCCCACTGGCCCTGCCACCAGCGCCCAGAACCGAGACCTCCCGAGCCAGGCCTCTGCAGGGAACAAGGGGAAAGACACCAGGGACGCATGCGAGGTCACCCTCACTGCTCACTGTTGACCTCCAGCTAGAAAACACTCGGAAGGAGAGGAAAGCCCTTCCTGCGCAGGGTCCAGGCAGCCCGTGAGACTCTGGCCACGGACCGAGAACCACAGGCTTAGATGCCTCCGTGAGCCTGCAGACTCAACCCCAAATCCAGCACCTCGACCACCCTGAAGCCCCTCCTGCACCCCACCCACCCCACAGGGTCTTTGGTTGAATTCCGCGCTGTCTCCCAGGCAATGCTGGCCTCCTCCTGGGCCTCCTGGGGAGGGCAGGGGTGTGGATAAGCTTCTCCCTTCCCCGCTCCACCCACTCCAGGAAGGAGGATGGGGAAGTTCAAGATGACAGGAAAGGAGTGTTTGGCTCTGAGGCGACCAGAGTAAGGACGGTGTGGGGGGTCCAGGGACTGGTGGGTGTATCTGGGAAAACCACACCTCCTGACCAATTTCTGGGAGAAGTGAGGCTGCAGAGACAGCAATGCACTCTCCTTATTTGTTGCCAAACCATTTGCTCTGAAAGAGGACTCGAGAAGAAGGCTGGAGGCCGAGTTCCAGCAGAGCCCGGAGGAGGCCGGATGGGAGTGGGCCGGGGGCTTGGAGAAGGCGGGTCCTGCAGCAATTTCCCCTCCAAACATCCCTGACTCATCCCACCAGGGCCAGGAGACTGCCCATCAAGGGATGACCTGTCTGCGGAGGTCTCAGGCCCTGGGCCCCGGGGTCTGTGCTAGAAGCTGGGGCCCCATCTCCTGACCCAGCTGCAACCTAAACACACCCCGAGGAGCCCTGGTGTCCACAGAGGGGCGGTCTGCCCCCTCTCTGCCAGCATTGCTTGGAGAAGGAAAGCGAGGCCGGGGCACACAGTCAGGAAAGAGTCTATGTGGGTTCTGAGCCTTTGGCTCCAGTGACCTAGCAGCCAGTCCAGAATGCAGGGTCGGGGTTGGGGCTGGGAACTCGGGGCCTCCTCCTCCAAAGGGAAGCCCACTGGCCTGGCTCTGGACCTGCTCTTCTCCAGGGCTGCATTTGTGTCTGGAGCAAACGCACCTGCCTTCGTGGGTGGAGTGGGATTAAAAAACAAACGGGAAGGCCCTTCCGCACAGTGGGCCAGCTCTGAAGTGGCGAGGGGCCTCTCTCTGCCCCCATCCGGGGGGTCCTGACAGCGACAGTCATTTGCCCTGAAGCCTTACCCAGGGGATCGCGGCTGGCTGGCGAGGCGGCGGCGCGCCACGGTCGGCTGTGCAGTAACCAGACGGCGGCCCGACGCCCGGCCGGCTCCCCAGACGCAGAGCGCTCCCCGACTCCTGCGGAGGTGATGAGGAGGCAATGAGGCCTGACCTGCGCGTCGGCGCCCCAGTCGGCTTCCCACGGGTCCCCGCGGAGGGGCTGGGAGGCCGGGATTCTGCACGGCTGGAGGCTGGTAGGGGAGCCCAGCCGCGCTCCTCCGAGGCTGCGGGGCAGACGCAGGCACTCACCCAGGCCTCTTTCAACGCCCCGGTTCCCTCCCCTCCTCTCCGCGCAGGACGACGACTTGACGCAGCGCAGGCCCGTCAAGCCGCGGACTGTTTGTTTGTCACTTGATGGATGCGGAGCCCTGACCTTTCCGGGCTCCCCGTCCGCGCGCCCCTCCCCCGGGGCCCCCAGCCCCCTCCTCTCCGGCTCCTTTGCAGGTTGGCCACATTCAACTGTGCAAACAGGCAAAAAAAAAAAAAAAAAAAACCACCAAAACAGGTAGGCCGAGGACCGTTTGAGATCATTAGCTTAATTCGAGCTGAAGGGTCTTTGTTGTAAGTTGGGGCGGGGAGGGGCCTGGGGACCTTTCAGTGTTTTGCCGGCGAGCTTGTTGAGCTCTGATTGCCTTTGTTGTGATAATCTGAAATTAATTTGCACTTGAACCCATCTTTCTTCTGGGCTCCCTTTAAACACTGTTATAATTATGCGCCCGGCGTGAAATTGAGCGCAGGCCCTGATGTGACGGAGCTGAATATTTGAATTCCCCAGGTACGCAAGGCTTTTTTCCCCCACTTATCTCACAAGGTAATAAAACAAAATGTTCCGGTGCACACGCTCCAGAGCCAGGTATTTGCCGGAGGGAAACAGGGCTAATCAGGGCCTGGCGACACATTTTGCTGTGTACTTTCTCTGTGGGTCAATCACTCCCTTTAAAGCGACGTTCAACTTCTGCTCGCGTTAGCTGGTTTCTGCCTCGTGTGCTCTGCAAACATGGAAATGGCCTGTTTTCTTCTACTTCAACCGCTCCTCACCTAAGAGCTTTGTCTCCACACCCATCTTCTCAGGTTTTCCCCCCAGGGATGAAAGCCTGCCCCCGCACCCCGCCACGGGCACAGCTGAGGAGCACAGCACCCTTCTTGTTGCTGTGAAAGCTGCTGTCGACCTTATCAGCATTCTTTTAGTTTTAACCCAGATTAGTGTTTTGGGTGAGAAATCTCATTAACTCCGGCCGGCCCTTCGCCTTCTGTGATCGCCTTTGGAATTGTAATGGACTCAAATGCCGTGGGGGGTGTGGGGGCGTGTGCTTCCCCCGGTGCAATTCTTTAAATCCGCCAGCAATTTAGAATAAGGACACTCTCCATCCCACCCCCCCATCCCCCATCCAGCCCCACCCCGTCAGAGGCCTGCTGGAGGTTTGGGAGAAAACTGACGCTCCTCCTTAATGGAAACTGTTAACTGAGACGGCCTGGGGATGGGGAAGGCGGGAGGGGCCCTTTCGGCACTCGGGCCCCTCCCGCATTACCCCTACCCCGACCCCAGGCCCCTTCTCCAGCTCCCCTGACTCCCCGATTCCAAAAACCAGCCTGCAAATGATGTCATCTCATCCTAGAGCTCACGAAAAACTGCAGTTTCGTGGTCACAGGGAGCAAAAGAGAACCCATTTGCCCAACAGGAGCGCTAGGCAGAAACTGGACAAAGAAGTCTGTGCTGGGGAGGGGGGGGGGCACACGTGTCTGTGAAAAAGGAAATCCACTCACTTCAGATCGCCCTCCGTGTGTTCTATAAAGGATTAAGACACACGTACACACGTACTTTTTGAGGAATGAAATCTTCAAGGGTCAGAAACCATGGCTTACAAAAGAAAATATCACCCTCTAAATGTCAGTTTATGTACACAGCACAGGGGGTTAGTCCTCAATGGCAGATTTAGAGGACCCCTTCTCACTTGTTAAAAATGTTAATTTCGAATAATGCAGAATACTCATTGGGTACAATATTATTTTTCACCAAATAAAAAAGTATGCCTTTGTAGTGTCTTGATCTTCTCTGAGCAGCTGTTCTGT
The DNA here is from genome assembly GCF_003369695.1 of Bos indicus x Bos taurus. Lineage (NCBI taxonomy): Eukaryota > Metazoa > Chordata > Mammalia > Artiodactyla > Bovidae > Bos > Bos indicus x Bos taurus. The sequence goes on along the minus strand of NC_040095.1, from coordinate 69,446,088 downwards.
GTGGGCTCAGTGACTGTCTCAGGGACGATGCCAATTGTGAGGTTAACTGTGGTGGGCTTCCCTGGTGGCTCAACGGTAAAGACCCTGCCTGCAAAGCAGGATACCTGGGTTGCATCCCTGGGTGGGGTAGATCCCCTGGAGGAGGGCACAACAGTTCACTCCAGCTTTCTTGCCTGGAGAATCCCGTGGACAGAGGAGACTGGCGGGCTACAGCCCATGGAGTCACAAAGAGTCAGACAGGACTGAGCAACTAAGCAGGCATGCGATAGAGACAGGGCTATCTTATTCACTGCTCTCCAGAGCCTATTAAAATACACACAGAAGTAGCGTCTCTGTTCTTTAATCACTTTGGTGGTGGTGGTTTAGTTGCTAAGTCGTGTCCGACTGTTTGTGACCCCATGGACTGTAGCCCTCCAGGCTCCTCTGCCCATGGGATTTTCCAGGCAAGAATACTGAAGCGGGTTGTCGTTTCCTCCTCCAGGGGATCTTCCCAACCCAGGGATTGAACTCACATCTCTTGAGTTGCAGGCGGATTCTTTACCTCTGAATCAGGTAGGAATAACTTCAACTCCAATGTTATTTTTTAATTTTTAAAAATTGTATTGAAGTAGAGGTGATTTGCAAAGTACAACATTATTTCAGACAAAGGATGGAGGTGGTGCGTTGAAATCTCCTTGGCTGGACTCCTTAGAAAGGCCGTGCTGGGTACACACGCTTGAACAGAGAGCTGGGGGGGCGGGGGTGGCCGGAGGCAGTCATCACACAGAGGAGGGGTGGGCGCCGCGTCCTAGAGGGGAGGGGCGCTTGCCCCCGGATGAGGTCGTCGCTGCGCGGGAGGGGTGTGTCCCTGAGCGTGCGTGTGACGTCACCCAGGGGCGCAACGTAACCCTCGGTCCCACAGACGGTGTGTGTGCGCCTGCTGCCCTGTGGGGGTGCGGGTGCCCATCACGGTGCCCAGAAGAGACTGTGTCCAGCATCACGTGCAGGAGACGTGGGCAGCCTCCCGTCTCAGGCCCAGCCTCATGCCGCATCCCAGAGGGGTGGGTCCCTGACGCCACGTGGGAGAGAATGGGTGTGCTTGAAGAAGTGAAGTCGCTCAATCGTGTCCGACTGTTGTGACCCCATAGACTGTAGCCTACCAGGCTCCTCCGTCCATGGGGATTTTCCAGGCAAGAATACTGACGTGATTGCCATGTCCTTCTCCAGGAGATCTGCCCAACCCAGGGATTGAACCCAGGTCTCCCGCTACAGTGCGACAGACGCTTTGCCGTCTGAGCCACCAGGGAATGGGCACGCTTGTTAGCACGTAAAAGAAGAGTGTATTCCTAGTGCCCCTTGGAGGAGGTTGGGGCCCCCTGCCCTCCCGAAGATGTCTGCGATAGCGGAGGCGAGCGTGGCTGTGTCTGGGGAGGACCTGTGAATGCCCTCGCCCTGGGTTAGAGCCCGTGTGGACGCGGCCCTCGTCGTCTGGGGCGGGGGCTACCCGCTGCGTGTCTGTCCCAGGGAGACGCGCCCCACAGCTCCCCCGCTCTCCGGCCATGAGCATCCCGACTTGCCACTGTGCCCGGAACTCCGCACTGAGTGTCGCTCAGAAGTCCACCCCGAGAGGGACTTCTGTGCCCCGTGAGACCGGCGGGGGCGAGGCAGGCTCCTGGGCTTCTCCCAGCGCCTCCCTGCTGGCACTTTATCACCTCACACTCATCCGCCCGCGTGTGAGCAGCCCGGGAGAAACAGCCCTCCACAAACCAAGCAGGCGCCCCCACCCCGTTCTCCTCCGATACCATCTCCTGATCTCATTATTGATTATCTGCTTTCTCGGCTCTTGTTTCCTGAAGGTGTGATAGGGGCCACAGAGGTGACGAAAGATGGGCACCGGGCCCTGGGAGTGAAGTGGCTGATGGTCAGATGAGCATCCTCTCTGGGGGGGTGGGGGAGGGTGGGGGGGTGGCGGGGAAGAGTGTTTGGCAAAAAAAGCATTAGATGCTGTCTTGACTTAATCTCTCACCCCTTTATCTCAAGTCTGTTTTGAACCCTCCCAGGCAATTTCCTAGCAGCCCTGGCGTTGATTATATCACCTAAATGTGCCCCCAGGAAGAGCTATGTTTTGAAGACGAATCAGCTCTTCTTTTAAACAACTGGGTGCTTCAACTTGATACGAAAACAGCTCTTGAAACAACCATAACAAAAATACCCTAAGTACTGTAAGGGTTGTATCTACGTATAGCGATCTTTAGCCAGGACTCTAGCGGTCCTGAGAATTCTCCTTGGGTCTTGTGGTCAGTGATCTGTTAGAACAGAGTGCCTCTTGCAGTTGAGCTCACTGCGTGGAACACGTGTGCACAGCTCACAATCGTTCAGACAGCGGACTGGTCTAAGGCCCACTGCCCGGAACGCTTGCACAACTGATTCACGCGTGACCTCTCCTGTTGTGAAACCATGTGGGTGGCAGGTCTCACCATTGTAGAGTCTTTGGTACTCCAGCTCACCTCTGTATTCAGGCTGGAGTTATTTATCAGGACTGGGGGCTCCTGGCCTCAAGCGACCGATGACAAGCGTGCGGTTCCCAGTACATTTTGTTGTGGTTTTCATTTGCAGCTGCCTACATCCCCTCCGCACTCCCTACTTCTGAACCAAAGGTAGGTCCCTCTTCTCAGATTCAGCTGGGGGCCCAGCTGTGAGTGCATGCTCAGTCATGTCTGACTCTTTGTGACCCCGTGTACTGCAGCCCGCCAGGCTCCTCTGTCCATGAGATTCTCCAGGCAAGAATACTGGACGGGGTTGCTGTACCTTCCTTCAGTGGATCTTCCCCACCCAGGGACTGAAGCCAAGTCTCCTGCATTGGCAGGCAGGTTCTTTACCACTGTGCCACTGGGGAAACCCTGGGGGCCCAGAGAAGCTGCCAAGCCAGGCAGGTTGGAGATGGTGTTCATGGGCCCTGCACTCTGCAGAGAACCTTCAGCCTGTCAACCTAGAAATAAATGCAGAACAGGAGAGTTGTGAGTTTAGTTTTATGTGGGGCAAAATGAGAACTGCATCTTAGACAGCTCTGAGAGACTACTCCAAAGAGATCATGGGGGAAGGTCAGTGTACGTGTGATTTTGGCCAGGGACGAACACAGTCAAAGTGCTGGACTAACCCGTCACTAACCTGTGCGATCAAGCACTTTTTTTTTGCAGAGATTTCTGCTCGTCTCATGAAGCTTCTGCTAGTCACAAGGAACAGTTGTCACTATGAAGGATGTTAGTGCTTCTCCAGATATGGGGAGATATAAGAATCGGGCTCATAAAATTGGCTTCTGAAACTTTAAAACTATCTGAAGACACGTCCTGCCGATTTTCCCCTGGAGCAGAGTGCCTCCTGTCTGCTCTCCACTCTGAACTCCTTCAGAGGGTGTCGAAGGCCAGCGGCTGCAGCAGCTTGTGATTTGTTCCTGGTCGAGGTGGATGGCAGGTGCCCGTGTGCCAATTTGTAGTTGACAAGCCTTTAGCATCCAGACTTCTCCGCCTCACAGGTTTGGCTGGGGTGTGATTGGCACTGCCGCTGCCCCTCGAGGTGGATCACACAGGGACAGCCTCCCGGGGCTTCCTGCTGCCTGGGCCATCTGGTCACTGCCTCCGCCGCAGAGGGGGACCTGGGGAGGTGGACAGGGCCCTGAGGTCACGTGCCTCACAGGTGCTGAGGGTGTGTGAGCTTCCTCAGGGCTCCTGAAGACAAGGATGCTCAGGACATGCCCGCAGCATTTGCCTCCCCACCTTGTGCTGCAGGAAGCTCAGGGACACGGTTTTCGGGAGAGGAGTGAGTGACTGAAGTCAGGTACAACTGATGTATAAGAAGCCCCAGGGCCCTGACCCACACCAGGTGCAAAAGGGTGACTCCCATCCATGCTCACCTTTCCACGGTTGGCACAGATGCTCCAAAATGCACCTGCAGGTTGTGGGCGCTGCCTGTCGTCCCCAAGGCCATGGACACCACATCTTCTTTATCCTTTCACCTGTCCGTGCATATTTAGGGTGTTTCCATATATTTGCATTTCTAACTTTCTCATCATTATTAAAGCCCTTGGTCTCACTAACCCTGACTCTCTGTGTCTCGGGGGGTGGGTGGTTCCTCACCTGAGCCGGTCTGTTGGTCCCTCTCACTTGCACACACCCTCACCTGACTCTTCATGTGCAGGCAGACATCCTACCTTCCTTCCTTGAATTAGAAGCATCTCGAGAGAGAACCCCAGTAAAGCTCAGTGTCTCCAGGACGCAGGACGAAGCTGTCCCACTGCACCTTCTGGGTTAAAAGTGAAGTTGCTCAGTCCTGTCTGACTCTTTTCGACCCCGTGGGCTGTAGCCTACTAGGCTCCTCAGTCAATGGGATTCTCCAGGCAAGAATACTGGAGTGGGTTGCCATTTCCTTCTCCAGGGGATCTTCCCAGTCTAGGGATTGAACCTGGGTCTCCCACATTGCAGGCAGACATTTTACTGTCTGAGCCACCAGGGGCGCCTTCTGGGTTAAAACTAAAGAAATAGATGCTAATCTTATGACTAATCTATTGCTGAAGCCAGTAAAGTCTGTTCCCCAACAGAATGGGGGAGAGATGAAGATAAAGAGCCAGGTCTGAAAGGGGAGGCCGGAGTGAAGTGTTGGACTCGGCTGCGAGGTGAGGCGTTTCTGGGGTGGCCCTGGAGGTGGGGGTTCAGTGCAGGCCCAGGGTCGTGGACCACGGCCTGTGGGCTGGGTGCAGCCTCGGCTGTTTCTGCAGATGAAGCCCGTGGTGCTCGCCGCCCACCGATGTTTCCGCACCAGGCAGACCTGAGTCTTGGTTTCAGGGACTGTAGGTGACCCCCAACTGGAAGGATTTACCTTCTGACCTTTTATAGACAAAGTTGCCAGCTTGTTTTTGGCCCATGCACAGACACCCTCGAACCGTCACAGACAGTTGGACATCATTAGTGTCGCGTGCTGAGTGACCCATAAGAACCAGAGCCGAAGTGTCCTTGTAGCCACGACTCTGCGATCCCCTAAAACACCCGTGTGAGACACTTACCCTTTGGGGCAAAGCCTCATGACCCGTGGAGTACAGTATCTGCTCTGGACTTCCCAGGCCTGCTCTCTGCTCTCTGCTGTCTCGAGTGGGCTGAAATCATTTTTAAAGAAAACTTTGAGAAACCCAAGTTTGAGGGAAAGGCAGGCGTGAGGCTAAACCCTGGATACCGTAGCCAGTTTTTGTCCCAAATCCGGGACTCTCCCCAATACCAGTTGCATTGGTCCAAGGTCAAGAGGTTTTCGTTTTTATTTATTTTTGGCTGCACTGGGTCTTCGTTGCCACACACAGGCCTTCTCTAGTTGCAGAAAGTGGGGGCCGCTCTTCGTTTAGGCACCCATTTCGGTGACTTTTCTCGTTGAGGAGCACAGGCTCTAGAGTGCAGGCTCAGTGGCTGTGGCACCTGGGCTTTTACTCATGCAGTTTGGGAGGAGTCTGGATCCTTGAAGTGAGTGAACACCCATTTTGAATGTGAAACCTGATTCTCAAAACAGAGACAGGGCTTAGCAAACCAGATTAGAGGCTTTCTCTTCCTGTAGGTCCCAGCTTGGATTTCTTTGTTTTTGCTCTGATCTTTTGTCCTGAGAAAGGACCGACACCATCCATTTCCCATAACGTGGTTGAGGGTCTGCAGCTCTCCTGGAGGCAAAGTGGGGCTCAGCGGACAGTTTGTGAGTAAGGACCAGGGAGGAAGGAGACGCAGGATGGAAGGTGCCCACGGACACCCAGTCGGGCGAGCAGTGCGTTCACATCCTAAGCTGACAGCCAGAGATGTGGTCACATAAAAACAGACATCTGTGTGGAAGACCGGCCCCAGAGATGGTGATGGGACTTGGGGGTGGGGTCTTAAGACTCTGTCACTAGGTGCCCAGTGCATATGTGCGGTTCAGACCTCTGCTACCTGCTGGACACCCCGGGCACTCACCTTGGCTGCCCTGCCCTCCTGTGACCTGCGCTTTGGGGAGATATGGGCTCTGAAATGGTTCATTGTTTAAAAATCAGTTTGATCTTGCATTTGAATATTCTGGCCTGATGGTACAGAGTCATAATGTGTAGAACAGAGACTTGTTTTCAATGAGACAGAGTCAGTCTCGGGTATGACCCGGGTTGGCTTTTATATCGGTTATCAAGTCCGCCCAGAATAATGTCTTAGCTCAGTTTTGTTTACATCGCTAAGGAGAATCATGTAGACTCTTCTGCAGGGGACTGAGCAGTCCTGGGCTAGGCTCGCTCTAGAGCGGACGCAGCTCCATGGCGCTCATCCCGTGTCTACACCGGGACCCCGTGGTGATGGTCTCCCCTTTTCTCACCGTTGCAGTGAGTTCCTAGTATTTTTAAAGGCAGTACTCTTGTCTGCTCCTTCCATTTGTCACAGTTGGACACATGCATCCCATGGAGAAGCCCCTCTCCTGGAAGGCTGTCCCAGCCCTCAGAAATCAGACAGGGGTCCTGTTGGAAGGGGGGGGCCCTCAGCTCCCAGGGAATCCAAGCAAGGTGTGGGGTCAGGCTTGCCATGTTTCTTTCCTTCTATGGTTAGGAGAACTCCCAGTTCCTTTTTTCCTAAATAAAGGCCTCAGTTAACACAGGGTATGGAGGGGAGCAGAGTCAGGGGTCAAGAAAGGGCCCTGCTGGACTCATCATTGTCCTTGCTTCTGGGGGTTGAGACACATGGCACTGTTTGCCCACCACCATCTTCTGCCCTGGCTCTTCCGTTCCGGCAAGCACTGGGTTTTCAGAATACTCCTGTCTTCCGTGGTCTCCCTGTGACTAAGTTGTTCCTATGTTTCAACGAGCATCACAAACATCCAACCAAGGCAGCATGACTTTACCACGTGTTTGCCGAGAAGCAGTCCTCACTCTTGTCCACTTGTCCCCTCCCCACCCAAGGGCCCTGGCTTCTCCTTGAGGAGCACAGGTATAGCCTTGGCCCCCCCGCTGTCGGTGGCTCAGCATCGCTTTGGACAAGCAACCTGAGCACTTCGAGAGCTCTCCTGAGCTCCATCCTGAATCTGTGACGTTCCTTCCGGCTGAAATCTGCCTAAGGCAAATAATGTTTGCAAGATGCCCTTGAGGGGTAGGTAAACCACGCGTTGCCACGCGTTGCTCATGGTGTATTTCTATGGGTGGAAATACTTTTATGGTTTATTCATAATTATAATTTTATACATTTATAATTTATTCAAACTTTTAACTATTGAAGAAAGTATTTCACTCTGTTTTCTCATTTTTATAAATCCTTACCTCTGCACATCCATGGCAAACTTTAAGGTAATACATGAGCATATAACTGCACATTGCAAAAAACAGATGCTAGTTTATATTTAAAAAGTGGGAAATAATTACAACACTCTTTAATGTCAATATCCACTTTTTCAGTTTTTGTGAAGTTTGGCCTAATTTTTTTTTTCTTTCAGTGGTGGGCTTTTAAATAATTTCTCTGGAATTGTATTTTCAAATATTTAGGAATTCATTACATTTCAAAACTTATAAAAATAAGAAAAGCATTAATAGATCATTGCTTTGGGTGGTGTGAAGCTGCCACTGGAAAGAGGAGCAGGTGGGAAGCAGTAGGCAATTTGTAGCTGGGAAGGCTTCCTGTAGGTGGCTCCCATGGTCCACACTGACAGACGGACACTCAAGGCTGAGATGCAGAGGTCCAGATGTTAGCTCGTGACCGATGTTGCTATTATGTATTGATACATATTTATCTGGAAGAACAAACTTACTCCCAATACCGCAGCAAAGTAGAATATTAAAATTTCCTTTTTCCAGTGCAACTTTAAGTTCAATTTCAACTTTGCACACCATGAGCTATCTCAGCACAGACCCAGGCATCCCTCCAGACCCGTACTGAACATGGCAGTGGGGAAAATTTGCCCCAACCCCAGTGAGAGCCCAAGACACACGGAAGCCAACTCCAGCCTGAAACTGCTTGTAATTTTTCATTCGCCCGAGTTTCCCATTTCGGACACCTTTTTCCTGATGAAGACTTATATCCCCCTGCCACGTTCATGCTGTTTGGGACCATGTATTAGACTCTCTGGAAATAAAATCCTCACTTGCCTCTAGAGTCAGATCTGTTTCCTAGGACAGGCAACCGTGCAGCCAGTTCTTGGTATTCCTAACCGGGCACTAGAAATTCATTAGTATTGAAATAGATGCTAATTTTATCAAGGTGTGAAAAGATCTTGCATATACATGAAAGAACTATATTACTAGTCAACTAGATTTTTTTTTTTAATCCAAGAAAAGCTTGTTGTGATTTAACAAAAATGGAAGAAAGAAATAATAATAATAAAAAAACACACAATCTAGAAAAATTTAGAAGGTAGATTTATTTCGTGTTATATGCACCTATGTAGTGCACAGGGACTGGCCACTGTGCCTGTGTGTCCATCGTGATCACAGCCGGGTGCCTGCACTCTCGGGAGTTCAAGAGCCAGCGCAGAAGATGGTGGTGGACAAACGCTGCCATGTGTCTCTACCCCCAGCTGCCACACGTGTTAAAAAAAACGCTGTCTTCTTATGGTTTAGGTCTTTCTAGACGACTGGAGAAGGAAATGGCAACCCACTCCAGTATTCTTGCCTAGAGAATCCTGTGGACGGGGAAGCCTGTTGGGCTGCTGTCCATGGGGTCGCACAGAGTTGGACATGACTGAAGCGACTTGGCATGCATGCACTGGAGAAGGAAATGGCAACCCACTCCATGTTCTTGCCTGGTGAATCCCAGGGACAGAGGAGCCTGGTGGGCTGCCGTCTATGGGGTCGCACAGAGTCAGACACACCTGAAGTGACTTAGCAGCAACAGATGACACGATAAAATGCTACATCATATACAGAAGCATCTCCTAACTCAAGTGTCTCACTATTTGTGCACTGTGGATTAAAAATAAATAAATCTACAGAGTTGGTCAACATGGAGACACATTGCAATAATATCAGGTGGATTTGCAGCACATGATTGCTAACTCTGGGCCTCTGAGAGCCATCCCCGTGGAGAATTCCCGGAGAGGGAGACGGCGGTCGCTGGCCGGCCCTCCCGCCTGGCAGGCTGCCGGGTCTCAGCTGAGACCCCTTAAATGGCTCTACAAGGCGCGTGATAAAGGCCGCGTCCTGCGCGCTTGTCACGACGGCCTGGTGTGCCCGGGCGTCATGACGGCAGACTGCCGGCCCGCATGGATTTGCTGTCATTCTGCAGAGACCTCACACACGGCAGGGCCGTGTTGAGGCTGCAGGCGCTGGAGGCTCACAGGGGTTAAGCGTCCGCCTCTGGGCTCGCATCCCGGGCCAGCGGAGGCCCCGCGTCCCTGATGGCGCTGATGACATGATGGATTGCCTGTGTCACTGTCGGTACCGTCAGTGGCACTCGGCCACCGATAAGACAGCCGCTCTCCCCCACGCGGAGGAGGCAGCTATTTTTCTCCCTGGTTTTGGGGTGAGAGCTCTTCCGGGTGTGTTTGCTGCTGAATTTGAGATGTCTCACTGGGACAGACCCATCGGATCCCTCAAACCGACTCATTTCACTTCTTTGGGTTGGAACTGTACTCTCTGCCTATTTTAATGACACGTTTCGCCATTTCTAAAATGTAGCTTTCAAATTTTGTAGGTTGAAAGGAAAACTTTTGCAGGGTAACCTCGTCAAGATCCTTGTGGCATCTTAAACTACGTCTGGATGGTCTCCTGCTGGGCTTCACGTGTTCTGTCTCGAGAGTAAAGCTGTCACATGCTGTTTTTGAATAAGCTGAAAAAATAAAGCTTTTCCCCTCAGAAACTACTCCACTTTTGTCTTGCAGAAGTTCATGTGCAAATGTTTGGTCCCAACTTCGAAACTTTCTGCTCCAGGAAGAAATGGTCATGTTTTTCCCCATCATGACAAGACCACCAAGTGCAGGGAGGCTGTCTTGCCCATAACAGGAGACGAGGCTTCCTTTTGTTGCCTTGCAGTAGCAGGACTTCCTCCTACCAAGCACGAAGGCCCACCTGAGGTTTGGATGCTGGGCTCAGAGGGCCATCAAAAGTGTCCTCTCCAGCTACGGTGGCCGACATCAATGCAAGGAATTTTATCCTTGTGCTTTGTCAGTGCTATTTAAACAAAAGAGGTGAATTTATCTTCTAAAACTCACCGTGGCTACATAAGGCTATTCTGCAAATGTTTGTCAACATGGCCTCTAGCATTTCCAGCAGTTTTGAGGATCAGCTGGGACTTGAGTCCCCGCTGCGGGAGGTCTCTGAGATGGGGCCCCATTAAACTTTCTGGAGTTTAATGATCACCCCCATCACTTAATACAACAACAGAAATCTTTCTACTGATGCTTCCAACCAGCTTTGTTTTGAAGTTTTAATCAGGCCTAAATGGGAAGTCATTGAGGAGAACGGTGTGTTCTGCATTTTAATCCCTGGACCCCCGCTTTCTCCCTCCCTTCCCAGCCCCTCCCCCAGTCCCCAGCTCAGTTGCATTTGGTGTGGCCTTGGATTGCCGTGTTTCTAACATACGTAATGAGCTCAGTGTCAGACTGCTGGGGCTTTTGTCTTTAACAATAAGCATTTAGCTCAACTAAATGAATAGAAATTGCTTTAGTGAATTACAAAAGCCAAGGTCTTTTCAATGCATGAGCGCTGACATTCATTATTTTCAACATTGTCTTATTTTTGCAAGCGTGGTAACTTAAAACTGGACTTAAAAATGTAGTGAACTAATTTACTGTTTAAACAAACATCAAAAAACCCTATCACCAAGAAATCAGAAGGTCTACTGATGGTCATAAAAATCCTTTTCTGATTTAAAAAAAGTCCACAGACTTACGGCAGGCATTATTTGATTATGAGTGCCTTCCTCTGATTTTAAGTCTAAAGTTTTGTCACAGAGTCTGCCTCCCTGGGTCAGCCAGCCGAGGTCAGCAGCCCACAGCCTCCCTGACTTGGGACAAGTTCTCCAAAGTCAGCAAACAAGAGCCGGCTTCCTGCCCGACTCTCTCGGTCCTCAAGCCAGCCCCCTCTGCCCTCATTCTGCTGTTACCGAGAGAGCTGAATGCTTTTCCTAAATCGCTGTAATCCAATAAGCTTTTGTGTTTAGCAGCTTGTTTTGAAACTTGTAGGCACCCAGCCTGTGTCTCGGCACACCGGCTCGCAGTCAGGTGAGACCCCGAGGGCCTGATCTGTTCAAGGCGAGAGGCCTGCTCGGGCCCCAACCAGAATGTAATTTGTAATTAACTGTTATTTACTTCTGTCTGCATCGACTTGTTCAAAAGACAGCGCAGCGGGGCTGGTCATTCCTCTCTTCACTGTGGATGCGATCTCACCCGTATCTGGCGGTTCTCACAGCGTCTGGAGGGCCAGGGCTTACTCTCTTGAAACCAGGAGAGGGGAGTCCACTGAAATAAATCCAGCACAAATGACTTGCTATGCCCAGGCACATCTGACCGTCCAACAGGAGAACTGCAGTCTGAGCAGGTAACGTGAATAGCCGGCGTGTGATCTCCCAGCGTATCCGCAAAGATGCCATCCTCAGGAAGAGGGTCTGCTCTGGAGCCTCAGACCCTCATTTATGTCTGCTTTTCAGTTTAAGTGTTTGCTTGTCACACTTCTCATCAAGAGAAGCAGAAACAGAGTGTGTGCTGAGGCCTTGGATCATGGGTCTGTGTTCCCAAGACTGGCAAGTAATTCCTAGTTTGACTACTTGGAAATCGACACATCTTAAGAGTCCATTTGGACATAAGAGACTGTGAAGGGAAAAAAAAAAAAAAGAGAGACTGTGAAGGTATTAGGAGGTTTTAAAAGGAAAACCTCCGTCCTTTTTTGCAGTCAGATCCCTAACAACTATGCTGTGCTTTCCCTCACCCATTGGGGGCTTTCAGTGGCGTCGAGAGAGAGTAAATAAATCAGCCTAAATGTTTCAAAGTGTCACTGAGAACTGTCGCATCTCACTGCAACCAGGGATGCCTCAGGTCTGACGGGCTCCTCAGTGCTTGCTCTTTTCACGCTGAGTGCGCGGTGCGGCGGTGTCTGCCATCAGGCTGGTCGTGATGAAGGATGTCATTGTGTGTCTGTGAATGGAGCCTGAGCCCTCATGCCTTGAAAGCCAGGCTCTTGACCTGGGCTGGTTCTCCCGTCATCACAGGGCCCATGGCAGAGTCACAGAACTGCCAGCTTATCTTAGAAAGCAGGGAACTGTCTCAAGGCAAGCTTGGGGTCCCCACTGCATGACTTTCAAATGCATCAAGCAGATGAGGTTCTGCACAAAGAAGGGGTCAAGCTGAGGGGATGGGCAGGGCAATCCATTAACTGCAGCCTCCAGCCCAGAAAGGTGGGTGGCTCACCACTGGACTTACTGTTTCCTGGTCCCTCAGAACCCTTGAGAGCTCCAAGCCTGGCCCGTGTATCTGTAGACACAGAGCATCCCCACGCGGACAGAGATCCGCCAGAGTGCGTACTGCGTGTCCCCGTCTGGACTGGGGCAGTGGGCGGGAGATGGAGGGCGGAGGTTTTGTCCAGACCATGAAGAGTGAAGTATCAGACCTCAGGAGCTGCCCCGGGAGGGTGCTGCCTGCCCCTACCAGAGCCCACTCCGGGACCCTTCCAGGAGAAATGCCCATGAGGTGGCACAGCTCAGATATGCACCTTGTTTGAAGCTTTTTCTCCTGCTGATAATTGGTAAAGGGAGCCCTGACCCTTCCAGCCAGGCTGTGAGCATGCAGACTCAGTTGCTAAGCTGTGTCCAACTCCCATATGCTGTAGTCTGTCAGGCTCCTCTGTCCATGGGATTCTCCAGGCAAGAATACTGGAGTGGGTTGCCGTTTCCTCCTCCAGGGGATCTTTCCAACCCAGGGATCAAACCCAGGTCTCCTGCATTGGCCGCGGATTCTTTCCCACTGAGCTGCCCCTACCAGCCTCTTGAAAGCCCCGTGGACAGCCCAGCAGTGGTCGCCCCTACCAGCCTCTTAAAGGCCCCGTGGACAGCCCAGCAGTGGTCGTCTACGGTCAAAGCTCTCGCGCTCTTGCCTTTTCTCACCCTTAGTTTTCTTGCTTTGGTTTACATCCAAGTTGCCAGAGAGAAGAGCTGACAGTTGTTACAGATACGCTGGTTTAATTACTGTCAGCTTACGGCTGGTATTTCGAGTTGCCAACGCAGATGCTTACCTTTCTTCAAGTAGCTTAAAAGCTGACCAACTGCTATAGCTTACGTATTTAGCCCTGCAACTCCAGATACATTTAAGATAAAAAAGAGAACACATGTGCAGTCTTTCTGAGTTGCTGGCAAAAGCCATCAACCTCAGGGTCCTCTGATTTCATGTAGATGTCAAGTGATGGGAGATTCTGCCACCAGACTGACATTTAGGGGAACGTGGGTGTGCTCTGGTTTCATTTTAGAGTTTCTCTGAGACGACACTGCCAGGACAGCACCAACGAGAAAGACACATCCTACTCATGATAAAATGGAGTTAGGCTCAGAAGGAGGGACCTCTCCAGCCCTAGTCTCAATTCTCATCCTAATTCCCAAGTCTGTAGAAGACTCTGGGCACACGATATCCTTAAAAAATGGCATCTTCCTGCAGTGTAGGAGACCGTGCATCCACTCTGTTGTGTCCAACTCTCTGAGACCCCATGGACTGTAGCCCGCCAGGCTCCTCTGTCCACGGGATTCTCCAGGCAAGAATACTGCAGTGGGTGGTCATTTCATTCTCCCAGGGGATCTTCACGACCCAGGGATCAAACCTGGGTCTCTTGCATTGCAGGGAGTTACGGACTGACTCACAGACATAGAAACAGACTCACAGACTTAGAAAACAAAACTATGGTTACCAAAACAGAAAGGAGGGAAGGACAAATTAATAGATTGGGTTTAACAGAAACACACTACTATACATAAAACAGGTAATCAGCAAGGATCTACTGTATCACGGGAAACTATACTCAGTCTTGCGTGAAAATCTATATGGGTAAAAGATCTGAAAAAGAATGAATACATGTAATGATATAAGAAAGTCAAACCAGTTAATCCTAAAGGAAATCAACCCTGAATATTCATTGGAAGGACTGATGTTGAAGCTGAAGCTCCAATACTTTGGCCACTTGTCATGCAGAACTGACTCACTGGAAAAGATCCTGATGCTGGGAAAGATGGAAGACAGGAGGAGAAGGGGACGAGAGAGGATGAGATGGTTGGATGGCATCACTGACTCAGTGGACATGAGTTTGAGCAAACTCTGGGACATGGTGAGGCACAGGGAAGCCTGGTGTGCTGCAGTGTATGGGGTCACAAGGAGTTTGACACGACTGAGTGACTGAACAGCAACTGGTATGTATCACTGACCACTTAGCTGTACACATGGAGCTAACACAACACTGCAGATCAGCCATGTGTGTGTCCGTCGCTCAGTCGTGTCCAGCTCTTTGTGACCCCATGGGGTGCAGCCCACCAGGCTCCTCCGCCCATGGGATTTTCCAGGTCAGAATACTGGAGTGGGCTGCCATTTCCTTCTCCAAAATCAACTATCTCAAGTAAAAATTTTTAAAAAGCAATCAAACATAGCTTGAAGGGGAAAGAAAGAAAAAAGAGAAGCATTGGGATGCATTCAATGTTGCTGTCTGCCTGGTGCCCCACCGGTTCCTTGTTTATAACTCAGCAACTCTTCTAGCTCACGTCAGGTGAGTTACATGGGGTCTCTGCTTCAGCCCTGCTCCTCAGGCCTGCCTCCCTCGCTCCCTGCCTCTGGGTGCAGGGCCCTTGAGGCCCCCAGGGAAAGGTTAGGACTGAGGTCGGTGCTGGTCGGCTGTGCCGGAGCTCAGGCAGAACCCTGGCCCCTCACCAGCCCCGCTTTCCTCCAGCAGGTCTGGGTGTTCTTGGTGTGTTTTTCAGTCCAGGCTCTGTTATCCCCCAGCACACACAGTGTCCACTGACCGGGAGTGGATTTCTGGTGACTGAAGTCTGCCTACTGGTCTACCCGAGCGCAGCAAGCTGCCAGGCCCAGTGGGACACGCGCACCAGGGTCTTGGCTCAGATACATGCTTAGACACACAGGGAAGGGCGGGGTCTCCAGTCACGTTAAAGATTCAGGGAAGGCCTCTCAGACGCACTGGACTTTGGAGGGCTGCAGGTTATTGGCCTGGAAGTCAAGGCCCGGGCCCCCCCAGGGAGCTCTCTCCTGCCCCTTCCTGAGGCTTTGCAAAGACATCCTCCAGGCTTTCGCCCCCTGGTCACGCGGCCCTGCCCTGAAGTTTGAAGGGCAGATGGGAAATTCGCATCTGGAGAGCTGTGGACCTCCCCTCCACCGGAGGACATGGAGAGGCAGCCTCCTGCACATACAGGCATAAGGACTGTGTTCCCGGAGGCGGGCACACAGTGTGGAGGGCCCGGGGGCGCGTGGAGCTTAGAGCGAGGCCCTTGTGCGGGCGGAAGCCAAGTTCATGTCTGGCTGAGGCTGACAGGGAGAAACGTTAGTGTGAGGTGATAGCCGAAGAAGGTCACGGTTCCGTCCTGTTCTCTGCACGGCTTCCTCTTTCTTGACCAGCACCTGAAGGGCTGGGTGTCTCCCCTCAGCAGTGGTCCCAGCTGCGGGGGACAGAACCAGATCAGAGCTGCATCCGACCAGCTCCACAGTGACCCCTAGGAGCCGGGACCCCAGGACCTCGCCGTTCAGAGGGCAAGACGGTCGGTCCGCTTGCCAGCTCCTCTCCGTCCGCCTTGGAATGCTTCCTCCGACACCTGGCGTTTACAAACAAGATAAAAACAACACAAAAACCAACCGAAATTAATCGAGACGGAAAACTCCAGAGAGGTTGATCGATGGTGCCCCTGAAAAAAAGCACAACCTTGCTCTCCACTGTTATTTGACATTGCTGAAGGTTCATCTTGATTACTTTCAATAAAATTCAAAGTAAGGATGACTGTCTTGGCTCACTAAGCAACAAGGTTTTATCACTAATTACAATCCTTTATTACCAGTAGTTTAATAGGTTTATGTTAGGTCATAAAACAATTCAGCACGGGAGTACATAAAGGGGTGGCTTAGGCAGCTGTGACATCTTAATATCTATTCATTGTAATCATTTTATGATCTTTAATGATGGCGCTTTTTATTAAAGTTTGTACATATGCTTTTACATGGGCTGTGTTGCCACCAAAACCGGGAGGCGGAGTGAAAAATCACATAAATATATACTAAAATACTTAATGAGGCATCTTGAAAACTTCTATTGTCGAAAGCATGTCGACTACATCACATGTGTGGAGTCTCATTATGGGTAATTATAATAAAATTATAAGTGCTATAATAATTCTAACCTTGAAGGCACAATAAAGGATGGTTATATTTGCCTTCCTAGCCCACACATCTGAGGCGTTTTCTTCATTAATTATATTTCACATAAGAATAATTACGTTGCGTAAGACTGAAATTCCAAGGCATCTGCTAGATTCTGTGAACAACAGCCTTCCTCTGGTGAGCATTCCTAGGCTTAATTACCTTACCACCTAAAGTTATATGCAGAGCAATGCAATGCATAATTTACATGGCTTGAAGGAGGGTATTTGTTGTTAGTCTTAATTTTATTTTGTAACCCAATTAACAAACTAAATAAATTGGGAAAAGACAAGCTTCTCAGCTGAGTCTGCATCAAGCCTGTGTCTCCCCAGCAAAGCCAGGCCATCTCTGCTCCTCCTTCTTACGACCCATCGCCCCGCCCCCCGCGCCCGCCCCGCCCCCCGCGCCCTACTGGGGTGGCTGGAGAGATAGGGCAGACACACCTCCCTACTGTTCTGTCTCCATTCGGCTATTCAGAACGTCTGTTTTCTTGTGCAGTTATGACCTACATATTTGATTTCATTTACTTCTGGTCCAGGGACCATCATAACTCTGGATGCGAGGCAAAATCCTTGATGTGAATACAGATGTGACTTCAGACGGTGAATGACTGGGGAATGTAAAACTTGCACCAGGATGACAACTTTATTCATTGTGCAAAGGATACACCAGCATTTATCAAGCGTATCAGGCCCACTCAGAGAGGGGCTTCCCGGGTAACGAGGTAAAGAACCTGCCTGCCAATGCAGGAGACAGAAGAGACGTGGGTTCGATTCCTGAGTCAGGAAGATCCCTTGGAGGAGGGCATGGCAACCCACTCCAGTATTCTTGTCTGGAGAATCCCATGGACAGAGGAGCCTGGGGGGCTACAGTCCAGGGGATAGGGTGATATGGGGTGATCGGTCGTTTGTGAGTGTACACACATACCACTCTTAACTGCAAAGCGTTCTTGCAAAATCTATTAAATAGTTCCACTTGCAGCACGGTGACTACGTTTCTGGAGCCCAAGCCTGCCCCGTTTCTCTCTCTGCTCGGTCAAGTTAGTTCCACCACCACTTCTATTGAGAATTTCCTTTTGGGGAGAAGCACTTTCTGAACATCTTAGAATCGAATTAGAATGCAAGAGAAAAAAGCAACAGAAACTGCAGTGAAATTTTACTAATTTAAATTAATTACCCAAATCCCATTTAAATTATAAAGCATGTTGGGACACACATTTTGTAACTTTCAAACACAATAGTAAACTTAACCCAGGCCAAAAAAAAAAAAGAAAATAGGGAAAGAAAGAAAAAGAAAAAGCCCAGCTGAGGTTCTCAAGGGAATTACTTTAGTGAATAGACTGGAATGATTTGTAATTAGCATATAAATTGTGTGCATGTAAATGATGCTTCTAAAAGGTATTTGAAAAGTTTATTTTCTTAAGTATTTCAAATCAGACCCCCTGCAACCTTGTTTACAGTGCTGATTTGCACTTGCATGAAAAAGATTTTCAGTGAAAAAAAAAAAAAACAACTTCAGTCAGGGTTCTTCTCCCTTTTCCCTCCACCACCCTTGCTCATGCTTTATCACAAATTACAAATTAGTGGCATAGAAATTAATGAGGTTTTTACAGTATTCAGTCAAATCATGCAATAAAAAGCTTTAATTCAAACACGGGAGCTTGATTATTATAATGTATTCAAATGTAATGCACTGTTTGCTAAATTTCGTAGGACTGGAATCAATGTGTCATTTAAAGTTAATTTTAATACAGAGAAACAGAAGCGCCCAGCTCTCCAGTTGTGGCTGTCTGCTCTGCCTTCCCGGAGGAAACAGCAATTTGGTACGTCATAGAAACAGCCTTTAACGTGCTGGAGACCAGCCAGCTCCGCGTCTAGGAAGCATAGAGGTCAGATCAGATTTACAGGCCCCAGAGGTGTAGACCAGGCTTCCCAGGTGGCACTGGTGGTAAGAAGCCCGCCTCCCAAGCAGGAGAGGTAAGAGATGCAGGGCCGATCCCTGGGCTGGGAAGATCTGCTGGAGAAGGACATGGCAACCCACTCCAGTATTCTTGCCTGGAGAATCACATGGATTCTGGGGGGCTACAGTCCATGGGGTCACAAGAGTTGGACATGACTGGAGCGACTTAGCATGCATGCATGCATGTGTGACCAAGAGGGAGCTCGGAGCCTTGCAGAGGCAGCTGTGTAGTTAAGCATCACCTAATGTCAGTGTCGCCCGGCCTGTCTTCTGTACTCACAGAGGATGAGCAGCGACAGCACCTTCCGTTAATGACCTACTGCTTCCCACCCACGCGGGACACACACAGGACACGGGCTCTCTTTCTGGCCCTGGGGCCTTTGCTCTGTAGGGGAAAGGGACACAAGCCTCTTAGGTATGCAGCCCTGGGTGTGAGATCCACCAGGTGGGGAGAACGCCACCCTTTGCCGCAAGGACCTGCCACTCTACGCCAGCCTGCCCATCCTGATCTGTGTCAACTTCAAATTGGCACTTACCAAGAGCATTGCCAATGACTGAACAGCAAAGGCATTTGCTGTCTGCCTCTGCTGCTCTAGCTGTTGACCTTCAACAGCCCTTGAGGGAGCTCAGGGCAGAGTGAGGCACTCTGTGCTCAGGGAATCTCGTGGGACAGGTCTTTAGATAGTTGGATGTTTTTAGGAACAGATTTTATGATCTCAGCCCTTGCATCTCCTCATACCTAGAGAGGCGCTAAATCCCTTCATGGTGACATTGCTGCTGCCGCTGCTGCTAAGTCGCTTCAGTCGCGTCCGACTCTGTGCGACCCCAGAGACGGAAGCCCACCAGGCTCCCCCGTCCCTGGGATTCTCCAGGCAAGAACACTGGAGTGGGTTGCCATTTCCTTCTCCAATGCGTGAAAGTGAAAGGTGAAAGTGAAGTCGTGTCTGACTCACTAGATCCTCATAACTAACACAAAGCCTTTTCTAAAATGAGTGCTTCGTGGTATTGAACTCCCCCTTCACCAAAGCCTTATATATTGACCTTCCCCCACTGCCGCTTTGGAGCAGTCTCTCAGAGCTATCTGAGATGCCTCCAGGGCTGCAGTCTTCATTTTGCCCCAAATAAAACTTAACTCTCAGCTCTCAAGTTGCACATCTTTTTTAGTCAACATCCGAGACAGAAAAGGACACCACCTTGCTGGTGACATTGGTGTTCCGCGTGGAACCACTTAGGAAATCCTGGTGTGAGGCTGTCTTCATCCACCAGTGTCATCTGCCCCCTTTGCTGTTCACTTGGTTTCATTTGTCTTTTTAAATTAATTCATTTTAAATGTAAAAGAAATAAATCTACATCGTGTCTGCCTCTTTGAGACCTCATGGACTATACAGTCCATGGAATTCTCCAGGCCAGAATACTGGAGAGGGTAGCCTTTCCCTTCTCCAGAGGATCTTCCCAACCCAGGGATCGAACCCAGCTCTCCTGCATTGCAGGCAGATTCTTTACCAGCTGGGCCACCAGGGAAGCCCAAATAATTCATTTTAAATGTAAAAGAAATAAATCTATGTGATCAAAGGAAAATAGTCCAGGAAGTCTCCTCTGACTCCAGGGATAATCACTCTTTTTAAATATAATTTAAAGAATGATTTGTTTCATTTCTGGCTGTTGTGGGTCTTCGTTGCTGCGTGAGGGGCTTCTGGTTGCAGTGGCTTCTTGATTTGTGGGGCACCAGCTCCCAATTGCATGGGCTTCACTAGTTGTGGCTCATGGACTTAGCTGTTCTGCTGCATGGGATCTTCCTGGATCAGGGATCAAACCCAACTCTCCTGCACTGGCAGGCATACATACTCTTTAACAACTGGGCTACCAGGGAAACCCAGGATAATCATTCTTGAACAGTTTGACTCCGGAGAAAGAGTGTATCTGTGCTCAGCACCTCCTTCTTCTGCTGCCTGAGTGGAGACGCGGATACATCCTTCCTGTTTAATAATATTTAAGTTCTCCTTCATGACGGGGACTTGCCCTCCCAGCTCACACTCTCCTGGGGTCCTTATCTTCCCAGCAGCCCTCTGCTGTCCTGCCCACACCTCAATTTATTCAGCTGTTCCCATGACACCAATCGTTTTTAGTTGTTTCCCATTTTGCTTTGTTTTTGAAAGCTGTTGTGAATCTCCATATACTTACTGTTTTTTGTATGACTTCAGGGTAAATTTCTCATAGTGGATTATCCCGCCAGCAAACTAATAGAATTAAAACGTGTTAGCTATCACCAAATTCTCCCAGGAAACACTGTATCAAACGCACATGTCCCAACCACACCGGAGAGAGAATACCTCCTTTATACACTCATTGACAATGGGGGGTCTTGAAACTCTTCATTACTTTTTCCAAGTGGAAAATGAATAGCTAAATGTTATTTTGATTAGCATTTTTAAATTATGAGTAACACTGAGCCTTTTGTTTAGATGTTTATTGGCTTTAAAGAACTCTAAGTTTTGAAACATGTATATTACCATATGTGAACTAGATCACCAGTCCAGGTTCGATGCACGAGACAGGGTGCTCAGGGCTGGTGCGCTGGGATCACCCTGAGGGATGGGATGGGGAGGTTGTGGGAGGGGGGTTCAGGATGGGGGACACATGTACACGCGTGGCTGATTCATGTGAATGTATGGCACAAACCACCACAATATTGTAAAGTAATCAGCCTCCAATTAAAATTAATTAATTAAAAAAAAGAACTCTAAGTTTTTACCTCTTGCTCTTTGTTTTCCTGGTAAATTGTGTATTTTTAAAAATTGATTTGTAAAAGCTCTTTCTCAAGCTGGAGATACCCCTCATTCCATGGTGCTGGTTAATTGTGAAACAGGATAAAGACGTGGAGCTTTGGGAGAGATCAAACGGCCCGGGACAGAGCCGAGCTCAGCAGAGGCGGGCAACTGCGATCACCTGGATTTGAAAGTATCCTTAAATATCTTACCCTCTGTGAGGCAATACAGAAATAAATTCAGTGATGTCCACTTACAGTTCACTTGGCGTTCACATAGAACTGTTTCTTTCTTTTTTTTTTCAGATCTATGTTTGCCTTGAAATACGTTTAATATTTTGTGATAATAGGTGTAAAAGTTGAATAAGTTTACTATTTCCTGGTAGGAAGAGTAAAGAAAGGCAAGATTAGACAAATGCCTGCCTTTCACCCCAGTGCATGAAGCCAATGCCTCTCTTTTCCTTCAAGCAGAAATCAGAAATGCGGGGTGTTGCTGCTGCGTTTTGCTTAGAGCTGTTGCTGGGCCACATGGAGAAATTTGGCTGCTTCTAAGGTCCTCCAGGAACAGACACACTCCATCCTCTTACCAAATGGCCAGGCAAGTGATGAAGACAAAGTGCTGCTTCCCGTGTCTTTCTGGATCCGTGGTCCCAACTGGGGGTACCTCGGCTCCACGGGACCGTCAGGGAAGTCTGCAGACACTTTTGATTACTGCACGTGGGGAGGGGGCTGCTCCTGGCATCTCAGGGCGGAGGCCAGCGACGCTGCTCAACAGGCTTCAAGGCACAGGACAGGCGCCACCGCACAGGTGCTCTGCCTGGAACGTCAGCAGCGCAGAGGCTGAGAAATGCCATCCTGCACGAGAGGCGGTGCCCCTCCTGCCCGGGACTCCTCCTGGACCCTGCCGGCTGCCTGCAGGATTCAGACTTCTGCCCTGGCACTTCCTGAAGCTCTCTCCTGCGTTTTACATCATCTCCCCATTGGGTGTCTCCAAGAACCAGATGAGGTGTCTCAAGATTGCTCTTAATATTAATGAATTTTACCCCTGCCCCATCCACTAAAGAGCTTGGATGACTCAGACAGGCATTACTGTTTGCCTCCCTTTAGTATTAAAATGAGTTTAAATCTTTTAATTACATTTTAAATATTAATATTTTAAATATATGTGTAAATACACATTAAGACTCTCAAACAGAAAACTTTTGGAAGCACAGGGCTGTGCCTGCTGTCCTAATTCATCACATGATTTTTTTTTTTTTTTCTTCCCTGAAATTTTAAGGTATCGTGATGGGCCAAAGTTTTCCTCTCAAAAAACAGTCAGTCCCTGGCTCCTGAGCCCTGAAGAAAAAGAGCTGATGGAGCCACCGAGGTCCTGGCGGTGAGAAGGTCTGACAGTTTTAGTAAAACTGCAAGTTTAGTGAAACCACTAGACTCGTTTCTCAGCATCCACGATCCTATTTCTCTTGACTCTGGATTCTCTGTGGAGTGGGCAACACACTAAAAACAGAAGAGGAAGAGGTCACAAGGACAGCGTGCGTGAGTCAGAGAAAGGACACGAGGTGGTGAAAAACAGACAGAAGGCATCCGTTCACGAAAACCCACGTGACCTTCACACACGCAGGCGTTCAGGGCACAAGGGGCAAAGGACGGGAACCACGCTCCCGTGAGCCCTGGGTCCCTGCGAAGATGGCAGGTGGCCCTTAGTTTACTGACGGACACGGGAAGGATATCAGAGCTTTAAGAAATAGTTTCACTGACACAGTTAAAAAAAAAGTGATGACCAACCTAGACAGCATATTAGAAAGGATACACTTGCCAACAAACGTCCATCTAGTCAAAGCTATGGTTTGTCCAGTGGTCATGTAAGGATGTGAGAGTTGGACCATAAAGAAAGCTGGGCACTGAAGAATTGATGCTTTTGAACTGTGGTGTTGGAGAAGACTCTTGAGAGTCCCTTGGACTGCAAGGAGATCCAACCAGTCCATCCTAAAGGACATCAGTCCTGAATATTCTTTGGAAGGACTGATGCTGAAGCTGAGATTCCAGTCCTTTGGCCACCTGATGCGAAGAACTGACTCATTTGAAAAGACCCTGATGCTGGGAAAGATTGGAGGCAGGAGGAGAAGGAGATGACAGAGGATGAGATGGCTGGATGGCATCACCCACTCGATGGGCATGAGTTTGAGTAAACTCCGGGAGTTGGCGATGGACAGGGAGGCTTGGTGTGCTGCGGTCCACGGGGTCGCAAAGAGTCGGACAGAACTGAGGGACTGAACTGATCTGAACACAGTTAAATTGAAAGAAAAATTGTTTCTGGAAATAATAAATGGCACAGATCTAGATGATTTACTTTATTCATCAGTCAGAGCGAACAAATGAGGAGACACATGGGGCAGTGGTGGGAAACCGTTCGAGCTCAGGGCTGGTAGCGCTGGCTGGACTCGCCCACACGGATGCAGGCCTCAAGGGAACGAGCAGACCATTTCCAGAGGCCTGTGTGCACCTGGGCTGAGGGCTGGCCTCCCCTCGCCTTGTCAGAAGGTGGACGCAGAGAGCCACTGGGCGAAACTTGGCTGCAGAAAAGAAAATCCCACAGTCCAGAGGAAGGCCACGCGTGCTCCTCGGTACACGTCCCCCCACCAGTGTCCAAAAGACGGAGGGAGTATCTTTGTGCAAACCTCTTGTCTGGGCTTCCCTGGCGGCTCAGCTGGTCAAGAATCTGCCTGCAACGCGGGGGACCTGAGTTCCATCCCTGGGTGGGAAAGATCCCCTGGAGAAGGGAAAGGCTGCCCACTCCAGGATTCTGGCCTGGAAGATGCCACAGACTATACAGTCCACGGGTGGCAAAGAGTTGGACACGACTGACTTTCACTTCTCCAGACTATGTCAACTTAATTCCTATTTCAGGATGAGCATCCGTGCCACAGTGAGCGGGTGACCCTGCGGGAATGAGTGAGAAAACGGGACAATGAACTGGAGGCACCCGAGGCACAACATGCTTCGGGGACGGAGGAGGGAGGCGTGAAGGGCTGAGGAAGGGTTTGGAAGGACTGGTTACATTCTAGGCACCTGGCTAAACATTCCCAGCAGATGCACACTTAACAGATCTTGTTTAGGCTTTTATGTTTCTCAAAAATGCTTCTTTAGAAGATGGTCTTATAAACTAGAAGATAAAGGGGAGTCAGACGTCATTGCAGCTTTATGGTTGGAGAAGCGGTGGGGGGGTAGCAGGGTGGACCTTAGGAGGTAGACTTGGCCGAAGGAGACGTGGTGAAGTCCTGGTGACTTGATAGGGTTGGATGGTGCGCTTAGCGAGAAAGGGAGACGCAGGGCGGGTGGGATGTGACTGGACGTGATGCTGAGTGTGGGGCTCTGGGTGCGGTGGAGGAAGTCCCGGAGGCCAGAGAGGTGGGAGACAGAGAGGCAAGTGGGACTCTGGCAACCGGGGCCAGGACAGCTGGGATGGACACCTTGACGGGGCGGGGTCTGTGGGATGGAGAACAACGCAACTTGGGGGACACACTCCCTGTGGAGCTGCAGGGATGTGATGGGGTGCTGTGGAAGAGAGAGTTGTGATTTGAAGGACCAGTTAAGAAAAGGAAAAGAAACCTCACATAGGTGGCGGGGGTGGGGTGGGGACTGTGAGTCAGGCTTTGCACTCTGACTCCGTGATGTCCTTGCGGGACATCTAAGAAGGGATGGCTGGAGACGACTGGATCTGTGGGTTTGGAGCTCAAGGAGAAGCCTGCTCTGGTAGCGGAGACCCTGGGTCCTTGGGGTATGGCTGGAGTCAGGGTCCACAAAGCAGGAAGCGAGACCACAGAGGGTCCGGGGTGATGAGGGCTGGGCAGACAGCCTGACTCACACTTCCCACACCCAACGTCGGGAAGCTCCCCTCCACACAACGGGACCCTCTTTTCCTTCTTGTGCCTTTAACCTGCGATGAGCTCGGAATGGTCCTGTGAGCTTGTGAGGCGTGTGCACAGAGCAGGTGTCCTTCAAGGGCAGCCTGAGGGCTTCCCGTCACGTGTGCCCTCTGTACGTCTGCCCAGAAAATGCTCACACTGCTTTCTGACTCCTGCTCAAACTCTCCACAGGCGAGTGTGCTGGCGCTCTGGGTGGCCAGGCAAGTGAAATTGTGTTGTGACATTTCTATCTTAGAGGAGAAGCGAGAAGAGCGAGCACATTCTCGCCGTGTTTGCATGATTGATGGAGGAAGATCACCAGCAGAGAGATTCTCGTGTCTAAAGTGATCTGAACTCATTCTTTCTCTGGCAAATGGCAATCGACTCGAACCAACACCATAACTATTTATTGAACAGCTTCTGTCTCCATCTCTGTGGCTGATGCCATGGAGGCTGAAGCCACATGTCTGATGACATCTATAAAAGATAAGAAATCTATCCATCA
This sequence comes from Bos indicus x Bos taurus, assembly GCF_003369695.1. NCBI lineage: Eukaryota > Metazoa > Chordata > Mammalia > Artiodactyla > Bovidae > Bos > Bos indicus x Bos taurus. Next base: position 69,420,623 of record NC_040095.1, on the reverse strand, counting down.
CCCCATCTGTAATCCTCAGTATATATTGAGTGAAGGTAAGGTTGTGTTCCATAAGATAAATCTCAAAAACTAAAAAAAAAAATTATCATCAAAAGCTCAGCTTCTGGAAGCCTGGCTCTTGAAAATATGGTTCTATGCGCACTGCATTAATATAGTCATTCTATGTGCAGAAGGTACACACTCAGAGACACACACACAGAAAGGTACACAAGAACACACACAAAAGCACAAACACACAAAACACACACACACACACATACACAGTATGTAGCAGCTTAGTTATTCCAAATATTGTGTCTTTTTAATTTTAACATTTCTATCTTTATCACAGTTAATATTTTTCAAGTTCTGACTTTGTGTCCAACTGAGAAATGCTTCTGGACTTTGGTGCATTCGATGGTCATAAATACCTTTTGATGTGGGTGTTCACCGATGAGGAGGAGCTGAGAAACGTGCCAAGAGTCACATCAATTATCTCAACATGGAACAGCCAGCATTTCACCTTAGGAACGCCCTGAGCTGCTCAGATTCAGACCATCTAACACCAACAGCCTCCCCTTCTGTGCATGAGAGGAGAGATCCAGACTGCAATTTCCCTACTCGAATGATGCTTCCCCATCCAACCAGAGAGAGAAGAAAGCCCTGGCACCAATGAGCATGTACACATCTTTCTGACCCCAGAAGGTCCCAAGCCTGGTCCGGTGGACAGTCTACAGTCACCCCCGAGTTCCATGACTCCGTCAAGAGTGACGAACAGGAACCTGCCGTGCTCCCAGGGACAGGAAGGCTGCAGGGAAAATGGGGAGCCCATCAACTCCGTAGCACGCCTGTTCACCTCCTGTGGGCAGGACAGCACCTGCCTGGGCATCGCCGACAGAAAGAGAAGCAAAGCCTGATTCTGAACCTGGATGAAGACACAGACCTCCCCTTCCTCTCCTCTCCCTCCTACTTTCGCTGAAAATATGCACTCATCAGTCAGTGGCTGTTTTGTACGGGGCAACTTGGTTCCAGGTCCCCTGGACAGAGCTTCCCCCTGATCTGCAGGGGGCTGAGTGCCCTGGGTTGCTGGTTAAGACACCACAGACTGCAGGTCAGCAGGTCCAGGCTGGGTCAGCCTGATGGCCAAGTGTGCTGGGCCTGAGGACAGCTCTGCCCTCCCAGCCTTGCACTCTCCCCCCAGTCCACCCCCCTGGCTGCCTTTGTCCTGAAGCTGCTACGAGCACCATGCTGCCCGCCGTCGGCCAGGGCCCAGGTGAGCTGCCCACGCTGGGTGCCTCCCCACCTGCGGTGCACACACCCCCTGTGAGGGGAGAGTGCCCGGCAGATGCTGCAATGAAAGACAGTCATGAGAGACTTTCATCATCTCAAAACAGAATCTAGTTACATTTATCCATGAAGGGGAGGCTTCTATACTTCAGATGTCATTTCAACTATTGTAAATTTGAGTGGTAGTTTTCAAAAATTTAATTTCCAAAATTGCGTACCTCTTGTGCAAAGCAAATTTCTCCTTAATGACAGAGAACGATCTGAGAAACACATCACCAGGTCATGAAAATAAATAGCAGGTAGCCATTTCAAGCAAGAAACTTGATTTTAAAAATATGTTTACTGAAAATAACAACAAATATCTCATTACCACAGAAAGAAAATAATTCTATTTGAAGTTATATGCAAAGCTATATGCAAATCCAAATGTGATCCGCTATCTAGTAAGCTATTATTTCTTTTTTATAATTTTTTAAAGTAACAAGTATTTCACAGACAAGTAACAAGTATTTTAAATCCACAGACATCATGTAAGTTCACTGTCTACATATTTAACATTTCCTATGGGCTTCTCAGGTGGCCCTACTGGTAAAGACCCCACCTGAGACATAAGGGACTCAGGTTCAATCCCTGGGTTGAGAAGATCCCCTGGAGGAGGGCATGGCAACCCACTCCAGTATTCTTGCCTGGAGAATCCCATGGGCAGAGGAGCCTGGCGGGCTACGGTCCACGGGGTCACAAAGAGTCGGACACGACGGAAGTACTCATGCGTATACAGGCTTCCCAGGGGGCACCAGTAGTGAAGAATCCAGCTGACAAAGCAGGAGACATAAGAAATGCAGACTCAATCCCTGGGTCAGGAAGATCCCCTGGATGAGGTCACGGCAACTCACTCCAGTGTTCTTGCCTGGAGAATCCCATGGACAGAGGAGCCTCGCGGACTGCCGTCCAGGGGTCACACAGAGTCAGACACGACTGAAGCGACTTAGCACACATGCATCTGTGACCTATCTTTTCTAAGTTTGGGAAGCACTGTTCTGTTAAAATATGTTACCTTGACTTTGGTAGTTTAAAATATCACTTCAGGGTGAGCCATGGCCACAGGAAAGCAAAATGTGGATCATCTTCGTGACGGATGGACAAGACTGGTCCAGTTACAGCGGGAAAGTGGGCTGAAAGGTGGCCCTCAGTGAGTGAGGACCAGTGGGGAGGAGCAAAGACTAGATGCCACCCTTGAGAGAAGGCCTTTTTCTGAAGCTATGATATGAAGGGCAGTCGGGGAGGGAGAAACACACAGAGTGGAAACCACACACTTGTGTAATAGTATACCTGAATAGAGGCAATGACAAAACAGCCGCTCTGGAACAGCAGCATTGTGGCTGCAAATTGTGGACCATATTGAATTCTAGCTGGGCCAGCTCAGAGATAAGGGGATCCCGTATACGTCTGGTGAGACACTAGAACAACATCAGTTCAGTTCAGTCGCTCACTTGTGTCCGACTCTTTGTGACCCCATGAATCGTAGCACGCCAGGCATCCCTGTTCATCACCAACTCCCAGAGTTCACTCAAACTCATGTCCATTGAGTCGGTGATGCCATCCAGCCATTTTATCCTCTGTCGTCCCCTTCTCCTCCTGCCCCCAATCCTTCCCAGCATCAGAGTCTTTTCCGATGGGTCAACTCTTCACATGAGGTAGCCAAAGTATTGGAGTTTCAGCTTTAGCATCAGCCCTTCCAATGAACACCCAGGACTGATCTCCTTCAGAATGGACTGGTTGGATCTCCTTGCAGTCCAAGGGACTCTCAGGAGTCTTCTCCAACACCACAGTTCAAAAGCATCAATTCTTTGGCACTCAGCTTTCTTCACAGTCCAACTTTCACATCCATACAAGACCACTGGAAAAACCTAGCCGTGACTAGACAGACCTTTGTTGGCAAAGTAATGTCTCTGCTTTTTAATATGCTATCTAGATTGGTCATAACTTTGCTTCCAAGGAGTAAGCATCTTTTTTTAATTTTTTTAAATTTTATTTTATTTTTAAACTTTACAATATTGTATTAGTTTTGCCAAATATCGAAATGAATCCACCACAGGTATACCTGTGTTCCCCATCCTGAACCCTCCTCCCTCCTCCCTCCCCATACCCTCCCTCTGGGTCGCCCCAGTGCACCAGCCCCAAGCATCCAGTATCGTGCATTGAACCTGGATTGGCGACTCGTTTCATACATGATATTATACATGTTTCAATGCCATTCTCCCAAATCTCCCCACCCTCTCCCTTAAGCGTCTTTTAATTTCATGGCTGCAGTCACCATCTGCAGTGATTTTGGAGCCCCCCAAAAATAAAGTCTGACACTGTTTCCATTGTTTCTCCATCTATTTGCCATGAAGTGATGGGACCAGATGTCATGATCTTAGTTTTCTGAATGTTGAGCTTTAAGCCAACTTTTTCACTCTCCTCTTTCACTTTCATCAAGAGGCTTTTGAGTTCCTCTTCACTTTCTGCCATAAGGGTGGTGTCATCTGCATATCTGAGATTATTGATATTTCTCCCAGCAATCTTGATTCCAGCTTGTGCTTCTTCCAGCCCAGTGTTTCTCATGATGTACTCTGCATATAAGTTAAACAAACAGGGTGAGAATATACAGCCTTGACGTACTCCTTTTCCTATTTGGAATCAGTCTGTTGTTCTATGTCCAGTTCTAACTGTTGCTTCTTGACCTGCATACCGATTTCTCAAGAAGCAGGTCAGGTGTTCTGGTATTTCCATCTTTCAGAATTTCCCACAGTTTGTTGTGATCCACACAGTCAAAGGCTTTGGCATAGTCAATAAAACAGAAATAGATGTTTTTCTGGAACTCTCTTGCTTTTTTTATGATCCAGCAGATGTTGGCAATTTGATCTCTGGTTCCTCTGCCTTTTCTAAAACCAGCTTGAACATCTGGAAGCTCACAGTTCACGTATTGCTGAAGCCTGGCTTGGAGAATTTTGAGCATTACTTTACTAGCGTGTGAGATGACTGCAATTGTGTGGTAGTTTGAGCATTCTTTGGCATTGCCTTTCTTTGGGATTGGGATGAAAACTGACCTTTTCCAGTCCTTTGGCCACTGCTGAGTTTTCCAAATTTGCTGGCATATTGAGTGCAGCACTTTCACAGCATCATCTTTTAGGATTTGAAATAGCTCAACTGGAATTCCATCACCTCCATTACCTTTGTTTGCAGTGATGCTTTCTAAGGCCCACTTGACTTCACATTCCAGGATGTTTGGCTCTAGGTGAGTGATCACACCATCGTGATTATCTGGGTCATGAAGATCTTTTTTGTACAGTTCTTCTGTGTATTCTTGCCACTTCTTCTTAATATCTTCTGCTTCTGTTAGGTCCATACCATTTCTGTCTTTATCGAGCCCATCTTTGCATGAAATTTTCACTTGGTATCTCTAACATAGTATAATATTATTAACAAAAAGGTGAATTTATATACAGAATGAAAAACCCAGCAGGTTTTTATGCAGAAGTTGACAAGTTGATTCTGAAATATATACAGAAATGGAAAGAACCTAAATTGGCCAAGACAAATTTGAACTAGAAGAATACAGCTGTGGGATTTACACTTTTTTTTCATTAAATTTCAGAGCTGTCTCTAAGTCTGCAGTAACCAAGGCAATGTGATGTAGAAGTAATGGGAGTCTAACAGATGAAAAGACTAGGAGAGAGTCCTGAAATAGTCCCTCAATCTGCACAGCGAAAGTTGATTTTCTACAGTGGTGCCAAGGGAATTCAATAGATGAAGGAAAGTCTTTTCAGGGAATGACGTTGAAACAACTGCATATACATATGGGAAAAAAAAAAACCCACCCCTTACCTGCCACCATACTTAATAATCATTTGAGATGGCTATAATAGCTAGATACAATAAGTATAATAGCTAAATCTACCAAGGTTTTGGAAGGAAATACAGAAGGAAATCTTCACAGCTGTGAGGTTGGTAAAGATTTCTTGGATGAGACACAAAGTGTATTAACCATAAAAGAAAAAAAACCTGACAAACTGCTTTTATCAAAATTAAAAATGTGTGATATTGAAAACATCATTAAGAAAATCAAAAGCAAGTTACAGTGCAGAACAGACCCCTATATCTGCCTAGTGACTAGCATGCAAAACGTACACACCAACTTTTCAACTTAACACTAAGCAGACGCACAGCCTAATACAAGGGGGCAAATAACTTGAAGATACACTTCAAAGAGGAGGATATGTGAACAGCCAATAAGGACATGCAACGGTGTTCAACAGTCACCGGGAAAATTCTAATCATGTGCGTAACGAGAAGCCACTTCAGACCCAGTGGAGCAGGTAAGTTGAAGAAGACTTCCACCACCACCAAGCCGGCTAACGTGAGGACACGTGGAACAGTCAAACTCTCCAATATTTTTGAAATTCTCATACTTTCCACTTTGGAAAATCATTTGGCATTTAAAAATCGAAGGCAAACATCTACTTCCTTCGTGAACCAGCAATTCTATTCTTAGATGATGAAACCAGCCCTTTTCTCGACTGAAGTGTGCGTCACACAGGCGCAAAGTGGTCAAGACTCACAGCACCAGACACTCACCGTCTGTATGTTCACTGCACCTGAGCACTGTGGGCAGAACGGATGAGGGGAGAGGCAGCCAGGCAGAAACTGTGCTTAGGAGATGCTGGCAGAGGCGGACATCACAAGGGCTGATGTCCTTGGTAGATGCAGCAAAGAGAAGGGTCCCTCCATGTCTTTCCAGGAGATGTCCTCGTCCATCTCCTTACTGAGGACAAATCACGTGGTCCGAAAAAGAGAAACAACTCTCGATGACATAGATGTTTCAGTCCATACTTCAGTACCCATTCTAAAAAGCACGTGTGTTAGTGCAATTGCACACATGCGTGCTCAGTCCTGTCCAACTATTTGTGACCCCTACAGGCTATAGACCGCCAGGCGCCTCTGTCCATGGGATTCTCCAGGCAAGAGTACTGGAGAGGGTTGCCATTTCCTCCCCCAGGGGATCTTCCCGATCCAGGGATTGAACCAGAGTCTCCTGCATTTCCTGCATTGCAGGAGGATTCTTTACCTCTGAGCCAGTGGGGAAGTCTGTTAGTATAATTAATAATATCTATATTAACTCCAACTAAACACACACACACAATTTCTAAATTACGTTTGCCTATCTTTGCATTCTTTTCTTCAAGCCAACTGAAATAAGGAAGCAAACTTCTTAAAAGGAATGTGCTAACTAATATGAAAAGTTTTATGACTAATTCCCCCATAATTATGCTGAGCAAACTGTGATCATGAAATCGTGTCTACATGGAAATTCTGGAAGCTGCTCTTCCCTAAACCCCTATTGTCCTACACACAGCATTCAGTGACCTCCACGCTTAAGTAACGTGACAAACGCCGAAGTTCCAGTCACGTGCCTGCCGTGAGAACAAGAAAGTCAGAATGAAGGCTCTTGCCCTGAGGAGGGGGGGTCCACTGTGGTCTTGGTGGGCTCGCAGAGTGGGCTGTGTGTCGTGGGCTGTGGGTATGAGACACCTTCAAGGACCAGACACTGGAGCCGTGGCGGGGATGCAGGACACGCCAGGCTCAGCTCTGCTCAGGCGCCATGGTTATTGTGTTGTGGTCACCCTGGCAGACGCGAGATGTGGGTACAGAGGAGGCAGTGGGGACAGGGACGGGGATCCCACCAAGGGCGTGGGGCTCAGTCCTGAAGACCCAGGTGCAAGGTGGAGCTGGCAGGGAAGGCCGCTGGACCAAGGCTGGTGTCACTCTGTGTGGGCAACACCGTGATGATCTCCCAGGCCTACCAGTGCCTGGGGTGTCCCGGGTGGTTGACGGGTCAGGAGCCTGAGGCGAGTCCCAAACCCCAGAGAACACAGAACTGGAGTCTGATTGCCAAGGGCCACCCCCTGGTCAGTGGGACTCCTCAGTTGCAGCTTGACCACGTCCCTCCAGCGGGAGCAGCTGCTGACCTCCGCGAAGACTCTGAGAGGCACCCCATGCAGCCCCAAGTAACCATTTTCATGAGGTGTTCCCTGGAAGTTCACGGACTGAAGTATCACCACGGTACTTAGGCTCTGCAATGGCATATGCCAATTGAAAATGAGCTGGAGTGCTGTTACTGAAATGTGCTCACAAACAAGAGGGAAAGCAAGGAAAGAAAGAAAAGAAAGAAAGTGAAGTCATTTAGTCGTGTCCGACTCTTTGCGACCCCATAGACTGTAACCTACCAGGCTCCTCCATCCATGGCATTTTCCAGGCAAGAGTACTGGAGGGGGTTGCCATTTCCTTAAGGCAATAAAGACCTTTATCAGCGATGGTGGAGGCTGACCACGGCCCTGCTGAATTAAGCCGTTTCCTCCGGATACTCACTCTGAATATACTGAAGTTAAAGCGTGTGTAGCTTTGCCAAACTGTGTTTCCACCCGCAGAAGGATAAGACCCCAGCTGATAGCCCAGGGCTCAAGACTGTGTGTCTGGGCCTTTGAAGCCTCCTGTGGCCACAGGGAGAGTGTGCTACCCGGGCTCTCGCATGGACACGACCCCACCCGTGGCTCTTCCTGGTCGGGAGCCCGCTGTCCCTGGCTCTCAGAATCTCAGACTCCTGGCTGGACATGAGCCCTGGGAACACAGTAGCAAACAGGGCATCAGTTGAAGCTGGACCACAGACAAAAAATGGTCAGTAAATATTACCAGGAGCCCCAAAGGAGAAAGGCTCTGCATTGATTTGCTCCAGTAAAAAGACACAATTTGACTTTCTAGCAAAGAATTCCAAGGCATAATATATGCTAAAACATACTAAAAGGGAACAAATGAATTTACTCTGAAATTTTACTCAACATGAATAGACTCTCCAGGGAGAGAGGGACGTCCTGGGTGTTATCAAATTTAAATAAAGGAATATTGGTTAATAAAAGAAAAAGATATTTATATGTGAAAGTAGACAAGAAATGAAAATAAGACCCCACAACAATACTGTTGACATTATTTAATAGGGCAAGAAACTATTTAATTTAAAAATTCATGCACCATGTAATCCCACATAATCAGACCGATTTGTTCCACTGCCAAGCTCGAGATCTGATCTATATTCAATTTTGGTCCAACTTGCCATGGAAGCTAAATTGGAGTTGCTCCACATTGTCGAACCAAGATAAATACCACTAACAAAAATTATATAGGCTTTTGAGGCTCAGTTTTTTAAGAATTAGATGGTTACTTTCTCCAATTTTTATGATGTTACAGTGAAACTGCCTAAGCGTGCCATTGTTGTTATGAACAGAAATCATGAATAAGACTGATGCTTGAGGATTACATTATTTTCAAAGAGATCAAAGTAATTTCTGAGCTACTAAAATGATATACAGGCATTCAAGGTAAGTCATCACAGACTGGGGTTGGTTACCAGGAAAAGATGAATAACGGCTGGATGAATGTGCACGCGTGTGCATGATCGTGTTTACCAACAGAGAAGCCCATGAAATCTCGGTCTTGATGATGCTCGACTAATTGAAAAAGGACTTCATCTTCTAATCTTATAAAAAAAATCTTAGATCAACAGTTACGCTACACCTTGCTTCCAAGTTTGATGTCATTTTTGTCTTTCCCACTTTGAGTTTTCTACAAAAAAACAGGGTCAAAGTGTGAGCTCCATTCAGGAAGACTGTGAGCATGGGCCCAGTGAGCCCACTGAATTGAATCCAAAGAAGAACCACTGACCAGAAAAATCTCTCCTGATTGCCAGTGGGCACTGCCAGCTGCCAGTTCCACTGACAAATGCGACAGAAAGAACACAAACCCCCATGAGAAGGTGCCATGACAGGCATCTTTGAGCAGAGAACCCCCTGGTCAGAGACTGAAGGCCTCTCCCACCCCAGAAGGTCTTCACCGGTGAGCAACCAGGAGACCACACCCACAGTAGCGTCTCAACAAAACGCAGCAAGCAGAGGGGATGCTGCGGACCTGCCCACCTGCCCGCTGGGTGGTCGGTGCTGTCAGTTCTGGCGTGGTTGCTCCATCAGGCGGAGGTAGACCCACGTTCAGACGCGCCAGCTCACGGTTTGTCTCTGGACTGAGCCCAGGCACCCTCTGAGCTCCATGCGAGCAGCTCAACTTCTGTCAGCAACCGGAAGTGCACATGTAAATATGGCCCCAGACAGGAAGTGGGGGCCGCCGGATGGACGGCTCTCCCCCTGGACTAGTGACGGTATTTACCACACAATTCCAAGACAGAGACAGGGGAAGGACGGCCGGCTAACGACTTTTTTCATGAACTTGTCACAACGCACAAGACCAGTAGACCCTCCCTGGAGCCCGTTCTGAGGACACGCTGCTATGGCTGAGGAGGAATAAAATGAATTTTCCAAAGGTAAGACCTTGTCCTCGGGCCAAAGAGTTCTCCAAGAGGAGGAGGGGTTCTTTCAGTCCAGTTCAGTCTCAGTCGTGACCGACTCTTTGGGACCCCATGGACTGCAGCATGCCAAGCCTCCCTGTCCTTCGCCAACTCCCAGAGTTTACTCAAACTCATGTCAGTTGAGTTGGTGATGCCATCCAACCATCTCATCCTCTGTCGTCCCCTTCTCCTCCTGCCCTCAGTCTTCCCTAGCATCAGGGTCTTTTCAAATGAGTCAGCTGTTCACATCAGGTGGCCAAAGTATTGGAGTTTCAGCTTCAACATCAGTCCTTCCAATGAATATTCAGGGCTGATTTTTTATAGGATGGACTGGTTGGATTTCCTTGCAGTCCAAGGGGCTCTCAAGAGTCTTCTCCAGCACCATAGTTCAAAAGAATCAATTCTTCCACACTCAGCCTTGTTTATAGCCCAACATTTGCATCCATACATGACTGCTGGAAAAACTATAGCTTTGACTATATAGACCTTTACTGGCAAAGTGATGTCTTTGCTTTCTAATATGCTGTCTAGGTTTGTCATAGCTTTTCTTCTAAGGAGCAAGCACCTTTTAATTTCGTGACTGCAGCCACCATCCTCAGTGATTTTGGAGCCCAAGAAAATAAAATCTGTCAGTGCTTTTATTTTTTCCCCTTCTGTTTGCCATGAAGTGATGGGGCCAGATGCCATGGGACCAGATGGTTTTAATGGAACCCCACAAACATTCATGGACTGCTTCCCGTGAGCTTCTCCGAGGAGTCAGAGCTTGGCACCGCAGTGCCCACTGTCAGAGTCGTGCAGCATAGGCACACCAGTGACCCTGACGTGGGACACAGGGCAGACAGGCAGCTTCCCTTTTCCTCTCTCTACGGGGTCATTCCATCAGCCTAGACACACCCTGCCTTCCTCATCCTAAAATAAAGCATACCAAATGTGAAAAGAATCTCCGTGGATTTCACTTGGCCCACCAGCCTCCACTCCACTTTTCTGCTTCATCCTGCAGCCAGACTTCTCCAGGGGTGGTCTATACCGGTCTCCAAGTTTTCTTCCCTCCTGCAGTGTTGCCTCACCCCCCAAACCTTAAATCTCCTGTCCTTCATCCTGGAAATAGCAGCCCTCATACTTGTCCTGCCCTGGCCTCACCCACACTGTCTTGTTGGCTGCAAGGACTCTGCTCCCATGGTTTTGTTTTTAGTTATGTTTTTTCCCAATCATGTAAAACATTCCTTCACAATCTCCCACATTCCTGCTCGGTCTTCTCTTGAGCTTGGAAAGTTGAAGGGTCCTCTTCTCTTCTGTCTACACAGAAGCCTCGACCAGGGCAGGGAGCTTGTTAACACGTGAGTTCTGAGCTGGTGGGGTGATGCTGATGTCCTGTATTTCTTTTTTTTTTTTTTTTCTCTTTTTATGCAAACTTTTAAAAAACTTTTTATTATTTTGGGATATAGTTGATTTACAATGCTGTGTTCATTTCAGGTGTGTAGCAAAGTGATCCCACTATACATATATTGTTGTTCAGTCACTAAGTCGTGTCTGACTCTGTGCACTCCATGTACTGCAGCACACCAGGCTTCACCTTTCGCTGTCTTGCAGAGTTTGCTCAACATGTGTCCATTGAGTCAATAATGCCATTCAACTATCTCATCCTCTGTCACCCTCTTCTCCGCCTGCCCTCAATCTCTTGCTGAGTTTCAGCATCAGTACTTTCAATGAATATTCAGGGTTGATTTTCTTTAGGATTGACTGGTTTGATCTCTTTGCTGTCCAAGGGACTCTCAAGAGTCTTCCAGAGCACCACAATTCGAAAGCATCAAATCTTTAGTGCTCAGCCATCTTTATGGTCCAACTGTCACATCCGTACATGACTACTGGAAAAACTAGAGTTTTGACTATATGGACCTTTGTCAGCAGCGTACCTTTTAATATACTGTCTACATTTGTTATGGCTTTTCTTCCAAGGAGCAAGTGTCTTTTAATTTTATGGACGCACTGGCCATCTGCAGTGATTTTTTCAGTCAGTTCAGTCCAGTTGCTCAGTTGTGTGTGACTCTTTGTGACCCCATTGACTGCAGCACGCCAGGCCTCCCTGTCCATCACCAATTCCTGGAGCTTGCTCAAACTCATGCCCATTGAGTCCATGATGCCATCCAACCATCTCATCCTCTGTCATCCCCTTCTCCTCCTGCCTTCAATCTTTCCCAGCATCAGGGTCTTTTCCAAGGAGTCAGTTCTTCACATCAGGTGTCCTAAGTATTGGAGTTTCAGCTTCAGCATCAGTCCTTCCAGTGAATATTCTGGACCGATTTCCTATAGGATTGACTGGTTGGATTTCTTTGCAGTCCAAGGCGCTTCCAAGACTCTTCTGCAACAGCACGGTTCACAAGCATGAAGTCTTGGGTGCGCAGCTCTCTTCATGGCACTCGGCAGCAATTCTGGAGCCCCTACAATAAATGGCACCTGGCAGCGATTCTGGAGCCCCTACAGTAAAGTCTGTCACTCCGTTTTCAGCATCTATTTGCCATAAAGTGATGGGAGCAGATGCCATGATCTTAGGGTGTCACAGAATATTACAGTGGACCCTTGTTTGTTATCTTATATGTAGTACTACTACACATTACTGTATGTATCTTATATGTAGTAGTGTGTATCTGTTCATTCCAGACTTCTAACAGGCTCCCAGGTGAGGCTGTGCTGCTGTACACACCTGTTGGCTGGGACAACAGTCCCACCCCCAGCTTACAGTCGTAAGTGCTGTCCACGTGCTCGTGACTCCCAAATGCATCTGTTTAGCCCAGACCTCCCTTCTCAGTCCCAGCTGCCCTCGTGTATGTCTAACCAGCCCCTTGGGACCCTGCCTGGACCAGTTCAGGCCTCCACCTCAGAGGTGAAAATCATACCCTCTTTGTGGCTCATGTTAAATCCCAAAACCCCACGTAATTTCTCAACATATTCTCTCAGCTTTATGTCCAGGATGTTTCAGAAGCCAACTACTGCTATCTGCCCTCCACTCTTGCCGCCTGGACTGATGATTTCTCTGCCCTAACCAGTGGCCTGGCCTCCCTATCTGGGCAAGGTCCCCTCGTGATTGCCTGTCTCCCAGTGACCCATCAGCTGTGACCTTCTACACATAAGCCAGCCTGCCCTGCCCTGCTCAAGGTTCCCACAGCCCACAGTGGCCGTCTGCTCCTAGGGGGACTGCCAGTCTGACTTCCTCCCTGACCTCGTCTTCCCACCTCGCTCCTTGCCAGTCACTCTGGCTCCGTGGTTTTTCCAACATGCCAGACATGTTCCCACCTCAGGGTCTTTGCCCTGGCCATTCCCTCTGCCAGGAGTACTTCACACAGAGAAGACTTGTGAGCCTGACTCATGCCCTCTCCTGCTTCAGCTTTGCTCTCACACACCATCATTTCCAGAAACTCTTCCCTGCCCAGCCAGTTAAAATTGCAATCAAATTCCCCTCCTCACCACCTCAGTGCTGCTCTGGTTTTCTCCAGAGCACTTGCCATGCTCTTCCTTGGACATTGTTTGTTGATCTTATTTGTTTCTTGCTGGTGTCATGGCTCTTCTTGCAGACGATTAGCTCACTGAGGGCAGGGCTTGGTCAGTTCTGCGGGCTGGTGCGCCCTGGGTACCAGGGCTTGGTCAATTCTGTGGACTGGTGCAGCCTGGGTACCAGGGCTTGGTCAGTTCTGCAGGCTAGTGCGCCCTGGGTACCAGGACTTGGTCAGTTCTGCAGGCTGGTGCACCCTGGGTACCAGGGCTTGGTCAGTTCTGTGGGCTGGCACAGCCTGGGTACCAGGGCTTGGTCAGTTCTGCGGGCTGGTGCATCCTGGGTACCAGGGCTTGGTCAGTTCTGTGGGCTGGTGTGCCCAGGGTACCAGACACAGACCAGGCATTCAGTGACAGTGGAAAAAGGATTTTTTAAAACCTGAGACAAATTCAAGTTGATAGCTGGATTTGAGGCCCAGCAAGATGAATTAATTAGTGGAAAATTTTACCATGCTAGTTCTGCTTGAAAATGCTTAATGATTTCAGAAAGAAAAGATAAAGGGTTCTGATGCCATGCCAGACTTTCTAGGGAACCCTCCATCCCCTAGACAACCTTCTGTATCTTCCTCAGACCTCCTGACCTGCTCCTCTCCCAGTGATCACCTTGCTTCTTGTGTTTCTAAGAAAATCTGAGCAGAAAGAAGAGTGACTGTGCCCTCCCACCACCAAACTCTCCAGGCTGTAAGCATCACATCTCCTTCTCCACTCTTCTTCTTGGCCCAGGATGGACTCTCTCCTTCTAGCTATTGTTCCCTCCTGGGCCCTGAATCAGGGGGCACTTGACATCTGAGTTTGCCTTGATGATTCTTGTTTATGACTTGTTTGTGCGCCCTTTCACTCTCAAGAATATCTTGTTCTTTTTAAAAAAATAAAGTTTTAAAAGCTATAAAGGACATAATTCAGACAATGAGTGAAATTTTAATATAAATTAAGATTAAATTCTAGCATTGTATCCATGTTATTTTTTTGATTTTGAAAAATACCCTGTGGTTTTTGCAACAGAATAGGAAATAGACATTGAAGCATTTTGAGTAAAAGATCAAAATATCTCCAACTCACTCATGCATAGTTCAGGACAAGAAATGCACATCTGCAAATAGAGAAGATAAAACAAATGAGGCAAAATGTGGACACCCAGTGAATCTGCAGAAAGTGTATGAAGGGCTTAGAAGAAATGGGCATTATGAAACAACCATAAAATCTCTGTTTTGCTTCCAGAATCATGGAAGAGATACACTTCTTCCTATTCCCCGAAACACAACTGAAAACCCTGTGCATCATGTATAAGACTAACAAGAAGATTCTAGAAGACACAATCCACAGAAGATTGCAATCCAGCTTGAGTCCTGGGGATAAAAGATGGACCCAGGGGTGAGCTCTCCAGATGTCCTTCGGTCTCAAACACCCCAGGCTTGGGCATAGAGGTGCTCAGGATGGAAATCCCAGGGGCAGCAGACAAAGAAAACTCAGCAAAAACCTGCTGTCTCTGGTCACAGATCCAGGAGAGGAGCACCTTAGCAGGAGAGACCACATGGAGATAATAATCACTCCATCCGGCCAGACACACATTACAGTAACAAAGCTGTGGCCCCATCTCAGCTACATGGGCAAAGGTCAGAACCCGGGAGCCTGTAACGAGGTGGTGGTGGCCAAGCCCAGACTGCCCCCCGCAGGGGTGGTGACCCCCCCATGTTGGTGGGGACCAGTGAGGGCAGCAGTGAGGCACTGCTTCCTCGACGAGGAGGCACCGGGGGGCCCTGGGGGGCCCAGGACTCCCACGTGGGGCCACCACCCCACATGCCCTTGCAGACCAAGTGCGGAAGCTGGATGGCCCCCACTGGGCAGAGCCAATGTGGAGCCTGCCCTGCCCTGTGTCAGAAAAATCCACTTCCCACCTCGGGGGCTTATCTAAGCCTCATAACAGAACATGCAAATGCTCAGGCTTCAATCAACACTCACTGATCACACCCAGGACCAGGAGAGCCCCTGACTCAATGAAAACTATAACCAACAGATCCCAGTTTCAAGATAAATGATAGAGATGCTAGAATTATCTGACGAATATTTTAGAGCAGTCATTGTAACATTGCTTCAGCAATTAAAAGCATCTTTGAAACAAGTTGGGGAGAAAATAGAAAATCTTAACAGTGGGCCAGAGTTTCAGCTGTGCAAAATGAAGTGAGTTCTGGAGACAGAGGGAGTGATGGCTGTCCAGCAGTGTGAATACACCAAATACTCCTGATGTGTGCATGGGTAAATGGTTTTAAAGGGGTGCATTTTATGTCTTGTGTATTTTACCAGGATTAATAATAATAAAGATGTCAAGGTCATAAAAATTCATAAGAGGGGGAAATGGTGTTGAAAGTGATGGGAAATTGAGTACTGATACATTCATATAATCTAGTCACAATCCAAACACAGGATGATCACAGAGTAAAATTTCCTAAAATCCATGAAGGTCCAACGTATTGTTTATCTGCAAAAATCTTCAATCTTCTGATTGGCATCTCATGCAGTAATTTAACATTAATTTTCCTAGTTGCCTCTGTTTAAAATATAAATTAATGAAGTATCTTTAGTGATGGACTTCCCAGGTGGCACTTGTGGTAAAGAACCAGCTTAATGCATGAAACTTAAGAGATGCAAGTTTGATCCCTGGGTGGGGAAGATCCCCTGGAAGAGGACATGACAACCCACTCCAGTATCCTTGCCTGGAGAATCCCATGGACAGAGGCTGCAGCCCATGAGATGGCAAAGAGTCAGACACGACTGAAGTGACTTAGCATGCATACATAGCATCTTTAGTGACATTTGCAATGTTCCTTCTCCTTAGGAGTAGAAAGTGCACTTTAAGATCATGGGCAGACAGTCTTGGTCTTGGGGAGCTGGTATAACCTGAACGCCTAAAGGCCAGCTGTGAGCAAGGTTGTGGTCATTCCCGGCCTCGGGAAAATGGAGTTCTTATGCCGCATGTGCAGACTCTAAATGAGCAGGCACAGAGGTGTGCCAGGTGTTTCAGACCCACAGGGGCAGGTCAGTAAGGTCTGGGCACCTTCCCAGGGCTTCAGGAGGAGAAAGGAGGACCGAGGTGCAGGCTGAGGGCACCAGGCTGAGGTCCCAACCTGACGTTCAGGCCCGGACAGATGGGAAGCTGCCAGCTCCTCCCCGTCCTGCACAGTCTCCCCAGGCTTTGCTCGGCAGCCCCTCTCAGGATGGTTCGGGTCCCAGGCCTGGAGGAACAGCAAGGCTTTCCCTGGGCCGGGCCTGCAGGCTGACCGCGGCCGGGCTGTGCTGTGTTTGCAGGGCAGACACGTCAGTGCCGGTTTTGTGTGCAGCTGAAGCAGAACAAGAGCCCTAAACAAACAGCTCAGCCCCCTGAGCCCCCCATTTATCAAACTGCCCGACAGGCCCCTCCTCTGGGCCCGCCTGCGTCTCTCACCACCCCCCATCCTTTATTAGTTTGAAGGTTTTATCTCCTTAAACCCCTTCCTTTCCAAACAAGTGTAGAACCCCGCCAGGTTCAGGGAGTCATTTTGGATAATCAAGGAGGTTAAACAGCGCTGATAGAGAAGTTTGAAAGTTCTCGGGCCATTGGGGAAACAGGGAAATCACGTCCGTGTAGACACAACAACCCCAGTCACCTCAGGGGAAGGACTTACTGGCTCCTTCAGGATATGAGTTTCCAAGCTGTGTAAATTTAGAAGCATTCAAATACCCCAGCAAGAAAAACATACAAGGTATAACCCTAATATTTAGCAGGAGCACAGAAAGTCCAACAGGGTGATGGTTAAAACGTGTGCATCTGTGCATGCTGTGCGGACAGGTATGTCAATTCTGAGCAGGCAGGAGAGGTGCAGGGCTTGGTGCCCGAGGCAGAACTGTTAGGATGGAATTCCATGCTGGTGGTTCTCTTCCCAGGGCAGCTCTGCCCCCCTGGGGAGCCTTGGCACTGCCTGAATGGAGATATTTTGCTGGTGACCACTGGCATCAGACTTCCCTGGTAAAGAATCTGCCTGCAGTGAAGGAGACATGGGTTTGACCCCTGGGTCGGAAAGATCTCCTGCAGAAGGAAATGGCAACTTGGCTGGGAAATCCCATGGACAGAGGAGCCTGGTGGACCCCACGGAATCCATGGGGTAACTGACACGTTCACACTCCCACTGGCATCGAGTGGGTGGAAATCACGGCTGCTACGAGGTGTCCTCTTGCAGCAGAGCAGCCCCCAGGACAAGTGACCCAGCCCCAAATGACAGCGGTGGGCAGGTGGGAAGTCTGTCCCCAGTGAATTCCGAGAAATTCCAGTTTTGAGCAGCAATCAGCCTGACTGTGAGGTCTTTTTTCTCTTTTGCATTCAGCCACCAAACGGAATAAAGCATCAAGTATTTCTGTATCAGGAAACTAATAAAACTCTGCAAAAGTAGCAAAAAACTCATGCTGTTGTTCAACTGCTGTCACATCCGACTCTTTGCAACCCCGTGGACTGCCGCACGCCAGGCTTCCCTTTCCTTCACCGTCTCCCGGAGCTGCCTCAAACTCATAGCCGTTGAGTCGGTGATGCCATCCGACCATCTCATCCTCTTTCATCCCCTTCTCCTCCTGCCTTCAATCTTCCCTGCATCAGGGCTCACTAAAACTGACCAAAACGATCAAGAGACTAGCCAAACTTCAAGTGTTGTTGCAAAAGAAATGGCATACTCTACCGATTCAACAGATTCTAAGAAGTAGCCCACTCGGCCTCTGGACATCAGGGGAAGGACTCCTGTGGAGGCATTTACCCTGGGACAGACAGGTGGGGAGACCACAGTCACCCACACGGTGAATGAGGTGTCGCTGTGCATGGCGCCTCAGTGAAGGCCGTGACGAAGGCTCACTGGGGCCTGGTTCCTGCTTGGGAACCGAGAAGGTTCCCTGATGACCTGATAGTCAAACTGAGGCCTGGAGGATGAGAAACCAACCCCCTCTTTTAAAAAAAATTAATTAATTTATTTTTTAATTGAAGGATAATTGCTTTACAGAATTTTGCTGTTTTCTGCCAAATTCTGAGGGTTGTGACAGCCACCCAGGAAGAGGGGAAGGCATGTACAAAGGCCCTGAGGCCCAGGGACCTTGACCAGGTGCAGGGCAGGTGGGAAAGGGGTCATGAAACTGAGCTATCAGCTAAGGTGGGGAGTGACTTGAGATGAGACAAGAGAGGTGAGAAGGAGATCTCCCAAGGCCAGCTGATGGTCAGCCCAGAATTTTAGCTTTTCCCAAGGCCTGTGGAAGAATTTTAAGCAAGAAAAAGGAAAGCTCAGACCTTCATCCTGAAAATGCCTCTCTAATTGGGGCCTGGAGAAGAAGGGAAGCCATGTTGGCAAAAGCAGAGAAAGCAGCTTAGAAGGCTGTTCATCCAAGCCAGGGGAGGTGGTGACTCAGGCCAGGGTGAGGGCAAGGAGGTCAGTCTGACGTGCCGAAGAATAGGGGAGACAGGCACTGCCTTCCTGCCCCCTCACCCGGATAAGCTTGACGGGCGATGCCTCGGCTTCCCTGTGCCTGGTCCTTCCAGGACGTGGGTCAGGACAAACTCCGGACACCTTTCAGAAGCTCAGCTGTCAGTCGGCATGTGACGGACAGACACAGGCCGAGACGGCAGTTGGGTTACGTGAGGCCAGGGTTAGTAAAAGTCGGTGGCTGGGGGTCAGTCAAGGTCAAGCAGGACTTGAGCCAGAGGGTGCTCGGTGTCCAGGTCAGGAAAGCATCTCGGAAGCAGAAGGCCAGGCCCAAGGGTGGACGCCTGCTTCCCTGGGTCGGGGAGGGCGTTGGGGGGTGGGGGGTGCAGAGGCATGCGGTGGAGGTGGTGTCTGGACCCTGAGTTCAAGAGCACCAGCTCCCAGGCCCACGGCCTGGTCTGCCGCTGCCACCCCTCCCCACGGTCTAGTGCTCCCGCCTCACCCTGGTGACAGAGGCCGTGCCGTGACTCACCCCTTCAGAGCATCGTTCTCTGCATCTGATGGGAAAGCCAGATTTTCTGACCTCTACGGGGCCGTGGAAGGCAGGCATTTGCAGACCAAACAGGAGGTATTCTCATCAGAGGTGATTCTCTGCAGCCCTTCTCCCCCTCTTCGGGGCATGGAGCCAGTGCAGGAAATGCCAAATGCTGTTGATATAGATGACTCCATCTCATGAGTGGACTTTTAAACTCAAAGTAAAGTTTTCCTTAGGAAAAAAAACAAAACTGAGTTTGGCTAAATTTTCTAAAATTTAGAAAGTCTTTTCTAAAATTACTTCTGGTAATTTTCAAAAATCAACTCGATAGCCATTGAGACTTTTAAAAATCAACATCTTGAACTGTGAAAAGTGAAAGTAGAAGTGAAAGTCACTCAGTCGTGTCCGACTCTTTGTGATCCCCTGGACTGTCCATGGAATTCCCCAGGCCAGAATACTGCAGTGGGTAGCCGTTTCCTTCTCCAGGGGATCTTCCCAACCCAGGGATCGAACCCAGGTCTCCTGCATTACAGGCGGATTGTTCACCAGCTGAGCCACTAGGGAAGCCCAGGAATACTGGAGTGGGTAGCCCATCCCTTCTCCAGGGGATCTTTCCAACCCAGGGATCAAACCGGGGTCTCCTGCATTGCAGGTGGATTCTTTACCAACTGAGCTATCAGGGAAGCCCTCTTGAGCTATAATTTGAACATAATAAAATGTACTCATTTTAAGTGTACACTTTGATGAGTTTTGACAAATGTTTAAACCCAGATAATTACTATAAAGAAGACTTAGAACATTGCCATCCCCCCAGATTTCCTTGTGGTCTGTCTCAATCAACCCACGTTCTCACCCCCAGGTCATTTTAAATACACAAAAATGTATAAGCGTAAGACATCATGTGACATAAATAAATACACACACACCTATAAACTATAAAGGTTTAGTATATTTATAGGTTCTATTTTCTACCTTTTTGACACAACTTAAAGTTGCATTTTAAATCTTTGGTCATAATGCAAAAAGGCAACAAATCAGACAGTTTTCTGAAATCCACATGAATTTGGAGAGGAGTAAAGGAGTCATGAGATTTGAGCTAACACCACGAGTGAAAATGTAAAGGGCGATTGTGTCCGCGGCCTGTCACGTTTGCTCCTTGTTACTCTTCCAGCTGTCCTGGGTTACTTATAGGACTGACCTCCCTGGGCCCTAAATCAGGTTACAGTGATGACTTTGTAGATTTATTACTATCCTAATGCTAGACACTTCACCATCTTAAAAATGAAAACTTTTCTACAAGTTACAGAAGCACCCTTCTAGAATCCCTGAAGAACACTGTGTAGAAGATTAAAATCTGATGCAGAAAGGGCATATTTTGAATGAAAGATCAAGTAGAAAAGTCAAAATACAAGAAATTGGATTTAATAAGAAAAGAAATGCTGATCATCTCCTAATGGATCCTACTGGCCATTTTCCATATTGTCTCTGAAGTAGCCCGTGTAGAATAAGCATATAATTTTGTTCCTAAGGGTCCTATTATTTGCATATCATTGGATAAGTTGGGGAAATATTTACATAAATCACAACTTATCCCATGATATGCAAATAAGATGACCCTTGGAAGCAAAAGTACATGTCTATTATACATAAAATGCATAATATGTATCATACATAAAACAGAGAATACAGAATTTATTTACATACATTGGTTGTGTAACTGAAGGAACATTACAGTCTGATGGTGAAAAGTGAGCTCTGTCCCCCATGGAGGGGCCAGAATGGACTCAGTCTGTCTACTGCAAGTCCACTCCTGGAGCCAAATCAGTAGAGAAACAGCCAGCATCCACCACCATTTCCAACATGCCTGATGCACCAAGAAGCAGAGTGCAAGTCCTGCTGACTGGCAGCTGTTGGGATTACCTTGCAGTCTGGGTGGTGAGGACTCATTAAGCACCACTGGTGCTCAATAATCTTTCGACTCGATTTAGGTCATATCTGAATGGTCTAGTGGTTTTCACTACTTTCTTCAGTTTAAGTCTGAATTTGGCAATGAGTTCATGATCTGAGCCACAGTCAGCTCCCAGTCCTGTTTTTGCTGACTGTATAGGGTTTCTCCATCTTTGGCTGCAAAGAATATAATTACTCTGATTTCAGTGTTGACCATCTGGTGATGTCCGTGTGTAGAGTCATCTCTTGTATTGTTGGAAGAGAGTGTTTGCTATGACGAGTGTGTTCTCTTGACAAAACTGTTAACTTTTGCCCTGCTTCA
Organism: Bos indicus x Bos taurus; assembly: GCF_003369695.1. Lineage (NCBI taxonomy): Eukaryota > Metazoa > Chordata > Mammalia > Artiodactyla > Bovidae > Bos > Bos indicus x Bos taurus. The sequence goes on along the minus strand of NC_040095.1, from coordinate 69,399,150 downwards.
TTCATTCTGTATGCCAAGGCCAAATTTGCCCATTACTCCAGTTATTTCTTGACGTTCTACTTTTGCATTCCTGTCCCCTATAATGAAAAGGACATCTTTTTGGGGGTGTTAGTTCTAGAAGGTCTTGTGGATCTTCCTAGAACCATTCAACTTCAGCTTCAGCATTACTGGTCGGGGCATAGACATGGATTACTGTGATATTGAATGGTTTGCCTTGGAAACGAACAGCGATCATTCAGTCATTTTTGAGATTGTACCCATGTACAGCATTTCAGACTCTTCTGTTGACTATGAAAGCTACTCCATTTCTTCTAAGGGATTCTTGCCCACAGTAGTAGATATAATGGTCATCTGAGTTAAATTCACTCATTTCAGTTCACTGATTCCTAAAATATTGATGTTCACTCTTGCCACCTCCTGTTTGACGACTTCTAATTTGCCTTGATTCATGGACCTAACTTTCCAGGTTCCTATGCAATATTGCTCTTTACAGCATTGGACCTTTCTTCTTTCACCAGTCACATCCACAACTCGGTGATGTTTTTGCTTTGGCTCCGTCTCTTCATTCTTTCTGGAGTTATTTCTCCATTATTCTCCAGTAGCATATTGGGCACCTACTGACCTAGGGAGTTCATCTTTCAGTGTCTTATTTTGCCTTTTCATACTGTTCAGACTTAAATGGGAGGAAGTAAGGAAAACCACTAGAGCATTCAGATATGACCTAAATCAAATCACTTATGATCATACAGTGGAAGTGACAAATAGATTTAAGGGATTAGATCTGATAGACAGGGTCTGAAGAACTATGGATGGAGGTTCATTACATTGTACAGAAGGCAGTGATCAAGACCATCCCCAAGAAAAAGAAATACAAAAAGGCAAAATGATTGTCCTAGGAAGACTTACAAACAGCTATGAAAAGGAGAGAAGTGAAAGGCAAAGGAGAAAAAGAAAGATATATCCATTTGATGGAGAGTTCCAAGGAATAGCAAGGAGAGAGATAAGAAAGCCTTCCTCAGCAATCAATGTGGGAAAAAAAAAAAAAAAAAAACAACAGAGGAAAACAACAGAATGGGAAAGACTAGAGATCTCTTCAAGAAAATTAGAGATACCAAGGGAACATTTCATGCAAAGATGGGCACAATAAAGGACAGAAATGGTATGGACCTAACAGAAGCAGAAGATATTAAGAAGAGGTGGCAAGAATACACAGAAGAACTGTACAAAAAAGACCTTCACGACCCAGATAGCCACAATGATGTGATCGCTCACCTAGAGCCAGACATCCTGGAATGCGAAGTCAAGTGGACCTCAGGAAGCATCACTATGAACAAAGTTAGTGGAGGTGATGGAATTCCAGTTGAGCTATTTCAAGTCCTGAAAGATGATGCTGTGAAAGTGCTGCACTCAATATGCCAGCAAATTTGGAAAACTCAGCAGTGGCCACAGGACTGGAAAAGGTCTGTTTTCATTCCAATCCCAAAGAAAGGCAATGCCAAAGAATGCTCAAACTACCTCACAATTGCACCCATCTCACATGCTAACAAAGTAATGCTCAAAATTCTCCAAGCCAGGCTTCAGCAATATGTGAACTGTGAACTTCCTGATGTTCAAGCTGGTTTTAGAAAAGGCAGAGGAGCCAGAGACCAAATTGCCAACCTCCGTTGGATCATCGAAAAGGAGAGAGAGTTCCAGAAAAGCATCTACTTTTGCTTTATTGACTACACCAAAGCCTTTGACTGCATGGATCACAACAAACTGTGGAAAATTCTTAAAGAGATGGGAATACCAGACCACCTGACCTGCCTCTTGAGAAACCTGTATGCAGGTAAAGAAGCAACAGTTAGAACTGGACATGGAACAACAGACTGGTTCCAAATAGGAAAAGGAGTATGTCAAGGCTGTATATTGTCACCCTGCTTATTTAACTTATATGTAGAGTGCATCATGCAAAATGTTGGACTGGATGAACCACAAACTGGAATCAAGATTGCCAGGAGAAATATCAATAACCTCAGATATGCAGATGACACAACCCTTATGGCAGAAAGTGAAGAAGAGCTAAATAGCCTCTTGATGAAAGTGAAAGAGGAGAGTGAAAAAGTTGGCTTAAAACTCAACATGCAGAAAACTAAGATCATGGCATCTGGTCCCATCACCTCAAAGCAAATAGATGGGGAAACAGTGGAAACAGTGACAGATTTTATTTCTGGGGGCTCCAAAATCATGGTGATTGCAGCTATGGAATTTTAAGGCACTTGCTCCTTGGAAGAAAAGTTATGACCAACCTAGACAGCACATTAAAAAATAGAGACGCTACTTTGCCAACAAAGGTCCATCTAGTCAAAGCTATGGTTTTTCCAGTAGTCATGCATGGATGTGAGATTTGGACTATAAAGAAAGCTGAGCACTGAAGAATTGATGCTTTTGAACTGTGGTGTTGGAGAAGACTCTCGAAAGCCCTTTGGACTGCAAGAAGATCCAACCAGTCCATCCTAAAGGAAACTGGTCCTGAATATTCACTGGAAGGACTGATGCTGAAGCTGAAACTCAAATACTTTGGTCACCTGATGTGAAGAACTGCTCATTGGAAAAGACCCTGATGCTGGGAAAGATTGAAGGTGGGAGGAGAAGGGGACAGCAGAGGATGAGATGGCTGGATGGCATCACCGACTCAATGAGTGTGAGTTGGTGATGGACAGGGAGGCCTGGTGTGCTGCAGTCCATGGGGTTGCAAAGAGTCACACATGACTGAGTGACTGAACTGAACCGAATCTTCCAACTTCTGTCTTGTACCTTGGGTCAGTGGGGAGTTAGAGAAAAAACATTGTTTCAGTGAAGCTCGATTGCTTACACCACAGAATTGTTTAACGCAATTGGTAAAGTGCAAACCCACAGGAAGTTTTTGTTGTTCACCTGTGACTCTTTGAGAGCCCATAAACTGCAACACATCAGGATTTCCCCTCCTTCATGATATCCCGTCATTTGATGAGACTCCTGTCCCTTGAATCAGTTATACCACCCAACCATGTCATCCTCTGTCGCCCCTTTCTCCTTCTGTCCTCAGTCTTCCCCAGTGTCAGGGTCTTTTCCAATAAGTCAGCTGTTTGCATCAAGTGGCCAAAGTATTGGAGTTTCAGCTTCAGCATCAGTCCTTCAGTGAATATTCAGGACTGGTTTCCTTTAGGATGGACTGGTTGGATCGCCTTGCTGCATTTACTGTCCTTGCAGACTCCACCCAGGACTCAGGTCCCTGCAGGAGAGCACAGGGGACTTGCTTTGTGTGCGCTCACCGAGTGACCGATGAGACTGCATACTGGGCGAGGAGGTGTCCTGGTCATCTCTATATGGTGTGCTGCACGGAGTCACCCCCAGACCCTCGGGGCAGACAGGCAACAGTAACTCGGTCCTGAGTCCTGAGTCTGACCAGACTAGGGAGCCCCAATCTTGCTGGCATGAGTGTCTCTGGTCAGGGTCACATGGTTAAGTGGTGTTACCATTCTGGACTGGGCTTGCCCACCAGTAGGCTGTTCTAGGGTGGCCTGGCTGGGGTGTGGGTGACTTGGCTCTGCTGCCTGTGTTCCGTCCGCTAGCTAGCCCCCGCGGGCGTGTTCTTCCTGCAGGAGCGGACAGGAGGCCGGCGCTCTTCTCCCAACACCTCCCGCCACCTGCGCTTTTCAGACCCCTGCATCCGTCACCTTGCATACCATCAGCCAAGTAACTCAGACGCTGAACTGGGAGCAGGGAAAGAGGCCCCACTCCATTTTCCATTAATTTTTCTTGGACTATTGATTTACTGTGTTAGTTTCTGCTGTACAGAAACATGACTCAGTGATGCATACACTTATATCCACTCTTCTTTAGATTCCTTTCCCATGTAGGTCATCACAAAGTATCGAGTAGAGTCCCGGTGCTTATAAAGCAGGTCCTTATTAGCTACCTATTCTAAGTGTAGCAGTGCATGCATGCCAACCCCAGGCTGCCAATCTGTTCCTCCCCCCGTCTCCCCAGGAACCACGTTTGTTTTCTACATCTGTGACTCTATTTTTGTCTTATAGATAAATTCATTTGCACCCTTTTTAAGATTCCACATATAAGCAATATTCTATGATATTTGTCCTTCACTTAACTTCACTTAGTGTGATATCTCTAGGTACATCCATGTTGCTGCAATTGACAATATTTCATTCTTTTTCACTGCTGAGTAATATTCCATTGTACATACTTACCACATCTTCTCTATCCATTCCTCTGTTAATGGACATTTAGGTTGCTTCCATGTCGTGGGTATTCTAAACAGCACTGCTATGAATCTACTTTTTCATGGAGGATTTATAAGGCAGGCATACAGGGGTGAGTAAAGGCTGAAGTCACCCACACAGATACTCTAACTCAAAGAGACTCCTCCTCAAACGGGATGTCTCTTTAGGAAAGAAAGCCCTGAGATTCAGGTTATAAAACAGGCACACATGCTTTTTCTTGGCATTTGTCCCAACACGGTGACCACGGGAGACACAGATTCCCAGTGATGCTGGGAATGTGGAGTTTGGCGCTTGCTGCCACATTAGTAGCAGAGCAGTCTGGTCATTCTGGGGAAACACCTAGAATTACAATAATTAAATTACAAAAAATAGTTTTTTTCAAAAGCTGTTATGACATTTGACTTGGCTAAATAAATCACTGATAATGAAGCCCTATTCACGTTTTATTATCTCAATATGTAGATGAATATAATTTATAAGTAGTATATATTGAGGGCATAAATTTTCACTTGATTTCTACAGAATGTACTTCACTGTACATACATATTTAGAAAATTATATTTTTAAAATAAATCTTTTATTTACAATGATTGATTTAGAAGGATTTCAATAATAGTCCCTTAAATATATTCATATAGAACTATGACTTATACACTCAGATATTACACGAACTAAAGTTGTATATGCAATTTTATGACATATTGTTCACTCTACATATATGTATATGTATTTTTTTTACAGAAGGATAGAAATTACATCTTATTCCATGACTAATAGCCAAACACCCCACCATTGAGGCTTCCATGAGATGCTTCACATAGGATGGCTCTGGATTTCCAAGAGAAAGTTAAGCAAAGGAGATTAAAATAATGGGTCAATAATTTTAGGGGGAAAATTACAATTTCAGAAGCTGCTGGTGGGAGACCAGCTGTTGGGGCATACACTCAGCTTTATCCTCGGGGTTCCAGATGAGCCGGGGGCTTCAGTGGGAGAGGTTCTCGTTTGTACCAACACAAAGGCCGGGGTGGTCAGAAATCCAGCACATTTGCAGACTTGGATGTAATACATGGGCTGACAAAACTAACGAAACAATATGTGTGATCTGGCTCCGAGAATCTGTTTCTGACCCTCAGGACGCTGAAGCCAGGCAACAGGGACCCGGCCAGGCTGACGCTGGTGGACTGCGTCTCGGAGAGACCAGGTGTCTTGGCAGTGGTCTTGCTGCTGCACCGCCAGGAATGGGGCAGTCTCAGAGCGCGCGTGCTGGGAGCGAGTGACTGACGGGAGCGGGGCTGGGTGCTGCACCGGGAGGCGTGAGAAATTCTCCCAAGTTGCAGCACCCTTGCTTAGCTAGTGCGTTTCCACTTTTTTGCTTCTGAAATAATGATTTCACGTTTTTGTTGGTGTTTTATTTGTAAGAAATAAAGTCAGGATAGTAACCTGGGAAATGATGGGGTGATCTATTTAAACATACAGCTGCTGCTGCTGCTGCTAAGTCGCTTCAGTCGTGTCCGACTCTGTGGGACCCCAAAGATGGCAGCCCACCAGGCTCCCCCGTCCCTGGGATTCTCCAGGCAAGACCACTGGAGTGGGTTGCCATTTCCTTCTCCAATGCAGGCAAGGAAAAGTGAAAGTGAAGTCGCTCAGTCATGTCTGACTCTTAGCGACCCCATGCACTGCAGCCTACCAGGCTCCTCCGTCCATGGGATTTGCCAGGCAAGAGTACTGGAGTGGGGTGCCATTGCCTTCTCCATTAAACATACAGAGGCTCCTCCAAAAGAATTTCTGTTGCTGTTAGGAAAAGTAAAAATAAGAAGAAAAAAGATGAATAAATTTGGCATTCAACTATCAGAGCCTGATATTTTCTTTTCAAAAATGCTACCGAAATCATCAAGATGATATACCAGGAGGCAGTTAAAATGAAGGGAGACCGCAAGCCCATTCTGCAGAGGTTTCCAGAGCTGTGTCATTGGCCACACGGCCTTATGCCAACCTGTCCTGAACACAGATTCAAACTTTTTACCCAGAGCAACCTGAAGGGCTGCACTCACTCAAACACCTCCTCTGAGCCCTGGTTCCTGGACTCGGCCCTGCTCAGAAGACAGGTGGCTGTCCAGCCCTCCCTTCTCCTAGGGCTGTGCCCTGGGGTAGCCAGGGTCCTGCCCTCCCTGCCCCGACACCCCAAGGCCGGCAGGGAATCTGGGCATACAGGACGAGATCAGCCTTGCCATGCGTGCCGCGGGTGGGGTCGGGCAGAGGGAGGCGTGGTTCTTTGTGCACCACGTGTCCAGGTACACGGTTCTCCAGAGTCAGAAGAGAAACGCATGCGAGTAGGAATAGATTTCACTTCCGGCCACTAAGGCCCCTGGGAGAGAGCACCTTTAAGGCACTACGATGCTTATCTGCCTCCATTCTGGATTGAGTGTGAAGGGTGCTCAAGGACAGAAGGGACAGAGTTATACGGTGCCCCCTACGGCTGCAGACAGCAGTCTTCAACCTACCCACCAGTGCTCAAGGGTGAATAAACCCAACAAGAGGTTAACACGTGCTCCCAATAGTGGGCAGACTGTATTCTCACAAAAATGTTCCATTTTTTAGAGGAAAAGCCACCTCTAAAACAATTTTTTTTTTTTTGCAGGGAGCAAAAGACAAGATAGAAAGTGTCCTTCCCCCTGATTTGTCCATTTCCTCTGGGAGCAGGCAAAGACTACAGTTGCTGAGGAATGGAGATTTGTCCATCTCCTCTGGGAGCAGGCAAAGACTACAGTTGCTGAGGGATGGAGATTTGTCCATCTCCTCTGGGAGCAGGCAAAGACTACAGTTGCTGAGGGATGGAGATTTGTCCATCTCCTCTGGAGCAGGCAAAGACTACAGTTGCTGAGGAATGGAGCAGGCTGCGCAGGAAGAGAGAGGCCAGGTGGACACAGCTGTATGAAAAAATCTAAACTGAAGGAGGAAATATAAAAAAACCCTCAAACTAATCATGCAATTAAATTCCTATTCAGCACATGAAAAAGAAAGCTCCTAGGGCAGAATGCTGAATCAGTGATCTGAAGGAGAGACTTAGGATTCTTTCAGGACGTCCAGGAAAAAACTCCAAAGACCTGGGAGACAATGGATGACAAGGACACAGCAAGCGTTTCTACCACGCGAGCCCCTGTGACTATTAGAAGTCACACCTACCAGAGCAGAGTAAATTACCAACATATCGGTATTCACAGGGCTTCCGCTGGCCCAGCATTAAAGGACGCACCTGCAGTGCAGAAGACCCAGGTTGGATCCCCGGGTCAGGGCCATTCCCCTGCATAGAAGGTGGTAACCTGCTCAGGTGTTCTTGCCCCAGAGTCCCGTGGACAGAGGAGCCTGGCGGGCTACAGCCTACAGGGCTGCACGGAGTCAGGCGCGGCAGAGGCAGCCAAGCACGCTCACTGTTGACAACACCGACGGCAACACTCAGCAAACTACCTAGAAAACGCTCCTGGGCTGAAAGAAATTTTCTCTCTATTGTTGAAACAGTCTGAGTGTGGGTTGGAAAAGATTTTCCAAACAAAGAGCATTTCAGAAAGGAGTGAGTTTATGAAGAACAAAGAGCAGAGATAATGGGAGCCTGCAAGCACACTGGGCTGACCTCCTGACAGGCCAGCGGCAGCTGACACTTTCCATGGGTTAGTAGCCAGTTTATATAGCTTCAAGACAAAGAAAATTCTTGCAGGAAGGGCGGCATTAGGTGACCGGTTAGGGTGCTATAGAGTCAGCACCGGGCTGGGTATTTTTGCCTGATATGGGGTCAGGAAGCTGACAGGTAAGGAGCAGGGAGGCTCTTGGCAACCTTTACAGTGGGTCTTGGTCAGTTCCAGAGGTGACCTCGGTTCTGAGCTCCACGTCTGTGGCCTTGCTGAGAGGTCTTCACTCCAGATCTCTCCTCAGGATAATAGTGTCAAAGGAAAAAGGATTACGTTTAGGTCTCATCATTTTCTGCCCTTTTATTTTCAAGTATACAGAGAAAAATCCTATGAACTTTCAGAGAAAATTAAAAATAAAGCCTAAATCAGGCTGCTCTCAGAATTCTCCCCAGACCACGGCAGAAGACCGGGGTGGTATGAAGCCAGGGCCTTGGGAGGGAGGAGGGAGACAGTCTAAACAATGAGAGTGAGCGAGGATGGAGGGAGGAGGGAGACAGTCTAAACAATGAGAGTGAGCGAGGACGGAGGGAGGAGGGAGACAGTCTAAACGAGAGTGAGCGAGGACGGGAGGGAGGAGGGAGACAGTCTAAACAATGAGAGTGAGCGAGGACGGGGATTTTTTTTTTTAAAGAATTCTGTACTCACTGGAGTCATCACTCAAATACAGAAGTAATACATTGTTACCAATTAAAGAATTAGAAAGTTCTATGTAATTATTGCAAAAATGTTTTTAAAGAATACTCCAATTATAAAAATCAAAATCACAAATTTAAGAACATAACAATAATATATTTATATAATTATGAGTAAATGGCTAGGCACAGTGATATGATCACTATGGTTTCAAAATTAATGCAAATGCAAACAATAATGCTTGAAAAAAATTGTGTATCAAAAGGTTGAGTATAAAATATGATTAAACTAATAAAGACTGGGAAGTAGAGAAGAGAGTCATAGACTAAATGAGATTAAAACATGAAACTTGTGACATGATTTGAAACATAAAAACCCTACATATAAACATATTTAAATTTTGACAATTAATTGAAAAGATATTTTAATTTTTAATTTCAATTTATTTAAAAACAAAGGATGATTTCTTTACAATATTGTTTTGATTTCTGCCACATATCAACATACAAGGGAGAGTTCTGACAAAACGTGGTCCACTGGAGAAGGGAATGGCAAATATTCTTGCCTTGAGAACCTGGTGAACAGTATGAAAAGGCAAAAAGATATGACACTGAAAGATGAACTCCCCAGGTTGATAGATGCCCAATATGCTACTGGAGAAAAGTGGAGAAATAGCTCCAGAAAGCATGAAGAGATGGAGCCAAAACAATGCCGAGTTGTGAATGTGACTGGTGATGGAAGCCAAGTCTGATGCTGTAAAGAACAATACTGCACAGGGACCTGGACTGTTAGGTCGACGTTTCAAGGTGAACCGAAAGTGGTCAAACAGGAGACGGCAAGACGGAACATTGACATTTTAGCAATCAGTGAACTAAAATAGACCGGGATGGGTGAATTTAATTCAGATGACCATTATATCTACTACTGTGGGCAAGAATCCCTTAAAAGAAATGGAGTAACCATCGAAGTCAACAAGAGTCCAAAATGCAGTACTTGGATGCAATCTCAAGAACGATAGAACAATCTCTGTTCGTTTCTAAGGCAAACCATTCAATATCACAGTAATACAAGTCTATGCCCCAACCACTAATGCCAAAGAAGCTGAAGTTGAAACGTTCTATGGTGACCTACAAGACCTTACGGAACTAGCACTAAAAAAGACGTCCTTTTCATCATAAGCACCTGGAGGGCAAAAGTAGGAAGTCAAGAGATCCCTGGATTAATAGGCAAGTTTGGCCTTGGAGTACAAAATGAAGTAGGGAAAACGCTAACAGTTTTGCCAAGAGAACACCCTGGTCATAGCAAACACCCTCTTCCAACAACACAAGGGAAGACTCTACACATGGACATCACCAGATGGTCAATACCTAAATCAGACTGATTATATTCTTTGCAGCCAAAGATGGAGAAGCTCTATACAGTCAGCAAAAACAAGACCGAGAGCTGACTGTGGCTCAGATCATGAGCACCTTATTACAAAATTCAGACTTAAATTGAAGAAAATAGCGAAAACCACTAGACCAATCAACTATGACCTAAATCAAATCCCTTATGATTATACAGTGGAAGTGACAAATAGATTTAAGGGATTAGATCTGATAGACAGAGTGCCTGAAGAATTATGGACAGAGGTTTGTGACATTGTATAGGAGGCAGAGATCAAGACCACCCCCAAGAAAAAGAAATGCAAAAAGGCAAAATGGTTGTCTGAGGAGGCCTTACAAATAGCTAGGAAAAGAAAATACGTGAAAGGCAAAGGAGAAAAGGGAAGATATACCCATTTGAATGCAGAGTTCTAAAGAATAGCAAGGAGAGATAGTAAAGCTTTCCTCAGTGATCAATGCAAAGAAATAGAGGAAAACAATAGAATGGGAAAGAGTAGAGATCTCTTCAAGAAAATTAGAGATACCAAAGGAATATTTCATGCAAAGATGGGCACAATAAAGGACCTAACAGAAGCAGAAGATATTAAGAAGAGGTGGAAAGAATATGCAGAAGAACTGTACAAAAAAGATCTTCATGACCCATATAACAATGCTGGTGTGGTCACTTACCTAGAGCCAGACATCCTGAACTCTAGTGAGCCTTAGCAAGCATCACTCTGAACAAAGCTAGTGGAGGTGATGGAATTCCAGCTTAACTATTTCAAATCCTAAAACACTTTTGGACATAAAATATATTCTATTAGTATAAGGCTTTCCAGGTGGTGCAGTGGTAAAGAACCTGTCTGCAGATACAAGAGATGTGGGTTCAATTACTGTGTTGGGAAGATCCCCTGGAGGAGGAAATGGAAACCCACTTGACTATTCTTGCCTTGAAAATTCCATGAACAGAAGAGCCTGGTGGGTTAGAGTCCATGGGGTCGCAAAGAGTTGGACAAAACTGAGAACACACACACACATAGTCAGCTTATATTTTAATTTTAATTATGTCCTTTTTTGTCATGACAAAGTTGCAAATGATAATGAAGCCAGATTAATTAATAATAATCTCTATGATTCATATATATATATATATATATATGTTTTTCTCATTCAAGAAATTCTTATGATTACCTTATATCTTGTTAGATTGTATTTGCAGAGATTTTATTTAGGATATTTACATATGTAATATCAATATAAATTGATACTATCAATATTGATCAAGGATTATAAAATATTAACATACTATGATATTGGGTAATATATTGTAAAATAGTATATGCAAGAATATATATTACAAGAGTGATTAACCTATGCAGTTTTTTTCCACATCTTTCCAGGTATAAGACCATGAGTGAATTATTTCAACATTCTGCTTCAGTCGTCTCACAAGTAAGATAGAGATTATAGTATTCATCCCTGTCTAGATGTCAGTATCAAATGAGATGATAAAAGTAAGGTGGTTAGAACAAAATTGTATGTATTACAAAGCTATTAAATTAAATAATTTTATGATAAGTACTATTTTTTTTTACTGTTTTTTTGGCTTTGGTGTGAAGGTTATTATGACATTATAAAGTGGCATAAATTTTATTTTTGTGTGATTTAAAAAAAATTTCTAGTTATATTTCATCTTGAGATTTTTAAAAAAATCACACAAAAGATGTGCTAAAGATGATGCTGTTAAAGTGCTGCACTCAATAGGCCAGCAAATTTGGAAAACTCAGCAGTGGCCACAGGACTGGAAAAGGTCAGATTTCATTCCAATCCCAAAGAAAGACAATGCCAAAGAATGTTCAAAGACCACACAATTGCACTCATCTCACATGATAGGAAAGTAATGCTCAAAATTCTCCAAACTAGGCTTCAACAGTATGTGAACTGAGAACTTCCAGATGTTCAAGCTGAATTTAGAAAAGGCAGAGAAACCAGAGATCAAATTGCCAACATCCTTTGGATCATCAAAAAAGAGAGCTCCAGAAAAACATCTACTTCTGCTTCATTGACTACTCTAAAGTCTGACTATGTGGATCACAACAAACTGTGGAAAATTTTTAAAGAGACAGGAATACCAGATCACCTTACCTGCCTCTGGGGAAACCTGTATGCAGGTCAAGAAGCAACAGTTAGGAATGGACATGGAACAACAGACTGGTTCCAAATCGGGAAAGGAGTACTTCAAGGCTCTATATTGTCACCCTGCTTATTTAACTTCTATGAAGAGTACATCATGCAAAATGCTGGGCTGGATGAAGCACAGGTGGAATCAAGATTGCCAGGAGAAATGTCAATAACCTCAGATATGTGGATGGCACCACCCTTATGGCAGAAAATGAAGACGAACTAAAGAGCCTATTGATGAAAGTGAAAGAGGAGAGTGAAAAAGCAGGCTTAAAACTTGACATTCAAATAACAAAGATCATGTATCCAGTCCCATCACTTCAGGGTAAATAGATGGGGAAACAACAAAAGCAATTACAGACTTTACTTTCTTGGGCTCCAAAATCACTGCAGATGGTGACTACAGCCATGAAATTAAAAGACGTTTGCTCCTTGGAAGAAAAGCTATGACAAATCTAGACAGTGTATTCAAAGCAGAGACATTACGTTGCCAACAAAGGTCCATCTAGTCAAACCTATGGTTTTTCCAGAGTGATTGGGTGTATGGGCCCAGTCACGTATGGGTATGAGAGTTAGACCATAAAAAAGGCTGAGTGCTGAAGAATTGTTGCTTTTGAACTGTAGTGTTGGAGAAGACTCTTGAGAGTCCTTGGATTGCAAGGAGATCCAACCAGTCAATCCTGCTGAAGCTCCAATACTTTGGCCATCTGATGCAAGGAGCTGACTCACTGGAAGAGACCCTGATGCTGGGAAAGATTGAAGGCAGGAGAAGAAGGGGATGACAGAGGACAGTATGGTTGGATGGCAACACTGACTCAATGGACGTGAGTTTGTGCAAGCTCTGGCAGATGGTGAGGGACAGGGAAGCCTGGCATGCTGCAGACCATGGGGTCACAAAGAGTCAGACAGGACTGAATGACTGAACAACAATATTTCGTTTTACAATCACAATGTTATTTAAATATGCATTTTATCAGGCTTTTAAATGGTTGTAGATTATCAATCTTTTAGTGAAAAGATAGACTTTTTCATAAAGGTTTTCTTAATTTTGTGAAATTTAACTTATATTTATAAGCATTTTTCAAACCACTTTTCTTGAACTTTGCTGTTGCCCATTTTTCAGCTGTTTGCGTTGCTTGACGCTCACGCGTCATCCTCTGGTGGTGCTTGGATATTAGTGACAGCTTTCCCTCTCAGTGCTGTGTGTTGGTGGGCCTTAAAGTGTTTTCACTATCAGTTTTTGAAATATTTCAATTTATATTATAATTTCTCCTCAAAACATAAATTATTATGACCAGATTTTAATTTCTTTTTATTTTATTTTATTTTTAAACTTTACATAATTTTATTAGTTTTGCCAAATATCAAAATGAATCCATCATAGGTATACAAGTGCTTTGGTTGGTTATTATTTTGTGCTCCTTTCTAATGGTATGTTTTTGTCAGCAGAAAATAGCCTGATGTAAAAATGCTTGAACTTCAAATTTTTTAAAAAATTTCATTGCATATTAAATTTTCAGCAGTTAAATGTATCTAAAGGATGAATGAGAAATCTCTGATCATTGGGTGCAGAGTTCTATGTATTTCTGTGATCAAGGTTTATGGTTCATATATTCAATTTTAAAAAATAATACTTTTATTTGCTTGCTTTATATTCAGGATATCTCAGTAAATTTACCAATTATGATGATGGACTAGTTAATTTTAGTCAGTATATATTCTGAATCTATGTTATTATGTGCATTTAAGAGAAGCACTTTTACAGGTTTTTGGTGAATTATTCTCTTTATAACTGAGAAATGACCACAATACTGGATGCTTGGGGCTAGTGCACTGGGACGACCCAGAGGGATGGTATAGGGAGGGAGGAGGGAGGAGGGTTCAGGATGGGGAGCACATGTATACCTGTGATGGATTCATTTTGATATTTGGCAAAACTAATACAATTATGTAAAGTTTAAAAATTAAAAAAAAAAGAAATGACCTTATTTTTATTTTTTATTATTATTGTTTTCATTGGTTAGTATTAGTGCTGTTATCATTTATTGGCTAGTATTTTCTCTGTGTACATCTTTTAGTATTTCCTCATCTTTAAATAGGACATGGAATTATTCTCATTTGTTTCTCCTGATAATATCTATCTCAATGAGGCCATTTATTATTTTTTATCAATTTTAATTGCTACCATATTGGGATAATTTCTGCCAAATAATGCTAATTTTTCATTTACTATCTATTTTTTCCTCTTTTTTGAGGTCTACTTCTACTTTGCACATTGTGCTAAATTAGATTTATTTATTCATTTTCTCCTTGTTGTTAATTTGGAAGTTTTGAGTTCCATTTGTATAAAAAATGAAAGTATTTTCTTAGTATATAAAATTGATCAATAGTTTTATGTTAATTTTATGATTAACTTCATTTCTTTCATTAACAAATGTTTAATATTTAACTGATAATTTCTTTTACCTTCAAAGATGTTTTGCTGTTATGCTATTTCCATATTGTTTTTCAACTCACACATGACTAATTCTATAAATAATAACTGAATTAAAAGAAATGATTTTTAATAATTTATCTATTCAGCAATGTGTTTTCTCAACATATTTTCCCCATCACACGTCTTGTTTCTATATTCAAGTTTACTACATTGAAGTAATAAATATTAATTTCCTCCTAGCCTTGGTGAGATAATGTAAAGATTCCTCAGTCTTGATTTTTAGTTATATTCTTTAATTTCTCAATGTCTATTTTATACTCTCCATCTATTCATTTTTCTGGGATATCTTCTCTGTAATTTCCTTCTCCCATCCTCCAGTGTAGTAATTCTCACTTATCCATACATAACCACTTATTTAATTATTGATTATACTTTAAAAATCTATGTCTATTACCGTATATACAATATAATCATCAATATCTTTTATTGTATCAGTGACATTCTATTTCACCTCATTTATGAACTCTTTGACATTCTCCCATTTCAGATTGTATTTCTTTTACCAAAAAGAATCTCCTCTTAGTATTTCTTTCCGTGTATGTCTGTTGGTAGTAAATTTTCTATGTTTTTTATGTTTATCTGTGCATATATTTATTTTGATTTGTGCAGGTCATTTTGGTTGGTTGTAGAATTCTAATTTCGCAATTATTTTCTTCCAGCCATTTAGACGGGCAGTTTAGAGGACACTTGCATAGCCGTGTCTCCTCCTTCATTTCTGCGAGGAGTCGGCCTCAGGTCCTGTAGGAAGGCTCTTCTCTGAACCCTTTGTGGCAGCACACCTCTCGTGTCCCGCGTACGACGTCCTGGGTTTATCCTGCCTGTCGTCTTTAGATGTTCTGAACATGTGGGCTCACGTTTGTTCTAAGTTTGAAAAAAAAATGCTAGTCATTATCTCTGCGAATATATGTATATTTTGCCTCTTTTTTTCTTTTCTAAGTCTCTAATTACATGTATGTTAGTCTTTGTCACTGTGTCTTATTTGTAGTTGTATTATTTTTCTCTATATTTTTTAGATCCCTCTTTCTCTGAGTTTTAGTTCAGGTACTTCCACCGACCCATCTTTTACTTATTTAACTCTCTTCTCTTCATTTAGTCTGCTCTTTAAGCCCATCAATTCAGTAATAGCATTAATATTATGCTTTTCGTTATACAATTTCTTCTTTCTTTTTATCTGAGTTTACCTTCTAGTAAAAATTCCATTTATTGATCATATTTTTGTCCAATGTTACAATTTTCTTGAAGATGTTACTTATATTTATTTTAGAGTCCCTAAATGACAGCTTCAAGATCTTGATTACTTTTGAGTCTTGTAATCTTTTTTCTCATAAGTTTTTTTTTTTCTTTCATAACATTCATTTCCTGCAGTCTTTGTACTTTCTGAGTGAATACCAGATCCTGTGCGTTAACCGTTGTGGAGACGCTGAGTGATTTGCATTTTTCATTAGATTATTTCTTCTTTACTTTGACAGGGAGAGGCCGAGGCCTAGTCACCTTTGTTCATTCAGGGACTAATTTAAAGTTGTCTTTATTATGTTTTTATTATCAAATATTATATTTTTCATTTCTAGAAGTTTTGTTTTTTCAAACCATTTCTTTCTCTTTAGTGTCCGTTTTTCCAAGACTGTTCCATCCCTTCTTATACCTGTCATAACTTTGAATACATGTGTTTTATGTGTATATGTATATATACACATAATGCTTCGCATCTGAAGCAGTCTGTTTCACACTGCTTATTTACTGACACTTTTAGTTACTTTGGAGGACCATTTGACTTTCAGCCATCATGTTTGTTTGTTTCATAATTTTTGCTGTGAGTTTACCTTCCTTTTCCTCACTGACAGCTTGGGTTGTGGAAATATCCTTACGGGACCATGATGCGTACCCCGGGGCTCCGGGAACTGTAGCCGCAGGTAACATGTTTTCACTTGATCAGTTAGGGAACCTTGCACAAACTGGTATAGCGTTTAACCCTCTGCCCACTCATTCATGGTGACAATGTGGAATTTTTTTTCCCTTGGGAAGGAAGTGATTCTAAGTAGTTCCAGGGGCAGTGAAGAGCTTCCCTGCTGCCTTCTTGAAACAGCGAACTGGAGGTTCTGTCCTCCCCTCCCTCCCCAACCCAGTCATCTAATGAGTGGTCCTTTCAGGGTCCTGGGTGAGTGGCAGATTGTCCAGTGTGCTCTCTGCTTTGAGTGGGCTTTTCCCCTGTGCCGATGGCAGAGGAGGCGGTTGTGAAGTCCATGCTCTGGGGTCTGAGCTGTATCAGAGTCTAATGCCTTCCCAGGTCACTTCCACAAAAGTCCCCCCCCCCCCCAGCTTGTCACTCTGGCTTTGCATTTTAATTTACTTTGTGTTGCCTGGAGATCTCACTTTTTTTCTATTTTGAGGTCTGCCTTATTGGTCTATCTTGTTGTATTTCATCCATGCTTCATGTTTAAAATGAGAAGATACCAATTCATTTTCCACTACTTTTTTGGTCAGAATCCCCAGTCTATTGTCTGCTTCATAAAATTTATGCATTTATCCTTTGAAACTTAATCTTAAATTCTCAAAATCCAGTTTCGACTTTTTAGGACAACATTCTCCACAATGTGACTCAGAAGTCTTAAAATCTAAAACTTGGGAATGTTGTTATTTATAAATGAAAATCATAACTCTATGTCTAGAACAGGTAACACTATCCAGTGAACTGATGGAGCATGTTTATGCAACATTAACTAATACTTCAATGTATTATTGTTCTAAATGTGCTTTATCTATTTATTATGAGATTGCCATCAAATCAATAGTAATTCCCATATTTATTGTCATCTTGAAAAAGACAAACATAATACTCATCAGCTATCAAGTAATCAGTCTAATTTGCTTTATGCTGTGACTTTCAGATTACTAGTGTGTTTAAATAAAGTAACAATTAGCCTTGGGTGAAATGATTACTTTTTAGGACTATTCAACTCATGTTCATGTGTTAAATCCCCTTCGTGAAAATTAGAAAAGTTAGGGAAAAAAGTTAGAAAAAATTTTTCATTAAAATTAGAGAAAAAATTATCCAAGAACGGACGTGTGAACTCAGGTACAAGTTAGTATAATTTATCCATATATTTTATTAGATATGAGGAAATATCACTACTCAGTTTCTTAGTGAAAAGAGGTCTTGTTTGTCTTATAATATTGAATTAATCACCTGGGACAGCAGAGTAACTCAGGCCAGCTGTAGTTGTATGCAACCTCTTGAAGCTTTCTGAGAAATGTGGTCACAAACGTGGAAGGTATTCCATTAAATCAAAATTAAACTAGAAAACTACATTACTGGAAAAGAGACTTCATGTGAGTGATAAATTGATGATAACGTATCCAATACACTACAGATACATTTACTATATGATAAATATGTGTGCATAATACATGCATTAAAAAATATACACACTTTAAGCAGAAGTGATCAAGCTATGCTAAGTTACTTCAGTCGTGTCCGACTCTGTGCGACCCCATAGATGGCAGCCCACTAGGCTCCCCCGTCCCTGGGATTCTCCAGGCAAGAACACTGGAATGGGTTGCCATTTCCTTCTTTCTCTAATTGGCCTTTTCCTTTTTAAAGTCCAAGTACTTTTAAAAGTTCCTCAAAGTCTAACTTAAAAAATAATTGAATAAAACCCCAAACAAGTAAAGATATGTGAGCCCTATTCAACAAATATGCTTTGAGGAATAAAGAACCTGCTAATATTTCTATGTATTAATTTAAAAATAAAATAAATTAATAACTCACTCACTTGATTTTTAGTATAAATATAGTTGACTTTTCTCTGCTGCATTTTACTTGAGGCAAATTTAAACTAGACAGAGCTTTGTAAAATGTTTCATGCTTTTAAAATACAGTTTCATTTAAGAAACTTGGAAGTCCCTTAGAAATAAAACCTGGAAGTCCTTAAGAAATAAGGACCAAAATTTCCCCGTGCTTGAACTTGCCAGACTCTGAGTCTTGGTTGTTACTGGCAGACTCTTGAGGATGAGTAGATGTTTGTACAAGACCCAAATTCCTTCTTTGATGAGGAAAAGAATGATCGCTATTAAATGATCATTACTGAATCCAACCTGGGGATTGGGAAGTTAGGGGACAGTCTTCCCTGACACAGAGTGAGAACCAGACCAGAATGGCAAGGAGAAGACTAGGTGTGGGGGGCCTTGTGAGGGCACATGGGCAAACTAGGCTTTGGGAGGAGCACAGCGGGTGGAGGGGGGAAAGTGAGAAGTGGAACCTTGTCTGGAGGTAAACTGGGAGGTTCTGCCCTGTGAAGCTGGGCAGTGGTGCCCCATCCATGCAGTCGCTGGGCCACACTGTGAAGCAGCAGGAAGGGTCACGTACTGGTCCAACCATGCGGCCCACACTCTGTACCTCACCCCTACCCCTCCTCAGCAATCCTTAAAGCTAAGCCCCACTTTCCTCCTTTAAACGACATGGAAACAGTTTCCTGGGAGGCAAAGCAGCTTGTCCAAAGTGAGATCTCAGCTCAGATTACTCGGACCCAAGTGCTGGGCTGGGCTCACCACCAGGCTCTTCCCAAGGGGACTGGGAGTGGGAAGGGAGGCGGGAAGGACTGGGGATGTGAGGAGGGTGGTGCGCAGGGCTCACCACCAGGCTCTTCCCACAGGGACTGGGAGTGGGGAAGGGAGGCGGGAAGGACTGGGGGGTGAGGAGGGTGGGTGCTCAGGGTGGCACGTCCCTGCTTACTGCCTGAGACGTGGAAGAGCCATCACCTCCCACAGCAAACCCTATGAGCCACAAAGTCCACAGGCAACTTGGCCTCCAGGACACGGGAGGCACGTTTCTTCTGTCCAAGGCAGCGCTCACCACCAGCCCCTGCTTGGCACTCTGTAACAGGTGGCACGGGTAGGTGGAGAATCACAGGTGCATGCCCCAGCGAAAGACCCCAGGTAAAGCAGACAGGGCTCCCCAAGACGTCTGTGTGACTGTTTAATAACTATGCAGTTGTGAAGCAGACAAGTGATGGCTGTCCTGATTTAATTAGAAACCCCTCTAACCAGCCTCTTTCCTCCAAGAGCGGATTTGTCAGTTTCTCCTGCATCGGCCGCGCTGGTGAGGGAATCTTTCCAATATTCGCTGGCAAGCCCGCTGTGGCCGACACGTCGGGGGGTGTCAGCTTTTAATTGTAACTGTCTTGCAGAGCAGTGTTGTTTTAATATCCTGTATAGATTTTTATGTAATACACTCACTTGCAGGCAGCCCGAAGCAAGAATCAATTCTGTGAAGGGTTCTTCTTTTGTTAAAAGCCAATCTTGTTTTAATGATGCATGAAGAAATATTCGAGCATTGACATTTTTCTGTCAGGTTTCTTTTGAAAAATCAATTAAGATAATACTGCTTTGACCTAGTTATCTAGTTAATGCTTATTAGGAATGTAATATGATTTACTGTCAGCATAATAATTTTTGTATCTTATCCCATTAGCTTGTGCATATTTCAAAGTGTATTACACAATGGTCACTTCTTAAAACGTGATGTAGCAGAATACATTAATTAGACTGACTGGGATCATTAGGCAGAAACTATCTCATTGGTGGCTTGTATCAAATTTGTATACAGTCTCTATCAAGATACGGCTTTATTTGCATGGCCGAAAACCCGCCACGTAATCAGAGGGTGGACAACTGTGTCCACCGTCTTGAGGTCCATCCCCAGCAACTCTTGCCCAAATGACAGATGGCAGATAGCTTCGCTTAAAATGGATGGGTTTGGGATTGCTCATTATGCGTGGGGTTTAAGAAAAATACATTTTGGACACGTTGAAGCCCACCCTCTGGGGCTCAGGGCTCCATGCCCCGGGTTAGGAAGGCAGGCTGCTGCTCTGCGGTGCTCCGACCTGTCCACCAAAGATGCAGAACCTGACGCTCTTGCAGAAACAGACCTTGCGGTTCTTTGTTGACTCTGCACTGAGCGATGTCGATGGCGCTGTCGGGAGGGAGTGCTTGCAGAGACCCTTCCGGGGAAATTGTTGATTTCTGCCCGTTCGGGATTCACTGCTGGCTTCACCTTGCTAAGTAGAGCCTGATCAAACCTCTCCCCTCTCCCCTTAGGACAGACGACAACGAACGTCAGACTGCCCCCTGGTTAACAGACGCACCCTGAGTGCTGCAGGCCTGCCCGACACGTCAGAGGAGGCCAGGCGACGTGGCATCCTGCAGAAAGGATCTTAGAGAGCTGAGAACGAACCATGTGTTACCCGGGGCTGGAGCTGGCATGCTGTTCGTGTCTTTTGTCTGATGGGCACAGCCTCTCGCATATCCGCCACCTCGTCTGCCTCCTTCTTCACCTCTCGGAGAGTCGCCGTTGGCCCTTACATTAGCACGGTCCTTACCCTCTGCTGTCCATCTCTCCCCATCTGTATCATTAACATTCCACCCGGTAACATGCAAGTAAACACATCCCTGCTGCCCCACTCCATCACGGGACATTCAAAATAAGCCCACAGCATAGGAGAACTTAGGGTGTCGATTAACAAAAGAGCAGGGTGTCTAAAGAACTTCTTACTTGATTTGTCTCTTTCTGCCTGTTAACTTCTTGCCTCTTTAACCTTCTCACTGAATCACGGGGACCCAGCGATGGCATTTTGAGCTGTATGTCTGCCATGCATCATTTCAAGTTTACCAGTGAGAGACTTGCACTTTACAGAAGTGACCTTGTTTTCCAGACAAACATGATGAATTGATGTGGGCAGCTTAGTGGAGCTGTTCACTCTCAGCCTGGCAACATTTTAATTAAATAAATTTTTTAGAAAATCAATGGCCGTAGATTCAGATTTTACAATTTCCTCTTTAAAATTCCAAGGGTTTTAGAAAATTGTTTCATTTTTTTGTTGTTGGTTACATAATAGCTCGTGTGTGTGTCTGTGTGTGTGTGTGTTTCAAAATGTATTTCTCCAGGGGCATTTAGGGTCCAGAAGGAGGCTGACTGTTCTCAGACAGTATCTGAATCCTGTAGGGTCTTGATTTGAATAAAGCCAGGAGTTGTTGCACTAATGTGATGGCATCTTGAATTGCTAAGTGGGGAGGAAGCTGAAAGCCCAGTATGGCCGCGGAGGAGCACAGGAACACGCACAAAGGAAAGCAGAAGGAAGCAGGGAGCCGTCCAGATGCAGACTCAGTGGAAACTCCTTGTCGACCGGAAGGAGGAGCGCGCCGCTCCCTCGCGTGTGCCCGTGCGCACACAGCTCCCGCCTGGGACGCGGGTCCCCCGGCACCTTGCGCGCCCAATTAGTCGACTCGAGTTCGGGGAGATGCCTCCTTTCAGAGAGCTGCTCCGGCAGACTGCGGTTTTAATTACTGAGAATGCAAATCGCGGATTAAAACGGGAAACCTGGAATTATTGTTTCATCACCATTGATCAAACACGTAATCCGGATAAAGAAAATTAGGATGGTGGGCAGGAACGTGAGGACTCAGGTTTATATTATTATCTCCTGCCTCACTAGGCACTTTTCCTGGTATCTGAACTCTTTCGCCTTTTAACTGTGCTTGCAGTTGCTATAGTGATGGCATAATTTTGTAATGCTCTAAAAATGACACCGGCATAGATACTGACAGATAGGAATTAATTCACTAACAAGTAATTATGTCGCGAAATGTTGACTGCCACGCAGAGGGTGCGCGGTGACACATTCTCTGCTTTTCTGGGATGGCAGCAACATTAGCGCTGGTCATTAGTGGTAGACATCTCAGTAGTGTTGGGTACGGACTTATATGCAGACCTATTTAGTTACCTGTGTGACAGCCTTGTTCAGGACACCAGAAACAGCTGTCCCAGCCTGTATGAGCCAAAATAATTAGGCCTGTCATCTCCCCGCTCTGATTTCCCCTTCAACCTGCTCCACAAAATGCAAATATTTTGCTTTCATTGTCACATTCACCTTGACATGGATATAGCTTTGGCGCGTAACTGGATAAGATGACTCAGAATTTGCATTGTTCATTCTAATAAATTTGCTTCCCCACCACTGCATGGCAGGACCCATCAGATAAAGTCTCCCGGAGTGTCATCAATCACGCGTCCTGACACACGCTTTTGCCTTCATTTGTTACATACGAGAACATGCTTAATTATTTGTCCTGTAATTAGTTGGGAAAATGTCAGGAAATGTCAACTCTCTGTTCGCCGTGGAAGGACTCGGCTTGAAAGCCGGGATGACTGAAGTGTCATTAATGCTGCCTAACTAGAGGAGGATCAGCTGGAAAGTGAGCGCTGCTAAAAAAGTAATCACGGTGAGTTACGGAAAACGGGAAATCAGGCCCCAGAACGGGATGAGAGTCCTATTAGCAAACGGTTGTATTTTTCACCCGCGAGTCTCCACAATAAAATATGGGCAAGCAAACCTCAGAGCAGGCATATGGGGTTGATATCATTTCTGTCACATCCTTGTCGGCACCCCCTAAGCCAATCATGCTGAATGTATTACTAGAGGGGGCATCTAATATTTAATTTGCAGATTTAAAGCTCATCTTACCATCCGAACCACACGGCGCAAAATTCAGTGAATGTGCAAAGGTGAACGGTTTTTGCATTTCATCTGGCACAGTGATGGATGGAATATGTGAAATTAAAACTGTCATTCTGCTTTTAGAAGCCTTTGCTAATAAGGGCAAATTGCCATTAATCATCACTTGGCAACCCTAAACCTCAAACAAACAAACAAAAAATATGTGTAAAAAGAGGCAGGGGGGACAAAACCGGGCAGGCACAGAACAAGTTCGCTAGATAGATGTCTCGCCCACACCCAGAATGCCAGAAAGAGCTCTTTGTTGATTCCAGCAGTGGGGCAGAAGGCCTTCACGCTATTTCCCAGCTAAATCAGAGAGAAACAGATGCATCGGGAAGAAAGGACAATTTTATCACATGACAGGCGATCTCATTTTGAAGTGGATGCGCCTGGGTTTCTAATTGTGCTCTGACGCCCTAGTACCTGATGGTGTGTGTGCTTGGTGGCACTCGGGGAAGGGCCTGGTGCCTCCCCATCACATGCAGGACTCCCGCGTTTGTTCCTAAAATGCCCCCAGCAAACTCCACATCACAGGCACCTGCTCTTTTCTGTATTGTTGTCAAAATAACATGGTCACGTGAAAGCTTCCTTGACTTAATTACTGACATCATTTTGGGTCTCCAGAGCAAGTGAATTATCGTTAGGCCTCTCAGGAAAGAAGAATTAAGATGGCATTCTGTAGTTGAACAGTTCACAACTTGTCACAGGTAGGGCTGAGCTAATTATCAAATGGTTAAACATCGATTCTGGGGTGGGAGGGGCAGCGGTGGGGTGTGGAAATGTGTGTGCAGCGCCATGCAAGCCAACTGTGCTTAAAACAAGGCCGCCCCAGCCCACAGAAGCTTCAGAAAGCATGGAAAGTTTGATCTACCGTGCTGCAGATCAGGCTTCAGAAAAGCAGATATATTATTTCATCTCTCCAAATCCAACAAATGAACAGAGCCAACCATCGGAAGCTGGGCGAAAGTTAGAGACACGGAAGGGCCATTCCTTCTTGATATCCCGATTTTTGAGAAAGATGAAAATGCAGCCACAGTTATTTTGAGTAGGCAGGATTTCAAAGCTTATTAATTTAACCTTTGTCCCCAAAATTCATCCATGTGAGGGACTATTACTAATTGTCCTGGGGGAAGGCCTTCATGTGGGCAGCGGGAATACTTCCATCCCCGCCTTTTTTTAAGAAAAGGCTCTGCTAGGCTTTCAAAGGCTCAGCCGTTGTGGGACTGATTTTGAAATTTCTAGCAATTAACCACACAGAAGAATAACATTTTCTTTCTAATATCCTGGGCTTTTCTTTCATTCCTTCTTTTTTTTTTTACAGGTGGAACCATCTTTAATGAATGTCAAGGGGACAGTTGTTTTTTTTTTTTTTTAAGCCTTCTTTTTCAGTTAAGTCTTTGGATATTCGTGTCTGGGAGGTGGGGATGGAGTGAGCGACAGAAGCAGACTGAAAAATCACTTTTGGTAACAGTGGGAATGGGAAGGTTAAAGCCTCCTGGCTAAACACCGGGAGGAGGTGGAAAGTGGAGAGGTGAGTTCTGCACGGTCCGCATTTACCTTGGACCTTTGGACTGGCCGCTGCAAACACAGACACCCTCTCTGAGGGTGGCAGGGAGCTTCACACTGACCCGGAGCAGCTTCCAAACCGCTTATCTTCCGGGAGGTGGAAACCGCTCCGATTTGGCTGGTCGGGGCTGCAGGGCAAGGGGAGTCTGTCCTCTGATGCCCTTCTCTGGCTGCCACCAGGAGCTCCGGTCCCCATCCGGTCCCCATCCGTCCTGGATGGGCTTACAGACTCGCGCCGTCTGCCACCGCCCCCCCACTACAACCTTGATGACCGCTGCAGATAAAAGACACTCGCTGTTCCTCGGGGAAGAGAAGACCCTGGGGATGGAGGCCCCCCAGGGATCTCCGCACCTTCATCCCTGCTGCGTGCTCGTGCAGGGCGGGGGCGGAGTGCCCCAGTGTGTGCCTGGGCCCTGAGCTCAGGGGTGGGGGGTGGGGGGTCCCCACCACACGGCTGAGCTCCCCCGGGCGGCCCTGGCTTGTCTTGGGGACCAAGGCTGTCCACTCGGGCAGCTGCTGGGCAGTGGGAGAGGGGCCCGGAAACGTTTCACTGACTTTTCCTCCAGTGGCCGCCCGTGTGCGGAAGCGACTGTTGCCAGCAGTTCCCAAAAAGACGAATGTCTTTTTTCGGGGGGAGGGGGGTTGATCAAATCACTCGCCTTCATGGGGACAAGGCACATCTTATTAGTGGCAGAAACCCACGGGTGAATTTGTTTTCCCTTTTTCTTAAATGCCCTGTCGCAAGGCAGGTTGTCACGTGTAAAGTCTGAAAATGGGATTTGCAGCCCCTGTGTTTACCTACATACCTATGTGTTGGTTTTACTTTCACCTCTAAAGCGAGTCTCTGCGAGGGGGAGTGAAGATAAGTGACTCCTTTCTTTAGGGAGCCGGCAAGGCCTTTTCTTTTTCTGGAGAAAGAGAAAAAAGCCGAGAGAATCGGTCAAGAGTCTTTGGTGCTTCAGAGGCAGGGGGGAAAAAAAACACGATTCCTTCTCTGGAGTGAAGGTATTCTGAATGTGCATGAAGCAAGATTCTTGCAGGGGGTGCAGGCACCAGTCTCCGGACGGAGATGCATCCGGGCCTCCAGGTGCCCGGGACAGAGCGTATATTTCACAAGATGATGAATGCGCAAGGAGCTCACATTTTTACATTAACATATTTAAGCCTACATAATAAATTGGGCATCCTTACAAACAGATAAGACGGGTTTCATGGCATTCTGGACGAATCACCAGGCCATAAGCTTGAAACAATATGTTTAAGAGGAAGAAAAAAAAAAAACACAAAGATGTAAGGTCAGACAGTATCTCCCGTAACATTTGGGAAAGGCTGCCAATTGTTTGGATAACGGAACAATGGCAAAGCCTCTTAGAACGTTGTTAAGTCTTTATTCAGTAATACATTATCATGCATATTTCATAGCAGGGATTACTAAGACAGAATTGTGTGTCATTTTTGCTGTATGTCTTTATAATTACACCTTGAAGCCACAACTCGATTTTTTTTTTAGACTACATATTCATGAAAAGCGGACTTGTAATTTGATAAAGGGGAGCTTGTGTTCCCGTCTCCATTCAAACGGCATCGCGAAGCAGAATTAAAGTAGGCGTCTGTGTTCTCCCGCATTAATCTCCTCAAGCACATTCCAGCTGCTCTGATGTGCAGGAGGGAGATAAGTCCTGTGCGGACGGGCGCTGCGCGGGCCAGACAACTCTATTATTGGCTTCATAATTGCTTAATTAAACTTTTGTCACTAATCATTATGAGGGCAATAGAGTTGTTATACTGGCTTCTGTTAAGCAAAAATCAATAAACTGTTGGAGTTAATTTCGCCGTATTTTTTGTCCTGCAAATGAAATTCATTGCTGCCGGTTAGTGATCTGTGTGGCTGGCGCTCAGCTGATAGCAGCAGCCATCACCATTTGAATTGAGGTATTCAGTAGCACATGAATATGAACAAATGGCAAACATAAATCTCTTGCATGAAGTACACCTTCTATCCCTTTATTATGGAACAATTGACCCATCCAAAATGAATTCTAATGCCAGGAAAGCGTTTAGATTTAAATTACACCATGGTCTTCTGGATCTGAAAGATGGCGGCATAAAAAAGATTAATATGCTAATTATTTTTCTCCTTATTTTTTTTCCCTTCGACATCCATGGTGGGGTATTGTGAAGCGTGTAAATAAGATGACTGTTTTGTCAAGAAATGGCTCGAAGGCACACTATATTCCATTGCAATTTAATTTGTTTATTCAAAACCTCACTCCAGATTTTAACTGTGTTTGCAATAACACTTTATTTTTCACATAATGTTTTCCTTTCACCAAGAATTCCTGGAATAAGGAAAGCATGTTTTTGTTTATTGAAATAGATTTAATGGTATTATGAGTGATGATCTACTTAACCAAGGCTGTATTTATAAATTCCTGTCAAACTTTTATTTTCTTCCCTCTTCTCCAGCTCACAGAATTGATCTGAGACTGTGCTGTCTCTTTCCCGTGCCTTGCACTGGGCTGGGACGGGAGGAGGCGATCAGAGGCTTTGTTATTTACTCACTGTCCTTCAGCCAAGTTACCCAGGGCCCACCTCCCATACCCCTAGCCCCCCGATGTTCTTAAAACAAAAGATAAATGAACAAAACCTGAGCTTAACCTCACTAGAAGCATCAGCCTGGTGTGCAGCTAACACTGAAAATCTTATACGCCCGCATCAGCGTACGCTCTCAAGTGTTGGCTCTGTTTTTTCCTTTTCTTTTTCCTCCAAAATGGCCTTGATGTTGCCAGGAACCACTGCAAGAATGAGAGGAAGGAGAGGGCGCCTCCCTGAACCTTGTGCCCTTGGCTGGCATCTTTGCCAGTGCGCGCTGTGTGGGGCCCTGCGTGGACATGTAGAGGATGCAGATAAAGCGTGGACACCCCTCTGTTCATCTGGGAGCATCATTCAGAATGACTCCGATTCCCCTCTGGGACTGAAAAGTCCAGTCTGCTTGTGTAAAGGAAATTATTTATTCTCTGA
The DNA here is from genome assembly GCF_003369695.1 of Bos indicus x Bos taurus. Classification (NCBI taxonomy): domain Eukaryota; kingdom Metazoa; phylum Chordata; class Mammalia; order Artiodactyla; family Bovidae; genus Bos; species Bos indicus x Bos taurus. The sequence continues at coordinate 69,371,394 of NC_040095.1, read as the reverse complement.
AGCTGAAGAAAAGAGAGAAATTGTATTCTGAACGGGTGGATGCTATGTGTACTTAAAAGTGAAGAAAAATAAAAACAACAAAAGAGAAAGACTCCATCATTTTATTTCTCAAAGTTGTCAGACCATAGATTCGTGACTCAGTCTTCCTCTGTGCCTGAAAAAGACTGAAAGTTGTGTAACTCGATTGTTGACCACATGATTCGAGTTCATTCTTTGACACAAGCAGCTTATTTTATGCTCATGAAAAAGGGGTGGCCTCAATCTTCCATGATGTCTATTAAAATAATTTGAACGTACTAGGTGTTCAGTTAATGGTTTACAATTAAGAGATGATAAATACGGCCTTGAATGGCTCCACCTCTAGTGAGGTGTGGATGGGCTGGTCACTCAGGTCCCCGAAAGCTTACTGCTGTTGATTTTTTCATACTCAAATTTGTAATTCTCGGTTTTCCAGCAGGAATGGGGCTAAAATAGTGGTAACGTGAGACCAAATGTGCAGGGCAAGATACCTGATCTCAACGCAAACGGCCAGGAGTTTATTTCCTTGTTACTTTGGTCTGAATCCAGAGCTTTATTTGCCAGAATTATTTTTAGTTATTCTTTGTTATTCTCGGCCTGACTCCAAGAACCAGTTTTTTTATGTGAAAGGAGAAATGTAGCACAACTTATTAGCACGATCTCTGCCCTTTAAAAATTATTACTATTTATATAGTCTGTGAGAATGGGGAGCGGTGATAGGTCCTCTTCCAACAAGGAAAACATCTGACATCATGAAACCAAATACTTCGCTTTGAGCCCTCAAACAAGTTTCACCAAATGAAGGAATAGATTCCTAGGAAATACTGTTTAAAATCGCATGTGGATTAAAATCACATGCACAGTCGTGCAAACTGGGATTTTAATTTTCATTATTGCATTCATTATATGATTTAAATGAGATTACAGCATAAAATACACCGTACTTTGCGATTAAACAACATTTAAATACCCCATACGTCTTTTAGGGTATTCTTTTGTAGAATTGCAACTTATTCATTTCAACATGCATTATGCATTGAGTTTTAAAGCTATATAAAGCTTGTATAAATATGTGATTTTCCTCTAAGAACATCTAGAAGTAAAAGGGATTAGAAACCTTTTGACTGGATTGAAAGTAACCTAGGTGGCGGGGCAGAGGAAAGCCACCAGGGGCAACCAGACGAAGGGAGCTTGTCCTTCGGAATTTTCCTGACAGTCTGGCCCCGCAGGGCAGGTCCACAGGGTGATTTTAACAGATATCTCAAAGGTACCTTGAATTTCTACTTTGAGACCATAATTTTCGCTCTCTGTAAGCTGTCTTACAGAGGGACCTACGTCAAGCTGTGCATGAATGTCAGCATGTATACCTGGTTAAAATTAGGGTGTACTTTCTTAGAACTAAAATTTTTAAAAATGAGTATTTTTGTTGTTTAGCCAAACTCAACGTTTGAAAGCCTCTGATACCACAGTAGCTCTGTTTTTCATTAACTTTCTTCTTAAAGTGCACTTTTTCCCCCTGTGCTGCTCATCCTTTGACTGATGCAACTGACTTCAGTTTATCCTAACTTGCTTGTAGGATTATACAAAATTCAGTCATCACACTGGCACTGGAAGCGGGCTCATTTGCCTTGTTTTAAGTGTACGTCCGTTCTGTGTCGGGCTGGGTTATGATGTGCTCGACTGTAAGTGCTAGACAAACTTTATTAATAGTTCCTGGTGTTGGTGAACAATTAAAATACAAGGCCTTTCACTCCAAACAGTTTTTTTTTTTCCCTCCAGAATCCAAGTAGATAGAGGGATAAAAAGAGAAGAGAAAAGAGAGAATACACTTAAATGTAAGAAAATGAGGAACATATTTAAGCATAAGTGTATGAAGCTCATGTGCATTAAGAATATTCTTAAATATGAGAAAGGAGAATCAGCTTATTCAGATCACTTTTGATGACTGATCATTTTAATTTGGTTTTGGAATTTCAGTTATTTTGTTCTGAAGTTGGTGAGCATTGTTCTCTGTTAGGACTTAATACCTAAGGAAAATTTGAAAATTAAAAACTTAATACTTAAGGAACATTTGAAAGTTAAATTGAAAAATAAAAAGTCATCAATAGGCTCAGAGATAATGGAGGAAGAATATGGTTTTAAGAAGAAATTGCCTACGCATGTGACGGCCCTCACTAGCTCGGCACCTCTGCGAGGTCACCGTCGCTCCGAGCCCCTTGGCTTGCACCCAGGCCCAGTCTCCAGGATTCTGCTGTCTGGTACTGCTTTCCCATGGGCCCTGGGCCCGTGATGCCGTCTCTGGGCAGCACCCCGATGGCCTCGGGTCACACTGCCGCTCTTTGCCTGCGTCTCCAGCCTCCCACTCTCACTGGCACAGAACCACACGCCTAAGGTACTATTTATTGTGCTGTTTTCCTCTTTACTCTCCTCTTAAAATGTGCTTTTTCCCCACCCATATTCTGCTCATCCCTTGATGGATATAATTGATTTCAATCTGTCCTAATATTTTTTAGGACTATACTGCAATTCAGTTATCAGGCTGGCATCGAAAGAAAGGTCCCCTAGGTTAAGTACGTCAGTGCAGTTTATGTGTGTTTCCAAGATAATTATCTGCCTCGTTCCGTGTGTGGGTCCGTTCCGTGCTGGGCTGGGTCATGACGGCATCGGCTGTAACTACTGCGCAATGTTGATTAACGGTTCCTAGTGCTGGTGAGCAATTAAAACATAAGGGCTTTCCCTTCAAATGACTTATTAACTGTTCTTTGTGGAAAGTAATAAAACAAGGAAAGGGAAAACAAAGAAAATGAAAACCACCCATATTTCCAAACTCAGAAACAACCCCTGCTGGTGCTTACATGTACAGGCTCGTATGATCCACATACATGGTTCCATAAGCATGTGTGTGCATGTGTTCATATGAGTTTATGTTCTGATCGGGGAGGAAACACAGCTTGTCCAAGTTTGTGTCTCAGCTAACAGTCAGTACAGCGGCATGGCCTTTTGGGATCTTCTCCATAGATAGCTGTTATATAAATGCAAAAAAAGCAGATTTACAGTCTTCTAATTTTTTTTTTTAACACAGTGACTTTTTTATTGTCTGGAATAGAAAGCACAGTTACTTTGTGCATGCCATGTGAAGTCATTGGATAGACCAGCATTCTCAGGAAATATGTGCACTTTTTGACTAAATAAGGGGCTTCCCTCATGACTCAAGCAGTAAAGAATCCCTTGTAATAGAGGAGATGCAAGAGACATGGGTTCAATTCCTGGGTCAGGAAGATCCCCTGGAAGAGGAAGTGGCAATCCACTCCAGTATTCTTGCCTCTTTCCACGGGAAGTTCCATGGAGAGAGGAGCCCTGTGGGCTACAGTCCATGGGGTGGCAGAGTCAGATGCGACTGAGCACGCAAGCTCGTCACATGTCTAAATAAACTCACCTGCCTTTGCAATCATCCCCCTGCGGCTGGGTTAGCTTCGCATCTCTGCCCGAGATGAAGAAATGCCTTTTATCTGCGTGAAGAATTGAAAATTTCATTTCTTAAAATACTTACCACAGGGAAACATCTGGCATTTTTGTGCACGTGGTGCTGTGACTGAGAACAACAGTTTAGAACATTATCTTTGTATTAATTTCCTAACTCGCGCTCGACCCCAATCAGTAACTGTTCATTCTGCAAGTGGATAAAGAAGAGAAGGTGCCTCTGCCATGAGAACGTGCACACAGGGAGTTGTCGGGCCTCATGAGGACCCTGGCGATGCTTTTATAACTTACAAGGAAGGAAGACTCGTCTTTAGCAAAACTGTCACTGACACGGCTGTCCCACGTGTCCCTTCTGACTTTTCTTGCCAGTGTCATGGCCAAGGCAGCTCAGGACAGACAGGAGGGACCCAGGGCTGAGGAGGGGAGGCCTGGCCCGTCTCCACCAGAGCGCGGACGGACAGCTGTCTGCACGGCTGTCTTACTGATGGACGGGATGTTTGAAACAGGTTTGGGATAATTGGATGTGACCTTTCGGTTTTCTCAAGCCGGGAGCAAACGGGAAGCTGGGTGTGTGAGGCTGGCTTGAGCACGGCCGGGGCCTCCGGGCAAGAGGCTGGCTCCCGAGAGTGCGCTTCCTGCTCATTAGGGAGAGAAGCACCCCACCACCTGCCCGCGCTCAACCTTCTGCTTCCAGACCATCGTCCCTGTGTCCAGCTCCCTCTCGGCCTCCCGTGGGAGCTCTTGCCTGGAAAATGAAACCACAAAATCTCAAGTCTTGTCTGAGTTTACGTGGCCAGACAGTTCTGTTTCCTTCAACCATGTACAGATTTTATGTAGACTTGAAGAGGAAGAAAATGGTTTTAAAGTTGGTTTGGTTTACTCACACAATTTCAAGAACGATAGCTTTCCCACCACGGGGGGTGGGTGCTGGAAGGGGGTTGTGTGCCTCTTTACGGAGATGTCAAAGCAAGCATGTCTGTTTATGGGGACTCAGAGGCCAAGGGGAGAAGGAAATGGCAACCCACTCCAGTGTTCTTGCCTGGAGAATCCCAGGGACGGAGGGGCCTGGTGGGCTGCTATCTATGGGGTCGCACAGAGTCGGACACGACTGAAGCGCCTTAGCAGCAGCAGCAGCAGCAGCAGCAGCACCTGAAGAGGAAGGGTGCCTTTTCCAGAATCAATCATGGATTTATAGGGTAATGTTGGTGCTTCTGGGTTAGACAGTTTCTTCAGTGAAAGCGGGGCTATTAAGGGACTGAAAATATACTTCTTCAATTTTCACTGAAAATCACAGGAGCAGAGTCTGGGGTTGAGACCGATGACCGTGCCCCGGCTGCTCTGGGTTTTCTTCGGGAGACAGTGGGGCTGCCAGGGGCCCTCTCGAGGCCCGGCTGCCTCTCCTCCCGTCTCCAGGGACGGGCCGCAAGAGGACCTTTGTCAACAAACCCTGTGCCCCCGAAGGTAGCCCTTCCTGGAGGCCCATTGATACCGCTGTTTATTCACCGAAGCTCCTGAGGCGTGGCGAGCATGAGAACACAGTATTCAACGTGGAAACTTTCATTTTCATCTCATTAGGCGGGCGCGGATTGAATACTAATGAGAAAACGGAAATAAAATAAAAACGGCTTCTCCTGGTGGCCCAGGGAAAGCCCGTCGTTCTTTGGCTGCATTCCTCACAAAAGCAAGGATTTCCGTACCCTGCATTAGTGGCTGGGTTAAACGACTGCGTGCGTGGATGGGGACCGTGCCTTGTCCCAAGACCTCACCTAGGAGACCTCGTGGCTGTGAAGAGTTTCAGAATGCCTGGTGCCAGTCGTGAAGCCAGCCATCTAAATCCCCAGACGACTGTGGCAAGGCACGCGGTTCTGCAAATAGACTGACGTTTCTCTCAAAAGTGGAATCAAATCGTTTTGGAGGATGTTGGACATCAGTGCAGGGATAAGCGTGTGTTCTCTGGCCCCAGACAGGCATCCCAGGGTGTCTGGGGTGCATCTGACGGCCGGCTGGGTGTGGTGTGCTCCCTGAGGCTGCCGGGCGGGGAAGGCACCCCCACCCAAGCCCCAGATGAGGTCAGAGGTCACACTTGGCAGGGCAGCGGCGGGAGGGGTCAGAGGGGGCCGCCCCACAGGCCCTCCCCTTGGACCAGGCGCCGTGCCCTCTGCCAGGCCTCCCCAGGGTGGGTGGGGGGGGGCCGCCTTCTGTACCTCTGCCGGGTGGAGTCGGGCCTAAGAGACAACAGATCAAACGCTTCCCTCCCCTGCTGATGAACAGGACTTTGGAGTCCAGGAGCCTCTGTTTATTGTTTCAGGAAAACGAGCTAATTCCTGGGAGGTCGGACCGTGGGGGCGCCTCCTCCCTCCCCCTGGGCGAGCCCGGCGGTTTTGCGGGACAGGCCGCCGCTCGACCCTGAGAACCCCGCGCAAAGCCATGTCGATGTCTTTGTAAAGATGATACATGCGGCCCGTCTATCAGACAAACACCCAATAAGGACTGGTGTTTTCCGAGGGCCTGCGGACGCACGGGTCTGAAGCCCTTTCGGGCCGACGTGGGAAGGCCCGCTTGCCTCCTTCACACAGAAATCGCTTAATGACAGTTAATATCGCCCTGTAATCTTGGCAGCTCCCACTTAATTGCAACGTTTTGAAGTCTGTCTGCATCCCTTGGAGGATGGCGGATCCCTGGTCTTAGGCGCCGTTCAGGTGGTCCCGGCTCCCAGGGAGGCAGGGGTCGCCTGCCCAGAGCTCCTGGTCCAGGGCACGGCCTGGCCCTCGGGGCACTGCTCCTTCGCTGCCTGCTGGAGAAGACCACCTCTGGGGAGGGCCTGGGCATGGACGTGGGCTGCATTAGAAAGGAAAAGACTTTTTCCTTTAAACCCAAAACCTCAGCTTTTGAAAAAAAAATACATAGTTCAGTATGGACTTGTCTGGAAATGCCAATAAGAGTTGAAACACTTTTTCATGTGAGAGAGAGCCTGTGGTAAGCAGCGGGCTGGCCTGTGTGGGCTGGTGGGGGGGAGTGGGGAGAGAGGGGAAGATGGGGGTGGAGGGAAGGGTTTTGTGCATTTTCTTTAACCAGAAAATTTGTCTCAGAGAGTGTCCTTCTCCGGGCTGGCCTCACCTCTGACCCCAGGGGGAGGTGCCCCGTTCTGCACCTCCCAGCTCATCCAGACTGGATTTCCCTACTGCTAAGTCGTTTCAGTCGTGTCCGACTTTGTGCAACCCCACAGATGGCAGCCCACCAGGTTCCCCCGTCCCTGGGACTCTCTAGGCAAGAACACTGGAGTGGGTTGCCATTACCTTCTCCAATGCATGAAAGTGAAAAGTGAAAATGAAGTCACTCAGTCGTGTCCCACTCTTAGCAACCCCATGGACTGCAGCCCACCAGGCTCTCCATCCATGGGATTTTCCAGGCAAGAGTACTGTAGTGGGGTGCCATTGCCTTGTTCGGGATTTCCCTACTGGGCTCCTTAAATGAATCCTGAACAAACACTGCTGGTGTTGTCGTCTCTTGTTTTGATGACATAGAAGCAGACGTCATGGCCCACAATTGCTCAAAACACACACATAAGTGTCGAACTGAGCTTTTCCAATCCCATCCGTAAAACCCCCACCACTGAAGAGAGCCACCAGGCACCGAGCTTTCCTCAACACTTTGTAGGCCGGTTTCCTGTTTATACGCATGTATGTTAAGTCGCTTCAGTCATGTCCGACTCTTTGCGACCCCATGGTCTGTAGCCCACCGGGCTCCTCTGTCCGTGGGATTCTCCAGGCAATACTGCTGTGGGTTGCCATGCCCTCCTCCTGGGGATTCCCGACTCAGGGATCAAACCTGCATCTCTCATATCTCGGACATTAGAAGGTGGAGTTTTTACCATTAGCGCCACCTGGGAAGCCCTCATATTTACGTAAATAATTCATTTCTCAATGTGATGAAAATGCACTGTGGTGTGGGCCTACAAACCCTTGTCAAGAATATCAAAGTGTTTGGGTGAATTTGGTGAGATGTGCCGGTGAGAGTCACTGGACGCTGTAGATCAGACGACCAGCAAGAACAGGTTTTGAGGACAAGCATGAAGGCTTGATGTCTAGGATTCTGGCAGAAGCCTTAATGTGTTACATATTTCATTTGCTCTTTGAAGCAAAACAGTATGCAACTTTTAAAAAGTGTGAACGTATTTTTCTCAGAAGACACATGGCTTAGGGGGTCCACTGGTTTGGGAATTATCTTAATTAAAATTATTTATATGAGCTGCCATAAATTTCCAGTTCTTTGGCTTTGTTTACTTTTGTTGGGTTTCTGGATGAATCGTTTCTGTTCAAGTCTCTCCCTGGATTGAGCACAGTGTTCACACACATGAAGTGATATTCACTCTCGTCCGCACTCACTAGGAGTTTGCCTTATGGAATCTGCCTTTCTGAGGGAACCACCTTTCCATTCTCCTGTGTTAGAAACCATGCAGGCGAGGTCAGGAGGGGCTGGCGGGCTGTCTCAACTCTTGGACAGCATCTCGAGCCATGACTGTCTCCTTCAGCAGTGTCCTCCCCAGCACCCTCTGTACTGGGTGGCGAGTGGTACAGAGTTGAGAGCATCTCTCAAAGTTCCCATTTTTTTTCCTCCATTTTTTTATTGCAAAACTGATATCAGACCCAAGTGGTATCACACCCCCCAAATTCTTCAGGTAGGTGAGCAGCTATCTATCAGTTATCTCAAAGGATGAATACACAACTAATTGATTAAATGCCCACTCTCTACTGTACCTCTCAGGGCCCGCAGAGGAACAAAGGGCCTACCTGTGAAATTTGTCCCAGGTTTGCAGGGCGGGGGGGGCACTAATTACCCTCGTGCTACGGGCTGGTATGTGTTTTGTTTCTTTTTGTCTTAGAGGCGACTGCCTGGACTTCAAAGGATGCTTTAAAACGAATCGCTTCTCCACGGCAAAAGCCAGTGTTAAAAGACTGGGATTACATAAGGTTCTGCAGCTAAATACCCAAGCTATTCTTCGCACAAACTTCACAACAGTTGATGACGCATGTAAAGCTATCAACATTTTCAAGACAACCTTCTTTTAGAGTTTAGCATGAGAAGTCCACACACATTATTTAAAGACTATTACAACACTCTTTTAATTTCTTCACCCTAAAAGCCTCCAGAGGCCCAGGTTTCCCCATCCCAACAGTGTTGCTTCTGAAACTCAGTGTCATGTTGACTGACGTCATCATCCACATGGAGCTATGTGGTTATTGACTGGCCTTTTGTCTAAACCCACACATTGGCTCCCTACACAGTCCCTGAATCAGATGAAAATGTTTATCAATTTCAGGATGCATCTTTTAGGAGTTATGCTTTTAAACTCTGCTTCATACGTGGGTAAATAGACTAAAGTGAAGGATGGAGATGCTTGGTGATTTATGTATAACTCGTCTGGTCAGACACTAACCACTGGTCTCATCACCACTCCTGACGGCTTCTAAGTGTAAGCGCCTTCATCCTGACTATTCTGATGCCCTTGCCTCCATCTTTCTGCTTCTTAAGAACCACTTTCTATTTTTTATGGCTCCTCATTGTTTTCTAGGGTTTCCAGGCGGTGCTAGTGGCAAAGAACCCCCCTGCCATTGCAGGAAGCATAATGAGATGCGGGTTTGATCCCTGGGTGGGAGAGATCCCCTAGAGGAGGGCATGGCAGCCCACTCCAGTATTCTTGCCTGGAGAATCCCATGGAGGAGGAACCTCCCAGGCTATGGTCCACGGGTCGCAAAGAGCTGGACACCACCGAGACGATTTAGTACTCAACGCACACCTTGTTCTCTAAGACACTCCTTTGGCTGGTTTTGCTAATCGGGTCCTGTGTCTTGTACAATATTGCATAGCTATCCTCTGCGATTATCTTGTACATCAGCTGGTGCATATTTTACCCGACATAAGGGCTTTAGAGCTTTATTTTCTGTTTTGTTTTGTCCTGCTGTGCCGTGTGTGTGCATGCATGTGTGTGCGTGCGTGTGCGTGTGTGTGCGCATGCGCGTGTGTGCATGCGTGTGCATGTGTGTGCGTGCGTGTGCGTGTGTGTGCCCGTGCGCGTGTGTGTGCACGCGTGCATGTGCATACATCACCAAGGCTCTGCCTCTGATGTTCTCAATGGCTTTTGTTCATTATTTGGTGTTGGGTCCACTTGATTTCCTTAAGGATGAATCTGAAGAATACCCTGTTCTGAAAGGTGATTTCCTCTCCCGCACTTATCTTCTCAAGAGAGTAGGGGGACATTCAGGAAGCTGAGAGGCAAGTGTTGTCCCCACGCTCAGCCATTGTCCCTCTGGAGAGCAGATCATTTGCGATTCTGCCTTGTTCAGCTCGTCTCAGCGGGCTCGCACTCCGTCCGGCCACACAAAAGGCTGCTTTGCTCAATCTTGAGCTTGGGTGCTCGCGGAGAGGACCACTCTCAGCTGCTCCTCGTCCCCAGTAATTAGCCTGTGATGGCTGCTGCCTCTTGTGGCTCTGCCTGTGAGAGACATTTGACACAGCAGACATCAGAGGGATTTTTCAGGAGGCTCTCGTGGCGTCCGAATGGCTCTTAATTAACCACTTAGGTCCCCTCCTTCACTCCCCTGCGTGGCACTTTCCAAATGGTAGGGGTTGCACAGCGGATCTAAACTCCGGGGGAAGCGTGCTATCAAAAGATCTTGTAAATGGAGGCTTGTGTAAATTATTTTTAATGATTCCCTCCTGGCACATCATTATGTTTGTAGCTACACACAGGCACTTCAGAGATGGCTCGTCTTCCAAGAGGTCAGCTGCAGGACCACCGTAACTAGCTGCAGTCAGGAAATGGCTTATTAATTAGCGCCGTGGTTTTACATTGCTAAGAGCTCTGATGTATGGAGCTAGAATTGTAATTGTGTAGGCTCGAAATAATAAGCCATCTCCGGGCTCCTTATGCAAATTGGCATATTATAAAATCATTACCTATCTAAACACCGAGTTTTAATAAGAATTACAATGATGAATTTTATGATAATTGACACTCAAATTTTAATCTCTTGGATTTTTATCATTTTGGTGGTTAAAGTGTGTTTCTAATTAAATGTAGCTTAAAATGCAAAGGATTGTGTAACGATTCTGCTCCGTTCTTCTAGTTCAAATTAGGTTATTTTCTTTGGTCATAGGAAGGAGGCCTTCTTAGTAATAGGTGTGTGACTGTATGTAATACTTGTACAGAAAGATGTTTAATCAGCACTTTTTTATGAGCATGATTTTGATGACCATATAGTGTCAACCATGAGAAAAGAAACCCTAAATGGGGTTAGAAGAGGTTCCCATCATAGGAGTGACGTATAATGAAGAAGGAAAACGGGGGGAAATACTACATGAGCTCATAGATCTGGGATGGGGATTGAATTTTTAAATAACTACACTTTTAGAAGCAAAATATTTCCTAAAACCTACGCAATGCAATTTAGTTTTAATATATTGATTTAAAATCACCCATATTATGATTTCTGTAGGACATCATATAATAAACAGATATTGCTGTTGTTTGCAAATTAAACCCTAACGGCAAAAGGAGAAAAGTGTTTCTTTCATTTGATGAGGAATAAGCCATCACTTGTTACCACTATTACTTGTGAAGTGTACCTCATTGAAATAAATACCAGAATTCCCATCCATGATCTAACTAGAATTCACGTGCTGTTTTCTTGGAGCAGAATACAACGTAAGCATGGAAGAAGTATTTTTTATCTTTACGACATTGAAATGACCTCATAGGAAACCTGGAACGTGGACTAACATAAGCTCGAGTAACCTGAAAAGAAAATTATTGGATTCAGAAAACAAAATCCAGTAAACCAGTTTTTTAAAAAACAATGTTACATCATCATTTTGGAAGTAAGAGACACACAGCTGGATCCTGATGACTTAATGGATCCATTGCAGATTAAGTAAAAATATTTAAATGGCTGCTTTCCTGTTAATCTCATGGGGAGATCTGAAAGATCTGTGTGGCAGTGGGAAGCACCCCAGCCCTACCTCCAGCCACCTGGAATCCAGGCAGTGCGGGATGTCCTTGAACCCAGGCCCGGTGAGGCTGGGGGGCCCTGGAGCCCCTCTTTGTGAATGAGGGCATCACCCATAGAGGCTCAGCTGGTGGCCAGAACGAAGGACAGGCATTTCCCCAGCTGGCGTCCAGCACAGCATGGGCTGGGCTTTCTACTTTGCTTCCCCTGGGATCTGGTCTCCTTGGTATCCCTTCATGCAGACGCTGAGCAGGGTCGGTCCACACCCAGAAGTGCCTCAGGCCTCTCTCCACGGACCACCTTGGCACCTGACCAGCTCACCTACTCAGTGGCTGGGGCTACACTGTCACCAGCCCAGGCAAGACATCTGTGATTAAGCTTCAAGTAAGCAATTTTAATTAAAAGATGCTTGGTCCTTGGAAGGAAAACAAGACAAATCTGAAAGTGAAAGTGAAAGTGTTAGTCACTCAGTCTAGTCTGACTCTTTGCCACTGCATGGACTGTGGCCTGCAGGCTCCTCTGTCTGTGGAATTCTCCAGACAAGAATGCTCGAGCGGGTTGACATTCTCTTCTCCGGGTGATCTTCCCAACCCTGGGATCCAACCCAGGTCTCTTGCATTGCAGGCAGGCTCCATCTGAGCCCCAGGGAAGCCCTGTGACAAACCTAGACAGCATATTAAAAAGCAGAGACATCACTTTGCAAACAAAGTTCCGTATAGTCAAAGTTATGGCTTTTCCATGGTCATGTACAGATGTAAGAGTTGGACCATAAAGAAGGCTGAGCACCAAAGAATTGATGCTTTCAAAGTGCAATGCTAGAGAAGACTCTTGAGAGTCCCTTGGACTGCAAGGAGAGCAAACCAAGATCCTGATGCTGGGAGAGAATGAAGGCAAAAGGAGACGGAGGCAGCAAAGGATGAGAGGCTTAGATGGCATCACTGACTCAACCGACATGAGTTAGAGCAAATGCCAGGAGATAGTGAAGGTCAGGGAAACCTGACGTGCTGCAGTCCATGGGGTTGCAAAGAGTCAGACACAACTTAGCGACTGAACAGCAACAAAGGAAATTTTAATTGCAAACAGCAAGACCACAGGCCTCGGCACGCCCACCCCCAGACCCTTTGGCCTTTATGCCATGTGCCCATCACAGGAGGTGGTTTGGGGCGTGAGTTTTGGCAGATGAGTCTCCCAGCTCCTCCTCCAGACCTGCGCCTGCACCAGGGGCAGAGACCCCTGACCCAGGCGCCACACGACGACTTCACTCTCTCGTGCATCCTGACCTGACCACTCCCTTCCCTGTCGTTCCCCTCCCTGCTCTTTGCAGTTCACCTCCTAGCGGTGTTCACAACAGAGGGCTTTGCACAAGCCTGTCACTTCCATCTGCACAGGTTTACCTTCTTTCATTGACTACAACTGGTTTATGGCATGAAGTGCTTTCCATATTGTGTATCCCCAGACACCAGAGAAAGACGGTGCCTGTGACGGTCAGGATGGTCCTAAGCAACACAACCAATAGGAGAAAAGTGTACACCAATCTATGTATGTATAATAAAAGATGTATTTCTATGTATATCATATAAGCTTACAAATATGAGAAGTAATAGTAATAGTACTAATGAGAAACATGTGCATGAATAGATATAGATACAGATAGGCTTCCCAGATGCTGTTAGTGATCAAGAACCCACCTGCCAGTGTAGGAGACGTAAGAGACGTGGGTTTGATCCTTGGGTCGGGAAGATCCCCTGGAGGAGGAGGGCATGGCAACCCACGCCAGTATTCTTATCTGGAGCATCCCACGGACAGAGGAGCCTGGCAGGTTACAGTCCACAGAATCACAAAGACTTGGACATAACTGAAATGACTTAGCATAAGCATATAGATACAGATGCAGATACAGATGCAGAGATCTTGTACGCCATATTACCTTACTTATTATGAGGAGCCGGCTCACACAGTTACAAACAGTCCCCCAATCTGACAGTCAGGTGGAGACCTGGGATCGCTGGCGCTCTTGCCTCTGAGTCTAGGATGGGAGACGGACGCCCTGCTGTCCCAGCTTTAAGTCAGCAGAAGAGAGGAGTGAGCTCCCGCTTCCTCTGTCTTTTGTTCTCTTTGGCCCCAGCGGATGGGAAGGCATTGTGAGCGTCAGGAGGGCCATCAGCTTTACTGGGTCCATTTATTCAAATGCCAGTCTTATCTGGAAACACTCCTGCAAACACCCCAGAATAACTCTCAGACAGACATCTAGGGCCCTGGAGGTTCACACATGGGCTTATCTTATCCTCAGTGTCTCCCTGGCCCTCACCTTAGTTCACACTCCTCTCACCTGGGTGATGGCCCAGGCCTCCTGACCCATGACCTCCTGGAGCCTGTCTTCTGCAGGCAGATATGACCAACATTTTGGACACAGTTACCTGCTGAAACAGTTTCCATGGAGCCTGGCTGCCGTGATGGGTGGCGTCCTGGAGCCCCCACCTTCCCTGAGTCCTGTGGTCCCCGACGAGGCTCACGGCGCTCCAGTGATGCTGCTTGCTGCTGCCGCTTCCTCTGCTGGGAGGCTGGGTCCTCAGGTCCACCTCCTCGGTCCTCAGCAGCAGTTCCGATGCTCACAGAGGCAGAAGCCACTGACACAGTCGTCACCGCGGCCTCGCTTCTCAGCTCAACAATGGGTTATAGTAGTTACCACCTGGATGAGAGAGCAGATGCCAGCACGTCCTGTAAGTGCTTCCTTGGTGTTCAGCAATCTCAACAGTATGAGCTATCCCATCCGTTTCCCCTTTTTAATCTTTTTAAACCTACCTTTTAAATCTTTCCGTTTTCCACTGTGACCACTGAGTTACAAGAAGTGATCCATATGTACTCACTCATGCGGTACTGCATATTGCATTTTATTTGAAGAAGAACCAACCACCAGATTATTTTAACAAGCATTACTCGTAACAGGAAGGAAAGAATGTGACTATTCAATACAAACTAGAAGAAATTATTTCTCCTATTTTAGAGTTCACCTTTGACCAAATGGTCCTGCTATAATAAAGCCAATGATTGGCCTCATCTTTTTTCAGAGTTTTTGTGCACTGAGGTCCATCCTTCTGGCTTCCAGAGAGGACCCTCAGGTCACTGTCTGCACCTCTCTCTCTGCATGCTCTGGGTATGTGTGTAGTGTGTTCCAGAACGTACCCCACCTGCTCACCCTTCCAGTGGATTATTCCGACACATGAACGCGATACTCGTTCTCGGTAGGGCTGGAGTGAGACTTGTGGCCCACACACACCATCATCCCGTCATCCTTCTGAGCGCTGTCTGCTCGGTCCCCAGGACCTTGGAGCGAGCCTCCACTAGGCTCCTGGCAGCTGCCGAGGTGTCCCGCTGAGGACGTTGTTGTGCTTCTTCTCGATGCTTCCAACGGCCCCTGCCTCCCGGCCAAGCACAACACGAACTGGTGCCCCAGTGTCCCTGGCCTCGCGCGCCTAACTTTTCTAGCAGGTGTTGTCCTGAGACCACCCCGATCCTGGCAGCCGGGAGGAGAACCCGGTGAGAGAAGCCTGGAGGAAAAGGTGAGCGGCCCAGGGGCCAGCTCCATGTGCGCTGAGGACTCTGGTCTCGTTTTACGTCAGGAGCGGAAACACTGCTGGAGTGCTTTCTGTCTTGTTGCTGCTGTTCAGCTGCTAAGTTGTGTCCAACCCTTGGCAACCCCATGAACTACAGCACACCAGGCTTCCCTGTCCTTCGCCATCTCCATCTCCATCCCGGAGCCTGCTCAAACTCATGTCCATTGAGTCGGTGACGCCATCCAAGCATCTCCTCTGTCCTGTAATAAATCCTCCGTGGTGTGGAACATAATGTGATGGTGGCTCCGAGTCTACTCGACTTTGGACGATAAACCCCCTTTTTTCGGGGACCACTGAAGAACCGTGAGCCACGTCTGGCCTCCCTGGTGGCTCAGACAGTAAAGCATTTTCCTGCAATGTGGGAGACCTGGGTTCAATCCCTGGGTTGAGAAGACCCCCTGGACAGGGTCATGACGATCCACTCCGTTACTCTTCCTGGAAAACCCCATGGACAGAGGAGCCTGGTGGGCTACAGTCCATGGAGTCGCAAAGAGTTGAACACGACTGAGCAACTTCACTTCAGTTTCAGGGTTTATTATGTGATGACAAACAACTGTGAGTGACTTTTGAGTTTGTTATTTTTAGCTCCAGAGTTGATTTTTGAGGCCAAGTGGAGCCCTTGGTCTGCTCAGTTCGCGGTCTCGTGGCCAGAGTCTCAGATGTCCCAGGCAGAGCTGTCTCCTCTCTGAGCCCCCAGGGGTGAGGCAGGGGCTGCAGGAGGGTCAGTCCAGGCAGCGCTTGTGCGGTGACGGGCACATGCCTTGTGACCCTGGGCTCACTGGACATGAGCTCGGGGCTCCCCCGGCATCTGTGGGCTCAGAGCTGAGGTGAGGGTTGCCTGGAGCCACACTGGAGGTGCATGTTGGGGTTTCGGGGGCCTCTCCCTCCTGGGGGTCTCCTCTGTCCTCCTGACCACAGTTCAGGACTGACCAACAGGTGGCTGATGGATCCCCGGATTCTCCAGCCAGCCCACTGCCTTTCCACATCTGCTCCATCCAACCCGCTGACCCAGGAGGTGCTCTCTGGGGGCAAGGGAGCCCGAAGTTGGTTTGCTGCCTCTCAGGGCATGTGTCCCCTGAAGGATCTCTTCTGAGAGGCCTGGGGACCAGGGGCCCAGCTGGCCTCTGAAGCATCCTTGGTCTCTGTGTCTGGGGGTCCCGAGGCCATGTGAAGACAGTTCTGCCTCTTGCTGCTCCGGGCATCACCAGGGGTCTTTGCTTTCTCTAAGACCTTCCCTGAGTGCCCATGGCCAACCTCCAACACACCCTTCACCCGGTCACAAATGGTCCTTTCTCCACCTCCACCAGGGTCCCCTTGCTGTCCCTGCCGGCAGGGGAGTCACAAGGGTCCCCATCCACTGAGGGCCAGGCTTCTCAGCACCCCGTCCACAGGTGTAGCCTCCTGCAGAATCCACGGCTGTCAACCGTGTCTACTCTTCCTGAAACGGGAGACACCACGTCCTCCCCAGTTGGCGCCTCTGTCTTCTGGGAACTGGAGCAGCACCCCCTCGACCCCTGCCTCTTGGCCTGCCTGCCCTGGGAACAGCCCATTTCCCTCCCTGTGATGCTCAGACGGGGTGGCAAGCTGGGCGGTGGGCAGAAGGCCAAGGGCAGAGGCTCCCAGCCCTGCTGTGGGGTCCCTGCAGATGCCGGTCCACTGAGCCCCACTGGCTTGGCAGCAGAGGGAGAGAAACGGGTCCTGGAAATGGCTCCAGGAACCAGGGGTCTTACGTCTTATGTCCGCCGTCATCCGTCACTGGGGTCCTACCCAGTTCAGGAGGGGTTGGCACAGAGAGGACTGCCCCCCACGATGCCGTGGATCATGAACAGCATCCTCTCCAGCATCTGAGCAGGTTCCATTCCGAGCAACAGAGGGGAAAATCCTGCAGGTCAAGCACCACGCCTTCACAAGAGCATGAGACCGATGGGGTCCCTTTTCACTCTCTCACCAACAGAGCAGAGGGTCCTGGAAACGTGCGTGGAGCTTCCTGGGGCAACACTTTTCAGGTGTGAGGACGCTCCGCTTGCTCACTGTGCCTCTCTCCCAAACACTCCTTTGCAGTCTCTGTGGGGGACCCCCTCCTTTCCCCTGAGTTCTGGGGCCAGGGTGGTGGTGGTGGTTTAGTTGCTAAGTTGTGTCCGACTCTTGCAACCCCATGGACTGTAGCCTGCCAGGCTCCTCTGTTCTTGGGATTCTCCAGGCAGGAATACTGGAGTGGGTTGCCATTTCCTTCTCCGGGGGATCTTCCCCACCTGGGAATTTAACCCAGGTCTCCTGCATTGCAGGCAGATTCTTTCCTAACTGAGCTACAAGGGGGCAGGCGTAGCCCGAGAGAAAGCTGAGGTCCATCCCTTGCCCCATCACACCCCTGGAGAACCTCAAGGAGGCTGCGATCTCAGCCAGATGACATCAGAGTCCCCACTGGAAAGAAGTTGGTGAGCAGGACTCCAGTGTGGTATCACATAGACCGGTCTGCACAAAGCTTCCTCGGACCTTGCCTTCAAAGCCGCTCTGCTCAGCAGGAGCAACGGAAGGACGTTGACACAGGCAGACTCCGACCAGCAGCCTAGGAGATGAGGTGTTCCCCGCACTCCTCGGGAGTAAGTGGCTAAGCACGCCCAGGCCCATGGAGTGACTGCCCGCTTCAGCCACACAATGGTGGGCACCCAACACTGGGTTCAGGGGCAAATCTTTACCCTTAATTCAACTTCAAAGTGGCGAGCCCTAAAACTGAGGTTTGCATTAAGGTGTTGTATGTTGTTCTTGATCAAACGGAAGTCTGAGCTTTAATCTCTTTTCAAAGAGGAAAACTCCAATTGCGCCATGCTGTAGATTATGGGATCCATGGTCCAAATAAAACTTGTTGATTAATCAGAACAAATTATGAAGATGATGAGAGTAGAATTTCATTTTATAAAAACTGGACAAAGAGGAAAAGAGGCTTGGGTTCTATGGAAATTTTTTCCAAATATTTGTATCACTTATAGAATATAAATTAATAAAAAGTGAATTTTCTGCATTGTTTAATTTATGCATCAGATGACCAACTTGGCTTTCGGAAAGTGTCAGGGCAGGTCATTGGAAGCATGAAGACAAAAAGTTAGGATTTCTGGTTTTCAGGGCTGTGTTCTCTATCATGTGACAACCTTTAAGTATACACACTTTTTCTGCTTGTCTTTATTTTAAATCTCAATATTACTATTTTTTGCCTGCCTATGTGATTGTTTACTTTTATTTTAAATGTGAATACTGTTATTATCATTATCATTTTGCTTGCGTATGTGGTGCTCCTCTGAATACCTTTTTCCCTACTTACAACATGAGTTAAAGAGTTCAAAGGTCTGGGTTGTTCGTGTGGAATTATTATTAGGAGTACTGCAAGACCTGGGCTTCCCTGGAGGCTCAGCTGGTACAGAATCCATCTACAGTATGGGAGACCTGGGTTCGATCCCTGAGCTGGGAAGATCCCCTGGAGAAGGGCAAGGCTACTCATTCCAGTATCTGGCCTGGAGAATTCCATGGGTTGTATCGTCCACAGGGTAGCAAAGTGCTGGACAAGACTGAGAGACTTTTCCTGTATGAAAGAAGTTTGAAACTGTGTACATGCTATGAAAAAATGTCCTGGATGATGTATTTTTTAAACAGAAGTCTTGAAGACAGATTTTGTCCCAGGGCACCTGGAAGCTCTGAATCGTTCTCCCGGGAGTGTCTGGGTGACACTGGGCAGCTGCATGCCTCTGGCTCCAGAATGGCCGTTTGAGGCTCCCAGTGACCACATGCATCCTCCATGGAGACCACCTGCCTGAGCTGGCAGGCTCTCCCAGACCTGCTGGTGACCCTCACAGCATCAATTCTGGGGGGTTTCTAGTATTCTAGTCCTGGGTGAGGGGGGCGGAAAAGACTTTATTGGGATTTTGTGGGGGATTGCAGACCAGAAGTCCTATTCCACATGGAACCCAGGCTCCAAGAGGTCTCCTGGTTGGGCAGACATCGGCTGGGCAGTGAGCCTCCTCCCCAACTCCATCCTGGAGTCCCAGGAGGTCCAGGTGTCATCCATCCATGGCTATCATGTGACCCTATTTTACCATTTTAAATAAACCTCTGACTCAGATGATTTTGAACTGTGGTGTTGGAGAAGACTCTTGAGAGTCCCTTGGACTGCAAGGAGATCCAACCAGTCCATCCTAAAGGAGGTCAGTCCTGAGTGTTCATTGGAAGGATTGATGCTGAAGCTGAAACTCCAATACTTTGGCCTCCTGATGCAAAGGGCTGACTCATTTGAAAAGACCCTGATGCTGGGAAAGACTGAAGGTGGGAGGAAAAGGGGATGACAGAGGATGAGATGGTTGGATGGCATCACCAACTCAATGGAGATGAATTTGGGTAAGCTCTGGGAGTTGGTGATGGACAGGGAGGCCTGGTGTGCTGTGGTCCAAGGGGTCTCGAAGAGTTGTACATGACTGAGTGACTGAACTGAGCTGAACTGACTCAGAGCAGCCCTCACCCTGACAGCAATGAAGTGGAGAAGGCTCCCTTGTGAAACACACAAACACACATGCGATGTCATCCTTAGGTGCCCTCTACCCCATCACCCGCTGGGGTGAGCTGAGCGAGCCTGGGGTGGCAGGGTGAAGGCCCTGCAGGACCCAACTGCACAGCCTGAGCAGGGGCTCGGTCCCCAGGGGCATCATCAACTACCGCAGAATATGAACTTGGGTCGGGGGAGGATTTTTGCCTAAATATGGTCTTTGTCTCACAAAGTAGCGTTGAACATCCTGACAAAGACCCCCGAGAGACAGCGCTGATAGGCTGCCATATGGGTGGTGAAGCTCAGGAAGGGGATGGCTGGGCTAAGTGGAGTGGAAACGTCTGTCTGAGGGCAGATGGTGAAACGGGGGTGGGGGGAGGGGGAGGGGGTCAAAGGCCCCAGAGCAGGGGGTGGAACGGGACACCAACGTGCAGGCTGAGGTCTGCAGCCCTCGACCCCCGTGGAGGGGCTGCTGCTCCTCACCAGCCTGCTCCGAGGAGATGCTGTCACAGGGCTGGGGTCCCCTGGCCCCAGGATGAGGCGCAGGGGTGGGGCTCACCTGTGAGAACCATGCTGGGGGGCTTAACATGGGCTAGGGGGGTTTGTGTGCAAGCCAGAAGGCCCGACCTCAGGGAGCCCAGGCGGTGACCTCCATCACCCAGAATCCTCTGCTGCACCTTTCCAGACTCTGACCAAACTGGATGGTGTGGAGACGGAAGCTGCGGTCACAGCTGAGGGGAGAAGGGTGTCATTCCTCCATGGATGAGACTGGTACCACCCATCAGGTGAGTCACCCAGGTTCCCCACCAAAGGCAGGACTGGGGAACTGTTTCGATGGAAACTTGACTTGGGAACGACACCCCAAAGTCCCCAGAGCCTTTATCATCCTCAGGATGCATCTGGGGCCGATAGCAGGAGCCCCGAGTTCTACACCCTTCTCCAGCACCCTCACGTTCCCGGCTCCTGGCTTTTGCCTGGTATACTTAGGGCAGACTCTCGCCTCCCTCAGCCAAACCTTTCTTGGGCAAGCTCCGCCCATCACACACCTGGAGGACGAGTGGCAGGGCTTGGGGGTGCCGTCCGTGACCACAGGTGCGTGCTGGAATGACCAGTCTCACACTCGAGGGCCCTGGGCCACTGGACTTGCTTCTTCCTCCATCCTCTGTCTCCACGGCACCTGGGACATACCTGCTGCTATGGATTGAGAGACAGATCACAATGACGAGACAGAGCGGTACGGGGCCCCAGAGTAATGGAGAAGGCGCTGAGTCCCAGAACACAGAAGTCATGTCCAGGTGTGTCTGAGGCCTCAGGGGAGGGCTGGCCTTTGATGAGGGCGCATCTGCTGGAGAGGATGGGGACCGGAGGGGCTGGGACATGTGAGCTTCGGCTGCAGTGAATGCCATGAGCAGAGACTTGGAGAACAGCCCCAGGTGGAACCAGCACTGGCTCCAGGCGGAGGGTCAAGGGGCAGGCATGGGCTGGCACCGGGAACGCTTTGCTGACACGCACACCCAGGGCTCCTCTCTACACCCGGCAGGACACCTGTTCTCTGTGGTTGCCTGGAGCCCGCTGGCTTCAGAAGGGCTTGAGCCAATGCTGGAAGTCCAGCCCTGCTGGGACTGAGTCCCTGGTTGCCTCCTCCTGATGTCACTTCCAGCACCAGCTGTCCCTCAGGTACCATTCACAACCCTCCCTGGGGGGCCCTTGGGACCCTCCGTCATGTTTTCTCATCTCTAAAAGGCAGTCGACCCCTCCACCCTCAGAGGTGTGCTATCAACGGCTCTGTGATGCTTAGTGCACAGCTGGAACTCAGGGAATGCTAACAAATGGTAGCTACTTGTGTTAACGTTAGTAATATTAACTTCAAGGGCAATTTATGACTAACTGCAACTCAGGATCGTCTAATATGAACTATAAGTATGCTGCTGGGACCGCGAACCTTTCCGTGCTGGGCAGCAAGAGCAGGAGTGGAAAAATACAGCCAATGGAACTGACATGGCACCAAGAGAGCGGGCCTTCGAACATCACTCGTTGCATCTGGAACTGTTTTTCCAGTCAGGCTGGGATTGTCTCAGATGCTCACTGGTCCCACTTGGCTCCCCAGGAAGCGGGCAGAGGGGCCCCAGGGAGGGATCTCTCAGCAGATGAGCTCCCGGCCATCCGACAGTAGTGGATGTTGGCAACAGTTTCAGCGGCTCATGGAGTGGATGGTACCCATGGTACCCAGGACTGCTGGGCAGGGGACGGTGCCCAGAAGCACTGCCTGGTGCTGGCATCGAGGGGAGTGCCTAGTTTGAAGAGCTCCAACCTTATTAAGCCCTATTGGAAAGTAGTTAGTGCAATGAAGTGTTGAGAATTATCTAGCTGACACAGGAGGTGTTGATGGCCAATTGAGATAATTTCAATCTTTAAGGGAAATTTCAGTCCTTAATTACCCTGAGTCACTTCATGTTCAAGACCAGCAGATATTTTCCAACTTTCTTTTTCCACTACCGGCGCACACAGAAGCAGGATAATGATAACTACAAAACAGGCAAAATTTGCAATAGACGTTTTCTACTCTGAGGGTTTTTTTTTTTCTTGTTCTTATTTTTAGAAAAGTGCATAAGGAAAGATGAGTTTCGGGAAAATGGCACGAGCCTCAGGGGCATTGTTTGGGGAATCATCACTCCAGTCCCCAGGTAGGAAGTGCAACAGGATGGGCACCCACGGCACGGCCACCTGGTCCAGGGACGGGGTGGCTAGGGAAGGCTTCCCCGAGGAGGTGGCGTTTCCGGGCAGCCTGGCAAGTAGAGTCATGGACAGAAACCCACTCAGGATAAATGACAGCTTAGTCAGGACCTCATCACACCCACTTGTTTTTGAAGTGGGAAGAGCGTTCCTTTACGTCTCCCCATTCACAGGTTGTCAAGTCATTGACATTGACTCGAAAAGTGGCATTTTCAAGTCTCTGACTCTTTCATCACTGGCCCAGTTGGTTGGGTTTTCTGGATGAAAACGAGACATCCATGTTTCAAAACACATATGCTTAGTAAGCATTTTTGATATCAGGTCCAAAGGTCTGATGACATGATTCCTGAACTACTGAAGAAAACCCGAGACGGGGTGGCCGGTGCCAGGGCAGGGCAGTGCCTGCGAGCGCCGGCACCCAGCTCCTGTGCGGACAGCTGAGGAAGGTGTGGCCGCCGCTCCCATTGCGGGGACCCTAGCCCTGAGCAGAACAGGCTCTCGGATGACCAGATGGCCTTTCTGGGAGCAATTCTGCCATGGGATCCATCTGTCCACATAACATGATCACCTGGACGTGTGGTATTGAGTCAGGAAGGGCAGAAGACACCTGTGAGGAACGGTGAGTGGAGGACATGGGGATGGAGGTCCAGTGACTGGTTTCTTCCACACCTGCTGTGGGACATCCAGGGGCAGCACCCTGTGAAGTGGGAGTCGGGCCACACTGGAGGCTGGGGCAGGTCAAGGGCCAGGTAGCCGGTGTTCTGGGGGACATGGCCAGGGGTCCCTTCCTCATCATCATCCTTTCCAAGCACGAGATGCTCGGGCAACACAGCTGCTCTCAACAGTCTCAGAGTAGACAGGGCAGAGCCATCGATCCGGTCATCACAACTGGCAAGACACTGGAGCCACAGAGAGACCAGCTGGCCGTCCCGTGACACACGTGCCTCCCACTGTGATACAACTGGGAGCGGTGTCCCCGACACTGTCCCTCACCCTGTCCCTCCCACCTCGCCTGGGTCTGCAGTCCCCCCTCCTCTCCTGGGTTTCCCCCTCCATGCAAAGCAGCTCTTCCACGAGGATTGCCTGCTTTCTACCATCTCTGCAGATGCTCACAGGGTGCGATAGAAACCTACCTGCATGCACAGCAGGGTGGACAAGTGTTTGTCTTCCAAAGGGCTGTAGATGCACATGGCATCCATCTTTAACTCATCATTACACCTTTGCAAAGTGCAAAGAGAAGCCCTAAACCATTAAACTCCAGACTTAAAAATAGTGTGGGACTTTCTACCAGGGTGTATGGTTTGTATGTTTTAAAACAAAACATGTACCTTTCTTTTTCTTGGTGAGGCTTTTTAACTTTTATTTTGTAGAAGTAGGGTTGATTTACAAGGTTCTGTTGGTTTCAGCAGTACAGTGACTCAGTCATATATACATATAACTGAACTGATGCCTTTGAACGGTGTGTTGGAGAAGGCTCTTGAGAGTCCCTTGGACTGCAAGGAGAGCCAACCAGTCCATCCTAAAGGAAACCAATCCTGAATATTCACTGGAAGGACTGATGTTGAAGCTGAAACTCCAATACTTTGGCCACCTGATGTGAAGAACTGACTCCTTGGTAAAGACCCTGAGGCTGGGAAAGATTGAAGGCAGGAGGAGAAGGGGATGACAGAGGATGAGATGGTTGGATGGCATCACCAACTCAAAGGACATGAGTTTGAGTAAACTTTGGGAGTTGGTGATGGACAGGGAGGCCTGGTGTGCTGCAGTCCATGGGTTCGCAAAGAATCAGACATGACTGAGCGACTGAACTGAACTGAACTGATTTTTTTTTCAGATTATTTTCCCTTATAGATTTGTGGCTCTTTAATGTATATGTCCAGTTGGAAACAAAGGCAAAAGGCCCAGGATTCCCTGAACATTAGGTGTGAAATTGTAAATCCAGGTTGATAATCTGGGGCATGGAAGGTAAATGAGCATCTCTCTTAATAAGTTTAGGAAACAGCTGATTCGATGCACCTCTACTAGCCAGCCATGGGGATGACATTTATCTGGAGCTGGCACGGGGCTATGTCCTTGTGCTCTTAACCCCTCTTGCTTTTGCCACCAGGTTCCACGTCACAGCAGCTTGTGTGGCTTGGAGGAGGGAGCAGGTTGTCCAGGTAAGCAAATCTTTTTGTGGGTCCTGGGAAAACGTACCCCCCACGTTGCTGTGGGAATTGTGAGCTGATGCTTCAGAGGTTCCCATCCAGTGCCCGGCGCACAGCCCACACTCAGTGAGTGGCCGAGATGGTCAAGACTTACAGATGTTGCCCACTGTGTCCCGGGCATGATGTTCCGGCTGGACCCCTTTTGCCAGCCATCAGTGCCCTGAGCACATGCTAAGAGCCTGGCCCTTGTTCAATGCTGTGGATCCAAAATGAAGAGGCTGTGTTTCCTGGCCCATCGTTCACAGTCCAGGGAGGTCCTGCCGTGGAGAAGTAATGACACAGCCATGGCCTTACCGAGATATGAACATCGCTTCTTCCAGAAGAAACTTCATCAGCGGTTGCACACAGGCAGAGCTGTGTTCAGCTGGGTCAAGGTCCCGGGTGTGGGGACCCCTCCTGTTGCTCACGTCCCAGGCAGGGTGTGGGCTGACTATGGGGACCACAGTGCTCTGGGTGGGGCGGGAGGAGCAGGGGAGCCACATTGCCCTGCATTTGGAGCTGTAGAAGTGTTAGCTTTTGGTTTGTTTCTCCCTGAGGGTGTCTTATCAGTGGGATGGAGAACAGAGATGACATCTGCAACTAAGGAGGCTCCCCGGTCTCCTAAGGAAGCCTGTACACACTCAAAGACGCACAGAACTGGACTGATGGCAGCAGAGGAGAGGAGGGAGCCTTCTGTGAGGCGGGAAGTCCTGGCACCACACCTGTGTGTCCTCCCGGGAACCCACAGGAGGTCCCTGGACACGCGTGTCTGAGAGTGGTCCTTGCATAGGCTTGCCCCCACGTGGGCCCGGTCCTGCTCTAGGGACGGGCCACGTAAATGCAGGCAGGTCAGGTTTTCCGCCTTCATGGGCTGGGCTTGCAGAGCTGTGCTCAGAGCATCACCAGCTGCTCCTCTCCCTGCACTGACCTGCCGAGGAGACTTCCCTCGTTTAATGCTCTCCTGATCCAGCCACACAGACGCTGGCCCAGCTACACAGCACCCGGGCTGTTCCCACACAACCTGGGATGCTTGCTGCTAGTCCAGGGGAAGGACATTTCCCCACCCTCTAGACAAGAGTGGGTGTGGACAGCAGCTCGCTGGCAGCAGATGGGCATCTGGTTGACCTGGGATTCCTCTCTGCACACCACGGCCATGATGCTGTCATATCAGTCAGGGGGCCTTGGCCAGGAACTGGGGACCAGGACCGTGGGGGAGACCAGTGAGGGCAGTGAGCACTTTAGGAAGACATTTGCCGTGGGCACCCTCACTGGTGGCTTTTACTCGTAGACATCCACCTGCAGAAACGCCATCACACACGCGGCCGGGAGCAGGGCACATGCTTTTTCATTTCAAAGAGCTCGATGCGTTATGGCCCACTTGGAATTTAATGGCATAACACTCCATTTCAGCATCATATGACATCATTAGAGACACTTTCTGTTGTTTTTGTCTGTGGTTCAGAATGATGTCTGCTTAATCAATCCCATTTTTATGCAGTCAACTTCCACGACACATCAAAGGCCGATAACGTGTTTTTTTTTTTTAAACTTTGCTTGCTTAAAATGATTTCCCTCCAGATCAAGATGCAGAGCACAAAATATTAATCAGTTTAAATAAATATCAAGACTACCCAAATAATATGAATAATTGGCACGGAAGAGCACCTACTGCCCAGTTCCCAACAGCTGGGCACGCTGGCACGTGGCATCCTCTCAACAGTCTTTTAGATAATGACTTTGGCATCTGCCTATGTGCGCTTGCTACTGCCCACAGAATTTACAACTCACAAGTGGGAAACAGAGGCCCAGACAGAACTTTTTTATGCAAGGTCTTTGAAATTTATTAATGTAATGCAAACACAAGCCTTCCAACCCATTAAATTGTTGATGTTATGCGAATCCACTCTGGAATGGCAGGTTCTCATTAACATTATTTGCATGTTAATCTGCATCTTTTTAATTAGTGATATTATTTATGCACATAATTTTCACCTACTGGTGCCAAGGCTGAAGCGCATTAATTAATCTACTGAGATGCCAAACTGTTTATTTTCTCCCGACTTTTATTTGTTTACATGGTGTTTTGGATTCAGGGAAAATAAAAAAGAGCCCGAAGAATAAAAGCAGAAAGACAAGATTAACTAAAAGCTCTTTTTGTTTTCATAATTTAAATTGTAATATTAGCCAAATGTTGTGTTTCTTCCCTTAGAGATCGGTTATTCAGTTACATTACCTTGATGTATTATTAAAATTTATAATGGACTCCAGAGGCTTCTGTTAGTTCTCTCCTTCATTTACAGAATATACTCAATGTTATTTTAATCTTCCTACAACGCTTCCATGCATAGGCAATGATGAGCCTTCCCCAGCGAGTCACCGGCTCGGCTCCACTTCGCACAACTGATAAACATTTAAATAAGCCTTTTCAAAAGAGAATAGCACGTAAAATTATTAACCCTTGATGGAGTTCGCTGCTGCTCAGTGACTCTTCTTTCCTCTAAATAGGTCAATTGCAAAACGCATTTGATTTGGCGGCTTCAAGTCATTCCTGAAACCACTCGTGATTCCCAGGCATTATCCAGAATTGTGTGTCCACTCGCGTGCACGCAGGCAGCACCAAGTTTTTAAAGCGCATGATTAAAAATGTTCTGCCCTCTCCATGCAAAGTGCATGCACATTTGGAGCCGGGAGGAGAAAGGGAGACTGTACACCATTGGGCCTTGTAATAAATGGTAACATAATTCAGAAGCAGCTCTATTCCAGGGGAACGAAAGGAAAAATTGCATTCCTCTAACCACATATTTATTATTGATGCCACACCAGCGCGGGCACGGACAGCAGTGTGTACAGATCCTTGGGTCAGCCTCTGGCCCCTTGGCTGGGCCGACGTTGTGTTTCCTGCACCCGTTTCCCAGGGATACAGGGTGAGCACCCCTGCACCCCCGCATCACACCTGCCTTCTCGGGAGCACCCCCGGGGTTTTCTCCAGCTGAACACGACCCCGTGTCCCCCAGGTGACAAGCTCCATCAGCCTGCCTGGCGTAAATCACAACAACGGTCCCGGGTTTTAATGAGATGGTTGAGATCTATTGGGCGTGACAGCTCAGGGGAGGGAAGTTAGGCCGAGCTCCTGCTCTGTTTCATGTTATTTGAATAGCACAGAATACTGGGCTGTAGTTCATTTGTCAAATGACTTCAAGTCACGTGCTGCCGCCTGGTTCACCAGAGGGTCGAGGAGAGGCAATGGGGCCATGGTGTGTGTACAGATTCAGTAACGGGGAAGGGCCTGGGTCTCGGGATCCATGCTTCCCAAGTAGACTGGGGAAGCGAGACCCCAAAGCCAACAAGCTTTGTTTGTTTGCTGTTAGCTAGCAAATTTGGAATATAGCTTTTTCATTAGCCAGTTTTTATTTGAGGTGGCTATATTAAGTGCTGTTGATGAAAATGTAAACAGAAGAATTTAAGGCACAAGTGAAAGATAATCTTCCTAAGCCTTGATGTGGTATTGATTCTTTTTCCAGAACATTCTATGAATATGTGAGCATGTATCTGCTCAGGAAAGACAGGGCTACGTTACGCCTGCTCCTCTGCATGGTTCATCTCTCTGAACAGCACTCCCCTGGGCATCTCTCAAGGTGCACATGTGCGTGTTAGTCATTCAGTTGTGTTTGGCTCTTTGCCACCCCATGGACTCTAGCCCGCCAGGCTCCTCTGTCCATGGGATTTCTCAGGCAAGAATCCCGGAGTGGCTTGCCTTCCTCCAGGAAATCTTCCCAACCCAGGGGTTGAGGCTGGGTCTCCTGCATTGCAGCTGGATTCTTTACCCTCTGAGCCATCAGGGAAGCCTCGTGTAATTCTGAACTCCAGTGGGATATCAGCTGTGGAGCTCTGTCCACGGTAAATTGCATGACTGGGTGTGACGGGCGAAGGTTGGGGGTGTGTTTCTATCAGCCTGACTTGTGGGTTGATGAACTAGATTCATTAACATTTTAAATTTGTTATACAGCTCAGAAAACAGTGTGAGAAAATTGTTCAGAAAAGACTAGGTAGGTCAACCATGGAAAGACACTTCTTATAATTCTACAGATTACTTTAAAACTGCCGTTCATCAACGTTAATGTATATGAGATGAGTGTGGCATCAGTACAGAGACATATGAAAGCATGCAGAGAGTCACGAGATTGTAGGAATCGTGTGCATGAAAGCATGCAGAGAGTCACGAGATTGTAGGAATCGTGTGCATGAAAGCATGCAGAGAGTCACGAGATTGTAGGAATCGTGTGCATGAAAGCATGCAGAGAGTCACGAGATTGTAGGAATCGTGTGCGAGAGTGTCATGTGACATACAAAACTGGAGAGAAACAGCGGCCTTCTGGGGGGCACCTGGCCAGCGGGGTCTTGGCTGCTTCTGCAGGAACCTTGGAGATTGGAGGCCGCCACCCATGGATCCTGCAACCTGGGGCTGGATGTGAAGTCTCAGGGACCGAGTCCCTTCATGGACTAGTCTAGCATCTTGCAGGAGGAAATTGTTTGCACAATTTTCAATCAATCATTATATGTAAATGAGGTTTATGCTTATATTAATATAAATATTTTATACATGTGTACTATTCATGTTATATATATTGCTATGTATAACAATATACATTATACATACATCATATATTTTGGGTTTCCCTGTTGGCTCAGACAGTAAAGAATCTGCCTGCAATGCAGGAGACCCAGTTCAATCCCTGGGTCAGGAAGATCCCCTGGAGAAAGGAATGGCAACTCACTCCAGTACTCTTGACTGGAGAATCCCATGGACAGAGGAGCCTAGCAGGCTATGTACAGCCTTTGGTGTCGCAGAGTTGGACACGACTGAGCAACTAAGGCACACATGCCTTACACGTTTATTTATGCCGCCACACTGTGTGCAAGGCAGCTCCCTGAGTGGGTCAGCGGTCGGGGCTTCTCTGCCTCCCTCCTCCCGGGCTCAGGAAGCCCTACACCAGGGACGCTTTTCCCTTTCGCCCTCTTGGACTGCCTCCCCAGCCCTGAGGCAGAGAGCTTTAAAATCACAGAGACCAGGCCTCACCTGGATGAATTCTATACCGTTGGTCCAGGTTGCGACCTGGGCTATGACATTTTTTAGAACTCCCTAATGCTGGCCGGACAAGAGCCACTCACCTCTGAGAGTTCAATGCAGAGTCTCCAGCCAGCTGGCCCCGCTCCGAGGCCTCGCTCCCCAGAGCTTCGCCTTGGGACTTGCCTCTCCCCAGCTGTCCCCCAGCCAGACTTTCTGGGCCACCTGTGAGGGCCCCGCCCATGGCTCACATCTCACGGGCGCTCCAGGATGGTGGTTATAAAGAGCCCTGGGGTCTTCGGAGCTCTACCTGCTGCGAGGCCACTCTACTTGCGTACTTTCTGCAAAGGCCACGGTCAATCCCACAAGCACATGACATGCATTTGGTAGATCTGATGCGTCCAAAGGAAGATTTCTGTTGACCTGAGCCCTCATGCTCCCCTGCTCCACCCCGCCCCCTGCCCTGGTCTAGGGCTCCTCCTGTCCACCCCCACTGACCCCTCTGCTCAACTTGCTGCCCAGCTGCTTTCAAAGAAGTTGTGTGAGCTTCAGGTCCAAAGAGAACTGAGAATTTTTATGAAATATTCTGTTTCAACATTTAAAATAAGATATATACACACATTTGTACATATATATGTATAATCTGTGATGTTTATGCATATTATATATATGTATATATATGTGTGTATATATATATATTTTTTTATATAAAAGAAGAATTCTAACCCTTCCTGAAGAGGAAATGTCACTG
This sequence comes from Bos indicus x Bos taurus, assembly GCF_003369695.1. NCBI lineage: Eukaryota > Metazoa > Chordata > Mammalia > Artiodactyla > Bovidae > Bos > Bos indicus x Bos taurus. The sequence continues at coordinate 69,341,013 of NC_040095.1, read as the reverse complement.
TCATGGTCCTTGTCCCCGGCTGACCTGATATGTTTGTTCCTCTTAGGGTCCATAAGGGCTCTTTCTTCATTTCTGACTCCTATGCTTGCTCTGGGGTCGTGTCCTACAGCCACGCTGAGCGGCCCCCTGGGGCCCTTCAGCCTGGGATGCTCACCCATCACGTTCCTTCTCCACGTCTTCCACAGCCCCAGAGCCTGGTGGTGTTGAGGACGCAGTGACCATGGGCTGGGCCCGTGGCCCCCTCAGCTGTAAGTCATGCTTGTGTTGATGCGGGAGGCACTTACCTGCCTCCTGTTGTCAGAGCAACAAAGATGCATCTTAGAGGAGAAGCGGTTGATGGCTGCCTGTTCTAGGTTAGCCAGTGGCCAGAACATGGTTGTCCCTCCGAACAAAACTCCCAGCTTCTCCCACCAGTACAGGATGTCTGAAAAGGGCACCCTAAAGGCGATGGCACCCCACTCCAGTACTCTCGCCTGGAGAATCCCATGGACAGAGGAGCCTGGAAGGCTGCAGTCCATGGGGTCGCTAAGAGTCGGGCAGGACTGAGCGACTTCATTTTCACTTTTCACTTTCATGCATTGGAGAAGGAAATGGCAACCCACTCCAGTGTTCTTGCCTGGAGAATCCCAGGGACGGCGGGGCCTGGTGGGCTGCCGTCTATGGGGTCGCACAGAGTCAGACACGACTGAAGCGACTTAGCAGCAGTAGCAGCAGCAGCAGGCTGTGAGCAGCCCTACAAGGTGTTCTTAGGTGCTGCTTCCAGAGCAGTCACGGCAGAGAGGAGAAGACACAACGAGTGAGAATGTGCTCAGTCGCTCAGTCGTGTCTGATTCTTTGTGACCCTTTGGGACCGTAGCCCTCCAGGTTCCTCTGTCCATGGGATTCTCCAGGCATGGATACTGGAGTGGGTTGCCATTTCCTCCTCCAGGGCATCTTCCTGACCCAGGGATCAGACCTGTGAACCGGTATCTCCTGTGTTACAGGTGCATTCTTTTACCACCAAGTGATCAGGGAAACTTGTATGAGAAAAGGGTGTAATTTTTGATCACCAAGGTATTTTCTGTTTCATAAAAATGTTTTTTTCTTGCAGCTTTCTGGCTATTTATTTCCTCCTTCACTCATCCTCTGGCCATCTGAGCATTGACGATGTTCTAAATGTTGGTTAGGAACTGGGACCTGGGCGGATCAGGCTGACACCTCTGCCTCCAGGCAGTTCTCGGGGGGTGGCAACTGGAAATAGGGGCATACTATAGGGTTTGTGTCCAAGTCTTTTGGCAAAACTGATGTCAGGCTGGACCAGGAACTGAGGGTGAAGCCATTGGACACGCATCCACACGTGGCCTGAGTCCCAGGCTCCCTGTGTCCAGCTGGAAGGCTTCCTTGCGAGGGGATGAGTGAGTCTCGCTCCACAGCCCTGACAGGCACACTCAGAATTCTCCAGACGTCTGCTCAGCCTTGCTGGGAAGCCCACCTTCCGTTAAAGAGCCTTGTGTCCTGGCTGCTGCTGTCCCGCTCCGGGATGAATTCTGCCCGTGTCCCCCGTTCGCCGGGCACACTCAGGTGAGGGTGACATTTGTGCTTGGCGTCTTAGTTTACAGCCTCCTTAATTACGCCCGGTCTCCAAAGCACTTACACGATGCTCTTAACTAGAGCTGGCCCTTTTTGTTTAATTTCATTTGCCTGTTAGTGTTTGGAGACGCTCCAGCAAAGCACTTGGGTAAATTCAATAAAGTTCAGGCCACAATTAATACAGGAGCCGGTGACAACAGAGGCCAGTCCTTTCAAAGAAGCCTCGAGATTCCGTTGGAGGTGCCGATGTTTCAGTGAGGTAAGTGACAAAGTCAGAGTGAAAAGATGAAGTCAAATATGCTTCGTTGAATTAGGGAGCCTGAAACGCAGAATAGTTTACTACCAAATCCAGTCAAATCTGGAGCCTTGTTTGTGTTGTGAAGCTATGCATTGTGTTGGGACGGAGGACTGGATCTCTGCTCCCACCAGGCCCGAGCCTGTCACACACATTGATTTAGGGTGGAGTTTCATTTTAGATGTTTTTTTTTGTTTGTTTGTTTTTAACTCTTCCGTTTGCTGTAATTTGGAACTATGGATGGAATCCATGCATTAAGTACTGACTGTTCCTTCCACTTATGGTTCTAGAAATGGACATTTCTTTTTTAAAATGCCCAATATTAGGTATAGATTCGATGATAACCAAGGTTAAATGAACTAAGTGAAGCTGAAAAAGAACAAAACACAGCGTTGGCCGCGATCTCAGGGAAAAAACCATCCCTCCGTATTCACTGTGGGCAATCCGAACTGTGCGCAGCACGCACACGATTCCACATTCTTCTCTGCCAGGATCATGCACCGCGAGGAGCTCCAAATAGAAAGTGAGGCTCTTGGTTCTGAAAGAAAAGAAAACTCTGCAAATCAGTTTGCCCGCTAAGATGCTGCCAATGTTATTATTTCATTAATAATGCATTTTTGGTTGTCAAAAACAATCAGCATGTGGTTCTCTCCTAGATACTGTTTATTATAAATCACTTTGCAACAATACACTGTTTTGCAGAGAATGAAAAGCAAAACCATTCCCTGTCAGCCAGAATTAACCGTCAGGAAGCTATAGTCTTTCAGAAAGGGAAATAGGTAAATTAGCATATGGAAATCTGCTCAAAACATCAGCCTATACTTGTTGACACAGGAAAATGCAATATGTGTATCCAAGCACAGAGATTAAAGTTACTTGAAATAATTCCTAATTGTTCTTGTTGGTTAATAAGAAAGGACTCTTTGAGTAATGTCAAGTTGCTGTTGTTCTTTAAAAAAATCTCAGTTGGGGCTTGTACTACATATAAAATAGATAGTTCAGGAGGAATCCTCATAAGAACTCAAAATTGTTTAAATCAGAGTGGAACGTTATAACAATATGTTAATCCTATTCTCAGACCTTTTAAAATCCTATTGTCTACCAGTTGCAATGAGATTTCAATTTGCCCGTGATGTTTGTTTATGTCAAAGGGAGGGATTTCTGCAGCGAGGCCCCTCTGCCGGCACAGATGGGCCAGGCGGGCGGGTGCGGCCGGTGGTCCCACTGTAGCCCCAGCACCGGCCACTGCGGCCAAGCCTGCTCTGTCTCGGCGAGGGGGACGGGGTGACCCCTCTCCCGGTGCATAAACGTGCTTGTGTCTGAGCCCCTTTGGCTTCCCATGAAATGACAATCTCCCTTAATGGATGCATACTTCTGACCTTTGCCACCTGCAGAAGCATACAGGCCCGTCTGGGGTCTGCTGTTTGGGGTCCCCTTTGTGCAGCGAATTTCACACTCGCCTGAAGGAAAACGTTGAGGAAGAGGTTGAAACTTGTCCGGAGGAATGCTGTGGCTGCCTGCGTGCTTAGTCGTGTCCGACTCTGCGACCCCGTGGGCTGCAGCCCTCCAGGCTCCTCTGTCCGTGGGATTCTCCAGGCAAGAAGACTGGAGTGCGTTGCCATTTCCTCCTTCAGGGATCTTCCTGGCTCAGGGACTGAACCTGAGTGTCCTGCATCTTCCTCGTTGGCAAGGGGATTCTTTTTGCTCTGAGCCACCGGGAAAGCCCTGTCTGGAGGAATGGTTGCCTGAAAGTTACAGCCGCAATGTACTCCTGAGTATTTAGGAAGCACTGACAACAGGTTCTTCTCTCTGAAGCCTGAACCCGGCCCTCCAATGACTCTACAGTCCACCTTTTGTCTGAGTGATGAGATAAGCAATGCAGCAACACACCCGATCTTACATGGAGAACACGGGATCTGTTGCAAGAGGATATATTTTCAAGACACTTACACAATGAAGAGGAGGCTGGCAGGCCCAGCTCAGGTGTCAGGACAGGGTGGCATCCGTCCTCTCTAGTCATCAGTCGATCCTCAGGGTGATCTTTATTATCATCTAGTTCAGAAGGACGCCCTCATCAGGGGGAGAGAGAAAGCGAGGGTTAGAAACATCCAAGATACCATCCCTGACAATCCACCCTCAATGCAAGACACCCTTCGGGGCAAGTGACCAGCCTTCGACCTCTCCTGCATCTGCAGACAGATTGCAGAAGATCAAAGCCTCCACATCCCTGGTGGCTCCGATGGTAAAGAATCCGTGTGCAGTGCAGAAGACCTGGGTTCAATCTCGGGGTCAGAAAGCTCCCCTGGAGAAGGAAATGGCAACCCACTCCAATATTCTTGACTGGGAAATCCTATGGACAGAGGAGCCTGGAGGGCTATAGTTCGTGGGGCTGCCAAGAGTCAGACACAACTGAGCAGCTCCGTTATCATATTATTATGTTATGCAAAGCCTTGTCATCCATGCCCGCTGACCTCCAGGGGGGAGGGAAGGCAGGACTCTCGTGAAGAGGGCTCCCCCTCCACCTTCCCAGTCCTCCAGTAGTTTGAGGGAGCTCATAGCCCTGGCCTGTGAACACGCTCCCAGTACACACTCCCAGGATGGTAGGAAGCATGGCTGGCGCTGTGGGGCTGCAGGGAGGGGGCCACAAGCACACAGTGACCAGGATATGTGCAGAAAGGGCAGGCTGGTGCTGCAGGAGGCAAACAGCTTTCTGTCTTGGCGGAGCCCCCTGGTCTAGATTCTGCTTGCTCTAGCAAGCTGGACCCTGTCCAGCTCCAGGATACCAGAGGAGCGCTTTCCCTGCTGAAACGAGGCTGAGCGCTGGACATGAAGACGGCCTCTGGACTGGGGCTCGTCTCTTGCCATTTGCTGGCCGTGAACTTGGAGCTGCTCCCCTTGCCTCGTTTTCTCTCCCTCCTCATTCAGCACACCCTGGCCTCACTCCTGGTATGAATCTGCTTCCTCCCAAATGGATGCGTTCCATCCCATCCAGCAGTGAGGACAGGGCTCCGGGAGCAGGTGTGAGGCACCCCGCAGCAGGACTCAGCTCCGGGGGCCCTGCCCTGGAGATGTCCCAGGGTGTGCTCCCTGCTGTTGTCTGAACGTCCTGGGTGCTCAGTCTCAGACCTACCGCTTCAGGGCCTGAGGAGCCTCCAGAGACCTGCCAATGGTGCCCAAGGAGGGCCGGGATGCATGCTTTGCTGATCCCAGACTCCACAGCCAGTCAGGGGGCAGGGGTCAAAACTGCTCCTAGAGTCACAAGCCTGGCTTCTCCCCCTCCCAAACGTGCTGTCCAGACCAGTGCCCAAAGTACCAGTTCTGAGGCTGATTCGTCACCACCATCAGGTTCTTCTCATTCTGGGGGCCATGCAAGCTCCCTCAGCTGCATGACTGTTGGGGGAGGTTGCTGTTGTTCAGTCGCTCAGTCGTGTCTGACCCCATGGACTGCAGCACGCCAGGCCTCCCTGTCCTTCACCAATTCCCAGAGCGTGCTCAAACTCATGTCCATCGAGTGGGTGATGCCATCCAACCGTCTCATCCTCTATGTCCCCTTCTCCTCCTGCCTTCAATCTTTCCCAGCATCAGGTTCTCTTCTAATGAGTTGGTTCTTCTCATCAGGTGGCCACATTATTGGAGCTTCAGCATCAGTCCTTCCAATGAAGATTTGCGATGGGGGGCTAATTGAGCAAGATATCAGGCCCCTGGTGACAGGAGAGGTGGGGAGAGTTTTCTCTTCCACACCTGCAGCCCTGAAACGCCCCCACAAACACCATGCCAGACACCTGCAGGACATGGATGAGGCTATGGAGACGGTAACCCAGCGCCCTGAACTCTGAGCTGTGGTGCCAGTCGCCCAGGAGGTGACCAGGGCCAGTTTCACTGGCCAGGATCCTGGCTTGGGTGGAGCCTGTCCTGCTGGCAGGGTGGGGGGTCCCTCTAGGCTGCCAGACTCTGGTCACCAAACAGCCCAAGGCACCAGTGACCCTCCCTTAATTCAGGTGAGCTTGGTCTAGGGGCAGACTCACCATGCAGGAAGGGCTACATTAGAACAAAGCACAATTCTCAAGTCTACGCTCTGCAGACTTGGCTGTAGTTGTCGCTGGTAATGGCTTTAGAAATCTGAGGCTTCAGGAATACTGGCCAGAGAGAGACCTGCCATTGGAATGAGGCCATTGGAAGTCTCATGGTGCTCCCTGGTTGAGTCCCCAGCGGGAAACAGGACAGTGGGCCTTAGAGACCAGCGATGCCAACTTGGGGATGGCCGGTCCGCCCGCAGCTGTCACCGCCGGGAGTGCTGTGGCCTCGCAAAGCCACTGAAAACAGAAGAGCAGCCTTGTGCCGGCGACACTGGCCTTTCTGGGTCAGCTGCTACCACAGGGCCCGACCTGCAAGGTGGACCCAGGTCCCCGGCATCCAGAGGGTGCTGTCCTGGGCAGTTCCTCACCTGGAAAACTGTGCCAGCCTGCTGACCACCCTGCTGGGGTGGGCATTGTCAGCATCAGACCCAAGGCTGATCTCAGTAATTACCTGTAAAAAGAAACAGGTGCACAGGCCAAATGGGAAATTTCAAAGAAGGGAAGACATGGATGCTGCCTTTGGTAATGGCGCAAGCACAGCAGGAACTGCTTAGAAGCGAAAACCATGTATGTTCAACAAGCGTATGTATATGGGCTTCCCGGGTGGTGGTGGTAGTAAAGAACCTGTCTGCCAATATGGGAGACATAGAGACGATGGCTCAGTCCCTGGTCGGGAAGATCCCCTGGAGGAGGGCATGGCAACCCGCTCCAGTATTTTTGCCTGGAGAATCCCATGCACAGAGGAACCTGGTGGGCTACAGTCCATGGGGTTGCAAAGAGTCGGACATGACTGAGCAACTTTACTTACTTTTACATACATACATACAGATGGACTTGAAGACAAACGACAGCTTACTGTTTTTGAATATATCACTCAAACATAAAATTAGTAAAATGAATGGAAACAAGGCCCAGCATTATAATAAAAGAAATGGAAATGTTCAAGGAAGTTTTTCCTAATTCTAAGAACACTCACCTCTTTGTTACCTTAGGCATTTAACTTAACATCATCATTATTTGACATGTTTGTTTTTAAAATAATTCTAAAATGATAACTAGTCAGCATTATGTAATTGATAGATAATGTATAGAAAATTTTAATTTCTTTTAAATATCAGTATCCTACATAATACCAAGGGAACATTTCATGCAAAGACGGGCTCAATAAAGGACAGAAATGGTATGGACCTAACAGAAGCAGAAGATATTAAGAAGAAGTGGCAAGAATACACAGAAGAACTGTACAAAAAAGATCTTCAGGACCCAGATAATCACAATGGTGTGATCACTGACCTAGAGCCAGATATCCTGGAATGTGAAGTCAAGTGGGCCTTAGAAAGCATCACTACGAACAAAGCTAGAGGAGGTGATGGAATTCCAGTTGAGCTATTTCAAATCCTGAAAGATGATGCTGTGAAAGTGCTGCACTCAATATGCCAGCAAATTTGGAGAACTCAGCAGTGGCCACAGGACTGGAAAAGGTCAGTTTTCATCCCAATCCCAAAGAAAGGCAATGCCAAAGAATGCTCAAACTACCACACAATTGCACTCATCTCACACGCTAGTAAAATAATGCTCAAAATTCTCCAAGCCAGGCTTCAGCAATATGTGCACTGTGAACTTCCAGATGTTCAAGCTGGTTTTAGAAAAGGCAGAGGAACCAGAGACCAAATTGCCAACATCCTCTGGATCATTGAAAAAGCAAGAGAGTTCCAGAAAACATCTATTTCTGCTTTATTGACTATGCCAAAGCCTTTGACTGTGTGGATCACAATAAACTGGAAAATTATGAAAGAGATGGGAATACCAGACCACCTGACCTGCCTCTTGAGAAACCTATATGCAGGTCAGGAAGCAACAGTTAGAACTGGACATGGAACAACACACTGGTTCCAAATAGGAAAAGGAGTACGTCAAGGCTGTATATTGTCACCCTGCTTATTTAACTTCTATGCAGAGTACATCATGAGAAACGCTGGACTGGAAGAAGCACAAGCTGGAATCAAGATTGCCGGGAGAAATATCAATAACCTCAGATATGCAGATGACACTACCCTTATGGCAGAAAGTGAAGACCTAAAAAGCCTCTTGATGAAGGTGAAAGAGGAGAGTGAAAAAGTTGGCTTAAAGCTCAACATTCAGAAAATGAAGATCATGGCATCTGGTCCCATCACTTCATGGGAAATAGATGGGGAAACAGTGTCAGACTTTATTTTTTGGGGCTCCAAAATCACTGCAGATGGTGACTGCAGCCATGAAATTAAAAGACGCTTACTCCTTGGAAGGAAAGTTATGACCAACCTAGATAGCATATTCAAAAGCAGAGACATTACTTTGCCAACAAAGGTCCGTCTAGTCAAGGCTATGGTTTTTCCAGTGGTCATGTATGGATATGAGAGTTGGACTGTGAAGAAAGCTGAGCGCCAAAGAATTGATGCTCTTGAACTGTGGTGTTGGAGAAGACTCTTGAGAGTCCCTTGGACTGCAAGGAGATCCAACCAGTCCATTCTGAAGGAGATCAGCCCTGGGATTTCTTTGGAAGGAATGATGCTAAAGCTGAAACTCCAGTACTTTGGCCACCTCATGAGAAGAGTTGACTCACTGGAAAAGACTCTGATGCTGGGAGGATTGGAGGCAGGAGGAGAAGGGGACGACAGAGGATGAGATCGTTGGATGGCATCACCGACTCGATGGACGTGAGTCTGAGTGAACTCTGGGAGTTGGTGATGGAATGGGAGGCTTGGTGTGCTGCAGTTCATGGGGTCACAAAGAGTTGGACACGACTGAGCGACTGAACTGAACTGAACTGATTCTACATAATGCATAATAACATTATAGAATTTTCAGGAAAAAAGAATTAGCTCACAAAAATGCTATCACTTAAATATAGTTGCTGATAAAATTTTATTGCATCACATTCTTTTATTCCATGTGTTCTGTTGTTTTAATGTTTAAGTAAAGCACTAATCTGGTAAATACATATTTTACATCTTGCCTTTTTTCTGAAACTTAAGTGTATGTAATTATGTACCGTATGTAATGTCTTAACTGAATAGTGAAGACATTTAAAGCTGTAATTTTCCTCTGAGTATGACTATAGCCATACTTTGTAAGCTTTGAGTGAAATTTTCTGACTTTAATTGATTTCTAAATAATTTTCTATCTCAGATTTCAGTCCAATTTGACCCAAGAGGCATTGAAGGCGGGCCCTCCACTGTCTTAGTAGACGTGTTTGGTCCTGTTTTTATTACTGACTCCAGTTTCATTGCATTGTGATAAATGCAGCCTATGGTCTTTATACTTGCAGAAATTCGCCAAGATGGTCCATATGATTAGCATTAGTGTATAAGTAAAATAAAAATATTGTGTCTACGGAATGCAAAGTTTTTAATATGTTAATCTCTATTGAATCAAATGCTTTCATTGGTATTCAAAATTAAATGTGTATGTCTGTGTAGTTGCGATCACTGAATTATTCACTGAAATTCCAAGGAGGTGTTCAATTTTCTCCCATCATTGTAGTTCATCACCTTCTCCTTGGAGAATCTTTGTTAGAGATTTTGCCTTTTCTATTTTGCTATCGTGTTGCTAAATGCCTGGAGTCCGTAATGGCATCATTTACAGATTGTACGGTTACCACCCTGGATGGCAGTTTGTAGAGATTCTACTTTGTGACACCCTCTAGGTGTTTTCACATTTATTGAAGTCACATTTATACTTATACTTTTTTCTCAATGCTAAAATTCTCACTTTGTTCCCCTCCCTCTCTTCTCTGCAGCATTTAGAACTCTTTTACCCAGATGTTCTCCTGTTTGTGCTGATGTAAAGTGGAATGCTATTTTAGGTATTTTTTAATTGAAGCATTTTAATTTACTTCTAGAGTTGTTTCTTAACCACTGGATTATAGTCATAACTACATTATAAACATACATTAATAGTTACAATCACCGGGTATGCTATTTTCTCTCTTACAACTTTGTCTTGACACTTCATATTTCTGATTCAGTTTTTAAATTGGGATCCCTCGTGGCTTAGCTCGTAAAGAATCCTCCTGCAATTCAGGAGACCTGGGTTCGATTCCTGGGTTGGGAAGATCCCCTGGAGAAGGGAAAGGCTACCCACTCCAGTATTCTGGCCTGGAGAATCCGATGGACTATTCATTCCATGGGTCGCAAAGAGTCAGACACGACTGAACGGCTTTCACTTTCACTTTTCAAGAATTCCCTTATATGATTTCTTTCCCCTGAAGTTTACACGAGTCTCTGAAACCACATGCTGTGGAGTCCCACCACAAGGTCACAGACGCAGAGCCCAGAACTAAGGTCACCTCCGGCGCTGACTAGCACCACTGTAACGGTTGCCAAGAACCCTTCTCTGATCCTTACCAGCCAGCTTCTTGACCCCATATTAGGTAAAAATGCCCACCCTGATACTCACCCTATAGAACCCTAACCTAATCACCCAGTGCCACCTTTCAGTAGGAATTTTCTTTGTCTTGAAGCTGTAATGTGTGTGCCCGAGTGCTCAGTTACTCAGTCATGTCTGACACTTTGTGACCACCAGGCTCCTAAGTCCATGTAATTTTCCTGGCAAGGATCCTGGAGTGGGTTGCCATTTTCTCCTTCAGGGAATCTTCCTGATTCAGGAATCAAACCCTTGTCTCTGTGCTCCCTGCATTGGCAAGTAGATGCTTCACCACTGAGCCACCTGAGGCTATAATAAGTGGCTGCTAACCCAGGAAGTGTCTGCTCTCGCTTGAGCTGACCCGCTATTCTGACAGCGTCCTCTTCACTCTCCCTGGTCTGTCAGGAGGTCGGCCCACTGTGCTCGCAGTGCCCACACTATTTCTGCTCTTTGGTCTTCATAAGCACTCCTTTCTGAAATACTCTGCGTCTGTCTCTGGAAATTCCTTTCCAATTTGCACATGGACCACCATGACACAAGTCACACAAATTCTTTCTTGCTCTACATGTGAATAGTAATCAGGATGTGTGTGCAACTCTGCGGTCACGGTCCTTGTTCGCGGGTTTCCTAGATTTCAGTTTTGCAGATTACAGGTCCAGACGCCTTTGCACTGTGGCATGAGGTGAATGGAGGCTTGTTGTCTTGCACCATTTGTTGAGAAGATGATCCCTTCCTTATTGAAATGCTCTTGTGCCTTTGTTGAAATCGGTTCATCATACATGTGTGGATCTCTTTCTGGACTCTATTATGTTCCATTCACTCATAATTTACCTGTATGCAGATTCAACACTATCTTGATTCCAGGTAGCACAAGATATCCAACTTTGTTCTTTTTCAAAATGGCTTTGACTATTCCAGGTCTTTCACAGGTCTTTATAAGTTTAGAATCAACTTGTCAAATTCTACAAAAAAGCCTGCTGAGATTTTGACCGGATCTGTGCTAATGAAATGATGAATTTGAGAGGAAATGATGTCTTAGCAATCTTGAGTCTTCTGACCCATGAGCATGGTGTATACACCTCTTCGCTTACTTAGGTCTGTACTTCTTGCCAGCGAAGTTTCCTGGTTTTCTGTGTACACACAATAACACAACTTTTCTCAAATTCATCTCTTCTTTGTTTTAATACTTTTTAGTACACACTGGAAATTTATTTTTTTCAATTTCTGATGTTTCTTGTTGCATTAAGGTCTTGTAGACCTTAAGTCTACAGTCTCGCTAAACCTACTTATTAGTCCTAATATCTTTCTGTACATTTCTTAGAATTGTCTGCATAGTATGCTATTTTTAAGTAAAAAGAGTTCTGCTTCCTTATCCATCCCCCTCCCCAGTACACATGCCTTTATTTTGCTTTTCATCCTGTTTCACTGTGAAGCTCTCTGTAACACTGTGGAGCACAAGACGCTGAAACCGGACCCTACGGTGCTTCCCGCTCCGTGTGCTCTGCTTGCCTGCTGTCTGTGGAAAAACTTTAACCAAAGTTAATCAGAGGAGTGAAAAACGCAGAAACAAAGGAGAACAGTCAGAGGGGATTCATAGCAATAGTTTAGTCATTAAGCAAAGTCAAGGACTTTATTTCCTCTTCAAGGGCTATAGATTCTAGTCTCGTCCATATCCTGTGAGTTGTCGTATAGATACTGAAATCCCCGCTAGGTGGAAGAAGTTAACTACATGATAACCAGACTGTGGCCATGACATAAGGTGCCACAGTTCTGAGAACCGGCCCCAAGAAAATGGGGAAAAACCACCCTGGAACTGAAGATTAATTGTACTTAAAACAATCAAGATGATGCTGATTCGACCTCTGATGACCGTTTTCAAGATGACTGTTAGAGCTGACTATGCCGTTTCTGCATGTAGCCCTGTCCTTTCGTATATAGAAGCTCTTGCCCACTGGTTGTCAGTTGGGTGGGGGAAGAGTTGGCCTTTGGACAAGACTCTGTCTGCATCCCCCAATTTGTTGCCAGCATCCCTAAGAAAGCAAACTTTCCTTTCCACCAACCTTGCCTCTTTAATGGATTTTGAGGGTGAGCAACTATATTTGTCTGAAGAAGGAAATGGAAACCCACTCCAGTATCCTTGCCTGGAAAATCTCATGGACAGAGGAGCCCAGTGGGCTGCAGTCCATGGGGTCACAAACAGTCAGGCACAACGGAGCGACTGATACTCACACTTAGCTGTACTTGCACTCTACTTTCAGTTACAACGTGAGAACGGAGTCCCTGCTCCTTTCCTGATCGAATGGAGAAAATGCTCAGTTTTTTGCTGTTAAAGTTAGCTATTCGTTTTTAAAATTTCTGTTATTAGGTTGACTTTTTTTCCATTTCTATTTTGCTGAAAGTTGTAAAATGAAAATATGTTGAGTTTTTTCAAACTCTTTTCTGCATCTGTTGAAATAATTCTATATTTTAAATGTTCATTAATTACACAGAATATTTTTGAAATTAAAAAACAAACTTGAATCCCTACTTAGTCATGATCTTTTAACATTTGTATATTTTGACTTGATTTTATAAAATTTTATTAAAATAATTTTTATTCAGTGTCTTGAATGATGGAAAAGTATAGTTTTTTTTAAATTTCTAGTACTTTTGTCTGCTTTTGGTATCGAAGTGATGCTGATTTTATGCTAGATGAGTTGGTATAGAAGAGACATTTTTTCCTTCTTTAATATTTTAAAAATTTCATCAGCAAAGCCATGTGGACCTGGAGTTTTCTGTATGTAAAAACTTTTAAATACAAGTTCAATTTCTTTAAAAGATATAGGATTGTTTAGGTTATGAATTTCTTCTTAAGTGAGCTTTACTATTTTGTGTGTTTCAATAAACAGGCTTGTGAGTCTAAGTCATCACACTCATTGCTGCAGAGTCATCCACAGTGCTCCGGTATATCTCGATGTTGTTTGCTGGGTCAGTCGTGATGCCCTCTCCGTCATTCACAATGTTACTAACTTGTATCTTTTCTCTTTTTCTAATCATGTTGTTAGAGATTTATCCATTCTAATGATCTTCTCAAGAAACCAGCCTTTGGTTTAATTGATTTTCCTTACTGCGTTTCTGTTTTGTTTTTTTTTAATTTTACTGATTTTTGCTCATATGCCTACAATTTCCTTTTCTCTGCTCTTCTTTGGTGTTATAATTGTTTCCTTTGTTGCACACGAATGGACCCAGATGCTGGCCCTTGATTTCCAGACCCCCGATTCTCCACGTTCCTTCACTGGGGGGCCTGCCTCCCACTCCACCTGCCATCATTGGCAGTTGGCAGGTTGCTGCCCTCATTGGGCTGCTGTCTTAGTGAAGGGCTTGCTTATTTGAATGTGTCTGCTTCTGTGCCTGACTGACATAGCTTCCCCAGGTGGGGGACACAGATGTAGGGAGTGTCCAGATAGTCCAGAGCTGATGCTCCTACAGTATTTATTTCTGATAATTATTACTTGATAAAAAAACATGAACCACACATTGTGAAGACCTGAGAGAGTCTGAGGAAAAGTGCAGAGTGACAATTATTTTAAATAAGAAAATTTATTAAAAGGAAGGTTAAGTCAAGTCACACGTGAGACAGATCAGTGATCATAAATATCAAGACTGTAACTGACTCAAATTTACATCCTTTCACACAGAGGCTTCCTGGGACTTGCCAGGGAAGGAGAAAGAGACACTTGTCTTCCCTGGGAGCCCGGAGCACCACACCTTCTAGAGACCGGTGGGGTTTCTCTCCGGGGCCGTTTGTGTTCTGACCAGATACCCTGTCCCAGGCAGTGGGAGACACTCAATAGAGTGTGAAAAGAGTTGGCCTGAACATCAAGTCCAGACAGAAGCTGGTAGAGGAAAGAATGAAGACCTGAGAGAATCAGCGATGGAAATTATGAAACTGAAATGGCAAAATACTCCTGAGGCAGCATCAGAGACGCAATGTTTAAGCATAAGTGTGGCACGGCAGATGTATGGTCCACACTGAAAGTGGCAAAGCATCGTGGAAAAAAAATAAAAGGTCTAAGTAAGTGAAGAGAGGTAGCACAGTCTGCTAAGAATCTCCGTGGTGCGAAGGAAGAAAAGGAGAGAGAAGGTGACTGAGCCTTGGGAAGCAGGCCATCAATTTTGAGCATCCTGAGTGCAGGATGTGGAGGTAAGGGGTCTGCTGGCAGGACTGAGGGAGGAGAGGAAAGAAACCATTCGGGCACATGAAACACTGCAGAAACTCTGGGGTTTGGTTGTGGGGGGTTAATAGGGCTTCCTCAGCTGAGGCAGGACGAGATGCCACAGAGGCATGTGAGTGGCTCTGTCTGCTCTCCGACGACCAGGGGTAAAGGTCCATCGGCTGCCCTGCCCTTCCCCACGCCCACCTTCCATCGTCAGGGCTCCTGCAGAGACTGGGGTGCCCGTCTCCAGTTCCTCCTCTTCACCTTTGCTCAGGGAACGTAAAGCTGGTGCCTTCCTCTCATTCACGGGTGTGGGATCATTGGGGGCGGGCTTGGGAGGCTGGTCTTCCTCTCACCTTGAGCATTTCCCAACAGGTGCTAAAATAAAGACCCTCCTGATTCACTCGGGAGAGGGCCCACATCCAGGAGATGACGCGTGGATAACGTCCTGAGCCTCCCTGTCCATGCACCTGAGGAACCCACGGGAGTCCATCTCTCTTTCCAGTGTTTTATTCTTGATGCAAACAGCGCCAGCATGGAGGAACTCATCTGCAAATAATTAGGGAGAGAGGCCAGCAACCAGGCTCCAGAAGAAGCAAACTGGAGAAGGAACACACTCCAGACTCCAGAAAACAATGCTGAGTGGGTACAAGTCAGGACGCAGTCAAGTCTCAAGACCATATGCCTTGGTGTGAACGGCAGCTGAGTCCACAAGGCCGTACGCCTCGGTGTGAACGGCAGCTGAGTCCACCTGAACTTACACAAATAGCTGAGTTGTTTGATGGGTGATGAAAAAACATGATTTATCTTTCAGTTCAGTTCAGCTCAGTCGTGTCTGACTCTTTGTGACCCCATGAATCTCAGCACGCCAGGCCTCCCTGTCCATCACCAAGTCCCGGAGTTCACTCAGACTCACGTCCATTGAGTCAGTGATGCCATCCAGCCATGTCATCCTCTGTTGTCCCCTTCTCCTCCTGCCCCCAATCCTCCCAGCATCAGGGTCTTTTCCAATGAGTCAACTCTTCACATGAGGTGGCCAAAGTACTGGAGTTTCAGCTTTAGCATCATTCCTTCCAAAGAAATCCCAGGGCTGATGTCCTTCAGAATGGACTGGTTGGATCTCCTTGCAGTCCAAGGGACTCTCAAGAGTCTCCTCTAACATCACAGTTCAAGAGCATCAATTCTTTGGCGCTCAGCTTTCTTCACAGTCCAACTCTCGCATCCATACATGACCACTAGAAAAACCATAGCCTTGACTAGACGGACCTTTGTTGGCAAAGTAGTATCCCTGCTTTTCAATATACTATCTAGGTTGGTCATAACTTTCTTTAAGCCAAAATTAAATAAATATCAATACCCACTCAGATGTGATGGTCTCCAAATAGTTTGCAGCTTTTAAAAACATATTAGATGTTAAATATCATTTAGATGCTTTGTTGAGCAATCCTACAATTCTTGAAAAATCCCAAGCAGTTTTGTGGCAGGGCAGGTGCGGGGAGGGGTGGTGTGAGACAGCCTGGCTGAAGAGAGAGCATGGGCTGATATTTCCACAGAAAAACAGAAAAAAATAGACTTTGTAAGAGGACTTAGGGAGCAGTTCCTCCATCTGTCAACTCTCCCTGGCTTTTGATTCACAGAGAAACGCCAGTGTCAAAGGT
Organism: Bos indicus x Bos taurus; assembly: GCF_003369695.1. Lineage (NCBI taxonomy): Eukaryota > Metazoa > Chordata > Mammalia > Artiodactyla > Bovidae > Bos > Bos indicus x Bos taurus. The sequence goes on along the minus strand of NC_040095.1, from coordinate 69,324,815 downwards.
GAGCACAGACAGTCACATGCGTGACTATAAAAGATGAAGCACTGGACGCGAGCGGCTAGAGTGCCCCACTCGTGTGCAGGGTCCCCCGTCACCAGGGAGGAGGCCCGCGTCCCATCAAACGCATCTCCTTCACGAAGGCCAAGGTTAGATCCATTCAGCTGGGGATTTTGATAAACTCTTCTGATCCCCTCGATCCACTCTGCACGGAAAACTGGACCTAAAGCAGCTGCCAGGCTCAAGTGGCTGCACTCGGAAGTCCAGAAGGAAGCAGGACAAGCCACAGACCAAGGTCTCCCCTGGTTGCCCCCACCTCTTCCGCGCATGCTCTGAACGAACATCGCTCGGAGGACAAACCCTCAAAGGAACACCTTCTCTTAGCCTCGCTAGTCTGGCTTTGAAGCCAAGGTCGGGTGACAGTGAGGTGCTGACCTCACTCGCTACCCACCTGAAGCCCGTCCTGGGAGGGTGTGCCCTGTGAACGGCAAGTTTGTGGCTGAAATACCCCAGGGGTCAGCTGTGTGTCTCATGGAGGATGGACGGCTTTCTGTTTTCAGGTTTTGCTTGCTTGCTGTTCCCCTTAAACAAGGCATCTGGACACGTTTCCAGCAGGTGGGAGCAACAGGAGAGAATCAGAATGTGGTCAAGTTGGCGGGTGCTGGCCTGGGTCTGGAGATGCAGGGAGACCCACTGAGAGCGCCATTTCAGCCTCTGCCTCTAACCTGCCCGGGGTCGGGGTTGGAGCACTGGGCCTCGGGGGCCCCGTCTGAGGTCATATCTGACATGGTTGGGAAAGAGGTAAACTCAGCAGAGGCTGGTGGGACGGGAGCTTTTCTTGTGTGTTTCACACCCATTTAAAATCAGAAGATGACGCCGCAAAGCAGAAAATAATGATACAGTCATAGAAAACAAACATATGGACATCAAGGGCGGAGGGAGGTGGAAAAAATTGGGAGCCTGGGACTGAAATATATACATTCTTATGTATAAAACAGATGACTAATGAGAAGCTACTGTGTGGCACAGGGAACTCTATTCAATATTCTGCAATAACCTAAAGGGGAAAATCTGAAAAAGAGCAGCGTGTGTGCGCTGAATGACTTTGCTGTGCACTTGAAATGAACACGACAGAGTAAATCAGCTATACCCAGTGTAAAATAAAAGGTAAAACTTAGAGTGTTCTGGCTTCCCCGGCGGCACCAGTGGTAAAGAACCCGCCTGCCAACGCGGAGGCATAAGAGATAGTGGTTTGACCCCAGGTTGGGAGGAGGAAATGGCAGCCCACTCCAGTATTCTTGCCTGGAGAATCCCATGGACAGAGCAGCCTGGTGGGCTATGTAGTTCATAGAATTGCGGAGTTAGACAGGACTGAAGCAACTTAGCATGCACAAAACATAAAGTGAGATGGTTTGGGCCCAATCTACGGGCATAAAGTCCAGTCTTCAGAGCTTCCCTTCGTTTCTGTCTCACCTGATCGTGGACCAGTGATGGGGAGACATGGCAGGGCTGGGTCTTCTCTCTGGGAACATGGAGTGGCAAGCCTCTGCTTGAACAGAGATGCCTCCGGTCAGGGCAGCCTGCTCTATCTAGCAGCTGTCACCCAACACTGAGCGACAGGCAGCCGCTCATCTGATCTGAAAGAACGGCGTCTAATCTTCTGAGCGAAGGCTTTGTGGCTCCCGGACTGGCAGTGGAGATAAAGCAGCACATCGTGTCCTGAAATCAGATACCAGGAGGGCATATGAACAAATTGAAACCTCTTGTGGGAAAGAATTTTACCCAATCTCAGAGTCCCATGCAACAGCCCGGGGAGCTGGTCCGATGCGTCTAATCCGGCTGGGTAATTTTCACCCAGGCTCTTACTAGACACAAAAAGACAGGAAGATGGAAAATGGAAGCCTCATTAGAGAGGAGAAACCCTACAAGAGACCACTTCGGGGCTTCAGGGGACTCAGCCCAAACCTACACTGGGACAAGAGCTGAAGAAGCGTCGTGCAGAGCGGGAAGATCAGACTGGGCTCGATAACTTACCCGCCAGTCTTTGTGGAAAGCTCATTTTCGGTTTTCGAACTAAAATGTATATTCAGATTTTATCTGCCAAGAGAAAGCCACATACTCCACACTAAAAATAGAGTTTTCATGATTCATGGTCACCTACTTAGACCATCGTAAACCACCCAGTTTGCCCTGTGAAAGTCAAATAATTTCATTCTGACTGAAAAAAAAATGATTGACCTAAAAAAAAAAAAAACAGCTACATGATCTATGCCTGTGTAAATCAAATTGTGCGTTAAATAGCAGAGGAATCTTTTTTTTTAAAAAAGGAGGAGGTAAGAGTAGATATGACTAACATAATTATTCAAAAATCTTTCAATTCAGTTTTCTTTCAGAAATAAAAATCAAAGACTCCCTTGCTTCACAAAATTCGTAATATTTACCACATGTGACTAAAGAGGAATCACATCAGATAAGATCCTGCTTAGCACGTTCACAGCACTAAACCAAGTCAACTTACAGCAAGTGGTGAGCTTTCCTTTTAAGCCTTATACGTGTGTTGTTACATATGATATTTTCAAAAGCCTCAAAATCTAACCATCACAGGCGCTTGCTAGGAGCAAAGTACCCCCGCTGACAGGACCAAGTTCTCAGTCACAAGAACAAAATCTCCGCGTTCCCATGGAAATTGATTTAAACACATCCCCTGTCTGCCATCAATACAATTAATAGCAGGAAGGCACGTTTTTGTGGAATATGGCGGAGCCGATCTGTTGGGAAGATTCTGGGGTTCCCCGGGAGCTCCGTTCTCTATTTCGTGAGCCGTTATCACAGTCTGTCATATAAGGAACCGGTTTTCAATGCACTTCTCAAAATTCCTCATCTGGTTCCTCATGTTCAGGGAGAGCCTAATTGGATTTTTAATCCTTGGATAACCACGGCACGCTGGGCTTAGGTGGACACTGAAAAGTGCTTTCCACCGCCTATTCTCTCAAGGCCAGCTCGCATGTAACCCGAATCACTAGGGAAATAACGCGGTAAAGCCCTCCTCCGTATAGACGTTACGGGGAGACAATGCGCTTCTTTCTTCACCGGGAGGGCCGCCCGGCTTTGAAGCGGCTTTGAAACAATGGACAGCCACAGGCTATTTTCTTCTGGTCTTCCACGTCTCAATACCAGGCTTGTCTCCTCGGTTTGTTTCAGCTAATTGCCTGAAGATCTAATAAGTTAGTGATGACGGCCACGGCACCCGGGACCCTGCCAAGAGGACACGGCATCCCCACAGGTGGGTGGGGGGCAGCGCGGGGCGGTCCTGCGACCTGCGTGCCGCCAGAGCAGCATCGGCAAGGGGCTTGGGGTGCAGGCGTCCGCCCGGCAAGGTGTGTTGTGGGGTGAGCTTCCCTGCGGAACCCGTGGACGCCCGTGTCTCCAGCTGGCTGGCTGAATGTCTGGCCTCCATGGGCCCCCACCCTGTTTTCCTGCAGAGCCATCACGCCATCCTTTTCTGAGATCCATTAGAGGAAAGTTCAACTTTGATGAGAAGGGTAATCTGGTTGTCTCCTTCTTCCCGAGGGACACGCTTTCCCGAAGTTTTATCCGATGTTTTCCCTCCTCGGGGCAAACTGAGCTCATGAAGGGGGATGAGCCATGGTAGGGGCTGAGGTACTCCGTGGTCCAGGAACCCTGGAGAAGGCTGGCACTGATCAGGGAATGGGCGTCTTCCATTAAAAGGGAAAACCGAGGCTCTTAGACAAAAGTACAGCGTTTAAACACACAAGCCCGGCTCTGGGGAAGAGCAGCCTTGGGACCTGAATACTAAAAGCCCAGCCTCGAGTGAGGCTGGGTGTGTGTGTGTCAGGCTGCGGTGTGAGTGTGACTGCCGGCCTTGTCCACACACCCTGCGTGTGTCCCAGGGCTGCAGGACCAGGGGCCTCAAACTGGTATGGGGAGGAGAGGACTTAACACAGCAGACATGCGTCATCTCCTAGCTCTGCAGACCAGAAGTCTGAAATCAAGGTTTGGGGGATCCTGCTTCCCCCAGAAGCTCCAGGGGAGGGTCCTTCCTGCCCCCTCCCCTAGCAGCGGGGACCCCAGGCGTGCCTGGGCCCACGGGCCCGCACTCCCTTCCCTCCAGTTGCTGATTTCTCCCCTCAGGGAGTCTTCCCCTCTCTGTGTCTCTGTGCCCAGATTTCCAGTCTTGTACAACACCAAGCCACTGGATTTGTGGCTGTTGTCTAGTCTCTCAGTTGTGTCTGACTCTTCGGTGACTTCATGGACTCACCAGGCTCTGCCATCTGTGGGATTTTCCAGGCAAGAATACTGCAGTCAGTTGCCGCTTTCTCCTCCAGGGGAATCTTCCAGACTCTGGGATCGAACCCATGGCCTCTGCGTCTCCTGCACCAGCAGGAGGGATCTTCACCTCTGAGCCACAGGGAAAGCCTGTCCCTGGATGAGGCTCCACCCTAGTCAGGAGGAACCTGAACTGGATCACCTGAGCAGAGACCCTATTTCCAAACCAGGCACACTCACAGGTACAGGTTAGGGTGTCCACGTGCCCCCTGGGGACATGGTTCACCCCAGCACACCCTGCAGGGAGGGCTGCTTGCTTGTCCAGGCAATGTCCCCAAGGGCTCTGATGCAGTCATGGGAAGAGGCCAGGCTTGGCTGCCTCTCTCCTAAAATTGGTCCTCTTTGGATCCCTGTTGCCACCTTGGGCTTTGCTTTGTCCTCAGACCACGTCCAGGGTCTGGAGGAGTGTCTGGGGGTCTGACATGCTGACTCATCCTGCATTTATATCTAATGATAGGAAGCTTATGATCAGAATGGGAGTGGTCTTTCCTGGTCTAGCAATTCTAAGTGTCCCTTACAAACACTCCAAAGTGCTGGCGTTTTCTCAGGAGGTGATCCTGGGAGTAGAGGGGTGCTTGATGGGAAGACAAGTGCCAGAGGGCCCCACACAACTGAGATTTCCAGAAACCCTTTTCCAGGCAGCACTCCATCCTCATGCATCCAGGCGCCCCTTGACCAAGCATCTCCTGATCTCTGTCCCATCCCCACATGTGCCGGTCAGTGCAGGGGGGCAGCTGGCACCTGTTCCAGGTGTGACTCAGGCACATTGTAACCCTATGTGGGTGCAGTAATTCAGTCTTCCATCTACTTCTAGGCTTTCAATTCAAGTGACCACTTCTCAATTTTACCATCATTCTTCTCAGCGTTAGACATATACCCAGATTTAGATGCCCAAGTCTAATCTGAAATATGTACTGAACTACATTTAGAATCTTCACATCAAATAATGTGCTTCACTATTAAGATTTGGATGGGGTGTATGCTCAGGAAAAAGAAGCAATAATTTTCTTAATAGAAAATATTGCCCAGTTTATTCTGGAAAGAAGCTTCCAATGTAGGAGGTATTTTAAAAAGATTTTTATGAATCGAGTCATGCTTCAGAGTCTTTGGTGATGTAATACATTCTCACAAAAGAAATCATAAAATACAGCTTTGAAAGTTGTATTTGAGGAAGACTTAACTCTTTTTCTGATTGAGATCATGTTTGCAGTTCCCTTTGTTTAAAATATGTCTAAGAATTCTACTTCTACTGCAAAAATAAATCATAAATTATTTATACATACCAATTATTTATTATTATTTGTGCAAAGCTTGCCACATTATGCATGCATAAGGGGCTTAGATCCCCGTTAACCCCCAGTGCCTTTAGGGCCATCAGACGACCGACAAAAGGTGGCGAGTGGGTATTTCCATCAGCAAATACACACCTTTGGAGCCAACACAGTGTTTATATACATTGCTGCTCTGATGTATTTAATAGGAAGGGAACTACGATGCTACAACTGTATCAACCAATAATGCTTATCCACCTAATTCTAAATTTGATTATCTTGGCACAAAATAAACAACTCACCCAAGGAAACGCCATGTGCATTGTAATGTAGACAGAAAATGTCCCTTAGTTTAAGCTTGAAACTAAAGGAAACAGAAGAGCTCAACTTAAAAAAAAAAGTGTACTTTTCCCAAGGCAATGCTTTTGTCATATAATAACGACATATTACAATCAAGAAATAGAGATAAATCAGGAAAATACCATGATATTATTCTTGTCATGGTGCTTCCTGATAGCATTGTGAATTTCAAGGCAAATTTAGTGAAGGTATTTTTTTTTCCAAAATACTAATGCATATAAATGAAATTATTAGCAGCATTCATTTTTAATGGGAAACCTAATGGAGGGCTTGCAAAAACGATATAACTACCCTTTGATCCAATGAAGGAGCATTTTCCCAGTTCCTAGGGCAAAAATTATATCCAATATGGTGATGCAAAAAAGCCACACATCTTTGGTACTGCCAGCTCAGAGATGCACAATATTTTTAACGTTCTGCTGGAGGTGTGTCCACGAGGCTGGCGTGTCCGTTTGTGTACTCGTGGTTTGCACGAAGGCTTTGGAAGGGCTGGGCCTAGAGCAGAAGTGGTATCGTGGCCGGGAACGGCGCGTGACACCACCGCTACTGAGGACATTCACTTGCCTGCAGGATGTTCTGGAGGGGTCAGCTCCTTGACTATTTTTATTGAACAGAATTGTCTGTCCATCTGTAGTTGTGTGACATTTTAAAACAATTTTTATGAAGCTGATTTACAATATTGTGTTAATTTCCACTGTACAGCCAAGTAATTAGGTTATTCATATGTACGTGCATGTTAGTCGCTCAGTCATGTCCGACCCCGTGGACTCTAGTCTGCCAGGCTCCCTCTGTCCCTGGGATTTCCCCAGGCAAGAGGACTGGAGTGGGTATCCATTCATTTCACCAGGGGATCTTTCAGGCCTAGGGATTGAACCCAGGTTTCCCACATTGCAGGCAGATTCCTTACCCTCTGAGCCATCAGGGAAACCCCCTCCCACCACCCCCCGCCACACACACATATACATTCTTTCCTGTGTGGCTTGTCACGGAATACTGATTATAGGTCCCTATGGTGTACAGGAGGGTCTTGCTGTTGCTCCATCCTTACATACAATAGTTTGCATCTGTTAATCCCTAACTCCCAGTCCATCCCTCCCTCAGCCAGCTACCCCTTGGGTAACCAGAGGTTTCTTTTCTGCGTCTCTGTTTCTGTTTCACAGATAAGCGCAGTCGTGTTGTATTTTGGATTCCGCCTGCAGGAGGCATGATACGGAGTCTGTCTTTCTCTTTCGGAGTCACTTCACTCAGTGTGATCATCTCGGGCCTCATCCTCGCTGCTGCAGGTGCTCACTGCTCACTCTGGTCCCGTTTAGAGTCACGCTCACTCATTCTGTCCACATTGGTGTCACACAACTCCCTTGACGCTACACAATGACATTTATAACCTTGACAAATGCGCTGCTGTCAGCTCCAGAGACAGGTAAGCTAACGGGCACTCCTACCACATCACAACCTTGCTCTGTTTGTCCAGCCGTGCACGTGGCCTTCTTGCCCAGATGCATGTAGAAGCCCTCCATCCAGCCCGCGTCTAGACTGGGTCAGCCTGCCCTCATGTTTACACACTCCACAAGGGGAGTCTGCAACCCTCTGGCGCTGCACCTCTTCATACCCTCCTGAAGCTGTCTCTGGTTTATAATAAACCCATTTCCTTGTTTTAACTTCAGCTCTGTCCTCAGACAACAGCTGTTCAGATGCACCACACTTTTTACGTTCATGGCAGATACATTCCAAAACCTTGGTGAATTCCCAAACTTGCAACTCTCACTATGGAGTATAATCCCCTTCATAAAATGAGATAAATGCAGCTGAAAAGCTTAAATGATATTTTAAGACCATCAATGAGTCAACCGAGTGCCAAAGGTATTTATGAAATGATTAGAATCAATTCTCTCCTGAAAAGAACGAGGCTCACATGTCGCTTGAGTCATTTTAACTGTATGTTTCTCTCAGTCAGCAAAACGGAGGCAGAGGTGGGCTTGCTTAGGGTACCATGGGGACGCTCCAAGGATGAAGGCTTGGGAGTACATCCTCACTTTACCTGAAGTAGGATGTGGGTCTAGATGCCACTGATGGGACAAGGGCTGTGTGAGAGAACCAAACGGGACATCAGAACCAGTGTTCTCCAGTGCGGTTACCCGGGAGTTTAGAATCCTGTTACTGGTGCCCAGCCCCAGAGGTCTCCTGTAATTTGTCTGGTGCAGGGCTCAGGCACTGGCATGGCTTTAAATGCTCCACGTGAGTCTCATGTGCAGCCAGAGGTGACAACTGGACCCACGAAAGACAGCCCTCAGGTAGCCGTTGTTTGCTTTACTTCAAAATTGTAACAGGTTCGATCATAGGACAGAGTAGTAAAAAGCAGAGACACCACTTTGCTGACAAAGGTCCATCTAGTCAAAGCTGTAGTTTTTCCAGTAATCATGTATGAATGTGAGAGTTAGACCATAAAGAAAGCTGAGTGCCAAAGAATTGATGCTTTTGGACTGCGGTGTTGGAGAAGATTCTTGAGAGTCCCTTGGACAGCAAGGAGATCCAACCAGTCCATCCTAAAGGAAATCAACCCTGAATAGTCATTGGAAGGACTGATGCTAAAGCCCCAATCCACTGGCCCCCTGATGCAAAGAGATGACTCATTGGGAAAGCCCTTGATGATGGGAAAGATTGAAGGCGGGAGGAGAGGGGGACAACAGAGGATGAGATTGTTGCATGGCATCATTGGCTTAATAGACATGAGTTTGAGTAAATTGTGTGAGATAGTGAAGAACAGGGAAGCCAGGCATGCTGCAGTTCATGGGGTTGCAAAGAGTAGGACGTGACTCTGCAGCAATGATAGATCCGCCTCTTGTCGTAGGTCCAGCCTCTGTGCCATAAACACTTGTAGGTGATGAAGACGTGGATGGCCCTGCAGGCCACAAGCCAGCAGAGGTGCTCAGACCCTCCCTTAACGGGGCCAGCTCCGTTCCTGCTGAGCTGCACACCTGCCAGACCCGGTTCCAGGGTGACTTCCCGGCTCTCACAGTTATGACACGGTGCCTGGCACCTCTGGGCCTCGCTTCCCCTTCGGTAAAAGGAAGACAGCATGACTCGCATTTCAGAGGGTTGCAGTGGTTCTTCTAAGGACACAGGACATACTCTCTTTGATGGCTGAGTCTGGGTACCTACCCACCACCAAGGCAGGCTCCTTCCTGCCTCACTGCTCCAGGGCTTGGGGCCAGGTGCACCTGTCAGGGGAAGAAACGCCCAACGACTCGCATCCCACAGCGATGCCACAGACACGCCCAGGAGCTCATAACGCAGGTGGTCAGCTGGATACTCGCTGGGTCATGGGCTTGGACAGCGGACGGGGCTTGGTGCCTGAGTGTCTGTCCTGTTGCTGTGTAAGCAGCTGGTGTTGCTTGCTTCAAAATCCTTACAAGCCACATAGAACCTCCCAGACATTCAGCTGCACACATCCATATGCACACGCGTGCATAGACATGCATGCACTCACAGGAACACAGCCACATGTGCATACACGCCTGGACACACACACACACAGGCACACAGCCACATGTGCACACACGCCTGGACACACATACTCACAGGCACACAGCCACACATGCATACACACACATGGACACACATATACTCACAGGCACACAGCCACATGTGCATGCACGCCTGGACACACACACACTCACAGGCACACAGCCACACGTGCACGCATGCCTGGACACACACACACTCACAGGCACACAGCCACACGTGCACACACGCCTGGACACACATACTCACAGGCACACAGCCACACATGCATACACACACATGGACACACATATACTCACAGGCACACAGCCACACGTGCATACACACACATGGACACACATATACTCACAGGCACACAGCCACATGTGCACGCATGCCTGGACACACACACACTCACAGGCACACAGCCACACGTGCACACATGCCTGGACACACACACTCACAGGCACACACCCACACGTGCACACACGCCTGACACACACTCACAGGCACACAGCCACACGTGCACACACGCCTGGACACACGCACTCACGGGCACACAGCCACACGTGCACACACGCCTGGACACACACACTCACAGGTACACATCCACACACACACATGGACACACACATTCACAGGCACACAGCCACATGTGCACGCACACCTGGACACACACACTCACAGGCACACAGCCACATGTGCACACATGCCTGGACACACACACACAGGTACACATCCACACACACACATGGACACACATATACTCACAGGCACACAGCCACATGTGCACACACGCCTGGACACACACACTCACAGGCACACAGCCACACGTGCACACACGCCTGGACACACACACTCACAGGCACACAGCCACACGTGCACACACGCCTGGACACACACACTCACAGGCACACAGCCACACGTGCACATACACATGGACACACACACTCACAGGCACACAGCCACACGTGCACACACACATGGACACACACACACTCACAGGCACACAGCCACACGTGCACACACACATGGACAGGCACACCTCCTGGCCACGCTGACGTCCTCTACATCTGGGATGCACTCTTTTGCATGGCAGTTTCATTCGTGACTTGAAGACTCCATCTGGAAGTCTAGGGAGATGTTTCCACCTCCAGCCCCTGCCTGTCTGGCCCATGGCACCCCACACAGGACCTGCCATCTCTGCTCCCAGACAATCTGTGGCCCTTTCCCAGGGTTTGTACACAGGACTCAGTCCTGAGCTCCCTCAGGACAGACAGAGCAGCAGAGGGAGTGAGGTGAGCTTTTCAAACTCCGTTCGGTTGGAATCGCCCGAGGGGATGGTTAAAAACTCAGATCCCAAGGCTGCACCCCGACCAGGTGGACCTGAGAGTCAGGGCCTTTCAAATGCCAGGGAGGAGGGCGTGTGTCCAGGAGAAAGGGGTGTGGGGGCAGAGAAGGGGAGACCTGCTCCAGAGGATGTCCCCTCAGCCTGCCCAGAGTGCGGATGCAGGGCTGTCCTCTTGGGAGCGGGGCAGACAGGAGACTGAGGCTGACTCACCTGTTTGGTATGGTGACTTGTCCTTGTGGTGCTGGAGAAGACTCTTGAGAGTCCCTTGGATGGCAAGGAGATCCAACCGGTCCATCCTAAAGGAGATGAATCCTGAATATTCATTGGAAGGACTAATGCTGAAGCTGAAACTCCAATACTTTGGCCACCTGATGCAAAGAATTGACTCATTGGAAAACACCCTAATGCTGGGAAAGATTTAAGGCAGGAGGAGAACGGGACGACAGAGGATGAGATGGTTGGATGGCATCACTGACTCAATGGGCATGAGTTTGAGTAAACTTCAGGAGTTGGTGATGGACAAGGAGGCCAGGTGTGCTGCAGTCCATGGGGTCACAAAGAGTCGGACACAACTGAGTGACTGAACCGAAATCTGGCTTCAAGGAGCTCAGAAAACCCCGTTGGACATTAGAAAAAGCGTTTTCCCTACAGATGGAGCCCAAACGGGGCTCCCTGCAGATCCAGCCTACAGAGCTGCCCAGGCCCAGGACGTCCGACCCTTCGTGTCCTCGGGAGCACCCATGGACAGAGGCACCTCTGGCACAGACTCGCCACGGCTCAGAGGGGAGAGTGGGCCAAGGGCTGCCTCTCAGCATCCCCCGGATGCCCGTGTCCCTGGCCAGACGGCCCTGCGTGTGCGTGCGCCTGCATGCGTGCAAACGCGGGAGGGTGTCCGTATGGGGGCACAGGACTCAAAACTGTTACAAATACAAACAGGTCGTTCTTTGTAAAACCCACTCCCAGGAGCATCCACCCGCCTCCCCGCCCCCCTGCCCCCACACACGCAGACGCGCAGGCCCGGCATCTTCAAGTCATTGAAATGGGTAATTAGCGCGCGGCATCTGTCTGGGACCCTCTGAGGGTTAGTGTCCATCCTGTTTGTCACTGTTTCTCTCCTAATCCGCTCTAATGAGGGTTTATGTTAACACGGATAAGCCCTCGCTGTGTCCGCTGCTCGGCCAGCTGAGCTGTTGGGGGATGCACTGCTCCAGCGTCACCGCCCTTGGCTCTCTGGCTACGGCCAGACGTGAGCGGGCGTCCCCAGGAAAGGGTCAGGTCTGGACTCTCCACCTTCACCAGCGGGGGTGGAGGGAGCCCCTCCGAGGGGTTCGCTTGCAGCTGTTTCCTCTCCCACTCTTCTTGGGATCCTATTTGTATTTAATTTCTGCAGCCGCTGGCTGTTAATGATGTTCTATTTTGCAGGGAGATGCCCTGGGCCTGGCTGCTCTGGGTCTCAGGAGGCACGTCTGGGCCCCACACAGGTGGTGGTGACAGCCCCAGTGGGCGGGAGTGAGCCAGGCTGCTCTGGGGGTCCCAGGCCTCTGTGGAAGCCAGAACCAAGATTGAGGCTTCCCTGGGCATGGCAGCCAGAGTCAGACAGCATCAGCTCTCAGAAGTGGTCCTGGGCTTGGAGAGGCTCAGGGATAGGGAAGTGGGGGAGACTACCTCTCGTCCTTTAGATGGACGAGGAGCCTTCTGTAGGTTCATCCTTGCTATCCTGTTTTTTTAGATCTAAGATGCTATTGCAAAAAAAAAAAGGAAACAGAAAATAATAATTACCACATGCTCAATTGCTTCAGTCATGACTCTTGGCGACCCCACGGACTATAGTTCACCAGGCTCCTCTGTCCAGGGGACTCTCCAGGCAAGAATACTGGAGTGGGTTGCCATTCTCTTCTCCAGGGGATCTTGCCAACCCCAGGATCCAACCTGTGTCTCTTATGTTTTCTGCATTGGCGGGTGGATTCTTTACCGATGGTGCCACTTGGGAAGCCCAACTTAATTTGAAAAGGACACTCACAAGGTTTACAAGTCCATGTATACGTGTGCTGTTTATTTAGTCCGTAAAAGTATTCTATGTTGAGTGTAATTATTATGCTTATTTTACATGGAGACCCACGTTCTGAGGCTCAGAGGCTGACGCTTCCCCGAGACATTCTACAGGGGCTATGGCTATAAACCTGCAGTCTTGCCCGACAGTTCCCTCCCCCAGACCTGGACACTGGGTCGCCAGATGCTTCAGGACGAGAGCCTGAGCCCGCTTCAGGGACGCAGTTTTCAGTTGGGTTACTCTAGCACTTGTTATCAGGTTGGAGGGGCAGAAACAGCACACGGTGTCTGCAGGACTCACAAGTGGCCCCAGAACATTCCAGGTCTCTGTGGCTCCCTGGGGAGCAGTGCAGTGTGGAGGGGGCAGCTGGATCAGGCAGGCAGACGGGGCTGTGCGAGGTTTTGCCTTGTGGCCTGCAGGGTCTGCATGCAGGAAGCTCCTTAGCGGGGTGCTGAGTGTGATCTGGGCTCCCCCGGAGCAGTGGCTGGGGGGTGGCACCTGGCTGCATCCCGGCCCTGCCGTCCTCGGGCTTCTAGCCAGGCCCCCTTCAAGCCTCCTCTGACAACTCTGCAGCCTTGAAGAAGCCTTCTGTGAGATTCTGGCCAAGAGCAGAGAGACAATAGGAGGAAGGGCTCAGAGCCCCCTGCTTGCAGCCCCGGACCCACAGAGGTGGGCTTTTATTCGTGATCATGTGGGGGTTGTGGAGAGAGACAGAGTCTGGGGGAGCCAGCGAAGGTGATCACCTGGCCTTGAGGAACGACCCCACGCCCCGCTGAGAGCAGGTCACCAACCAGTCGCCGTGGGATGGACTGGACGGGTCTGCTGAGCAGGTACGAAGAGACAGTCCCCTTCTCAACAGAACCCCAGTGGTCTCACTTGAACTCCAGGCCATGGCCTGGGCACGGGGAAGGGGTGACGATGGACGTCCGGTGACCACAGTGGAGACATGGATGCGGGACGCTCGCAGTAGGACCCTCGGAGGAGCCACTGAGACAGCACCGGGAGGTGGTGACCAGCTCTGCCATCTTCAGGCCTGAGGGTCTTTATTAGGGTGACGCATACTCCAGGATGGGCTTCCCTGAGGGCTCAGTGATAGAGAAGATGACTGCAGTGTAGGAGCTACCAGAGACGCAGGTTTAACCACTGAGTCAGGAAGACCCCCTGGAGGAGGGCATGGCGACCCACTCCAGTATTCCTTGCCTGGAGAATCCCATGGATAGAGGAGCCTGGTGGGCTATGGTCCACAGGGTCTCAAAGAGTCCGACACGGCTGAAGTGACTCAGCAGGCACTCACGCTCCAGGACATTGAAGGCTTTTGTTGTACAATATTTTAAGGAGCTGTTTTAAAGAAGAAACTAACTTTGCCACTGGGAGAGAAGCTTTTGAAAGGATGAAGGCTCCATGGAACGAGGCAAACCCTTAAAGAAGGATGCTCTTTTAGGTGAATGTTGGAATTTCAGGAGGTCACTGCAGGACGAAGGGCCCGTTGACCTGTTCATGTCCCCACAGGACCGGGGCAACATCTTTTGTCAGGAGAAAGGGTCCAGCAGGTTCGGGCTTCCCCTGGGGACATGCAGCGTCAGCTTGGACCTGAGCACGAAGAGAAGGAGATGCTGACGTTCCCGGGCACTGGGGCCAAGGATTTTCTCAGGACGGTCTCAGAGACACGCAGCGAGGTGACAGGCCCTTCTCCACCTTCCAGGTCAGCTCCACATTCCACGAGATCCAAGCCGTTTCTGTCTGTCTGTTGCGGGAACCAGCGCCCCCCACCCCCCCCAACACAGGGTGGGCAGGGTGGTGACCCCCAGATCATTGTGTGGATTAGTGAACAAATGAGCTGGTCAGTCTGGGCTTTGTTTGGAGTCAGGACACGGCAGCACTGAGTCAGGGAGCTGGGTCTGAAAGCAGGCACGACCAGGAGCCCACAGGCTTTGTGGGGTGACGGAACCTGTCCCAGATGTGCTTGGGGCTCCGTTGCTCCCAGGGTGCACCTCTGCCTGCCACAGGACCCCCTGTGACCTTAGGCAGGCCCCAGTACCTCGGACAGGCCACATGGCCCGGGCAGAGCCCCCAGGAGCAGCCCTGAGCTCCCTGGACAGGAGTCAGCCAGGACGTTAGTCTCCTGTGGGGCTGTAACGAAGTGCCACAAGCTGGGGACTTGAAACAACAGAAATTCATACTCTCAAAGCTCTGGAGGCCAAAGGTCAGAGACCAGGTGTCAGCAGGGCTGTGCTCCCTCTACTGGCTCCTGAGCAGGATGCTCTTGCCTGCCTGTCAGGGGGCCAGTGATCGTTGGCTTGTAGCCGCATCACTCTCAGCTCTGCCTCCATTTTCCCAGGGTGTCTCCTCGGTGTGTCTGGGTCTCCTGTCCTCTCCTCTTCAGGACACCAGTCTTACGGGCTCTGCACCTATACTGTCATCAGCTCACCTGAACTAACTGTATCTGCTGTTCAGTCACTCAGTTATGTCCAGCCATTTGCAAATCCATGGACTGTAGCATGCCAGGCTTCCCTGTCCTTTACTCTCCCCCAGAGCTTGCTCAAACTCATGTCCATTGAGTCAGTGATACCATCCATTATCTCATCCTCTGTCATCCCCTTTTCCTCCTGCCCTCAATCTTTCCAAGCATCAGGGTCTTTTCCATTGATTCAGTTCTTCACATCAGATAGCCAAAGTAATGGAGCTTCAGCTTCAGCATCAGTCCTTTGAATGAATATTCAGGACTGATTTCCTTTGGGATTGACTGATTGGATCTCCTTGCAGTCCAAGGACTCTCAAGAGTCTTCTCCAACACCACAGTTCAAAAGCATCAGTTGAAATTCACCTTCCTTTCTCTGTTTTCATTTTATTGCTAACGGATCATCTTGAAGAAACACAGTTCGTAATGTGCCGTCTTCCGTCACACCCTGGGTTGAGGTGTCCATCAGGACAGCAGAACTGTGCCCATGGTGTGTGTCATCTCCTTCCTCCATTCACCTGAGGTGGGCAACAGGTGTGTGAGAGGCGGTCTTGGAGCACAGCCCAGTGGCCTGCCTGCCCTGTGGCCACCCCGCTCTGGGCAGGAGGTGCCCTGCAGTCTCCCTCTTTACCTGCTTCCAGGTCCAGGCGCCCAGAGGCTTCCAAGACCAACCAGATGATGCAGGATTCCTTACAGTGGGCGAGACTAAAGCCACCCTGCGTCCTGATAGGGGCTTTGGGGTCTTAGTTTTGTTTAACCATAGAGCATCGTGGGGCTTCCCTGGTGTCTCAGACTGTAAAAAACATGCCTGCAATGCAGGAAACCTGGATTCGATTCCTGAGTCGGGATGATCCCCTGGAGAAAAGAATGGCTACCCACTCCAATATTCTTGCCTGGAGAATTCCATGGACAGAGAAGCCTGAAAGGCCACAGTCCACAAAGAGTCATACGTGACCGAGCGACTAGCACAGACACACGCACACACACACACACACACACGCACACACACACACACGCACACACGCGCACACACACACACACACACACGTGCGCGCGCTCGCGGAGCAGCCGTCCCCGGAGCCTAAGGAGGGCATGCAGACAACACTGGTGTCCCCAGTGCTTTCCAAGGACGTCTTGTCTCCGCTGCCTGCCCCCAGGCACAGCCCACCAGGCCAGGGGTGGACCTTGCCCCACAAACACTCACACATGGAAACCCAGCCCCGGTATCTGAGATGTGGCTTTATTTAGAAACAGGGTCTTTGCAGACTTTTCTTAAAAAAAAAAAATCAACCAGCCCCTTTAAAAATAAAGGAATAAAACTGCTCTAAGCATGGATATAATGCTTGGGGTGAAGTCGGTGGTGAAGGTGGTAAAGACAAGGCCTCTGGGCTCACTCTCTGGACACGGTTCAACCTGGTTTCTCTCAGATCAGGAGGCAGCGCACACTGTCCCCTGTGTGGAGAGACAGGTGGCTCTGTGCACTTGGCATGGTTCTTCCTGGGAAGGACGTGGGCCGTGGCTGGCTCACGGACCCTGGACACTTCCTGCAGCAAGCCCTGTCCTGTCCTGGAGAAGAAGCGGCAGCTCTGGATCCTGGTCCAGGGCTGGTTCCAGAAGCTGCCATGGTCCTCAGAGCTCAGCCCCCAGGTGAGCTGGAGGTGGGATGGGGGTGAGTGGACCCTGTCTTCCTCCTGCCTTTCTCACCATCGAGGATGGCCTCTCCTGCCTCGGGTGACCACTGCTCAGCTTGCCCTGACTGGTCCAGGTCTCCAGAAGCTTTCTGCTAGTTTCAGATGCCCACTGCGCCTGGTGGCTCCACTCCCACCCCGTCCCCAAGGGTCTGGCCCTGCAGAGAAGCTCTGTCTTCTCCACATGGAGCAGCTGCATGCCTTTCTGGGCCTCTTCTTGGGTTCTTGGGAGCCACCTGCTTCCAACTCTGCTTGTGAAACCAGCGGCCATTGCTCTTATTGGGCATTGGCAGTGGCCTTCCCAAGGCATGGGCCTCAGCCAGTCCAGGAAGGAAGACGCATGGACGCACGTGCCCAGAGGATGACCCCCCCGCCACCTGCTGCTTGGGGGGAAGCACAGGTGTCCGAGCCGCCTGCCACACCACCGTCCCTCGCCTGCCCCCGCTCAGCCCTGCCTGTTCAGGTGCTCCTGGGTCAGCTCGTGTGCATTTTCTGGATGCTCTCACAGTGATGTGGCTAAAACACAGGAGCAGTGGCCAAACAGCCAGGTAGTGCTAGTGGTAAAGAGCCCACCTGCAGTGTAGGAGACACTGGAGGTGCGGGTTCCACCCCTGGGTCGGGAAGATCTCCTGAAGCAGGAAAGGCAACACACTCCAGTAGTCTCGCCTGGAGAGTCCCATGGACAGGCGCCTGGCGGGCTACAGTCCATAGCGTCACAAAGAGTCGGACAGAACTGAGCGACTTGGCACGTGCGCGTGCTCTATTAAGTGGCCCTTTCCAGTACTTTTTTTTATTTAGCCAAAGATGGTTTGGGCTTCCCTTGTGGCTCAGCTGATAAAGAATTTGCCTGCGATGCAGGAGACCTGGGTTTGAACCCTGGGTTGGGAAGATCCCCTGGAGAAGGGAAAGGCTACCCACTCCAGTGTTCTGGCGCGGAGAATTTCATGGACTGTACAGTTCATGGAGTTGCAAAGAGTCAGACACGACTGAGCGAATTTCACTTTTTTTCCAAAGATAGTTTGTAATTCAGAACAAACGTCCCTGTCCAGTCCAAGAACACCACGTGTTATCCGCTCTGAGAATGTATTCTTTTTGCTCAGAGAAGCGAACTGCAAAATCCGTGACCACCTGCCTGACCCACACCAAGATCTTTGCTAGTTCATGCCCGAAATATACATATCACCTCTATCCCAGCATTGCCAGGTCGGGCTTCAGGTGAGAGACAAGGGATCCCAGAGGTTCCCACCCGAATCCTGCAACCTCAACTCACCAGAGCAGCAGAGCTGCGTGAGACCCCTGCAGAGCCATGTGACACAGCCGTGGAGTTGTGTGAGACCCCCACGGAGCTGTGTGGGACCCCTGCAGAGCCCTGTGAGACCCCCACGGAGCTGTGTGGGACCCCGCGGAGCTGAGTCAGACCTGGCAGGTTTCTGAGAAGCAGATGCCAGGTGGGTTAACGTGCTGCAATCTGGTTCAGGGGAGACGCTCACGTGAACAATACAAGGGGGGCGGGGCTCCTGGGGGAGCCTTCTGACCTCAGGGAAGAAGGGGAAGGAGGGAAGTGGGTAGTCACACCCCAGACCCTTCTGAGGTCCAGACAGATTCAAAGGGGCCAGGGACTGGTCTCCCAAGACTAAGCCTGCCTCAGTGTCCCCGTGTGCCCTGGGAAAGGTGCCCAGCACCCCCAACACTGGGATCCAGACTCCAGCATGAGGGCCCTGCGGCAAGTCCTCCTGGGTCCCTGAGGCTTCAGGAACATCTGTTTGGATGCCACAAAGGTTATTAACTGCCCTGGCAGGGGGTTGGATGTCAGCAGACTCAGTGGGTTGTGAAGTGGGACTCTGGGGGTTACACAGCTCTGCAGGCAGGATGAGGGCTGTGGGCCTTCTTCCCTCTGACACCGACGATGACCTGGCTGCTTGGAGACCCTCCACGGTGCCGTGTGTCAGGAGCCTGCGGGGCCGGCACTTGGTGGCTGGTGTTGGGGGCTCCTGGTTATTGCAGTGGGAGTCTGGGGGAGGGGACACAGGGACACAGTAGGGGTCTGGATGACCCAGCATGTGGGGTGCCCTGCTGCCCACCCCAATGTCCCATTGGTATGAACAGGGCTCTGACCTCATGGGACCCTCAGGTGAGGAGCAGTGATCCAGGAGACACCAGTGACTCACAGGAGGCCTGGGAGGTGACAGGCCGGGAGCTGGGAGAAGCTGGCGAGGGATGCTCGCTCTACTGCAAAGGCCTGAGCAGGCAGGGAATGAATGGAGGAGGCCCTGTGTGTGTGTGTGAGTTTTTTCCTAAGTTTCAAAACTTTTGAAGATAAATGCTTTATTCATTGCTGAAAATGAAGGTAAAGAAAGTAGATTAAAGTAAAGAAAACAGGGCAAAGTACTGGAATCGAAAGATGAAAAAAGAAGAAAGAGATGAGAAAGAAAGGGAAAGAAAGTGAGAGAGAAAGGGGGAAAAGGGAGGAAGGAAGGAAGGAAAGAAATTCCACAAACAATACCTGTTGGAGACGGTGTGAAGAAAAGGGGACCCTCCCACGCCTTGGTGGGAACGTGAGTTGGTGCAGCCACTATGGAGAACAGTACGGAGGTTCCTCAAAAAGCTAAAAAACGAGCTACCGTGTGATCCAGCAGCCCTACTCCTGGGCACATATCCAGACAAAACTGTTGTCCTAAAAGATACCTGAACCCCAATGTTCACTGCAGCACTGTTTATAACAGCCTAGGTGTGAAAGCGACCTAAGTGCCCACCGACAGAGGAACGGGCAAAGGAGACGTGGCACATGTATCTGATGGAGTATTACTCAGCCCCGATAAATGAAGCCGTGCCCCCTGCAGCAACATGGACCGACCTGGAGGTCATACGAAGTGAAGTAAGTCAGACAGAGAGACATAAATGCCATATGATACCACTTCTATGTAGAATTGAAAACATGATACAGAGAACTTATTTATAAAACACATTGACTTACAGACATAGGAAACTTATGGCTACCTACAGGGAAAGGAGGGGAGGGACAACATGGGAACTTGGGACTAAGATGCACGAGACTATATATAAAACAGAGAAGCACCAAGCTCCTCCTGTGTAGCACAGGGACCTGCATTCAGCACCTTGTCATAATCTATGATGGAAAAGGCTCTGAAAAGAATACGCACACACGTACATGTATATATATGTGTGTAACTGAATCACTTCGCTGCACACCTGAATCCAGCAAGACATTGTAAGTCAATTCTACTTCAATTTGGGCTTTCCCAGTGACTCAGTGGTAAAGAATCCGACTGCAATGCAGGAGACGCAGGAGACATGGGTTTGATCCCCAGGTCAGGAAGATCCCCTGGAGGAGAGCATGGCAACCCACCCCAGGATTCTTGCCTGGAGAATTCCATGGACAGAGGAGGCTGGAGGGCTACAGTTCATGGGTTGCAAAGAGTCGGACATGACTGAGCATGCATACACACACACACACACACTTCAGTTTTAGAAAAGGGGACTGAAGGAAGAAAGGGGGAGGGGGAAGAGGGGTCCAAGTGGGGGAAGCTGTTTCAAGAAAGAGAGAAGACTGAACAAGCAGGGAAAAGGAAAGATACACAAGGGTATGAATTTGATGGAAAATCTCCCGTATGTTGAAAAGCCCCACTGTCGAGCAATTTTTTCTACAGAGAAGTCCTGCTGACTGAGGCTGTAGGAGGAACAGGTGTTTGTCAAGGTGCCCTCCGGCTGTATGGGTGCAGCCTTGCAAAACCTCAGTCCCTCTTCGCAACCTCCCCTCTCCTTCTTATATTTCCTGTAATTAGGGGTTGCCTGCAAAGCACAGGGATCCCAAACAAAGGGCAATGTGCCCCTCCAGGGGCAGAGCTTCCCCAGAGCCTGTGGTCCAGGGCAGCCCCCACACCCGTGATGAGCCCTCAGACAGGAGCTGTGCAAGCCATTGTCCTTCAAGCTGTGAGTCTATCCCCCCAAGAGAATAAAATGGGACAAATTTCCCCTTCGATGTGGCTGACTGCCCCAGTGGGACAGGCTGAAGTCACATACTGATAACTCTTATAATTTTCATACCTTAAATAATTTAACGTGAAATCACATAAATAAAACGCTATAACTGAGCATAATTCTTTATACATTTTCTAATAATCCTAGCCTTTTAAATTAGCATAATAACACTTAGAATAATTGAAGAATTTAATTGCATGGAGCACTGGAATATTATCTGCTGAGCTGGGTACCTCGATGAAGCTCTGATTAGCTTTAATTTAGTTGGTTTTCTCAATTTAGTTCTCATATTAGATAATGCAGCGAAGGTACAGACACACAAGTAAACCACAGGGCACATAATTGTTCATAAGTGCCTACATGCTTTGCTGAAAGTCTCTAGACATGCCATTCTTGAACTTCAAATGGAGGAGAGGAGTCAGCAACTTACACATACTGTGCTGCTTTCTCCTCTGCGCCCTTGTAATTTTCCATACACACTGATGTTTAAATTCTTGATTGCCCTAGGGTGGACGCGATCTCTTTTTTTCCTCCTTCTCCCCTCCCTCCCTCTCCACTTTTTTCTTTTTCCTTCCTTCCATCCTCCCTTCTTTCCATCCGTCCATAATTACACAAGGATGGTTATGTTCAAAACATTCAAGTTCATTTTCTTTAGAGCAGAAGTGTGCAGTTAATCTAGAGACAAATTGTATCCTGCATCCATTTCACAAACATAACAGGAAGAAATCATATTCTGCATGAATCCTAGCTGTTTAAGTGTGGGTTTTAAGGCCATTTCAAAGTCCCATGAGAAATAAACATCACCAGTGGAAAAAGTATTTTTCTATTAGGAAAGCGAATATTTGAAATTCTTGATGTCCAAATCAGACACACTTGGGAGCTTAGCGGATTTTCACTTTCTATGAGGATTTAACTCAGAATTTCTTTAATGATCCAGCTTTTCTGAGAGTTTTATTCTGACAGCATATTCATTGCCTATTGCTGCATGAAAATTTACCAGAAATCTAGCAGCGTCAACAACACACTTGCGCTACTTCACAGACACTGGTCAGGGGTCCAGGCGCAGCTTGCTGCAGCTGGGGTCTGGGCCAGGGCTGGTCTGGGGCCGGACTGGGGAAAGAGTGCTGGCAAGCCCGCTCAGGTGGTTGGCAGAATTCATCTCCGTGTCGTTCTAGAACTGGGGGCCCGGGCTTCTCTCTGGTGTTGGACAGAAGCTGTCTCAGCAACTAGATGTCACCTTCAGTTCCTTGTCACCTGGGCTTCCACACAGTGTCATCAAAGCCAGCGAGGGGACCAGACTCTAGAGCAAACCCAGAGCACCAGCCCAAGAGTCCCCCGTGATGTGATGTATCCCAGAGGCCTCATCCTGACCCCTGGCCAGGCCCCAGGGCAGGTCAAGGGGAGGGAATTACACACGGGCAGGCCAGGGATTCCCAGGCGGTGCAGTGGTAAAGAATCCTCCTGCCAATGTAGGAGACGCAAGAGACACGGGTTCCATCCCTGGGTCAGGACCGTCCCTCGGAGCAAGAAATGGCAACTCACTCCAATCTTCCTGCCTGGAAAATCCCATGGACAGAGAAGCCTGGTCAGTGACAGTCCACGGGGTCTCAAAGAGTCAAACACGACTGAGTGACTGAGCACACACACAATCAAGGCTTTACTCAGACATGCTCAGGACCCCAGGAGGCAAGCATCGCGGGGTCACCTTGGTGTCTGTTTGCACATGTACCTGGTAGGCACCCTGATTTGACATCAGTAAGATGCACAAAGCCTTGTGTTTGTTTTAAAGAATCATAAACGTACTCCAAGTTCTGTTTATTGTATTTTCAGTGTCTAGTGAGGACTTTTGGAATTCAGAGTCCATGCATATTCTCAAAGGGACAACAAGGTATCTCTAAGGTCGGACAGTTTCACCCACCCAAACTTGCATCTCTTCTCAAGGCGTAGCTGCACACACGCAGCGCACAGAGCATGCACGCACATCCGTGGACGCACACGCTTCTGGTGGGAGTGAGGTTTATAGGGCCATGTCTTTCTGCCCTTGATTTTGGGATTCCAGAGGGCCACCCTGTGTGTGCTCTGACAGAGTCCAGCTTCCCTGCATGTTCCGTGAACCTTTGAGCTTTGCCTGGCTGCGGACTGTGGGTCGCAGGCCCTGCTGTACGGCACTGTGTACACCCAGCCCTGGGTGTACTAACCTCCGTGTGGTCAGGGGTTGGCACACGGGCTCCACAGTTTCACAGTCCCTTGTTTTTAGAGCACTTCCCACTAGATATTTTTCCAGAGACTTGGGCAGTAACTTCCACACCTGGACCGAGGCCACGCATCTGCAGGGATGTCTGCGAGGCTCCGTAGGTGGAGACGTGGTGCCTGGGGGCCAGCGGGTGTGCCCAAGGGGTCGAGCTGGGTACACACTTGTGACTTTCCATGGCATCAACTTTGGCGCCAGTGATGACTGGTGAGCTGGATTCAAACCCAGCCTGACGACTCTTTCTAATGAGGAGAAGGTTGCCAACTCTCACCCAGTGAGGCCAGTGGTTGACTTGGCAGATTCCAGACTTGCTGCCTGCCCACTGTTCACTGGTGGGCAGTCGACAATGAACACCAGGGCCCCAGGAAACCATGAGGAGAGACTGGGCAAAGCCAGCCCTCCTTCGACAAGGGACAGCTTAGACCACGCGCCCACCACTGACCATGCATGTGTGTTAGGCGGAGAGGGCTGTGCTCTGTTGCCCTGAGTGACAGGTCACATCCTGGGGCTCCTGGCCCCAGAGCTCCATCCATCCATGTGGTCACGGGCCTCTGTGCCCTCCTGAGAGAGGCTGGGTCACAGAGTGTGGAGACCCTGGGCCCACCTTCCAGGTGCATATGCCATCACAGGGAAAGACACCACGTGGACACCACGTGAGGCTGAAGCTGAAGCTCCAACACTGGCCACCTGATGCGAAGAGCGGACTCATTGGAAAAGACCCTGATGCTGGGAAAGATTGAAGGCGGGAGGAGAAGGGGACGACAGAGGGTGAGATGGTGGGAGGGCATCACTGACTCCATGGACATGAGTTTGAGTAAGTCCCAGAAGTTGGTGATGGACAGGGAGGCCTGGCGTGCTGCAGTCCCTGGGGTCACACAGAGTTGACTGAACAACAACAAAACGCACAGTTGGGTGTATGTGTTCATCTCAAACTCCTAATTTATCCCTGCACTTTTTCCCCCAGAAAGCTTTTAATCTTAGGAAAACTGGTGTGTTTTTGCTCTTACAGGCAGTTTGGTTGGGATCTGAAGGCGTGAGTCGTCTAAAAGGGTAACGGCCCCATGGAACTCCATCAGGTAGATGGAGCCCACAGGAGCTTCTGTGAACAGTGATTGTGCTGTTCACATCTGACGTGACAGTCAGTGATGGTAAAAAGCTTAAGTTTAAAGACACGTGTAACTCGGCAAAGCCTCAGCTTTGCATCAGACAGGATTTATGCGCCAAAGTGGACTTTTAGGCCTGACTAATTTTGTTAGCAGTCCTTCGAAGTGTTTCTCGACTTGGGGAAAAAATATAGGCTTATTGGTTTATCTAACTGAGGACAGGTCAAGAAATTTCCTCAGGTTTGTCAAAAACAAAACAAAATTCTAACACTTCTCCTTTAACACACGATCTGGGAAATGTGTGATTTCTGGAAACCCACTGTGTGATAATTTAATAAACATGGAGACTGTTTTAAACTTTTATCGAGGCTCACTAGTAGCAGATGTGAAAAGCGACAGGCCCAGCACAATTTTAGGTCTGTGTTACGAAAACAGACTTGCAAATCCACCCACTGACCCCTGTTCCCATTTCTAATGTGAAGCTCAGTGAATTCTCCTCTGGAAACCCCATGTTTCAGCCTCGGTCAGAATAAGAGTGTGGGCCTTTTCCTTTTTGAGAGAGAATTCCAAGGGTGTTTTACTCACTTGTCCTGCCTTTTCTTGGCTGATTCTCAGGAATAAACTGGGGTCTCCCGCTTTTCCATAGCACTGACGACCAGTGATGGGGAGGGCTCTGCACACAGGGCTCTGACTCCAGTTTATTCCTGGCTTCTTTCTCATTTAGATGAGTTTGTACTGACTAGAGCATACATACAGAAAGGCTCCCACATTACAAGTGCATGGTAAAATACGCTTTTGGGAAAGTAGGAACAGAGCAACCAAGCACAATCCAGGGCCCCGGAAGCCTTCGGCCGCAGCTCTGGGCCTCAGAGCTCCGCCCCACGAATGCAGTCCGTGTTTTCGTCTCCGAAGCTCAGCCCCGCCTGCTGGTCACGCAGCGCCTGGTCTGCCTACTGCAGGTGACGCTGTGACTGTGGCTTGTTGGTCTCAGTCGCTGTGGGCTGGTCCATCCAGATCAGAGCTCTCTTTTCACAGTGCTTCTCGGTGCCACTCTGGCTGTTTAGACGTGCTGGAGAAAAGGAAGATACAGGTTTAAGATGAGAGCAGGCCTCCTAAGAACAGAGAAAATACCCCAGGAATAGGAAACAAATTAGCCAAGTTACTATATGTTTTCTTCCTGTGCCGTATAAATAGAGAAAAACAGAGTCCAAAAGGGCACATGAGCCCCGATGTCCATTGCAGTGCTGTTTACAGTAACCAAGACACAGAGACAAGCTAGACGCCCATGGACAGAAGAATGGACACAGAGTGTGCAGCGCAGCTCCACGATGGACTGTTGCTCAGCCGCTAGAAAGAATGAAATAATGGCATTTGCAGCGACATGGATGGACCTAGGAAACCTCAGAGAGAAGAAGAGAAATATGGTGTGGTACTGCTTATTTGTGAAATCCCCCCCCCCCAAAAATGATACAGAGGAACTTATTTGCAAAACAGAAATACACGCACAGACACCGACGTAACACTAACAGACACCGACGTAGAGAATGGAGCTGTGGTTACCAGCAGGGAAGGGCCGGGGGACGCGTAGATCGGGAGTTTGGGATTGACATGTACACACTCGTGTACTTTAAATGCACAACCGTCAAGGACAGACTGCACAGTACAGGGAACACTGCTCAGGACTGTGTAATAAATAACCTAAACGGAAAACACTGAAGGGCAGATATGTGTGTGTGTATAAGAGAATCACGCTGCTACATACCTGAAATAAAGATGACATTGTGAATCAGCTATCAGATCAGATCAGTCGCTCAGTCATGTCTGACTCTTTGCAACCCCATGAATCGCAGCACTCCAGGCCTCCCTGTCCATCACCAACTCCCGGAGTTCACTGAGACTCATGTCCATCGAGTCAGTGATGCCATCCAGCCATCTCATCCTCTGTCGTCCCCTTCTCCTCCTGCCCACAATCCCTCCCAGCATCAGAGTCTTTTCCAATGAGTCAACTCTTCACATGAGGTGGCCAAAGTACTGGAATTTCAGCTTTAGCATCATTCCTTCCAAAGAAATCCCAGGGCTGATCTCCTTCAGAATGGACTGGTTGGATCTCCTTGCAGTCCAAGGGACTCTCAAGAGTCTTCTCCAACACCACAGTTCAAAAGCATCAATTCTTCGGCGCTCAGCCTTCTTCACAGTCCAACTCTCACATCCATACATGACCACAGGAAAAACCATAGCCTGGACTAGATGAACCTTGGTTGGCAAAGCAATGTCTCTGCTTTTGAATATGCTGTCTAGGTTGGTCATAACTATCCTTCCAAGGAGTAAGCGTCTTTTAATTTCATGGCTGCAGTCACCATCTCCAGTGATTTTGGAGCCCAGAAAAATAAAGTCTGACACTGTTTCCACTGTTTCCCCATCTATTTCCCATGAAGTGATGGGACCGGATGCCATGATCTTCGTTTTCTGAATGTTGAGCTTTAAGCCAACTTTTTCACTCTCCACTTTCACCTTCATCAAGAGGCTTTTGAGTTCCTCTTCACTTTCTGCCATAAGGGTGGTGTCATCTGCATATCTGAGGTTATTGATATTTCTCCCGGCAATCTTGATTCCAGCTTGTGTTTCTTTCAGTCCAGCGTTTCTCATGATGTACTCTGCATATAAGTTAAATAAACAGGGTGACAATGTACAGCCTTGACGAACTCCTTTTCCTATTGGGAACCAGTGTGTTGTTCCATGTCCAGTTCTAACTGTTGCTTCCTGACCTGCATACAAATTTCTCAAGAGGCAGGTCAGGTGGTCTGGTATTCCCATCTCTTTCAGATTTTCCACAGTTTATTGTGATCCACACAGTCAAAGGCTTTGGCATAGTCAATAAAGCAGAAATAGATGTTTTTCTGGAACTCTCTTGCTTTTTCCATGATCCAGCGGATGTTGGCAATCTGATCTCTGGTTCCTCTGCCTTTTCTAAAACCAGCTTGAACATCTGGAAGTTCACGGTTAACATATTGCTGAAGTCTGGCTTGAAGAATTTTAAGCATTTCTTTACTAGCGTGTGAGATGAGTGCAATTGTGTGGTAGTTTGAGCATTCTTTGGCATTGCCTTTCTTTGGGATTAGAATGAAAACTGACCTTTTGCAGTCCTGTGGCCACTGCTGAGTTTTCCAAATTTGCCAGTATATTGAGTGCAGCACTTTCACAGCATCATCTTTCAGGATTTGGAATAGCTCAACTGGAATTCAATCACCTCCACTAGCTTTGTTCGTAGTGATGCTTTCTAAGGCCCACCTGACTTCACATTCCAGGATGTCTGGCTCTAGGTCAGTGATCACACCATCATGATTATCTGGGTCGTGAAGATCTTTTTTGTACAGTTCTTCTGTGTATTCTTGCCATCTCTTCTTAATATCTTCTGCTTCTGTTAGGTCCATACCATTTCTGTCCTTTATTGAGCCCGTCTTTGCATGAAATGTTTCTTTGGTATCTCTGATTTTCTTGAAGAGATTCCTAGTCTTTCCCATTCTGTTGTTTTCCTCTATTTCTTTGCATTGATTGCTGAAGAAGGCTTTCTTATCTCTTCTTGCTATTCTTTGGAACTCTGCATTCAGATGTTTATATCTTTCCTTTTCTCCTTTGCTTTTTGCTTCTCTTCTTTCTCAGCTATTTGTAAGGCCTCCCCAGACAGCCATTTTGCTTTTTTGCATTTCTTTTCCATGGGGATGGTCTTGATCCCTGTCTCCTGCACAATGTTATGAACCTCATTCCATAGCTCATCAGGCACTCTATCTATCAGATCTAGGCCCTTAAATCTATTTCTCACTTCCACTGTATAATCATAAGGGATTTGATTTAGGTCATACCTGTATGGTCTAGTGGTTTTCCCTACTTTCTTCAATTTAAGTCTGAATTTGGCAATAAGGAGTTCATGGTCTGAGCCACAGTCAGCTCCTGGTCTTGTTTTTGCTGACTGTATAGAGCTTCTTCATCTTTGGCTGCAAAGAATATAATCAGTCTGATTTTGGTGTTGACCATCTGGTGATGTCCATGTATAGAGTCTTCTCTTGTGTTGTTGGAAGAAGGTATTTGTTATGACCAGTGCATTTTCTTGGCAAAACTCTATTAGTCTTTGCCCTGCTTCATTCCGTATTCCAAGGCCAAATTTGCCTGTTACTCCAGGTGTTTCTTGACTTCCTACTTTTGCATTCCAGTCCCTTATAATGAAAAGGACATCTTTTTTGGGTGTTAGTTCTAAAAGGTCTTGTAGGTCTTCATAGAACCATTCAACTTCAGCTTCTTCAGCATTACTGGTTGGGGCATAGTCTTGGATTACTGTGATATTGAATGGTTTGCTTTGGAAACGAACAGAAATCATTCTGTCGTTTTTGAGATTGCATCCAAGTACTGCATTTCGGACTCAAATATAAAACAAAAACTTTAAAAAAAGAAAATTAAGCAATTAAAAATGTTTAGTATAAATTATACATTTAAATTATATTACTATTTATATAACAGATACATATTGTGCCACATACAACACGTCACACATCTGTTGTTTTCAAGTCGCTCAGTCGTGTCCAGCTCTTTGCAACCCCATGGACTGCAGCACACCAGGTTTCCCTGTCCTTCACCATCACCTGGAGACTGCTCAAGCTTGAGTCGGTGATGCCATCTAACCATCTCATTCTCTGTCATCCCCCTTGTCCTCCTGCCTTCAATCTTTCCCAGCATCAGGGTCTTTTCTAGTGAGTCCGCTCTTTCCATCAAGTGGCCAAAGTATTGGAGCTTCAGCTTCAGCATCAGTCTTTCCAATGAATATTCAGGATTGATTGCCTTTAGGATTGACTGGTTGGATCTCCTTGCAGTCCAAGGGACTCTCAAGAGTCTTCTCCAGCACCACAGTTCAAAAGCATCAATTCTTTGGTACTCAGCCTCCTTTATGGTCCAACTCTCATATCCATACATGACTACTGGAAAAACCATAGCTTTGACTACATGAACCTTTGTCACCAAAGTGACGTCTCTGCTTTTTAATATGCTGTGTAGGTTGTCCTAGATTTTCTTCCAAGAAACAAGATTTTATTAATTTCATGGCTGCAGTCACCATCTGCAGTGATTTTGGAGCCAAAGAAAATAAAGTCTGTCACTGTTTAAAATGATAAAGCATAATATTATAAGCATATTATTAAAAAGCAGAGACATTACTTTGCCAACAAAGGTCTGCATAGTCAAAAGTGTGGTTTTTCCAGGAATCATGTATGGATGCGAGAGTTGGACCATAAAGAAGACTGAGCACCAAAGAATTGATGCTTTTGAACTATGGTGTTGTACAAGACTCTTGAGAGTCCCTTGGACTACATAGAGATCAAACCAATCAATCCTAAAGGCAATCAATCCTGAATATTCATTGGAAGGACTGATGCTGAAGCTCCAATACTTTGGCCACTTGATGAAAAGAGCAGACTCACTAGAAAAGACCCTGATGCTGGGAAAGATTGAAGGCAGGAGGAGAAGGGGACGACAGAGGATGAGATGGTTGGATGGCATCACCAGCTCAATGAATTTGAGCAAACTCCTGGAGATAGCAAAGGACAGGGAAGCCCAGAGTGCTGCAGTTCATGGGGTCACAGAGTCGGATGTTACTTAGCGACTGAACAACAGCAGCTCGTTAATAAGTCACTCTGGAGTGTGTATGAGAGGGTGAGTGTGTGTGTGAGGGTGAGTGTGTGTGTGAGGGTGTGTGTGTGTTGTGGTGTGTGTGTGGTCATGTATGTGTGCTCTGTTTTTGTGTGTGAGGGTGTGTGTTGTAGTGTTGTGGGTGTGGGTGTGCATGTATGTGTGGCATGGTTTTTGTGTGTGTGTGTGTGGTGTGGTGTTGTGTGTGTGTGCATGTGTGTGTGGCATGTTGTGTGTGCATATGTACGTCTATGTGTTTGGTATGTGTATGAGTGTACACATGTGGTGCGTGCATGTGTGTGGTGTGTGTGCATGCAGCACAGCATAATTTTATTTGTTGATTTTTTTTCTCTCCAAATGCAATGACTTTGAACTCCTTCCAATAGAGAAAAGAAATGCAATCTCAGAGCCATGGCTGAGACGGCTCCCTGGGCAGCATCTTAGTTAGGAGAAACCAGGAGAATCCCTCAGCCTGTGATTTCCCCGTGGTGAAGCTCCGGGTGCGGTCTGTGCGGTGCTAATGCAGAAAAACAGACCTTTAAGGTGGGTACCGTTCCACCAGGGAGCAGGGCAGGGTCGCGCCCACGCCCTTGACCCCTTGCTCCTGCCGTCAACCAGTGTGATGCCCAGTAAAGGGGAAATCGGAAAGATGAGGGGGGTGAGGACCCCTCACATCTGTGAGCGTGACCTCTGCCTGGAGCGGGAAGGGCTGATTCCTGCAGGCCTGTGGGGAAAGGTCCCTCCGCCAGTGAGACTAGGATCACCGTGGGATGAAGTTAATGTTTAGTGGGATTTACAGCCTCAGATTAATGGTTCTCTACCAGACACTCTCCCCTGACTTCTTCGCTTTCCCCTAGATTTTTTTTTTTTTTTTTGACCACAATAGAAACAGGGCAATGTGTGAAGGCTCATTAATTCTCTTTAGTTTTGATCCCCCCCTCTCCTTCTCGCACCCCTCCTCCTGGAGGTTAAACAAGAGGCATGTCAGGGGCCCTTCCAGACGCACTGGTTCACCCGAGGGTGAGAGGGAGTGCCTGGAAGAGGCGGCCCCTCCAGTCCCGGCCCCCGGTGCCCACCGCTTGCTTTATTGCCTCCTGGATCAGCAATTACACCACTGGGACAATGGACCTCCCGCTCTGGTGACAGGGGACTCAAATCTGCCCGATTTGCCAGTGTGTCTCATAGCAACACTTCCTTTGCCGTCGGGGAAGCCTACTTGCAGGATGAAGATGGATGGGGTCCTGAGAAAGGCTTGCCCGGGGGACTGGATGCCGGCCCCCTGCCCCCCGTCCCACTGGATCCTGACCCCTGGCTGCCCCAAGCGCCCACCTCACCGGCTGTGGAGAGGGTGCAGCGGCTCCTCAGGACCTCTCAAGTCCCTCTGGGGACGGGCTGGGTGGATGCAGGGACTCTGGGCTCAGTGTCCCTGGATCACGCTGCCATGGAGACCTGTGTTCATTGCAGGGGAACCACAGCCTCCCCTGTCTCCCTGCCCCATGTACGTGTCCTGAGGAAGTGCTACGAGGTCGTTCTCACTCCCTTTCAAGTTGTGAGGAAAACAGGGAAACTGAAATGTGATTTCCAAAGTGAGGAGGCCAATTCTGGCTGACAAAAATTGACACACAGCCCTTCCTTAAAGAAACATGCTTTCTTACAGTACAGCTGTGCTATCTCCCATGCCTTCATCCACTGCGAGAAACCACCAGCTTGGATATCAAATCTGCTGCTCGCCCTGCTGCATGAAGTCATCTTAGGAGCCGGGGACCAGGGTTGTCCACCCTTCAGCACTGCCAGATCTCTTCCTGGGGAGCAGAGCTTCCGGGAGAGGAGCCCACGTGAGCCCAGCCACCAGCCTTCCCCAGCGAGGCGGTGTCTGTGTCTTAGGCCTGCTAACACAGAGGACCACGTCAGCTAAAAACAACAGAGGTTGCTTCCATGGTTCTGGAGCCAGAACCATGAAAATCCCAGACATTGGCAGGGCCACGCTCTCTGAGGCACGGTGTGTGGGGGGCCCCTCCTCCAGCTTCCCTCGCATCCCTTGGCTTGTAGAGCGTCCATCCTCCTCTGCTCCCTTCTCCTTCCATCCATGTCTGTTGTCTCTTTGTAATGACACCCGTCACTGGGATAGGGCCCAGGCTACTGCAGCATGATGTCCTTCTACCCCATCGCACTGGCAGAGACACAGTCCCAAATAAGGCCTTGGGGTTAGGACCTGAACACAACTTCTGGGGGGACACTTTCCACCCCCAGCAGGTTCCGACTTTGATGCTAAACAGAGGCTAGTCATGGAGAAAAAGCCTGAGGACTCCCATCTCAGGACTCCCCTTTCCAGGTTCCACCAAGCCCAGCAGTCCTGTGGCTCTCAGGTCTGTGATGGGAGCTCTGCCTTCTCTGCCCCCTCCCCCAAAGAGCCCCTGCTCCTCTTCATCCTTGGGAAGCTTCAATTCAGCGACACGGTGCTGTATCCATGGATATTTTCCTTATAAAAGGTACTATAAAGGTTAAATGATGACAAC
The DNA here is from genome assembly GCF_003369695.1 of Bos indicus x Bos taurus. Taxonomy (NCBI): domain Eukaryota; kingdom Metazoa; phylum Chordata; class Mammalia; order Artiodactyla; family Bovidae; genus Bos; species Bos indicus x Bos taurus. The sequence continues at coordinate 69,292,253 of NC_040095.1, read as the reverse complement.
CACATAGCAAAACCTGTTAGCAAAACTACTTCCTTCTTCCTTTGATTTTTCCACCTGTGGTTTAAATGTATCTACTAAAATACCGACAAAGGTCTGTATGGTCAAAGCTGTGATTTTTCCAGTAGTCATGTACGGATGTGAGATTTGGACCATAAAGAAGGCTGAGCACTGAAGAATTGATGCTTTTGAATTGTAATGTTGGAGAAGACTCTTGAGAGTCCCTTGGACTCCACAGAGGTCAAACCAGTCAATCCTAAAGGAAACCATTCCTGAATGTTCATTGGAAGGACTGATGCCGAAACTGAAGCTCCAATACTTTGGCCACTTGATGTGAAGAACTGACTCATTGGAAAAGTCCCTGATGCTGGGAAAGATTGAAGGCAGGAGAAGGGGACGACAGAGGATGAGAGGGTTGGATGGCATCACTTACTCAACAGACCTTAGTTTGAGCAAACTCCAGGAGACAGTGAAGGACAAGGAAGCCCGGCGTGCTGCAGTCTGTGGGGTTGCAAAGAGTTGGACGTGGCTTAGCAACTGAAAAACAAAAGGTAACGATGGCCCCTCCTGCCTGAAAGGTGAGGAACATTCTAAAAGGTACAACCATTATGAGGGTAGATGGTATTGATGGCATCTTTTCTCTTGGGAAATAAAAGCAGCCCAGACACAGTTGGAGTCCATTAAGCCCAGTTTCCATCCTAATTAGCATTGTATGCGATAAACTCCAATTTTCAGAAATATGATATTTCTTCATATTTTGATGCTAGAGTTATAATAATAAATTCTTCAGTGCTCTTTACCCTAAAAATATTTTGAGCCCTGGAAGAAATAAAATTATTCCAAAAAACCCCAGCAAAACCGTGATTTTGTTCCAGTTCCAATCCAGGGAAAGAAATTGCTGACTTCCTTGCATGTTTCTTGCCAAGGGAAATCTATGCCTTAATTCAGGGCAGTTGTCATATTTTGCAATCTCTCCGAAAGTTATTCAAACTATCTGGGAACAAATGTACAGAAAAGGAAGAATGCATGTTAATATTCTGTGGTCTCTAAATCTTCAGCAACAGACCCCATGGCTGCTCATTCATTCAGCCAAATCACGTTTTTTCCTTTTCATCTCCCATCACAGCCTCAGTGCAGACTCTGGGTCACGGAAGACTGAGCTGATTCTTACTGCAGTGTAGACAACTGAAAAGTGTATATGCTTTTACTTTATTTTACAAAGGTTTGGGGGCTTCCCTGGTGGCTCAGTGGCAAAGTGAAACTGCTAATGCAGGAGATGTGGGTTCCATCCCTGGGTCGGGAAGATCCCGTGGAGAAGGAAATGGCAACCCACTCCAGTATTCTTGCCTGGGGATCCTACCGACAGGGCAGCCTGGCCATAGAGATCGCAGAGAGTCGGACACGACTTGGGTGATCGAACAACAAATCTTTTGGTCTTGGTTGTTCTGGTTCTTTTGTTCTCTGAGCAAAAGTGTTAAATAGGACTTGATGGGTGGACCGTGGGTGGGAAGCTGAGTCACTGTCTCTGGAGGAGTGCCCCCAGCAGCCCAGGCTCATGGCCGGTGCCCAGGCTCCCCTCCCCTGGCGTGGGGCTCGGGAAAGGACCCTCAGGCCGGAGGGGCTGTGATGCGGTCCTGGACTACCTTACTTGTCCCTTTTCCTCCTTTACTGTCTGGCCGTTTCCTGTCTTGATTGTCCACCAAGTGAAGTACCAACAGCCTGCTCTTGGCTGAGCTAGAAGTGCCAGAGCAACATGGTGCTGACTACAGTGGGCGGTGTTGCCATGAGCAGCACATCAAAACAGATGGAAGACCTTGGGGCCATTCAATTTCATGTTATAAATATCATGAGGTAGCAGAAAATGGCACGTGAGGGGTGGCTGTTGCTGAATCCCACGTGTCATCTCTGTGCCATGCAAAAACCATAAATACCCGCAGGGTTCGGCCGTGTCCTCCTGTGCGGCTTGACCCTCCATCGCGAGGGGTTTCATCTCCAGATGAGAATGCAGACTGGAGAGGTGCTGTCTCTGGGATAGGGGGCTTGGGCTCTGGGAGGCAGCCCCGGACACGGTGGGTTCCCCCTCTGCAGGCTGCAGGCTCCCATCTTGCAATCTCCTGGGGCGGAGGAAGGACACACCTCCAAGACTGCCCGGCCTCCCCCGGTGGGCACAGGGGCTGCTTGGAAAGGAGGCTGCTTGGGAGGGAGGCTGGGTTGCACAGAAAGACCACTGTTCCCACTTGAGGCGGGTTCTGAGGTCCCCATGGGCAGGGATCTCCTTGCAAAGACCCCTCTGTCTTGCTAGGAGTGGTTTTGACAAAACAAAGAAGTTATGCTTTGTCTTAAGCACAGGATGAATTTATCAAAACCTCCTCAGAAAAAGTGACAACAGACAGACCAATCCAGCAAAGTGTGAAACTAGGAAGGTGAGGCGTCTTTTAGGATGAGGACTTGGGGTTGCCTTTGGGGCTGAAAAACTAGAGTCTATCAGCCAAAAGGATTTTTAGCATTTGATGATGTGTACTGAAGATACGTCAAAGATGAAGTTTAAGAAAGATCCTTTGAACTGATGATCTTGACTCAGAGATTCCAGCTGACCTCAGGAGCAGAAGGCAGAGGTATGGTTGCAGCAGGGAGGCTCTGGCCACGTGCTGTCAGTTGCTCGGTGGTGTCTGACTGTCTGCAAACCCTTGGACTGTAGCCCGCCAGGCTCCTTTCTCCATGGAATTCCCCAAGAAAGAATACTGGAGTGGGTAGCCATTCCCTTCTCCAGGGGATCTTCCCGGCCCAGGGATCAAATCCATGTCTACTGTCTGAACCACCAGGGAAGCCTGGTCCATGAGATACCCCCAAATGTCAAGGTCACTTAGCAAAGCGGGATTTAGACCAAGTGGACCTACATTGTCCCGTGTGTGAGGCAAATGGCCTAGCAGTCAATTTCTCTATAAGCTGAATAATTATATGCTCAACTATCAGCTGAGCAGTGACAGACTTTATCTTCTTGGGCTCCAAAATCACTGCAGATGGTGACTTCAGCCATGAAATTAAAAGACACTTGCTCCTTGGTAGAAAAACTACGACAATCCTAGACAGCAGGGACATTACTTTGCCAATAAAAGTCCCTCTAGTCAAAGCTATGGTTTATCCAGTTGTCATGTATGGATGTGAGACTGGACCATAAAGAAGGCTGAACGCTGAAACGCTGAAGAATTGATGCTTTTGAATTGTTCTAGAGAAGACTCTTGAGAGTCCCTTGGACTGCAAGGAGATCCAACCAGTCAATCCTAAAGGAAATCATCCCTGAATATTCACAGGAAGGACTGATGCTGAAGCTGAAGCTCCAATACTTTGGCCACATGATGCGAAGAGCCAACTCACTGGAAAAGACCCGGATGCTGGGAAAGATTTAAGGCAGGAGAAGGGGACGACAGAGGATGAGATGGTTGGATGGCATCACCGACTTGATGGACATGAGTTTGAGCAAACTCTGGGACATGTTTATCCTTTGCTAGCAAAGAACAGGGAAGCCTGGCACATTGCAGTCCATGGGGTCACAAAGAGTTGGACACCACTGAGCGACTGAATAACAACAGTCAGCTGATACTCACTAGCAGGTGAGCAGTTTTGAAGAGGAAATACACTGGCTAACTTTTTGAAGCTGGAGTTGTGGAGAAGAGAGTGATATAGCATTTCTTCACTGAGCCAACGCCTTCCATGCTGGCCCAGGGCTGACTGTCTTACACCCTCTGGTTCACTTCTCCTGGTTGGTATGAATACATCCGCTATGGAATGGAGAGGCTGAGGCTCAGAGATGTTCAGAAGCTTGTCCTAGTTATCACAGCTAACCGATGGCAAAGCTAACTGATGGCAAATTCCAGCCTGGGTCTGCCCAGACTCCTTTGTCCCTTTCCCCACAACTTGCTTCTGAAGTCAAGAGGAAACTGGAGGTTCATTAGGGCCCCCCAGTGCCTGGGGAAGAAGGGCAGAGACCTTTCCCTGGAGGGAAGTGGGATCTGATCACCGTGACGTCCTGGTGGGACTGCCATGCCCTGCGCGCCTCCCGCATGAACTGCACGGAAGCCTCTGGAAACATGACTCCAGGGAGGTGAACTGAGCCAGGACTGGGAGCAGCTGGGGTGAGTAAGCGAAGAGCCAGGTGGGTTCTTCCAGCAGTAGAAGTACGGGGCGGGCACGTAGTCAGAGGGGCTTTCCCAGAGGAGAGTCCAGATGCAGGGCTGAAGGGGTCAGTAGGGTGAGCTTAGGAAGGCAGGGGAGATACTCCCTGGGGGTCACCTAAGGCCTTCGGGGGGGCAGTTCCTCAACAAAGCAGCACTGGAGGAGGATCTGTCTGGCAGAGGACATCATCCTCGACTTTGGTCCCAGACCTGCTCTCTGGTTGGGACTAGTGACACAACCCAGGAGGGCTGGGTGCTCAGAGCAGGGAGGGGGAGGCGGGGGGGGCCGGGAAATACCTATCCATCTGTTTCCAGAGACGCTGTCTCCCCGGTATCTGAGTGTGGAACATGAGACCATTGCATGAGCGTCTCCCTGCACGAGAGATAAGTCTTCCTACTTACACCAGCCGGTGCCATGGCTCCACGCGGCCCTGGACCTCGGGGCTTCTGAATCGTGGAGATCAGGATGGGTCCGGGCGTGCAAGGGAGGCTCCCAGGGCAGGCAGACCTCGCCCTCTTGCGCTTGCCTGAGCCTTGGGCTTCCTCTGTGGCTCAGATGGTGAAGAATCCGCCTGCAGTGCAGGAGACCCGGGTTCAGTCCTTGGGTTAGGAAGGTCCTCTGAAGAAGGGAATGCTTACCCACTCCAGTATTCTTGCCTGGAGAATTCCAAGGACACTGGAGCCTGGAGGGCTACCATACATGAGACTGCAGAGTCGGGCACGACTGAGCACCCGGCACGATGGGTGTCCACAGAAGAGGCCAGGCCTCAGGTGACCCTGCAGGGCCAGGTTCCAAGGGCCAGGTGGAGGGCATTCTGCCTCACACCAGCTCTTCCAGGTGGAGGAGTCCCAGCCATCCCGGGCCTCCCGTCTGCCTCCACGCAGACCGTGCCTTCTCCCCACCTATTCCTGTTCACGTAGGGACCACCTGACTGCGTTGTGATCTAGATGCACCAAAGCCCCCACCCCAGGGACTAGAAGGGGAGACCCAGGAGAAGCCCTTGGTCCCTCAGCTTCTGCTGGACATTGCCGAGGGGTCTGAAGGCAGATGACTGCAGGGGCACTGGGGCCTGTGGCCAGAACAGCTGTTGAGCCTGAGCACTTTTCCCGGACATGAGTCCCCCCTGCAGCTTCTGTGGGGAGCACACATCTTTTCCTCTTCACACATTTGGGATGATGCCCATGAATCCTCAGCCATTGCTCCTCAGCTGTGAGTTCTAGAAACAGGGAGGCCTTTCTTATTCTTGGAGAGAGGTCCTGAGCCTCCCAGGGGTGGGTTTGGGTGGCGTCCAGGGGCCTAGATGAGCCCTCTGCCCTGTCGGAGCTGAGTGTCCACTGTGGTGTGACAGCCATTCTGTGTCTGCGGATCCTTCCTTTCCTGAACAGATCCCAGACAGAAGTTAGAAGCGGGGTGACCTCCTCAAGTGAGTCCCAAGGCCTCTGTCAGAGGACTGGCTCTCCTTTTCCCTGGATGATGGACCTCAAAGCATCATGATTGCTCCAAGCCCCCACTCCCCCTCGGGGAGATGCAGACCAGGAATCCTACTAGTCTCCAGGAGGCCAAAGGGTGAAGATGGAGTTGACACAAAAGTTGGGAAATGCAAGTCATTATCCTTCACACCTAGGGAGGACTAGGGTGCCGGCTTCCCTCTGGAGAAGGAAATGGCACCCCACTCCAGTATCCTTGCCTGGAGAGTTCCATGGACAGAGGAGCCTGGCGGGCTACAGTCCCTGGGGTCCCAGAGATTCGGACATGACTGGGTGACTGAGCACAGCACAGGGTGTTGGCATGGCCAACCCAGCGGCCAGTAGTCATGGTGACAGCTCAGCATCAGTCCAGGCCAGGAGTGCCTGGGTCTGAAGGGCTCTGCTCAGCTGTGAGTGACTTTTAAAGTCCTGGGAACTAAGGATAACTCAGGTACTTCATCCTTACTTGATACAGAAATCATTGTTTCAGATTTGTACTTATTTTTTCGATGTAAGTGGATTTATCCTTATACAAACCAATAATTTCCATGTGGGTCATAAGAGAGTTCACCTCCACCTACCAAGTTGAAAGAAAAGCAACATTGAGTGGGGAGGAACCCTGAGTCCCCACTTCCTGGTTCTGGCCTTTGGTCACTGGTGAACCCCAGAAAAGAGGTGGGACATCTCCTCACACAGAGACCAGTGGGCTGGGAGGAAGCGCATACACTGACTTCCAAATACAAAATTCCAGTCTCTACCACGACCTCTCCCGGTATAGACATCTCCGCCTGTCTTGAATCACCTGAAGAGTGGGCAGGAAAGACTCAGGCAGTCATTTTCAGAGTGACTGGAGCAGGGTGTCTTTAGAAATACCAGTAGGTAAACATCACAGGTGTCATCGGCTCGTGTTCAGCTTCTGTTTTACTCAGCCATTCATGCTAGGCTGAAGGTCTTTGGGAAGGAAAGACGCTGGGGTGTTCTGCCAGGGGCGCTGGCTTCCTCTGGGGGGTTCTGCCCTCGCTCACGGCCTGTGACATGCACACGTGCCTCTGATCCGCCTGCCCAGGTCTGGCCAGTGGATCCCAGCTCTGTGCGTGGGGCAGGGGGCCAGCCACTGAAGGCAAGAGGCGCGTTCCTTTTGCAAGGCGACGGGTGGGGCTCCATTTGTCTGAACAACAAGTTCAAAAGGAGAGGTAGTCCTTCAGAGGGAGCAATGTGGAATTTCCTGCCCCACAGACTCAGCCGTGCCAAGCGTGCCAAAGCATGGGTGTCTGCCCTGCTCTTTGAAATCAGAGCTGGGTCTTTGTCAGTCACCCCCGGTGACTGCCTGGCACCCTCGTGCATGTCTGAGGACACTCCGCACCCTGTGCTCATGGGGCAGGGATGCGGAGCACCCTCCTCTCCTCCGTGGGATGACAGCTGGCCGGCCCGGGTGCGGAGGCCTGTCTGTCATCGTCGCTGTGTGCACACCTGTGACCTTTGAGGTCCTCTGGCAAGCATGCCCAGAGCCTGTCCCGTCAACAGTAAATCATCTTGTGAGCACATGTAGCAATTATCACCTGGAATAAAGGTGTTGGATCTTAACAAGGGGGTGTGCCCAGGGCAGATCATCACACATGGGGGCTGCTGGGAGGCCTTGTGGCTTCGCTGAGTCACCTGCTGAGCACTTGGGTGGTGGTTAACTCACCGGCAGCCTGCGCACCCAAGCCCACGCTTGGAGACAATGTGAGTGCTGTCAGCAGCCTGGGAACAAGGAACGCCTGTGTCCTGCACCTTAGCACGGATTTACTGGTGTTTCCACTGATGAGGGGCAAGCAGCGACAGGCAGCCAGCGAGCGGGTTTGCACCTCCGGCTGCTTCCGGGACCCAGCGCGGGGGTGCCTTGTCTGGGAGTAGCTGGGCTCTGGGGCCCGGGACCCCAGCTCCCCACACCTGCCATCCGGTGCCTTCCAGGTGGAAATGCAGTGACACCTGCCATGAGGAGAGCATCTTCTCTGTGAGGCTGCTTCCAGCTGGGAATGGGCCATCTGAACCCAGACCAACACACGTGAGTCGCCAGACAGCCCCAAAGTCATCTTTCCTCTGACCAGTTGTGATGTCCGGAGAAATGTCTGGAGCCCCCATGCTCATGGCTCAGACATCCCCTCCCCCCAATCCCCAGTCTCTCTTTCCCTTGCTCTCTCCGTCTCTACCGATCTCCCTCCACAAGGCCCTCCTCCCTCTCCCCACACGCCCACAGTCTGCAAATCCACTTTTGAGATGTGGCTTGGAGACCCCAGCTCCTGAGACCTGTGTCTCTCTGCCCCAGCCACACCTCCCCTCTCCTCGGCCCTTTTCTCCTCCACGAAGAAGGACAACTGGGCATGAGTGAGCAGGCCCGCTTTGCATCCACCTGGGCGGAACAGTCACTTCGCTTCTAAGCAGATCTGCCAGCCCTAAGACAACCCTTTGTTTTCCTTTTGTAAAAATATAATTAAAATCTGATAACTGAGTGATTTGGAGGACCTGTCCGAGCCAGCTGAGGCACCTGAGGATTCCTTCTTTGTTGTGTGAAGCCTGTGAGCTCTGGAGCTCTGTGAGTTCCCCCTCTATGAAGACAAGCTGTCTACACCCACTAAGGGTTAGCAGAGCTGTGAGGCAGAGCACGTGGCCACGCTGGGAGCTGCCCTCAACAGCTGGCCCCACCTCCGGAGCCCCAGCCTCCAGGCCTTGACCCTATGAGACCCTCCCCAAGAGGGAGTCAACCCTGGACCTGGGCAGGTTCCTTGAGAGCTGGCCCCAACCCTGGCCTCAGCAGCATCTTGCCTTTCAGAGCCGCATTATCACAGGAGGCTCTGGGTCGTTTTGGTGTCTGGCTCTCAACCACTCAATGGACATGAGTTTGAGTGCGCTCTGGGAGATAGTGAAGGACAGGGAAGCCTTTTGTGCTGCAGTCTGTGGGGTGGCAGAGTCGGGCATGATTTAGCGAGTGAACAGCAACAGCCCAGTAGATATCCTTTGACTAAACAACTGTGACAGGGGTGTGGATGGCATAGGTGAGCCCCCGGGGGTGGGGTGACTCTGGCCGCAGGGCTGCGGTCTAATGTCCACCCAGCAACTACACCAGAGGCGAGTGTGGTGAAGGTGCAGGTGGGGCTTTGCTGCCTCTCCTGGGCTCAAGCGGTGCTCCAGCTGCCCTCTCCCTCTCTCTCTGCATCCTCAGTGAAAACGCCACTTAGGTAGAACCATGAGCATGGAGATGGCTGGGCACAGGGTGCCTGGGGGAGCGTGAGCCCCATCATGCACAAAGCTGGCAAACCCATGTCCTGCCTCTGGCGCCTCATTCTGAGCTGTGCCTAAGCCCTGAGGTCATTGGCTGGAGCACCAAGCACCATGAACAAGGCTGGTCACTGTGGCCAGGCTCCACACTGCCCACACGTTTGCTGTGTGGTCAGAAGCACAGGCCAGTATAGTATACACTGAACAGGCTTTCTCGTGAGACCCTCTACCAGCCAGAGCTCATCACTTCATACTTGCCATTTGTTTTTCCAAGAGATGATAAATCCCACAAAACACATTCTATCCTAGAACCCCTGGTGCCTAACAATAGTTATTTCTTGAATAATTGGAAAAGACTCTGATGCTAGGAAAGACTGAAGGTAGGAGGAGAAGGGGGTGACAGAGGATGAGATGGTTGGATGAAATTACCAACTCGATGGACATGAGTTTGAGCAAGCTCTGGGAGTTGGTGATGGACAGGGAAGCCTGGCATGCTGCAGTCCGTGGGGTCGCAGAGTCAGACATGATTTAGTGAGTGAACAACAACCCAGTAGATATCTATTGAATGAGCAACTTGTTAAGACAAAATATAAAATATTTCCAAGTGATTGGGGGTAGCAATGAACCACCAATGGATAATCAGAGTGAGAAATCCAACAGCGGGTGATGACCCCCAGGTCAAGCTGCCTTCTCACAGTATGCAACCACATATCAGTTATTTTATTTTTGCAGCTGTTTGTGGTTGCAACAAAGGTCCATCTAGTCAAGGCTATGGTTTTTCCTGTGGTCATGTATGGATGTGAGAGTTGGACTCTGAAGAAGGCTGAGCACTGAAGAATTGATGCTTTTGAACTGTGGTGTTGGAGAAGACTCTTGAGAGTCCCTTGGACTGCAAGGAGATCCAACCAGTCCATTCTGAAGGAGATCAGCCCTGGGATTTCTTTGGAAGGAATGATGCTAAAGCTGAAACTCCAGTACTTTGGCCAGCTCATGTGAAGAATTGACTCGTTGGAAAAGACTCTGATGCTGGGAGGGATTGGAGGCAGGAGGAGAAGAGGACGACAGAGGGTGAGATGGCTGGATGGCATTACTGCCTCGATGGACGTGAGTCTGAGTGAACTCCGGGAGTTGGTGATGGACAGGGAGGCCTGGTGTGCTGCGATTCATGGGGTCGCAAAGAATCGGACACGACTGAGCGACTGACCTGATCTGATGTGGTTGCTACATCCAAATCAGCACATGCCCCTGGTTCCCATGCCCACCTACAGCTCCCCTGCCCACACAATTGCTCTCTTCTGAGCAGAAGGGGCTCAAGTACACCTAATCTAAGTCCCCTTCCACCCTTTTCACAGACTCAGCAGTTTTCCACATCAAATGTCAGTAAAACAGACTCAGCTTATATCCAGACTTGGTAAATGACAAGCTGGAAATCTGACCTAAACTGAGAAAACATGGTTAACAATTTTTGTATGATTTCAGGTTTTAAATAGTGATTACATAGCTACCTGCCATGAAAAAAAAATGTGCTGAAGAAACACAACAAAACACAAGCTTTATTGACTTTTCATCCCTGAGAACTTTCCAGAAAACCCACATTTTGCGTTGGATGGGCTTGTAGGAGACCTCAGATCAGGTTCCACCTCCAGGATTACCTAAAGGCAGAGGTGAGAGGTTTAATCTACAAAACCCCCGCTCTCACTGTGGAGCTGGTTCTCAAACCGCGAAAGCCCTGCAGATAAGCCTTAATAGTTTGTGGAGCAATGCCCCAAATGATGCAATCTTGGTTTCCCAGGTCAGCCTGGTTTATTTTGCTAAACTGAGTGTATTGTAATCTAAAATCTTATGCGACACAAACATCAATTAGTTAGCTGCTGACCTAATGAAAATGATCTTGCTGCATATTAGAGTCAGCTGATACTTTCCCTAATTAGAGAAGGCCCCAATTAGAGTTAACCTGAAGGTCAGTGCTCCCGGCTCTCAGGGCTGCGTGATGCTGTTGGTGCTGATGTCGGGCATCACGGAAATGAGCCCTGCAGAGACACGGCCGCTGCCGCCACCGGAGGACAGACTCCACACCGATGGACATGGACGTTCCTGATCCGCCAGGCCTCCGGCGGCCAGCTCACCACCCGGGCCACGAGGGCTCACCTTTCTCTCTTTCTTCCTCAGTATTCCTCCAGCCATTCTTTCTCTTTTCTGGATTGAAAAAGCTACACTTAACCACTTCATACATTACACGGAGGCCACCATCCTTAACCAATGATTCACATGGATGTTGTTTCCAATGTTTTGTTGCAATTAGAACATTTAAATAAAATATTCATATGCATTTTCTTAATTAAAACATTTTTCTCAACGTATGTTGGTGAGCTTGGCTTTTAGCCTCCTCCTCCACGAGGCTTGGAAACGTTGACTTCTCATTATCTTTTCATTTCCTTTTTCCATTAACCGGTTCAAACCCTTTTTGTCAAAAGCATTTTCTGAAAGCCAGACCAGAGATGCTATGTATTTTGGAAAGAAGAAACTTAACCTCACAATTAGCGGTCTCACTCCAGATGATATTCTTGCCAGCACATGATGGTCACTTATTCACAAAACAATTCAACAGCCATAAAACTGAGTGAGAGATAAAAGTGTGCATCTTTCATTAAAACAAACAAGCAGCAGTGGTATTTTACTCTTGACACAATTATTTTCAATAAGACAACTGTCCTGAAGTCAAAAAGAAAAAAAAGAGAATATTTTACATATGTATGCAGCGTTCACGGTCAAACAATGTTGCTTTCAAAATAAGGCAAATACGGGCGCAGCGAATACAGCTCAGATTTGAAAATGCCCTCATCCAGTGAATTTTATTCTAGTGCACATTCCTAGCTAAGCAAATAATCTTGACCCTAAAGCTTAGATTTATTCAGTGGATGGTGTCATTCTTTTATTCCTATAAAAGTGAAGTAAATGTTCTCTTCCTGGGAAGCTAAACAGAGCAGCGAAAATCACTCCCACGACACGTTCTCTGGAACAGAGTGCATGGCCTCCGCATCCCTGTGCTTAAAATACGTCTAAAGGGTCAGCACCCAGCCGTAAGCAGACGTTTTAGACAAATGTTAACTATGCAGTGATGCTGGCAGAGACGGCGACAAAAAAATGGCTCTAAGAATTTATCAGAGGAAGTCGTTTCAGCATCCTCAGCTGCAGCAGCAAGCTGGCTCCGGTGTATGGCCCTGAGCCTGCCACCTTACAGGGACATTTTTCGCCACAGGAGGGCTCCCATATAAAAAGTGAAGCAAACCATTAATCAAGAAATTGATCATAAAAATAGAGCTCACGCAACATGGATTATTTTAATGAAAGAAACATCTGCTGAGCAGGAGCCCCAAATAACTAAGAAACACTCAAAGTCTTTTAATATCCCGATGGCCCCCAGATTCATGCATGACTTAATCCTGCAGTGACGGAAACCATCACCCACCCAAATACACATACACAGTGTGTGCTCTAAAGCCACTCCTCACATTTTTTGAAGCAGAAGAGAATCATGAATGGCTTAATAGCATTAAAAACATCCATCCACCCATGCATGAATTAATCCATTTATTTGTTCCCTAAATTAATCCACATGTATTGTGTATGTTACCTGGACCCCAAGCTCCCAGGAACTGGATATTGGGTGACTGGAAATCTTTTCTTCTGGGGGGACATGGATGCCCTCTGTATTTTTATTCCTGAGCAGGGAGTTCCACTGCAGGACAGACTCCTGTGTTTTGAGGAACATCACCTGTCTTGCTCTCTGACCAAGGGGAGACATAAGCCAGGGCTTGAAGCAGGTACCACCCGGAGACAACGCTCCCCCAAGTGCGAGGGCTCTCGTCTCCAGAGTGGATACAGTGCCAGGCAAGCTTTCTGCAAAGGCGAGGGCTGTGCAAGCAGACGTTTTTACCCTATGAGTGAAGGCTGACACCAGAGATTTTTATGTTTAATTCTGATTGCACATGCGCTGCCTGGGTGAAGTGACAGGAACTGAAATCCGTGGGCCTCATCGACTTCAGAGACACAGCAGTCAGCAGAAACAACAGTCCTGGGTCCTCTGAACCTTCTCCAGGTTCTTCTCTACAGAGCAGCCTGGGTCTGAGGAGGGCAGGGGTGCCTTTCAGTCTCGATGGGCCGATTCCAGAGCTTTCCATCAAGACAAACGTCCGCCTGGGCGAGGGCCAATCCAGGTGACATGATGTCTAAGAGCTGGTTTTGTTGTTCTGGCATCTCCTGGACCAGCGCTGTCCTGGAAGCTTTCTGCCACGGGAGCTCAGTCAGGGCGCTACCCCCACCCGAGCTTTGCGTTTCCAACAAGGACCAGCGCTGTCCTGGAAGCTCATCTGCCACGGAAGCTCAGTCAGGGCGCTACCCCCACCCAGGCTTTGCCTTTCCTACAAGGACAGAACTCTCGTCTTCGCTGTGGGACGTTCACAGTGGAAACAGATCTCCTTGTACAGGCTGAGCGCCTGATAAGGAACACCGCCTGCTTACCAAAGTTCACAAGACCTGAATTATGATACACGGTGTTCTGGCTGTTCTCACGTTTTGTCCCATCACGAGCGTCTTTGTAAGAGTGAAATCATTCCGGAAATTTGTGGACAACATCACCGTGACGCTCCCATGGTTCTGTTTCTCTTCTTCAAAATAGCCACTTGCAGGTGGCTGTCCCCGTCACCCTCAATTCGGCATCCTGAAGCGTGCCGTGAACTGGCTGCTCTGTGTTCTAAACACACTTCTACCTCAACCTTCAGATCTCAAATCTAAACCAGGCGTTTAAAGACGATGGGAATGTGTGTGGATCCACATAAGCATGTGCAGACACATGCATGCGTTTTTGATCTTCCATTTCTCTCTAATATTTTTAGAGAAACTTGATATCTCAGTCACAGGGTTTGAAGGGATGGTCATGAGTACTACACACAATAACATGTTTTCAGGCTTTTCTAGAAACCTGCTTCTGTCCTGGTTTTAACCAAATGCAATTTCAGATATCAAAAATGCAGAAAATAGGAAGAGAACAGGATTGTGAAATACATTGCCTGCATCTTGTGCGAAATGTATAAATTCTTGGATTGGATCAAGTGTCCAGGGCTGCTCACTTGTCTTTAGAGAATGGAGTTCCCCAGCTGCTCATTAACTGCCTGGGAAATTGTCTGAAATTGCATGTTATTGCCAGATTCATAAAACCCATAACACATATTAAGAAAAATGAAGTTAATAATGAAGTTGATCCTTACCACACACCACCTTACAGCCACTGTCAGCGGCTCTTAAAATGAGCAACTAAAGACCACAATGAGCCCTGCAGTAAAAATTACTAGGCCCATATGCATGTGACAGGCAGAGATTTGCTCAGTGTAAATCAGGTTTTCTGGGACCTTTTGGGTTCGTCAGTTTGCACTTCTGGTCCTTACCCTGCCTGGAGCTTCAGGGAGAGGAACGGCCCAGCACGCACGGTGGCAGGTTTATGTATGTGTGTTTACATATGTGTATGTGTGCATGTGTGTGATATGCGTGTGTACCTGAATGTGTATATGTGTGCGTGATGTGCATGTATGTATGCATGTGTGTGTACGCCTGCATGTTTATATATGTGTATGTGTGTGATATGCTTGTGTGCCTGAATATTTGTGTGTGCATGGTATGTATGTTAATACATGTGTTTACATATGTGTACGTGTGCATGTATATGTATGCGTGTGATATGCTTGTGTACCTGAATGTGTATATATGTATGATATGCATGTGTGTATGTATGTCTGTATGTTTATGGATGTGTGTTTACATGAGTGTATGTGTCTCTGTGTGTGATTTATGTGTGTACCTGAATGTGTATATGTGTGTGGTATGCATGTGTGTGTGCGTGTGTATATGTATGCCTATATGTTTATGTGTGTGTCAATGTTTGTGTGTTTACATGAGTGTATGTGTGCATGCATATGTGTGCATGTGTGTGATATGCTTGTGTGTACCTGAATGTCTTGATGAAAGTGAAAGAGGAGAGTGAAAAAGTTGCCTTAAAGCTCAACATTCAGAAAAAGAAGATCATGGCATCCGGTCCCATCACTTCATGGGAAATAGATGGGGAAACAGTGGAAACAGTGTCAGACTTTATTTTTCTGGGCTCCAAAATCACTGGAGATGGTGACTGCAGCCATGAAATTAAAAGACGCTTACTCCTTGGAAGGAAAGTTATGACCAACCTAGATAGCATATTCAAAAGCAGAGACATTACTTTGCCAACAAAGATCTGTCTAGTCAAGGCTATGGTTTTTCCAGTGGTCATGTATGGATGTGAGAGTTGGACTATGAAGAATGCTGAGCGCCGAAGAATTGATGCTTTTGAACTGTGGTGTTGGAGAAGACTCTTGAGAGTCCCTTGGACTGCAAGGAGATCCAACCAGTCCATTCCGAAGGAGATCAGCCCTGGGATTTCTTTGGAAGGACTGATGCTAAAGCTGAAACTCCAGTACTTTGGCCACCTCATGCGAAGAGTTGACTCATTGGAAAAGACTCTGATGCTGGGAGGGATTGTGGGCAGGAGGAGAAGGGGACGACAGAGGATGAGATGGCTGGATGGCATCACTGACTCGATGGACGTGAGTCTGAGTGAACTCTGGGAGTTGGTGATGGACAGGGAGGCCTGGCATGCTGCGATTCATGGGGTCGCAAAGAATCAGACACGACTGAACGACTGATCTGACTAATCTGATCTGACCTGATATGCATGTGTGTATGCATGTGTGTATATATGCCTGTGTGTTTCTGTGTGTGTGTGCACGTATATGCGTGCATGTGTGTGATATGCTTGTGTGCCTGAATGTGTAGGTGTGTATGTGTGTGTTGTGTACTGAGTGGTGGGTGTTTATTAACCGGGATGGAAGTACTCCCACATCTGAACCCTGGGCGTGACTGTACCAGGGGTGGGACGCCAGCCGCAAGGCCAAGGGCCTCTGTCCCCCTTTCTTGGCATTTTCACCTGAACACTGGTGAGAGGCTTTGGGGTCCCTGGAAGCCGGGTGCTCCTGTCCCCACTGCATTGACTTCAAGCTCCCCTGACCACCTGGAAGACGCCCCTGGCCTGTCCCGGCCTCAGTTTCCCGGCCTATGACTGGGCCCCCTTTCCAGGCTGTCAGGATGACTGTGAGAGGAGGCAGGCTGTCTCTGGAGCGTCAGCTGGCACGAGGCAGCCCCATGCTGTCTGCTCCTGATGATAGCAGAGGAGACACCGGCAGGGCTGGACCCTCCCCACGTCCTTCATACTGAGTGCCCCACTCCGCCCAGGCCCTTCAGGGGTCCTCACTGCCCAGGCCAGGACCCCATCCCGGTTCTCCGCACAGGGGGTCCTTCCCGCCACACGCACAGGGGGGCTTGTCTCAGGGTTCATCCTTGTCTATGTTGACGCCTCCCTGAGTGAAATGGGGAGTTCAGTCCTGAAATGGCAAACAAACTTTGTCCACCAGGACCTGCCCGGATCCCGTGAACCAGAAAGCAGCCACGTCTTCCTGACTCTGGGCTGTGCCCACCTAGCCTCTGTCCTCTCCGTCATCCCCATGCTGCCCAGAGCTCCTCCTGCTGCAGACCACCTCACCAGGCCGTATCTGACAGACCCTGGCTTGTCCTCATGTGGTTTGCTGTGTCCCGCAGACCACACAGTTTTACAAGGATATACTTAATTTCCGTGATCCGACCAAAGTCCCTTTGTAAGCCTGGTCACCCAGGTTCCCAAGCCCTACCGACTCTGCTCCTGCGTGCATGCTATTTTAAGTGTTTCTATGATCGCACTCTGCTTGGAAAACAAAGTGGTCTTCACGCGTTTATGAGCCGTAACAACAGGGCCTGCTTGGAGCAACAGCAGCTTGACTCACGCCGCCCAGGAGCCGACTGGCTGATCGTTGCAACAACCATCAGGAGAGCCTCAAAGCAGCACGGACGTCGCTGTGGGACGCACAGAGGCCAGCCTCGTCACTCACAGGCCAGCCAGGGCGCGACCCTCCGGCAGAGGCCCGAGGTGGATGATAAGCAGTCTAACCATTTTCCAGGACCATAAGGCAAGAGACGTGCATAGAGGCATTTCAATATTTCTGCAGACTCACAAAGAATGAAACACTTCCCTTTCATATTTAATAAAGATCTTCTCCGTCAGCTGCAGCCAGTGATAAGCGTAATATCCTTAAATGGCTCATCCCCGGATCACAGCTCAAGTGCTTCTGCCGGTCAGAGCGGGGAAGCTGTTAGGAGCTGCTGTGTGCATTTCAGAAACCCAAGGAAAAAAAAATTTTTTTTTTTGATTTGGCTTTTTACTCTATCTTAAATGCTTTATTTTTCAGGGGCGAGATAAGGCCTGGTTCTTCCCATAAAACCAGAGCTTAGCCGTTCCCACGTCTCCCTCCGTCCTGGAGAGGGGCTGTCTCTGCACAGATGGCTCAGATTAAATTGTATCTCGCAGTCCTTACAGCGCAAGCACTAGATGAACTGCCAGAAGGGCCGTAGGCAAGAACTAAATTGCTTTGGTTTCAGTACACAGTGAATTTGGCTCAGACAAGCTGAATCAGTACATTGAATGCGAATCCCTCACAGATTTGAAAGCAGCCTTTAGCACAATTATTGACTGTGAGTGATGATTATGTCTAATTGAAGGAGACTTCTGCTACCTGTAGCTCGGCTGGAGTCCGCCCGAGCCGCGGCCTCTTAATTCACTGTTCCAGCTTGAGAGCGGCCGCAGAAGCTAAATCCTGACGTGTGTACACACGGTCGATAAACTTTAATAAACTTTACAGGGTCCGTAACGAGGCTGAGTGTATAATTCAATTTTTTAATTCAGGGAAGGAAAATGGCTAACAAGTCTGCCAGGCTGCAACAATGCATCACTTCACGGCACGCAGGGAGCGTCCAGGAAAAGAGAGCCCGTGCTCCCCAACTCCTCGGGGACCATGCTTCTCACCCTGGAGTGCCCTGAGGGTGCCTGGGTCTCAGGCCAGCCTCTGGGCTTGCACCCGCTCACTGCAGATCTGTGAGGAAAACAGAATGGGGGGACAACTCGTGTCTTTGTCAGGGAGGTGCTGCCCCCCACCCCCAGGAGAATGGAAAGGACCTCTTCCCACATCCCACCCGCTTGCCTGGACTGGCAGGTCCTGACCTACAACCCCAGCCCAGCCCGTCACACGGAGGCTCTAGGGATGGCCAGTCCTTCCCCAGAGTTATTTTCCTCAGAGAACAGAAGGCAGCTTTCTCATGGGTCTTGTGGTTAGAATCTTATTTTTTGTGCTTTTTGAAAAAGACACACACAATAGCAAATCCTGTCACTACTAGGCTGTGGGGGTCTCTTTCCCCAGGTTTATATATACGTGTGTGTGTGTTCTCAAACTTATATATATATATATACGTGTGTGTGTGTGTGTTCTCAAACATTATATATATATGTGTGTGTGCGTGTGTTCTCAAACATATATATACGTGTGTGTGTTCTCACACTTATATATATACGTGTGTGTGTGCGTGTTCTCAAACATATATATATGTGTGTGTGCATTTTCTCAAACATATATGCATGTGTGTGTGCGCGCGTGTTCTCATATATATATATATATATATCTGTGTGTATGTGTGTGTATTCTCAAACTTATATATATATATATATATATGTATATATATATGCATGTGTCTATGTGTCCCCAAGAGTGTATATATATGTGTGTGTATGTCCCCAAGTTTATATATATATATGGGTGTGTCCTCAAGCTTATATATGCATGTGTATGTGTGTGTGCCTTCCCAAACTTATATAAATATATATATATGTGTGTGTATGTATATATGTCCCCAAGTTTATATATATGTGTGTGTGCATGTGTGTGTGCCCAAGCTTATATATATTTGTGTGTGTGTCCCCAAGCTTGTATATATATGTGTGTGTGTGTGTCCCCAAACATATATATATATATACATATGTATGTGTGTCCCCAGGTGTGTGTATATATATGTATATATGTCTGTGTGTGTGCCCAAGCTTACATATATTTGTGTCTGGTGTGTGTGTGTGCCCAAACATATATATATATATATATGTGTGTGTGTGTGTGTGTGTGTGTGTCTGTGTGTCCCCAAGTGTGTGTATATATACGTATATATGTCTCTGTGTGTGCCCAAGCTTATATATATATATGTGTGTGTGTATGTCCCTTAGTTTATATATATATATAGGTGTATGTGTTTGTGTGTGTCCCCAAGTTTATATATATGTATGTGTATGTGTGTGTGTGCCCAAGCTTGTATATATATGTGTATGTGTGTGTCCCCAAACGTATATATATATATACATATATATATGTATGTGTGTCCCCAAGTGTGTGTATATATATGTATATATGTCTCTGTGTGTGCCCAAGCTTATATATATTTGTGTGTGTTGTGTGTGTGTCCCCAAGCTTGTATATATGTGTGTGTGTGTGTCCCCAAGCTTGTATATATTTGTGTGTGTGTGTGTGTATGTGTGTGTGTGCATGTCTGTGTGTGGTTTCAGCCCACTGGCAGTTTTCTGGTTGGAGTAAATTCATTCCAAATGAGCACTTAGGCCACTTGACATTATTTTAAAGAGCATTTATGGCAGGATTTGTAAATAAATTCCCTTCCAGCGCTGCAGACGCAGAGCTCAGCTGCACTTCCCGTAAAATCACCCCTCGAGTGTTGCACAAGCCTCGTCACTGGGCCTATTGGCCATTAATTTTCCTCATGAGGAATGGGCCAACGTCCTCACGGGCTTGAGTTATGATTTCCGGTAAACTGGAGCATTTGTTAGAGAGTAAAAACACAGCCCTCAGAAGGACTGCATGGACTCTGGGTGGCGGGCAGCTATGGGCGTGGGGAGCGGGTTCTTAGCACCGGCGGTGAGGGTGTGCCGTGCCCCTGAGCTCAGGGTGGACCCGCTGGCTCACACGTGGCCCCCGAGCCTCCATGGCCTGCACCACGTGCCAACCAGGGCACCATTCGTGGCCACGTGTCTGCTCACGTGGCCAGTGAGCACTCAGCAAGACGCCCTCCTGCTCGTTGGCCAACAGCTGATGGAGCTTTTGCTCAGTGTCCACGCTGAGATCAGAATGCCTGCTCTCTCTTTCCGCAGCGATGGAAACTTCTCTTGGCCCCGTCCTTGGTTTGGGAAATTATCTTCAGCGTGTCAGGAGTCCCCCAGGGGTTCTCGAGGTGCTCTGTGCTGGGGGATGCGTGCAGCCAGGCATCTCCAGACCCAGAGCTCTCCTGCGACCTTGGGCAGGTCCCCTCCAAGGCATTTCCCCCTTGCACCACGAAGACGACATTAGTGCTGGAAGGGTGCTCCTTCCAGCTGCGGTGTGAACTTCAGCACACCAGCATCACCATTTTCTTTCTGTTCCCATGCTGGGCAACCAGTGCTTCCCGAGTCCATCGACATGGGAGATGCTGATGGGGAGATGCGCTCTAAGAAGCACGGACTTGCTTGAAGGGGGCGCAAGGCCAGCACATGGACTCCAGGTATTGACATGACGTGCCTTCAGTGACTGGGCGCTCAGAACAATGACAACTCCCTGAAGGAGACGGACTGCCAGGACTTCAGAGGGTGGGGTGTGGCCTCCAGCTGGGGCACCGAGATGCCTTCAAGGCAAAAAAGAAAACGGAATGATTAAGGCTGGATGCACTGGGCTTCCCTTTACTTCCTCACCTATCCCAGCCAGGGAGAGGATTTGGTGAAATTCTAATTTGGGCGAAATCAAGATTGACTAAAACAAGCAAAAAGCTCTTCTAGGACATTTCTAGACAACACTGATTCAAGAAAAGAAAGTTTGGATTTTCCTAAGAGACTTACTCTTGTGCAAGCGCCAGCACGCATACATGGCGTGCTTTTATCTGGGGAACATACGCTGATTGGCAAGATACTGAGGTTTTCAAAGGGACTACTGTATGGCTTTATGGTTCTCTTGGAAAGTGAATGTTAAGGTTCTACATATATAGCAGAATTAGAGGGCTCTTTGCACACTGAGCTTGTGGGGCCCGGATCTGAACACGATGCCAGAGAGATGAGGTGACCTGTGAACTGAGAGGTGAGGTCTTGCTTCCAGTCCCCCCAGAGGTGTGTGCCTGGCTCCTGCGGCCTCGATTCCTGACCCATGTGGCCCAGAGTGACCAGCAGGGAACAGGGGTCTTGGCCCAGCCTATTCTGTAGAGGACGGGCAAGTCCCCTCTGATCTGCGGGGCCACCTGCTCTGCTAAGACAGCCAGATGTGGTGAGCACCCCTCCAGCCTCCTGGGGCCTCTGGACGCTAGGGTGTGGCCCAAGCATGTCACCCCTTTTCTCTGCACCTGTTTCCTCACCTGTGAAGTGGAGCCCTGCCCCGTGGGATCACCCAGGAGTCATGGGATCACCCGGTCTACACAAGTATATTCGGCATGCAGTGAGTTCTCCAAGCCTGTTACTTGGTATGCTCATTAATGCAATCACCTGTTAGTTTACTACGGCTCCTGTGACAAGTGACGACTGACCCGTGGCTTAGAACACACATTTGTTATCGTACAGTTCAGAGATCAGAATTCTCAAATCACTTTCAGTGAGTAAAGTCAACTTATTGGCAGGGCTGGCTCCTTCTGGAGGCTCTGAGGGCAGAATTCATCCTCGGCTCTGCTCAGGTTCTAGAGGTACCCACACCCCTTAACCTGCAGCCCCTCCTCCATCCTCACAGCCAGCACCGGGGTATCTTCTCTCTTGGTGGCCCATGCTTCTGCCCTCCCTTCTGCTCTTTCTCTCTCTGACACCCCACCTCCCTCTTCTGGGAGCCCTAAGATGACACCGAACCCACCCAGATAATCTATAGTAACCTCCCACCTCAAGGTCCGTAACTTACCTCGTGGGAGGCCGCACACCCACAGGCTCTGGGAATTAGGGCCTGGGTCTCGGGAGGCTCATTCACCAACTCGCCAGGACTGCCACCCCTGCTGCCTGCTGCCACATTCCGCCTAGTGGACCTGACCCCCCATGACCCCACCTGTCCATTTTTATTTCCCTGCCCAGGATGACTGGTTCAGGGATGCACGTGACCTGACCCAGGCTGATCCAAACATTCTTCTTGGAATCACTGCAGAGGATGGAAATACAAGCTGAGAGAGGTCAGGGACAATGCTTTCTAAGAGGTGGGAGGTCTTACCTGAGGATGAAGCCCCACAGAAGAAGACAGAGCTGGGAGACAGTGAGAAAGAGACGGGGCCTCTAGGCTCACAGCTGGAGTTCCTGGGCCCAGCCATTCCTGAAGCCCATGTGTCCCAGGACTCCTTGCTCACGAGCACTGAGAAATATCCTTGATTGTATAAACTAGTGTATGTTTCTACCATTCTTATCAAAAGCAGTGTTGTGTCTGACATGGCAGAGAAGACATCTCACTGCCTTCTAATCCCATGAGCTTTTCCCCTTCCAGGGGAGAACCACCCCTCAACCACCCCACGTCAGGGGAGGTCTCACACTGCACACCGCCTCACACTCCAAGCTTCTTGGCGGTCCCTCTGAAATTTGAGAAAGTAATTTCCTTCTGGTGTGTATTTACAGGGATCCATTAGATCAAATTCACCCTTGTTTTCCCGAAACGCGGTGAGCATGATTGCTGTGGTTTGTTCTTTGTTGTTCTGTTGCTAAGTCATGTCTGACTCTGTAACCACGTGGACTGCAGCACACCAAGCTCCTCTGTCCTCCACTGTCTCGTGGAGTTTGCTTGAATTCATGTCCATTGAGTCGACGATGCCCTCCAACCATCTAGTCCCTGCTGCCCCCTTCTCCTCCTGCCCTCATGTTGCTTGTCCAGGCAGCGTTTAAACAGTTCTAAAAACACAGGCACGTAGCCCACTGGATTACGAGTGTGTGTTCCCAGCCAGGGATGGTCACAGTCCTGACTTAGTCTCACTCCTGTTGCACAAGCAGTTTTGCACTCGGAACTTCTGATGTGCAGCTGCTCTGTAATTCACATCCTTCATGTATTTCCAGAAGTCCTCCTGGAATTGGTTTCTTTGTGTGTCTTTCACGTTGTTTTAGAAAATTGGAATGAAATGTAAATATTCAACAGGGAAAGACAAACAACACAAATTGAATTTAGGAATGGTTTTGATGAGAGTGGAGTGGAAAGAAAGCGTAAGTTGAGTAATCGATCCTTCTTACGCACACAGGACCTGGTTACCACTGCCTCTGACACAATTCCCACTTTTCTAACTTGATGAAAGTCACATCAATAAACAATGCGGGGTCCTTTTCCTGGGTCATCACTGGTATCATCCTGCCAGAGATAAAACCCACACGTGGAGGGTGGTGGGGCAGGACCCCGATGGTTTTGGTTCTCTGGAGCACTGTCTTTACCACCTTGGGCTTCTGTAGCACAAATACTAGAGACTGAGGAGTGCAAACAGCAGACACGCATTCATCAGAGTCTGAAGGCTGGGAAGTCCAAGATCAAGGGTCCTGGTGAGGACCCTCTTCCCGGTTTGTAGATACAACCTCCAGCTGTGTCCTCACATGATGCAGAGAGCTCTAGTCTCTCGTGTTCTTTCTCATAAGGACACTAATCCCATCCACAAGGGCTCCGCCCTCATGACCTCATCACCCCCAAGACCCACTCCTGATGCCACCACATCAGAATTCTGGGGGGGCATGGGGCACAGGCTGTCAGTCCATGGCAGGAGCCCATGCCGGTGATTCTGAGAACTGTGAAGTTGGGAGTGCATCTCACCATCAGCCCTTCAGCCCAGCCCTCCCTCTGCACAAAAGTCATTGAACTCAGATATCTGGAGACATTCAAGGGTTGAGAGGGAAAACATTCATCATTTCAAAGGTGGTTTCCCCCTTAAGTTCTGTGTGCCCTGCATTCCTGGAAGAATGAGAACCACCATCCTATCTGGGGCAGTAAGGAAGGCTGGGAAGTCCAGGATTGAGTGAGGAAAGACGGGAGGCTGGCTTGGGATGGAAAGGCTGAAATGGGGGCAGGATTGTGAGCAAGAGGCAGTGCCAGGGCATCTGATTAGAAGGTCCATGGGCAGTCCAGTCCCACTGGCCGTCCTCGGCAAATTCTCCCCAACGCCGAGCCCCAGCCTGGAACCCCCATTCCTGTCTTCACATCCTTCAGTGCTGCTGACTTTGATTTTGCAACCCTCTATCACACCTTTCTAAACCCTGGAGCCAAGAGTGTTCTGTTAAAGCATATTTCCATGCTTAGTGTCAGACGAACAGGGGTTGGAGAGGCAGCGTAGTTTAACCTTCTTTGCAAGGGGGGCATTTCTTAAAACTCCATCTTCTATGATCTTACTGGGGTAGAGGGTTAAGTCAAGCCAGGTAAAACAAAGCAGGCTCCACCCTGCTTCCTGTTATACAGAATTTAAAAGTATTTTCTAAAGAATTAGGTTGGCATTTCTCTGCCCTTGGGAAGATAGAAGGCACAGTCACAGTGAGTGATGCTTGAATGAGACGCTGAGGACGCTGTAGGCTGAGTATTTAAAGAGTGGAGAGTGGCACTGAGGTTGGTATCTGGATTTCTGCTGACCTGACGAAGGTAAAGGGGGCTGCTGAGGTCATGAACGTGGGTTCTGGGGCGGCAGCAAGGAGGGGCCAGCCGAGTCTGCAGGGTGGCCCCTGGGGTGGGAGCCAGCCGAGTCTGCAGGGTGGCCCCAGGGTGGGAGACACACTGCTGCCATCTTGCTTCTTAAATGAGCATCTGGGACCGGCAGCTCCATCAGCAAAGTCGTTGGAGCCGCTGCCTCCTGGGCTCAGGAGGACGGCGGGTACCTGCCCAGGCGGCCTGCTTCCGAGAAGAGACCCCGGAGCCCCCGCGCTCAGACCAGTCGAGCTCACCCACGGACCCGAGAAAGAGGCTCAGTGGGGTCTGGCTCCTCTGAGGGTGAGGCGGCCGGGAGGCCCAGGCGGACACTCAGGCTGGAGGCCCTGCTCGTGGCCACGCACCTCCGTGTCCCTTTCTCGTCTTGGAATCATTTCATTTAAAAGTTCGTTCAATTTTTTTAAATATAATTTTATTTTTTATTTACACGTGGGTCTTCACTGTTGCTCAGCTTCTCTCCAGCCGCGGTGCGCAGGCTTCTCAGTGCAGTGGCTTTTGCTGCAGAGAACAGGCTCTGGGGCACTCGGGCCTCCGTAGTTGCGGGTCCTGGGTGCTAGATCACAGGCTCAGCAGCTGGAGCGCTTGGGTAGACAGGGATCGAACCCATGTCTCCTGCTTTGGCAGGTGGATGCTTTACCACTGAGCTGCCAGGGAAGCCCTCAAGTGAAGTTCACTTTCGGGCTTCCTCGTGATTTTTCACAAGCATCACTGGCCAAGTGTTTTCCAGGGAACGTCTGTGAGTGTGCGCCATGATCTGGTCTGATGTTTGTGAAGTCATGCATGGCGCCTGGAAGCTGGGCGAGGTGGTCAGATTGGAGTCGGTTAATTTCGCTGCAACACTATGAGTCCGTAGACATTAAAGCTTCTTTTTAAAGGAATCATCTGTTAGTATAAGCAGAGCCTCCATCTTCAACCAGGCTGGACGATACCCAGCATGTCCAGAAATCCAGGACGTGCTGGTATCCTAGTCCTCGGAGCCCGGAGTGGCCCCCACGAGTGGGGTGAGCAGGGGTCAGCGCTGTCCCTCTATCCAGCTGCTGGGTGAGTCTGCATCTGCCAGGACAGGGCTGTGCTCAGCTCCAGCGGTGATCCTTTAAACAGACCAGAGAGGCGATTTTTAAAATTAGTGCAGGCACAGACAGACCACATCAAAAGTGTATTGTCTCCACTTGTTCTTGGAAACCGAACTGGCATGCTTGCAGAGATTCTTAGCTGCTCGTATTTCCCCTCCCTCGTGGCTTCAAATGGTGACAGCATCCATTTGGTTAAAATCTGTTGTTGAGAAAGAGAGTTCTGAAGTGTCCACAGTCTGCGCATGTTATTGTGCTGAGCTTTGAAAGACATCAAGCAGTTCAAGACCAGCATGGTATGCACACACACACACACTCTCTCACAGTAATCACTGTAGTTTCATAATATATAGGATGTGTCTTTTATATGCAAAGTGTATCACACAACTCAGATGCATCATTGCAGTGTTCTGTAATGTGATGGACAAATTCTATATAATGTACAGAGAGGATGCATCTGTGGTCTGCACACACTGTTGTTGCTGCTTAGTCATTCAGTCAAGTTTGACTCCTTGAGACCCCAGGAACTGTAGCCCACAGGGCTCCTCTGCCCACGGGGTTCTCCAGGCAAGAGTACTGGACTGGGCTGCCATTTCCTCTCCAGGGGAACTTCCTGACCCAGGGATCGAATCTGAGTCTTCTGCCCTGGCGGGTGGATTCTTCAATGCTGACCAACCTGGGAAGCCTCCATAATACTGTGGTTTAGTCGCTAAGTCATGTCTGGATAAATATATACATATAGAAAGACTATAAATATATTGTACACACAGAGCGTGTGCACACGTGGGCTCACATATTCATTATTGTAGTATTTTATAATATACAGAACACGTTTTGCTTTTTAAAAATATGTCTTATTCTATATAGAGAGAACATACATATATACACACACACACACACACATATATATATACACACAGATATTCTGTATTCAGTCATGTTCAACTCTTTGTGACCCCCATGGACTGTAGCCCACCTGGCTCCTCTGTCCATGAATTTTTCAGGCAAGAGTATTGGACTGGGGTGCCCTGTCCTCCCCAGGAGAGCTTCCCGACATAGGGATCTAATGCACGTTTCTTGCGTCTCCTGCATTGGCAAGGGGATTCTTTACTCCTAGTGCTCCTGGGAGCTCTTATATGAAGAATGTGTATAATTCTATATACAAAGAATATATACATATACACACATATTCTACACACAAAGCACACACACGCTTGTGGTACTCACCGTGGCATTCTATAACATTTAGGACACATGTCTTTTACATGCAAACCACATCGCTCATTCTCATATACTGACCACTCAGTATTCTGCAGTACATAATGGATATTGTGTACCTTATTACATCACATAAGAAGAGATCGTATGTTTTCTGTTTACATGTATATGTATGGACTCTGTATACATATGCACATTCTGTACACAAGCCACACACCACTCACTCATGCCTCCATCCATCGCAATAAGCTTTCCACCGTTCGGATAATGTGTGTGTTTGTATTTTCCTAACCTTTTGAAGGCTGACCCCCTAAGCCTCCTCTGTGTAAATAATGCATTGGAGTAAAATATGGACTGTCAAACTCAGGCAACAATTAATTATATAGCACATAAATCCTTCCTTCCAAATGACTAATACACAGTCCTTTGTGTATGAATGTTTCTCTGAATTTTGTTTGAACTACCAGCCTCATAACATCAGATGGTGCAGTCAGGATAATTTTCATTAGAAAAATAATTATAGGCTAAATATGGTTAATAAAACATTAACTATAAATTTGAATATTTTAAAAGCATGTCCTTCTAGAAGCAGCTTCTAATGAATTTTGATGAAAATACCAAGATTACTTAAGGAAAAATAAATAGACGTGATTATTACACACAATTGTGAGATGGATGAATTACAAAAAAACAATTTTAACTTGGAAATAATTATTCTGGGCAATATGCTTCATAAAATTGATGATGATAAGAAGGAAGGAGAAAAAAAATGATAATTCTTCACAGATGACAGAACATTGGGTCTAATTTCGATCCTTTCTAGAGTCATGAATTTGTAGTTATTAATCATAAATTCTTCAAGCTTAAAGTTTAAAATAATACCAAAATATAAACTTCCCCTGAAAGATTTCCCATTGATTGAAAGTCCAACAACGAGGCTTCTGGTCGCCCATGGGTTAGGCTGTCTCCATCTGGGTATTACCTGGAGAGACACCCCCGAAGCTGACCTGCTCCGGGAGAGTTCAGAGACAGCTGGAGTGTGGACGCGTCCCGCGCAGGAGCCGCGCCCGACGGGCGCAGCTGCGTATCCTCATAGCACAGAGGAGCAACCTGAGGCTCACAGAGGCTCAGGACGTTGGCCAGATGCCTCAGCTCTGACAACGCCCGCTGCCCCACGCTGCCGACCAGCCCGTGTGGGCTGAGGTCTGGCTTCCTGCTGCAGCTCTGGCCCCCGAGCCCATAATCACTGGCCCTCCTCAGCCTCTCCAGGCCTACCGCACCAGGACCCCCATCTCTGCCCTTTGCTTTCCCTGCAGCCACAGCGGCGCCCCCCTCACGACAAGTCCAGCGGGCACACAGGACCTTAAGATCACGGTCCCGTGCCCCAGACCACCTGGCGTCTTGCACTGAAGCCCCCGCCTGGCGGCTGCCCGGCCATCACATCAGCCCACGTGGCCCGAGGTGCCCTCCACCCAGCACTGGCGCCCCAGCTTGATGATTTGAGCCCAAATGAATGAGAAACACATGGATTACATTTCCCCGAAATCACATGTGATTTGACAAATGAGTAGAAATCTCTGGCAAAACACATTTAAGCATTTTTTTTCTTGCTTCCAAGTATGAGAAATGAGTATGAGAAGCCACAGAGACCTGGACACAGTACTCCTGACTCATCCATGCCGTGGGGCTGAGGGATCCGTGTCTGCGCTGAGCTGGATCAGCCGGAAGGGGGGCCCTGCCCTCTGCCCCGGGGCGGTGGGAGTTTGGGAAGAAGAGGGCTCAAGTCTTTCTGTCTCCTCCTCTGGCTGGGAAAGTTCCTCCCTAAAGGGACCAGGCTCCAGGACGAAAGCGTCAGGCCTGCAGAAATAAATGCTCACGAGAACAGAGATAAGAATATCTTTAAGGAAAGGGCGGATGTCCTTAGAGGCTCTCACCTCTTGAGGAGGACAGGCTTCATGACCCTTTAACTCGTCACCTTAAACTTGGCACATCTCCCAGCAAATGACATCTGACTCAAGTCAACGAAAGTGTGATTTTAAGGTGGGGTGAGCTTTGGGCTTCTCTTGTGGCTCAGCTGGGAAACAATCCACCTGCCATGCAGGAGACCTGGGTTTGATCCCTGGGTTGGGAAGATCCCCTGTGGAAGGGAAAGGCTACCCACTCCAGTATTCTGGCCTGGAGAAGTCCACGGACTGTACAGTCCATGGGGTTGCAAAGAGTCGGACACGACTGAGTGACTTTCTCACTTTTGCCAGCTTTGTCCACTTGTTTCCCACCATCGGGCTGGAAGGACGTGTGTGAAGTTGGGCGGGTCGGGGACTCTCCTCCCACCTCCTCCCCAGCTCCCTGAGGCGGCGGAGACCTGAGAGTGGGCAGTCCAGGCTCTGGCATGGCCTGCCCCGGGCCCTGGCTCAACCCCGAGGTCCTGAGCCCTCTCACTCAGCAGCCAGGGCCAGAGTGACTCAGTCCCCTTCCCCAAAGGGAACTGGAGTTACTTGGAGCTGAGACTTCAGGAGCCAGGCGGCACTGGGGAGGGGCTGCTGGGGAGCTCTCTGTGTCTTGGAACGGGGCAGGGGGGCTTCATCCGCCCCCACCTGGAACAGAGTGATGCTTCCCCAGGTGAGAGGAGCCTGCAGGTGAGGGCGCCCTCGTGGCTCAGCCCGCCCACGTTGGGGCAGGTGTGGGCCCCGCTGCCTCTGCATCTGCCTGCCCAGGCCTCTCTGCCCCCTCCGGGCATGGGGCAAACCAGCCTGGGGCGGGCTGCTGCCCACACGCCCCCACCTCCTCTTTCTTTGATCGCCCCCAACCTTGGCAGGATTCCAAGTGATGCAGAATCCACAGCCAATGCAAGAGGCTTAGGAGACACAGGTCTGATCCCTGGACTAGTAGGAAGATCCCCTGGAAGAAAAAAGGGCTGTGCACGTGCGTATTCTTGCCTGGAGAATCCCAGGACAGAGGAGCCTGGCGGGCTCGTCTCTTGAGTCACAAAGAGTCGGACACAACTGAGCACGTACCCTCGGCAAGCTGCTGTTTTCCCCCGAGGGTGGCTCCTCCTCACCTCGCTTCTCTCCCAGGATCGAGATGGCTCAGGAGGCCCGTTTCTCAGCCTGGCCTCCAGGGAACGTGCCCAGCCACAGCTGACCGCAGAGGCAGATCGGCCTCCTGCCCCCTGTCCCTGGCCTTTTCAACTGGAAGACTTCTGCCCCAGGACCCAGGCGTCTCGGGCCAGTGTCTTCCCAGACCCCCAGGCAGGGCTGGGCCCTTCTCCTTTCCTCTGGCTGCTCCAAGTAGCTTTGGGCTGGTGCCACTAGGGGTGCGCCCACCGAATCCTGCATCTCCTAGAACTTGACGTGCGAGCAGCAGGTGCCCACAGACTCCTGCTGCATTAAGTAAAGAGTTAGAGACACACACGGGAGCTCTCTTGGGGAAAGCTCCCCCGATGGGGAGAGAAAGCCCCGCTTCCTCAGCGCTCCACCTCGCCATCTATGAGGGTCCTAGAGAAGCCACCTCCAAGCACACCCAGGGAAGAGTCTGGTGGCATGCCGTGGGGCTGAGCAGGGTGGAGGGAGGTAGTGGTGGGCGGGAGCTCATAGCAAACATGGTCTGGAAAAACGAGAGCCAGGAGGAGGGACCAGCGAGCCCTGGTGGGCAGGTGAAGCTGCAGGTGAGCCTGTTGGCACGATCACGTTCCAGGTCAGTTAAGACGGCTCGATTCTGTGAACAGAAAGTCCCAGGGGATTCCCCGCATTCCAGTACAAAGCCGAGGGCCCAAGGATTCAGGTCGGTTATGCGGTAATTACCTCGAGGCAACAACAGTCATTATCAGGACGTAGCATCTGCAGGCTGCCGAAGAGGCAGCCTGGGAGACACCCCTGCTTCCCTTTCTGTCTGAGGTCCTGGGCCTGCAGGGTGAGTGGCCGGGCCCCTGGCCCCCTCGCAGGTGCCCCCAGACCCTCCTGTGACCGCAGCGGAGACGCTGGTCACCAGACCAGAGGACACCGCCAGGGCACGAGGCCTTGCTCCTCTTGGCCTTCCTTCTGCCTCTGAAGTCTATGCGTGTGTGTGCGTGTGTGTGTGTGTTGTGAGAAACAGCAAACGCACAGAACACTGAGAGAGCTGCCAGGATGTCCAAAATGCATTGCCAAAAGTTCTGGTGAGTTCACTATCAGTGACTCAGAAACACATGACTTACATTAGTATAGAAATTCTTGTTTGGAACTTAATGAAAGCTGTCTTTGCCAAACAAATGCTCAGTGTCATCAGAGAGGAGACTTGACAAGGACCCAGGGGAGGTCCAAGTGCAGGAGGGCCCCAGGACTGGACTGCAGTGGAGTTGGGGTGCCCTGCCCTTGGCCCCCAGGGGGCCCTCCTCTGTGGCTCCTCCCGCCTCGTGGCGCCCCATCATGATGTCTTGATGGGATTGCCCAATCCTTGAGGTCCTGCCGGACCCTCATTCCCGAGGCCCGCCACGCAGCCTGCTCACTCACTCAGGGTCCTCTGGCAGGGGACTGGGGTACCAAAGGGCACCCACAGTCTCCCCCACTTCTTTCAGAAGTTGGGACAAAGATGGGCCACGTGTCCACCAGTTGAAATCCTGTGGAGAGAAGAGCCTGGTGGGCTACAGTCCTTGGGGTCACAGACAGTCGGTTACGACAGGCACCCAAGAAGTGCCAGGGCACCCAACTTCCTTTACACTGTGCTTATTTCTCATGAGATGAGAGAGTCCTCCTACTGGGCAACCGCTGTGCCCAGCTCATCACCTCGATCTTCACGAGAGCATCGTCACCGGCTTCATGGAAGATGCTCGGTAAGCACGTGCAGAGTGGCCCCGCTGCACAGACAGGAAGGTGAAGTCAGTAAGCACGTGCAGAGTGGCCCCGCTGCACAGACAGGAAGGTGAAGTCCTGGGCATCACAAGTGGTCCTTCTCTCCCCGTCAGCCCAGCCTGCGTCTCACTCCACATGCATTCTGCGCTTCCTGTCTGTTTTGATGCTCCGTGGGCCTCCGTGGGTCTCCTTGGGAGACGCTCGTGCCAACTAATTCTTCTCAGGAGATCCACGTCAGGAGGCCTTGCTCTGCCTTGTCAAGGCCTCTCCCCACCTGTTCCTGCTCAGCACTCAGAGGGGTTTGTGGTTCCACTGGCCACTGTCACCATCCCGCCAGCGCCTCCCTGAATCACAAACAAGGCAACACGGAGCGTCACTGTCGTGAACTCAGCGGCCAGGTCCCAGGGGCAGGCCTGCCCAACAGCCGCAAGGGAAGGGCCCGTGAAGGCTGTGGTGGGCCCCGCACCAGCCTCAGAGATGGATGCCGTGCCCCTGGATGGACGGGGCTGGAGCGGCGGGCGTGTGCGGAGAGGAGAGAGACCCCACTTTGCCTCCATCAGGCTCTTCAATACAGCGATTCTGGACTCACTGGCCTTGCCCCCCATCGCGCCTGCCTGCTTTCAACTTTTCTCTTTCTTTCGTGCTTCTATTTGTGGTTCTAGAAGTAGAAACTGCCCCCAGTATCCCCAGGAGCTGCCCGTGGTGGTCGAGGAACATTTTACAATAGGAAATCCTTTCTGGTTTTCTCAAATTGATGTGTAAGATAATATAGCAGTCTCCCGGGGCTTCTGACACAAATGACCACAAACCAGGAGGCTTAAAACAACAGAAATCTACTCTCTTGCATTCCTGGAGGTTGGGAGTCTGAAATCAACATGTGGGCAGGGCCATGCTCCTCTGAGGGCCCCATGGGAGGACCTTCTGCACTCTTCAGGCTGTGGGGCTGCAGGAGTCCTGGGCACTCTCTGACTTGCAAATGCGTGCCTACTTGCGCTCAGTCGCGTCCAACTCTTTGCAACCCCACGAACCATAGCTTGCCAGGCTCCTCTGTCCATGGCGTTTTCCAGGCAAGAATACTGGAGGGTTGCCATTTTCTTCTCCAGGGGATCTTCCTGACCCAGGGATGGAACCAGTGCGTCCTGCATCTCCTGCATTGGCAGGCGGATTCTTTGCCACTGAGCCACCTGGGAAGCCTTGCGAATCTGTCTTGCCAATCTCTGCCTGTGTCCTCACAGGGCCTCCTTATTGTAAGGACACCAGTCATTGAATTTACAGTCCACCTGAATATGACCACGTTCTAACTTTAGGACATCTGCAAAGACCCCGTCTCCAAGCAAGGTCGTGCCCACAGGTACCAGGGGTCAGGACTTGAGCATGTCTTCTGGAGGGACCCTGAACAGACGGTCAGTAACAAGTGTTCAGTGTGACACTGCCTCCTCACGCTGACAGCTAGATGGATGTAGAATACTAGATTATTAAATAAAATACATTTCTAGTCTTAAAAAATACCAAAGCTAAAGCAAATGGAAACTAGTTTTTGAATCATTTTGTTTTACATTGTTGATCTTCTTGAATAACAACATGTATTTTCATTTTAATAAGATTTAAATATTTTTTAGGAGAAAAAGACCTTGAGAACATAGGTGAATGAGTTTTTAGTTTTAAAATTCACTGTATTTGAATAAATTCAAACTTTCTACTTTTTTGCATCTGACGAAAATTCATTTCCAAAGACTTTTTAAATCTTTACTGTTAGCAGAACGGAAAATATGTGACTATCCCGATTACAACAGTGAGACTAATGATTTTGCTGAAATAAAGGCAAGGTAAAATAATCTTATGAAATAAACATATAATTTATGAATTATGGAAGTTGTTATTTTTTACTAGGATGGCACGCCAGCCCACTTGCAGATCCCCCAGACGTGTATAATGATAATAATTAAAATGTCTTTGCTATCGTGCCAACTTGTAGTTTTGAAATAGTTTAGCTCTAGGGCTAGACTTCAATGCTGCTATTTGGTAGGTGTTATTTGTCATGCAGAAGAACAGAACATGTCTATCAATATTCTAGCTTTTGTTTCTGACTGGTAAATAATTAGACATTTGCTACGCGGGCCCCCAGTGATAACCTTGCCCTGAGCCCTTCAACGCCAGGGACAGGCCTTCTGGGGGGCAGTCAGAAGGGCGGGGGCTCTGAATCCCATGTTCTGAGTTTGGCGGTGAAGAGAGAGGCTCACCAGGCGGTGGGCAGAATGCCCCCCAACCCTGCTGTATCTTCACAGGGAATTTGCAGAAGAATTGTTAAAATCAGCCCTGAAGTCCTGCCTGCTGGAATATCCATGCTGTCTGCATCACCCAGCTTCTGACTTCTATTCCGTTGATGTCCCCCGGGATGAGCTCACCTGCTGCACCCCTATCCACCTCTCAGGGTGATTCTCATCATAGCAGCGATCGACATCCTTCTCTCTGCATGCTGATGGCACCAGAAGTCAAACATGCCATCTATCGCTTCATTCTCCACAAACCTGTTCTAGGGACCAGGACTTTGTTCCCAAGGCCCTTTCACATCTGTGAGGCCCTTGCCCCCGACAGCTCTGTGAGTTGCTCAGCTTGGGAGAGGTGGGGTGAGTGGTAGAATCCCCTCTGGGCAGACACGGTGTGAGCATCAGGTGTCCTAGAACTGTGGGGAAGGAAGGGACCCACCCCCCTTCTGCTCCCCAACTTCTGCTTCCTTGGCTCTGCCTCCCAGTGTCCAAAACCAACCAGAAGTCCAGAGTCAGGGAGTCTAGATGCAGTCCCCCTGGGTGAGCTTCCCTCCTTGCCCAGAGCCGGACATGGACTGGGATCCTGCTGTTTGAGATGAGGTCCACCTGCAGCATCCTTGCCTGTGCCTGTCCACGTAACGTGCAACCCGTGCAGCCATGGGGGCTCACGCCTTCCTCTGCAGATGGCATTGACTATTAGACATGTCTTCTTGCCTTGGGCTCAAGGGTTTTCTCAGCAGCAGCACCTGCCAGCCCTGTTCATCTTTTTGAACCCGTTCCTGACTCCCCCACCTCTCCTGCCTCCTGCATTCCTTCAGGTGTCTGGGGTGGCGCCCCTGCCCTGTGAGCCTCTCTTTGGAGGCCCTCAACTCTGGGTCCAGTGAGTGGGACCTCAGACGTCGCTGTCCCAAGCATCCTCAGTTCAGTTCAGTTCAGCTGCTCAGTTGTATCCGACTCTTTGCAGCCCCATGGACTGCAGCACACCAGGCCTCCCCGTCCATCACCATCTCCCGGGGTTTACTCAAACTCACATCCATCAAGTCGGTGATGCCATCCAACCATCTCATCCTCTGTTATCCCCTTCTCCTGCCTTCAATCTTTCCCAGCATCAAGGTCTTTTCCATGGAGTCAGTTCGTCGCATCAGGTGGTCAAAGTATTGGAGTTTCAGCTTCAGCATCAGTTCTTCCAGTGAATATTCAGGACTGATTTCCTTTACGATGGACTGGTTGGATCTGGTTGCAGTCCAAGGGACTCTCAAGAGCCTTCTCCAACACCATAGTTCGAAAGCATCAATTCTTCGGCGCTTAGCTTTCTTTATGGTCCAACTTTCACATCCATACATGACTACTGGAAAAATCATAGCCTTGACTAGATGGACCTTTGCTGGCAAAGTAACGTCTCTGCCTTTTAATATGCTGTCTATGTTGGTCATAGCTTTTCTTCCAAGGAGTAAGTATCTTTTAATTTCGTGGCTGCAATCAACATCTGCAGTGATTTTGGAAGACCCCCCCGCAAAAAAAAGTCAGCCACTGTTTCCACTGTTTCCCCATGTATTTGCCATGAAGTGATGGGACCAGATGCCATGATCTTAGTTTTCTGAATGTTGAGCTTTAAGCCATTTTTTCACTCTCCTCTTTCACTTTCATCAAAAGGCTCTTTAGTTGTTCTTTGCTTTCTGCCTTAAGGGTGGTATCATCTGTGCATCTAGGGTGATTGATACTCCTCCCGGCGATCTGGACTCCAGCTGGAATCAAGCGTCCTCAGCATCCATTCAGCTCTGACACCTACCCCATATGTGGCACCAGGCTGCCGGGTGACGCTGAGCGAGCTGCCTCCTCTTGGGGGCCCAGCCCCTCACCTCGGGCAGGACTGTATGAGCTGTGTCCTGGCCCCTCCTGTTCCTCCAGCATCAGGCCCTCCATCACAGAGATGGGGCTGAAGACCCCTCCTCAGCGTTTCCCGTTAACCTTCTAACTAAGCCAACACCTCGCAGGCGCTGCTTCCAGCCTCACTCGGTGCCTGACAAAGCCCAGGGATCTGCCCATGGGCTCTGCCCGCTCTCTTCCTGCCCTGCCCCTCCCCGCCCCTCTTCTCCTCCTCCCCGCCCCGCCCCTCCCTTTTCTTCTCCCCCCTCCCCACTCTTCTTCTCCCCCTCCCCCCTCTCTCCCCCCTCCCCCCTCTTCTTCTCCCCCTCCCCCCTCTCTCCCCCCGACCCCATCCTCTCTCTTCCTCCCCTCCTTCTCCCATTCTTCCTCTTACTCCTTCTGTCTCTTTCATAAGCACTTATTTTTTTCTTTTCTTTCTTTTGAAACAGGAATAAAAGAAGTCAGTTTCCTTGAAGGAGGGCTTTGGTTTGAGAATGAATGAGGTTTCCAGGGGCCAACACCCCTTTGCCCGCAGCCCCCTTTGCCATGATGGGCACTTGACTCATGTGGATGGAGATGTGGCCCGGAGGGCACCAGCCTTTTATCCAGACCTCCCCTTCTTCTCCTGTGACATAGATAAAGGGGTTTTGCTTATGGCAAAGGGAAATATCCCTGAATCACCGAAAAGCTGCTTTTGTATTCTCTTGATAGTGATGCAAGCAACAGAGTCCCTGGTCTTCCCCATCCCGGTTTTCTTTGGTCTCATCCATCTCAACTTCAAAGAGTCCAGTCGGAAGGATCCTGGCCAGTCCATCTGCCTCGAACACACCCGACTTGCTTCTGGACCTCAGGGTGCTCCAGCTCCATCCTACCTCTGAGGTGGGGTTCTCGATTCTGGCTGCAGGTGGAGGGGCTCCTGAAACACCAGGCTGGCCAGAGAAGGGAGAACAGGATCGTTTTGGTTCATCCTAAATGGGTGGGGATAAAGAAAAGCCATGACAAACTAGAGAAAGTATCAAAGAGACATCATTTTGCAGACATAGGTCCGTGTAGTCAAATCTACAGTTTTTCCAGTAGTCACATATGGATGTGAGAGTTGGCAGGATGAGAGGGAGGTGACAGAGAATGAGATGGTTGGGTGGCATCACTGACTCAATTGACAGAAGTCTGAGCAACCTCCAGGAGATAGTGAAGGACAGGGAGACCTGGCATGCTGCAGTCCATGGGGTCGCAAAAAGCCAGACACAACTTGGCCATTAAACAGCAACAACGAAAGTATGTATTCAAGCTGGAAAACTCAGATCTAAATTATGCTGGCTCAACACCACCAATCTTGCCCCAAGGGAGCAAACATTGGTTTTCAGGGAGCAAACGTCTTAATCTTCTTATTCATCAAGCACAGACATACATGCTATGCAAAGACAGCTGGGCTGTATCTATGCGTTGTTACCATTTCATGAATGGGGAGCAATTAAGTTAAAAAAAAAAAACTGGTCTGAGAAGAGCCTTTAGGTGGATAGTAATGAGAAAAAGTGGTGATGTACCAGTAATGTCTCAGAGGGGTGGTTCATATATTTGTCTTTTAAATAAAAGTGTGCGAAACCAGACCATCTCAAGGCATCTGGCCCCACGGGGCTCAGAGTAATCTCGTCACCAAATGCCACTCCTGGGTGGCTTCTAGACCACATGATCACTTTATTTCATAAATGATCCAACAAGCCTTTGGGTCTGAAATCTTCCGAGGAGAGAGGTGTTGGCACTGGGGTAGCAGATCTGGGGTTAGGAGGGGCCCCAGGGTTCCCTGGGCTGCAAGGTTACCCTGAAGACAAGGGGACAACCCTGCAGAACCAGTCTCAGGCTTTGAGCATCGCCTTTCACACACTTCTTCTGCCTGTAGCCCCCCAAGGGGACTCATGCAGTGGACCCCACAGCCCACTGCCCCCCAAGACATCCCACCGACCCAGGAGCCCCTGGGAAGCCTCGTGGGGCTGGTGTTCTTGGAGGCCAGCTAAGACCTGTGACGTTTCAGCCCACCTGTCCTGTCTGCGCACAAGGCCCAGCACTGCTCACATTTGCTGCAGCTCGGCCTAGGAGGCCGTCACCCCAGCTCCAGGGAAAGCGGTGTTCCGGGGGCCGCTCTCTCCCGCCCAGGGCTCGGCTCTCAGGCTTGCTACTGTTCTCAGCTTAGCCACGATCGCCTGGATGCTAGCTCTTAGGGTCCCCGGGGTGGTGTCCTTGCGATCAATCTGCACCAGCACCAGCGAGGGGGGCTGCGTTCAGAGCTCTGAGGCCTCCGCGTCCTGGCCCAGAGTGGACGACGCCCGCCACGCTGCCAGTCCTGGCTCACTGTCTTCATGCCCCTGAGGCCCCGCTCTGGCCTGCGGCTCTTGTGCTCACGCACTTCCTTTCTGCCACGCCGTTACCGCTGCATTTCGTGACTTGCGCATCTTTGATGATTTTATTTAGCATTTGCTTTGGATTACGCTCTTCGGTAAGAATTTAATGTTTTTCAAGTTATTGTCCTTCTATATCATGTCTTTCTCCATTGATTTGAAATATATACAATTTATTATATATATATATATAAGATATAGTGAATATATATATGAATATATGTGAAATATATATGAAGTTAAGTATAAGACAAAAGGCATTTCAAATCAATCAAGAAATACTGATTATGTGGAGGATAAATAAGATTATATAGAAAGACACCTATATATATATGAATAGAGAATAAATGCATATATAATATATATGTGCTTAATCACTCAATTATATGAAGGATAAATAAGATTATATAAGACACCTATATATATACCTATGTATATATATATGAACAGAGAATATATGCATATATAATAGATACATGCTTAATTGCTCGATTATATGAAGGATATGCAAGACTATACAGAAGGATACGTATGTGTGTGTATATATAAGAGATAGAGAATATCTGTGCATCAGTTCAGTTCACTTGAGCCTGTCAGTCGTGTCTGACTCTGTGACCCCATGGACTGCAGTTTGCCAGGCTTCCCTGCCCATCACCAGCTCCCAGAGCCTGCTCTAACTCATGTCCATTGAGTGGGTGATGCCATCCAACCATCTGATTCCCTGCCGTCCCCTTCTCCTCCCACCTTCACTCTTTCCCAGCATCAGGGTCTTTTCCAATGAGTCAGTTTTCCAGTGAGTCATACGTATACATGTCTATGTACATATATATATATATACACATAATTCTCCTGTGGTAAATCCCACTGTGTTTGGTGTCTTGCATGTGATAAACTTGGGCCCCCCATTGCTCTCCCCTCTCTGTACACACCTCTGTCCCCCTCCCATCTCCAGCTCTCTCTGTGTCTCTGTGCTGGTCTCATCGCATTAGTATATATTACATATTTTTCATTTGATGTATATCCATGTCTTGATCTCCTAAGCTGTTCAGTTTATCTGTCTAATCTTTGTCAGTATCACAGGTTTTGCTTTATTTGGTACCAAGTATGTTTGGTAGATCTTTGGTCATTGCTTACTGAAGCATTTCCTTGGCCATTCTTACACGTTTATCCTTCTTATACTCATTAGAAGTATGATGCCAGGTTCTTATAGAGAAGCTTGCACTGGAAGTAGAATTGCATGACACTTACAGCTGGTTTGAGGGAAGTCCACCTTCCCCAGTGGAAGCCTGTGTTCCCAGTGTCAGTTCCCCCCACTCCTTTAAGGAGAAGAACCCCACCCTGAGTGGAAGTGGTACCTCGCTCCCCAGGGGCCCCTTGCAGTTGACTCAACGTGGGGTGGTGTGATCTGAGAGGAGGTGAGCAAGGTGACTCCCAGGTGGTACCCCTGCCATCAAAGTCACTGCTCTGCCCCCAACTCCCTTCCCACAGACGGGTCTCACTGATGCAGAGTCCTGGCATTT
Organism: Bos indicus x Bos taurus; assembly: GCF_003369695.1. NCBI lineage: Eukaryota > Metazoa > Chordata > Mammalia > Artiodactyla > Bovidae > Bos > Bos indicus x Bos taurus. The sequence continues at coordinate 69,252,558 of NC_040095.1, read as the reverse complement.
CCATTTCAATGTTTTGACCTATTCTTCCAACTACACTGAAAGAGAAGGGCAGAGAGCAGATATGGGTTCTTCTCTGCGAACTGCACACCACGGGCTCCCAAAGTAAAGTAGAGTTGAATTCAGCAAATACTCACTAGATTCCCCCTCACGGGCCAAGTGTGGGGACAGAGTCATCTGTCATCCTCAGAGGGGAAGACACATCTCAGCACTTAAGCTGTACGATGGCAGTCTCTGGAACCGTCTCTCTACACAGGGCAACAATTGGTGGTCTATTACAAAGGGTACATAGTGAAGTGAAAGTCGCTCAGTCATGTCCAACTATTTGTGACTCCACAGACTACAGAGCCCATGGGATTCTCCAGGCCAGAATACTGGAGTGGGTAGCCGTTCCCTTCTCCAAGGGATCTTCCCAACCCAGGGATCGAACCCAGGTCTCCCTCATGGCAGGTGGATTCTTTACCAGCTGAGCCCCCAGGGGAGCCCAGAAATGGTATCGAGCACAGTCTAACCTCTGAGCTGCAAGGCGGAGTGCAGCCTGCGCTGTGAGCCGTGCGGAGTCGTGGTGTCGGGAATCCCCTTGACCTCTTTCTGCTCCCCTATCTTCCTGGAAACCACCTCACCTCCTCGGCCAGCCCCCACAGCTTCCCTTCCCCCTTACACTTCTGGAGATGTCTCGAGGATAAATGAGGGGCTGAAGAAATACTCTGAGGAAGACACTGTATAAATGTGGTGCAAAGCATCACCTGCTCTCATCAGCTGAAAGTGCCGCCGAGTTGATGCTAAATGGATGTGTGTGCTGTTTCCTAAGGGAGCTCCTTTTGCTTCCACGGAAGGTCCCTGTGAGGCTCAGGCTTTTAAAAGGAAGGTGAAAAAACAACAAAAAACAATGGAAGGTGCCTTGGTTTATAAATGGCTGTATTATTCTTAGAAGGCACGCCTAGCATGGAGCCGGTGCAGTTGCTGATGTCGCATAACCGGGCAGGATAAATGGCTCCTCAGCCCCGGGTGCTGGGCCAGGCTTCCCCGTGGGCTCCTCGGTGCTCGTGACTCGCCACGGACGTTGGTGCCACTTCGGGTTTGACTGATGGTCTTTTTAATGATGGGCTCCCCAGGTGGTGCTGGCGGTAAAGAACCGGCCTACCAGTGCAGGAGACCTAAGAGACACCTTCAGTTCCTGGGTGGCGAAGCTCCCCCAGAGGAAGGCACAGCAACCCACTGCAGTGTTCTTGCCTGGAGAATCCCATGGACAGAGGAGACTGGAGGGCTACAGTCCACGGGGTCACAAAGAGTCGGACACGACTGAAGTGACTTAGCACGTATGCTTTTCAAAGATAAACTCTGAGTGAAAAAAGTCTCTGGAAGCACAAAATAAAATCATAAAATCAGTGATAAGCAGACAAAAGCCTCATGTGTTGAACATCCCAGGCCAGCCCTCTCCCAGGGCCCAAGGGGTCTATCTGGCCCTTTAGCAGATGCCCAGATCCCAAAGGAGTGGGTCCCCAAGACATTAGCAACTCCACCAGAGAAACCATTCATTTCAAAACGGATGCATTAAAGCAGTGTGTTCTCCATCCCACGTGCTCAAGAGATCTGATATAAAACAGCCCTCTCCATGTCATAGTTCAGGTCCGAAGGCCCCGGGGCCAAGGCTGTGCTCAGTTTCCTGGTGGATTTGCACCACCGGCCACAACGCAGCAGTGGCTGCAAAAACCACAAGGCATCAGCAGGAAGAGGGCGAGGCCAGACCCAGGAGAGGGTCCCACTTGGCACCGGCAGGCTTTTGCTCTGCCCAGGAACCCAGGAACCACCTCCACCCGCCACTCCTGCTTCCGGTCAGGGACTGGCCTGTGGTCAGTGTGTGGGGCCTCTTCTTCTGGTGTCCAGACAGCCTTGGGAACTCAGACCGCCAGCGGGTGTCTCTGGTTTTCTCAGGACGCTCCTCTCCCAGAGCGATGCCCCTATTCCGTGGTCAGTATTCCATGCCGTTGGAGATCCTGACTGTACAGTGTGTCTGCTGTCCACCGTGGCTTCCCGGGAGAGCCAGTGACTGAGGCTCAGATCCACGTGTGTGGGAGACACCTGACAACCATCCACCCTTCCTCCTGCAGCCCAAACACAGGAAGCTAATCTCAGATCCGAACAAGCGAGGGGAACATCATGGATTCCCGGGTTGGGGGCTGCAGTGGGCCACCATCCTTATAGCCATCCTGCTGACTGCCTCCCTGGAAGAGTCATCTTCATGGATCAAACCACACCATCTTTCCCAACTTTGAATGTCCTTCCTACCATGTTGGGTGGGTCCCGGTGGGCTGGACAGGTTCTGAGAAGTAGGACAGGCTCAGCCCCTGGATGACCGGGTACCCGGAGCTGCATCAGTGACCTTCCCATGGCAGGCACATCAGGTCATGTAAGAGCATCTCCATCCTTCACATTCATCTCTGGCCCTTGTCTTAGAGGAGAGAGTCTCTCCCATCATCCAGGGCCAGTCATGTCTGAGACAGGGTATCAAGGAACAGCTATCTACCATTCAGTAAGTAGGTAGATAAGCAAAGCTTCCTCTGTCAAGACTAAGGAAGCTGGCCAGGTTCTCCTGTTGCTAAAATCTGGTTTCGGACCTGTGATGCACCTATTTCGGGGGCAGTTCCCCTGGAGCTCACACACAGGTGGCGCTCAGCATTAAGGCTCCCCATCAAGGGGGCAGCCTGGTGAGAACCCTCCGAAGCGTGCTCACCTGACTCCTTACAGGAGACCCTCAGGCCACGTGGCCCCAACCCTTGGTCACTCCAGAGTTAATCAGGGCGCACAGTTCAAATGCACAGTGACATCACGCCCCGCGGGTGGCACAGTCTCCACAGCACTGAGCAGCTGCAGTCACGTTGATGTGGGTCTTCTGACGTAGGTGAGGACCAAGTCAAGACAGCTACACACATGAAAACCCTGCATGTTTTCTTCTGATGGGATTACCAGCAAATGACTTTTTAGAGTTAGAAGGTAAGAAATCTACCTAAGACTACCAAAATCTCAAGAATCCTGGGCATATATTTAAACAGGACAGGTTATATCACTCAATTATTTAAACTCTGTAACTGCACTAAATACAGGAAGACGGATGAGCACTTTTGATATGCCTCTCAGGGCTCCCTTTGTGGACAGTTGAGGCCAGACGCCAGGACCCCTCTCACGGGGTTCTGCGTCTCCCACAGCTTGACAGAGAACGGGCTCACGGGAGGAAGGTAACAGGGGAGATCCTGGACAGAACTGAGTTCCTGGAAGCCATAGCCTCTTCTTTCTGTCCAATCTTCCCTGATTCTAACCACTGTTACCTCCTCCCAGCCTGGGCTCCTCATCCCTCCCAAGGGAGTCTGGGGGACCCTTTGCATTTGGGGTCTCCTTAGCTGGGGGCCCCTTCGGGGGTGTCTACACTCAAGCTTCGCCTCCAGCTGGTCAATGAATTTGGTGAAAGGGAGCTGGTGCCGTGAGGGGCCATGAAAGTGAAGTTCGAGGTCAACCACGTGGATCTCCGGTTATAAGTCAAGCTGACCCAGCTCAGAAACCACCCACTCACAACTATGGCACGGGGCTTCTGGATAAAGAGCAGCTCCCAGGAAAGCCTCGCCTTTGCTGTGAAGTTGGGGAAGTCTCCATTTCCATCACTTTCCTTCAGATCTGAGCACAATCTGCTGCCCCCAGGGTGGGGAAATTCTCCAGCAGCCTAGACATGGCCCCTTTGCTGGCCTCCTGTGGCAAGTGCCTCCTCCTGGAGTGAGGTGGAGGTGCAAAGAGCCGGATGGCTCCCAGTCGCTTGTGCTGAAGGGCATCAGCCTGCTAATGTGTCGGACGGCGTCTTCCTCTCTGACTTGGCTGTGGAGACCGCATAGCAGCCAACCTGGCCAAGCGTCATAGATGAATAATGATCGCTTGGTGGGGCAAGAAAGTGAAAGTGAAAGTCGCTCAATCATCTCCGACTCTTTTCAACCCCACGGACTGTAGCCCGCCAGGCTCCTCTGTCCATGGAATTCTCCAGGCAAAAATAGTGGAGTAGGTAGCCTTTCCCTTCTCCAGGGCATCTTCCCAACCCAGGGATCAAACCCAGGTCTCCTGCATTGCAGGCAGATTCTTTACCACCAAGGAAGCCCTGAGGGGCAGAAAACAAATGCTCAATTATCTTGTTTCCTCCAGAGGGGAGGCTCTGCAGAGAACAGAGACAATCCAGAGGCCAGCTGGATTTCTGGGGCACGGGTCGGGGCACACAGGCCGGGGGGGCTGCCGTGGATTCGGGACACCGGGCTCCTGGCTGGGCTGGGGGTGGGGAGCGGGGACATCCCTCACATAGGCAGGTGCTCAGGGTTTGTGCCTTTTGGTGGGCATGTCTCCAGAGCTTGCTTTTCTGCTCAGGGTACAGTTCCATTCTTTTTCTTTTTTAAGATTTTTATTAGAGGATACTTTCTTTACAATTTTCTGTTAGTCTCCACTATACAACAAGACAAATCTCGAGCCTCCCTGCCTCCTCCCATCCCATCAGCTAGGTCACCACGGAGCACCGCACTGAGCTCCCTGTGCTATATAGCAGCTTCCCACTAGCTATCTCTTTTACATGTGGAAGTGTATGTATGTCCCACTCTTCCGGAGAGCTTCCTGACCCACTACAGAAGTCTCTGTGCAGCTAGGATGCTTACGCGGGAGGTGAAACAATAGCCGGGATCACCTGGGCCAGACTCCCGACGTGGTGTGTGTGCTCAGTTGCTCGGTGTCCGACTCTTTGCACCCCCACTGACGGCAGCACGCCAAGCTCCGGTGGCCTTCACTGTCTCGAGTTTGCTCAAACTCATGTCCATCGAGTCGGTGATGCCATCCAACCCTCTCATCCTCTGCCGCTCTCTTCTCCTTTGTCTTCAATCTTTCCCGGCGTCAGGGCCTTGTCCAATGACTCGGCTCCTTCATGGATCCTGTTCATGGATCACAGCCTTGCCGTGGTGAAGGGACTTGGCAACTCAATGAAGCTATGAGCCGCGCCATGCAGGGCCACCCAAGATGGACAGGTCGTCGGGGAGAGTTCTGACACAAAGTGGTCCACTGGAAGAGAGAATGGCAAACCGCTCCAGTGTTCTTGCTGTAAGAGCCCCGTGAACATGAGCAGTTTGAAAAGCATGACATGCACAGCCTCAGAAATGTAGCGCGAGGCAGTTAATCACACGGGCAGCGTGAGGGTCGTGTACACGAGGGGTGTGGTCACCGGGGCTGCGACACAGCACGAAGACCCGGCCACTCCGGAAGACACTCACAGGGGTCCCCACGGGCACTCCTGGCAGACCAGGACACACAAGTCAGGGGACCCTTGGGAGTAGGACTCTGAGCATCATTGGGCATTTATGGAATCAGGTTTCTAAGGGAGACCTAGGTGCTGTTCTGCAAATTGTAATCCTATTAGTAAAACTGTGCTGCTTTTACTACATAAGACTCCAGTCTTTACAGATGTCCATATTGAAGATAGTAAAAATGAGTCTAAGAAAAAGCTGCCAATGCCAGTGGATTGTGGATATGTATGCTGTATTCTCTTGCATTTTTGATGATACAACAGATGTTGAAAACTTGATCTATGGTTCCTCTGTCTTTTCTAAATCCAGCTTGAACATCTTGAAGTTCCCACTTCAAGTACTGTTGAAGCCTGGCTTGAAGAACTTTGAGCATTACTTTACTAGCGTGTGAGGTGAATGCAGTTGTGCGGTAGTTTGAACATACTTTAGCATTGCCTTTCTTTGGTATTGGAATGAAAACTGACCTTTTCCAGTCCTGTGGCCACTGCTGAGTTTTCCAAATTTTCTGGCATCTTGAGGGCAGGACTTTCACAGCATCATCTTTTAGGATTTGAAATCGCTCAGCTGGAATTCCATCACCTCCACTAGCTTTGTTCATAGTGATGCTTCCTAAGGCCCAATTGACTTCAGACTCCAGGATGTCTGGTTCTAGGTGAGTGATCACATTGTCATGGTTATCTGGATCATGAAGCTCTTTTTTGTACAGTTCTTCTGTGTATTCTTGCCACCTCTTCTTAATATCGTCTGCTTCTGTTAGGTTCATACCATTTCTGTCCTTTATTGAGCCCATCTTTGCATGAAATGTCCCCTTGGGATCTCTCTACTCTTTCCCATTCTATTGCTTTCCTCTATTTCTTTGCATTGATCACTGAGGAAGGCTTTCTTATCTCTCTGGGCTATTCTTTGGAATTCTGCATTCAAATGGGTATATCTTTCCTTTTCCTTTTTGCCTTTAGCTTCTCTTCTTTCCTCAGCTATTTGTAAGGCCTCCTCTGACAACCATTTTGCCTTTTTGCATTTCTTTTTCTTGGCGATGGTTTTGATTCCTGCCTCCTGTGCAATGTTATAAACCTCTGTCCATAGTCCTTCAGGTACTCTATCAGATCTAATCCCTTGAATCTATTTGTCACTTCCACTATATAATTGTAAGGGATTTTATTTAAGCCATACTTGAATGATTTAGTGGTTTTCCCTACTTTCTTTGAGTCTGAATTTTGGAATAAGGAGTTCATGATCTGAGCCACAGTCAGCTCCCAGTCTTGTTTTTGCTGACTGTATAGAGCCTCTCCATCTTCGGCTTCAAAGAATATAATCAATCTGATTTCTGTATTGACCATCTGGTGAAGTCCTTGTATAGGGTCATCTCTTGTGTTGTTGAAAGAGGATGTTTGCTATGACCAGTGCAAGAGAATTCCAGAGAAACCTCTACTTCTGCTTTACTAATTATGCCAAAGCCTTTGATTGTGTGGATCACAACACACTGTGGAAAATTCTTAAAGAGATGGGAATATCAGACCACCTTACCTGCCTCCTCAGAAATCTGTATGTAGGTCAAGAAGCAATAGTTAGAACCAGACATGGGACAACGGACTGGTTCCAAATTGGGAAACGAGTACACCAAGGCTGTCTATTGTCACCCTGCTTATTTAACTTATATGCAGAGTACATCACGCGAAATGCTGGGCTGGATGAAGCACAAACTGGAATCAAGACTGCAGGGAGAAATATCAGTAACCTCAGATACGCAGATGACACCACCCTTATGGCAGAAAGAGAAGAGGAACTAAAGAGCCTGTTGATGAAAGTGAAAAAATTGAGAGAAAAAGCTGGATTAAAATTCAACATTCAGAAAAAGAAGATCATGGCATCCGGTCTCATCACTTCATGGTAAATAGATGGGGAAGCAATGGAAACAGTGACAGACTTTATTTTCTTGGGCTCCAAAATCACTGCAGATGGTGACTGCAGCCATGAAGTTAAAAGATGCTTGCTCCTTGGAAGAAAAGCTATGGCAAAAGATTGAAGGCAGAAGAAGAAGGGGATGACAGAGGATGAGATGGTTGGATGGCATCACTGACTTGATGGACATCAGTTTGAACAAGCTCTGGAGTTGGTGATGGACAGGGAAGCCTGGCATGCTGCAGTACCTGGGGTCACAAAGTGTGACTGAGTGACTGAACTGAACTGATGCTGTATTAGCTTTCTGTGGCTGCCATAACACATCACCACAGAGTGACTTAAAACAACAGTAATTGATTGTCTCACTTGGAGCCAGAGGTCCGAATCCAGTGAATCAACAGGACTGCGCTCCTTCCGAATGTTCTATGGGAAACGCCTCCTTTACCTCTTCCAGCCTCTGGTGTCTCCAGGCGGGGTGTGGCTGCATCACATCCATGTTGGCCTCTGTCTTCACATGGCTTTCTTCTCTGTGTGTCTTTGTCTCGAGTTCCCTTTGGATGATCTGAGGTCAGCAGAGGCCACTGCCTGTGCTCATCTCCAGGAATGATGTTTCCTGGAACCTTCTCCACCATGGCCTTTAAAGCCCAAATTTGAATACTCCAGACTGCGGATCTAAACCCAGCTTCCTTGTCAATGATCTCCGTTCCTGATCCTTCACTTAATTATAGCTACAAAGACCCTTTTCCCAAGTGAGGTCCCGTTCCAGGCTTCTGCTGGGCATGTTGTTGGGGAGCATGGAAGGAGGGTTCACTAGGTGTCTTCTGGTGACTCCAGGGAAGTCATCCTCACACTGAGCCCCGAGTCCGTCTCTCGACTTGGAGTCAGTGCTAAGCTGGCACCAAGGAACCCTCCGCCCCTGCAGGGGCCGCCCATCCTTGGCCCTTTCTGCAGGGTGTCCCAGAAACATCTTTGGTGTGGACTCAGGAAGGGTCTCAGGGGGAGCATCTGGGCCCTTTGAGAGGGCAAGCAGATGTTCTGAGCATCTGAGGGGCTGTGGTCTGGCCAGGCGTCTGCAGGGTATTGAGTTATAGACACGCCATGAGAAAGATGAGAAAGGAGCGAGGAGGAAAGGAGAGTTAGAAGCTCCTGGGAGCACAGATCAACTGAGGTTTGGGGAAACTAGTGCTCAGAGTTGCCAGCAGCAGGTGGTGCTGGGTAATTAATGAGTATCTCAGTCCACACAGGGTCTGCCCCGTATCCACAGCCCCGCTGAGAAGGATACAGGGGAGGAAAGGGAGAGCAGGTGAGAAAGGACAAACAGGGCCTGAGCAGGAGACAGGTTTAATAACAAAGTGTTTGAGCTTATTTTTCCACAATCATGGCGGTCTGAGTTCAGTATTTCCTGAATGACTGAGAGGAAACGAAGTCCATCCAGGTAAGTCACCTGGACACAGGTCAATGTCTCAGTCACGTGTGGACACAAGGAGGCGGAAAGGCGCCATCACACAGCGCCGAGAAAGCAGTGGTGGGGGACGGGGTGGGGGCGGGGCTGGGGGCGCTGACCGTGCAGGCTGACGAGCCATCCAGCTGACACATTCTGGCAGGTCTGGAGCGAAGGTCCGAGGAATCCTAACAGTCGCAACTTGGTGGTGCCAGCCACCTTTCTCCCGAGGTTCACAGGCTTCCCAAGTGGCGCTAGTGGTAAAGAACCCACCTGCTGGTGCAGGAGACATGAGACTCAGGTTGGATCCCTGGGTTGGGAAGACCCCCTGGAGGGACATGGCCACCCACCCCAGTATTCGTGCCTGGAGAATCCCGTGGACAGAGGAGGCTGGCGGGCCACAGTCCACGGGGTCACAGAGAGTGGGACATGCGTGCACCTTTCACCCCAGAGTTTTGGTGACATACAAGTCTTGAGCTTAAATTTCCCTTTGTGGACTGTGAGATGTGTCTTCAGGTTGAGAAGCATTTGGAAATCATCAAAGTTTGTGTCTCTTTATGTATTTTATGCAAATATTTTCCCAATAACACATGCACTTTCCAAAGTAAAGGAATATGTTGGGGTCCAATGGAGGGTCTTTTGGAAGCCACAGGAGAGCAGAGGAATGTTATAGATGACAACACAAGCCGTTTCCAAAGGGCTCCTCTGCTCACATGGGAAGATGTTTTGGCAACACCCACGCAGCAGGCAACTATTACTGTAGATTTTTAGGGCTCTGTCTCTCCTCATGTCCCAACTCTACTGAGCAAGAAGCTCAGGTCTATTCAGGAACTCGATCTCATCTTTAAATATTTTAAAACTCCTGGGAGAATATTTATCATTAGCACAAATTAAGGGCAATAAAACATCTAAAAGAGCCTGACTAATAAATGAGCTGAGCGGCTCATTTACGGCCAAATTATTAGAATCCCAGAATATCATAGCTATCGAGTTTCTGCAGCTACTGCATAAGGTGCCCCGTGACTTCAGTGCAAAGCTTCTAACGTGGATCTGTTATCTGAGCTGCTCCTGTCCTATGAGCCGTTTTCCTCACTGCTTTTCCTAAAGTCCGTGCTCAAAGCAGCCTGTCTTTCCCAGTGACGTTCAATTTTGGAAAGAAAACAAATTGAAATGCGCAACTCAATTGTTACAGGATTAGGGCTATTAAAATCCAGAAAGAAGGACTTCAAGTGTGTTAGAAAACACTTCACTAAATGCACTTCATGGAAAAACCATTTCATATTCCTTTTAAGGATTGACTTTTAGCCAGAAATGTCTTCCAAGTGACATCGCTTCCAGCCAAAGTTTGGGTTTATAAGAAGGATGGATTCTTAGAGCATGACCGGCTTGTCACCGGTCCGTTTAAGGAGACACCTTGGCCACGGTGCCTCCTTTAAGCCCCGAGGAGAACAGGAGAGCCTGGCCCTGCAAAGAGCCAAGTTCCCACAGGTTCAACTCAGGGGAGGGACGGCCTTTCTGCAGACCACCAACCCTCTGCCCGAGAAGGTGTCTGCAGCCCCAGGCTCTCCACAAGCTCTCCACCACCTCCTTGCTCTCAGCAGCGGTTCTTCAGATGGGAAGCGGATGAAGCAACCTCCTAGCATCAGGGCAGGCAGTCTCAACTCAAAGTGGTCCCATTCTCAGTCAGACAAAGCTCTCCTGTTCAGAGAGCAACCAGGCCGCGTGATCCGTGATGCTCACTCTTCTGTGTTACGGAGACCAGGCCCCAGGCACCCGAATATTCACTAGCACACTCTTCCGGTGTGTCTGAAGGTGCTTCAGGTGAGATTTGCTGGACTGAGTACCACAGATCGTCCTCCCCAAAGTGTGTGGGATTCGGCCAATATGAATGGAATACAAAGCAGAGTAAAAAAGAATTCTCTCTGCTTGACTGTCTTGGAGCTGAGTCACTCGTCTTTTCCTGCCTTTGAACTTGGACTGGAGGCACACCACCAGCTCTCTGGAGCCATGCCACCAGCATTCCCGGGTCTATAGCTTGCAGATCTGAGGACCTCCCAGCCTCCAGAAGCAAGTGAACCAGTTCCCTATGGTGTCTTTCTCTTGGTACATAGATGATCGACAGACAGACAGACAGTAGTCTCCTGATGGTTGTTTCTCTGGAGAAGCCTGATTTACACCCCACCCTGAGGTCCCCAGCGAGGCACCTCCCTGAGCATGGCCTTGCCCTGCATCTCGGGAGAGGAGCTGGTCCAGGTCCTCTGGCTGCGGAGGGCATGTTAGCCCCACCTGCATCAACCCTGAGGAAGAGAGCATGTCCCACATCGTTGGGGTGGGAGCAATGACTTTGTACATCAGGGCCAGGGGGCCACTTAGGAAGAACTTACAAGCACTGCTGTTCTTACTTCTGGAGAGAGTTTAGAGACATCAAAAATGTTATAAAACCTATTAACTGTGTCCCCATTATTGACGATAACCTTCAAGCATGATATTTTAATTGAGGAGGATTCATTAGATCTAGGGCTTCCCCAGGGGCTCAGTAGTCAAACATCTTTCTGCCAATGCAGGAGACACATGTTTGATCCCTGGGTCAGGAAGATCCCTTGGAGAAGGAAATGGCAACCCCACTCTAGTATTCTTACCTGGGAAATCCATGGACAGAGGAGCCTGGCAGGCTACAGTCCATGAGGTCGCCTGGTGGGTCACAATCCATGGGGTCACAAAGAGTCAGACACAATTGAGCACGCACTCACACAGCATTAGCTTTGTTTTCTCTCCCATTTCCAGCCTTTGATCTTCTCTCCATCTCCGTGCCTTTTTTTTAAAGTCTTTGTTGAATTTGCTACAATACTGCTTATGTTTCATGTTTTGATTTTTTTTGGCCATGAGCTATGTGGGATCTTAGTTCCCCGACCAGGGATCAAACCTGCCTCCCCTGCATTGGAAGGTGAAGTCTTAACCAGCGGCCACCAGGGATGTCCCTCCATGCCTTCTTAGGGAAGAACCTTACAATTTATTTTTTTCCCCACAAACTGCTCTTGTTCCTTTAAATGAGAAAAGAACCACTAGAATCCCCCTAACTCCACTGCTTGCTCCCCATGGCTCATCTCTCTCAGTCTGGGTTGGAACTGCTCCTCAACTTCAGTATATCTGAGGACGTCAGCATTTACCAGCTTTTAACTACTGAGAAGGGAAGTGAGTGCCAGCTTCCCCTCCTCAGGGGCAGCGTCTCCTCAACACTTCTGCATCAGGCAGATCCGAGGGAGCAGGAGGCCGGTCAGGGGAGTTGAGGGGGAGGAATGTGGAGGGTCCAGGTGGTGGCAACATCTTCAGTGTCACGGCAGGCCCAGTAGGCTGGACGGTGGTGCTTCTGTTAATTCAATTCCTGCCTAAATTGTGAGATAGAGTGGACAAGTAGTTGGCAAAAAATTACACCCCCCCCCCAAAAGGACCCACCTCGCGTCACCAGTCCGTCATGGAGGAAGTGTCTGTGCATCTTATTGAAAAGAGAGGCACAGTTTGGAAAGAAGAAGAGACAGCACGGAGTGGAAGCTGATACTCTCCCCGATAACAGATAGCCCCGAGTTGTAGAGGCCATTATTTCTTGCATTTTCAGAGCAAATGAACTTGACAGATGGCCGTGTCACCCAGACCCCCACCTACTGACTTGATTATGCAGAAAACAATACAATAGAAAAGAAATCATTACTGAAGGAACCTGGTTAGTCCACAGAGGGCCGGGGAATGCAGAAGAACAGAATTACAGGGGTGGAATTGAACAGCAAGAATGCATTTAACATAAAGTGGGTTACAGCGAGGCAATCAGTCATGGCTAAAGCTATTGTCTGGGCTTGCTTGCATGGTATATGAAGTCATCTGTCATCTCCCACAGAATTTATGCTTCGTTCACAGAAGAAAGCGAGAAAGGTTTGCCAGGGCGTGTCTCGGCAGCCTTACGTGGCCCAAGGGTTGACCCCCAGAGACGAAATGTCGGCCCCTGTCGGGGGCTTCCGTGCCATCTGGGGTCAAGGCTAGGGTCTTATCATCGAGGGCGCTCCCATCAGACACTCGCATGACCTGATGCCATCTGGGGAGGTGACAGACACAGCTGTGTTCAGTACAAACCGAGTACCAGCTCCCTGATGCCAGCATCGGGAACACAGAAGTACTGGTTGAGAAGGCAGGAGGCCAGAGGCCAAGAGGACTTTTACAAAAATCAGAAAAGTATGCTGCTGTGGGTGCAGACAGCCAGGCCCTTCCTGCTTGTGGCAGTAGGTGTTGCTGGCACAGGGCGGGCTTAAATGCATAAGCACCATCATCCGTGTGCCAGCCAGTCAGGAAGAAACCGTCAAATTGCTGGATTAGCCGCACAGAGCGAATCCACCCCAGATGGAGAAAGGAGCTTCAAGCCAGCCCCGGCTTCAGAAGAGTGAGGCTGCTTTCCTCCCTCCCGCTTCCTGTGTGTCTACGGGATTCTGTGCCTGCCTTTCTCCTGGAGTTTGTCTCTGCTGGGAACATCCCCTGCTCCACCCTGAGGCCAGCCAGCCAGAGAGCCCAGCAGTAAACCTGACCCCTGGCAGGCAACCTGCTCCCCACGTGGTCTCACTCCCCTGATCACAAGACCCCACGCTTCCCGGCACTACCTGTGTTTGTGTCTGTCCTGATTCAGCCCCCAGGGGACCCCGCACTCCCAGGCATGTGTCTGTGTCATTTCTACCCAACCAAGGGGCGCCCATGCAGACTCCTACTACAACCTCCCTCGCACAGGTGTGGCCCGTGGCTGAGGGTCTGTCTACGCACTGTGTCTGTATGGTGACCTCTCCTGCGTGGCACAGCTCCTCCTGGACCCTCAGGTCAGATGCACAGACACACAAGCATTTCATCACTTAATCACTTGATTTAGTATAATTTCAAATATAATTGAAAGGCAGACCTAATCGTATTGCACTTCAAAGACACCGTTCTTTTCACAAATGGAAGGTTTGCTGCAGCTCAGAGTCAAGCAAGTCCATGGGCACTCTTTGTCCGACAGCATTTGCTCGCTTCCTGTCTCTGTGACACGTTTTGGTAATTCTCCCAACACTTGAAACATTTGCATTCGCATTATATTTTTTTGGTGATCTGCCGTGAGTGATCTCTGACGTTACCTTTGGACTACGATTTGTGAAAGGCTCAGATGATGGTTCCCTGGTGGCTCAGACGGTAAAGTGTCTGCCTGCAATGCAGGAGACTCGGGTTCGATCCTTGGGTTGGGAAGATCCCCTGGAGAAGGAAATGGCAACCCGCTCCAGTACTCTTCCCAGCAAAATTCCATGGACTGAGGAGCCTGGTAGGCTACAGTCCACGGGGTCGCAAAGAGTCGGACATGACTGAGCGACTTCACTTCACTTCACTTTACTTCAGATGATGGTTAGCATTTTTTAGCACCGAGATTTTTTTTTTTAATTATGTACATTGCTTTTAGAATGCTTTTGCACATTTAATAGACTACATCATAGCAAAGCATGTGTAAACTCAACTTTTATATGTATTGGGAAACCAAAATTTCTCATCATTCACCTTTGTGCAGGATTTGCTTTGTTATGGTGGCCCAGAAATGAGCCCATGATATCTCTAAGGTCTGCCTATATAATATGAATGTAATTAAATAGCACACATTACATATAGTAGGATATTATAATTTGAGATATTAAAATGCAATATACATAATAATATTTGGAGTTTAATTAAAGATAAACCTTGTTAAAAATTAACTCAGAAGTTATTTTGCAGCTTGGAATAAAATGAAGACATTTTTCCAAAACATTCATTGCATCTCCTTATCTGGGGCTGAAGTTTTCAGATCATTTATAACTAAGGACGTAGGTCTCTCTTTTACATTTACTTGATGAAAGATGAACATTCGGCACCCCATTAACAATAATTTATTTGTACTTTATGTGAGACTATAGAACAAGCAGAAAAGGGTCTGAGACTGCTCTAGCTTTTAAAGAGTCCAGGTTCAGAGTCCATTGTTCAAGCCTTGAGGACAAATGTACTTTCCTGGTTTCAAAGCCAGTGAGCAGAGGATGGATCCCATCTACCTGAAGTGGCTCAGAAAGTCTCCCATGAAATCACATTTGCTGGTAATTATGAGGCTCACAGCCCTTGGATTCGGTTTACCCTGTATGGAAACGCCCCCATCCCAGTGCGAGAGTAGCAGCTGCATTTCAGGATAGTCACAGATCCAGTGGCTTCAGGGACTCAGCCTTTAAAATCAGCGGACACGGGGGCCTGACGCCCGATGCAGGCAGGACTCGGGTTTTCCCTTCCAACTCTCTGGTGAAATGACACTCTGGGTGATGTCTCAGAGCTTGGACTCTCAGCGGGCTTTATGGGGACAGTGCCCCGAGGGCTTGTTTCCTAGGAAACTGGCTCCTCTGTGGAGCCGCCCCCCAAGCCCAGGCCAGGTGGGATGGATGAGCCGGAGGAGCACAGGGGCACAGGAGGGGGTTACTGAGGGAGTTGGGTGGGTCTGGGGTGCACGCCGATTGCAACTGGAAAGAGCAGCCTGCCCGACGCCTTGACTCTAGCCGAGGGAGACTCACTGCTGTGTCTGAACTCCAGAACTACAGGAATGCATCCGTGTGGTTTAAGCCACTTGGTTTGTGATCAACTTGGTCCCCTGGGTCCCAGCTTGGCGGGACCACGTGGGGTAAAGCCTCGCTACTCCAGGGAGCAGTTTCCCTTTCTCGTTGAGACTCATTGAAATAAATGTCCGAGGAGAAGAAGCACCTCGGAGGCACTGAACGCCTCGGTGGGTGGACTGCTCTCTGGAGACAGGGGCCCTCTCTGAACTTCATTTTCACAGCCCGGGCCAAGTACCTGGAGTCACTAGATGTAAGTGGGCACAGAGCTCCTCAGATGCCCCCCGATGGCTGTGCGTGTTCTAGAAAACACCCCCAAGAAGGTAGCACCCACCACAGAAGCAACGGAAGGGACAAGAGCAACCTCTGTGATGATGACACTGGGAAATCAAGAAAGCCGGGAGTGGTGGGTGTGCAAGGCAGCACAGGGAGTGCAAACCTCACATCTCTAGAGAGCCTGGCCCAACGAAATAGTGGGGTTTTAGACATGGGAGAATCAGGGTCATGCATTCAAGTATCTGAGGTCATTCTCCTGGGCCTGAGGAATAGACATGCTGTGGATGTAAGCTGCAGCCTGTTGTTCAGTGGCTCAGTTGTGTCTGACTCTCCACAACCCCATGGGCTGCAGCACACCAGGCTTTCCTGTCCTTCACCATCTCCCAGAGCTTGCTCAAACTCATGTCCTTTGAGTCAATGATGCCATCCCACCATCTCATCCCCTGCTGCAGCCTGAGGCTCACCCGACCACTGTCACCTTAGTGAAAACACCTCTAGCTCACCTGAGTGAGGACACCTCTATCTCACTTCGGTGTGTGTATCCTTAAATTGCTCAGTTGTGTCTGACTTCTTGCAACCGCATAGACCGTAGCCTCCTGGCTCCTCTGTCCATGGGATTCTCCAGGCAAGAATACTGGAGTGGATTGGCATTTCCTCCTCCAGGGATCACCTGGGTGAGGGCATCCCTATATCACTTATATGAGGGCATCTCTATTTCACTCCTATTATATCCTCTTTAAGTTTTTCCTTCTTCCTTTGCACTAACTGGGAGCTCACAGCACCACTGAGGGACAAGCTGAGGGTGATCCGTGCCTCTGACAGAGGGTCTTGTGGGAGGAAGAACTGGCCTTTATTTACCCAAAGAAGAATCTCCCAAGGAAGTCGGATCCAGTTCCTGAGCTCTTCAAAACTGAGTCTGACACAACCTGGGGCATATTGGCAGGAAGCAGACCCGATGACCAAAAATCCAATGTATGTATTTTTAAGGCTTCAAAATTCATATTTGAGGAGTTCAGGGCTAAGACTTTCATTTGGAGATACCCACTGATTAAAGGTCCATATAGTCAAAGCTATGCTTTTTCCAGTAGTCATGTATAGATATGAGAGTTTGACCATAAACAAGTCTGAGCACTGAAGAATTGATGCTTTTGAATTGTGGTGTTGGAGAAGACTCTTGAGAGTCCCTTAGACTGCAAGGAGATCAAACTAGTCAATCCTAAAGGAAATCAGTCCTGAATATTCATTAGAAGGGCTGATGCTGAAGCTAAAGCTCCAATACTCTGTCCACCTGATGCAAAGAGCCTACTCATTAGAAAAGACCCTGATGCTGGGAAAGATTGAAGGCAGGAGGAGAAGGGGGCAACAGAGGATGAGATGGCTGGATGGCATCACCGACTCATGGATATGAATTTGAGCAAATTCAGGAGATAGTAGAGGACAAAGAAGCTCAGCATGCTGTAGCCCAAGAGGTCGAAAAGAGTTGGACATGACTTAGCAACTGAAGAACAGCAACAACTGATTATAATAGTGAGAAAGCCTCAAAATATAACTCCACACGTCAAGGCTGCAAAGTTTGACGCTCACCAGTCTCCAAAGAGCATGGAGTCTGAGTGCACAGGGCAGTCTCTCTGTGCATGGAGCACTCCTCGGCTCCATCCTAACCATCCATCCCTCACACGGGGATCTGAAAGCGAGTGTGGGTGCCCAGCTGAAATGCAGACTGAGTGAAGGGGGAGACCAGCCTGACCCAGGGCAGTCAGGCTGCCGCTTTAGGAGTCTCCATCGCCCACCTCGTTGCTTTGGAGCACAGATTTATTTTTGGAATAATTTTAAATTTATGGGAAAGTTGCAGGGTAGCTCAGAGAATCCCCATTCATAGCTCAGAGACCCTTCATTACCTGCCCCAAGTCTCCGTCTCTCTTTTGCATCTATTGTCTTGCCTTGAGGCAGTTACTTGGGGGTCCAGAGAGCAGGGTGCAGAAGTCGACGGGCTGACTCACTCAGGTATGTCCTGTCCTGATGCCGAGTCTTGAGGCATCTCAAAAGGGAATTTTAAAGCTTTCCGGGAATAGTCTAGTTCTTACCAGTTACATAACCTCAAAACAAAAGTTATGACCAACTTAGACAGCATGTTAAAAAGCAGAGACATTACTTTGCCAACAAAGGTCTGTCTAGTCAAAGCTATGGTTTTTCCTGTGGTCATGTATGGATGTGAGAGTTGGACCATAAAGAAAGCTGAGTGCTGAAGAGTTGATGCTTTTGAACTGTGTACTGGAGAACACTCTTGAGAGTCCCTTGGACTGCAAGGAGATCCAACCAGTCCATCCTAAAGGAGATCAGTCCTGGGTGTTCATTGGAAGGACTGATGTTGAAGCTGAAATTCCAATCCTTCGGCCACCTGATGTGAAGAACTGACTCAGTGGAAAAGACCCCGATGCTGGGAAAGATTGAGGGCTGGAGGAGAAGGGGACGACAGAGGATGAGATGGTTGGATGGCATCACCGACTCCATGAACATGAGTTTGAGCAAACTCCGGGAGTTGGTGAGGGACAGCGAGGCCTGGTGTGCTGCAGTCCATGGGGTTGCAAAGAGTCGGACATGACTGAATGACTGAACTGAACTAAACTGAACCTCAAGGCCCTTCAACTCTGGCCTCTGATCCGTCTATGCAGTGGAGGCGCCAGCGCTGCACTGACAACATCCGCGGGCTTGGAGGCACCAGCGCTGCACTGACAACATCCGCGGGCTTGGCGGTGTTGACGAGCATCCCTGTGCTGTGCTCTTGTCTGTGGAGGGAGGAGAGGCTTCCGACCTCACTGCCACCCTCTCCACCCTCCCGTCCCTCTTGGCTGCCTCTCTGAGCTGGTGGACCTTCCCCTTTGAGTAGACAGTTTGGTGTGTGCCTACTGCACTAAACCTCCGAGCTGTCAAACAAGCTGGTGGATAAATGCTGCTCTTTGACTTTACGTGTTCCTCCTCCCCCATTTGCTGTGAAGGGTCCGTGAGGTTCTCTTGGAGGCCCTTCCCCACACTTTTCTACAGCCAGGCCCTCGGTGGACTCCCTCCCCACCACCACCTTCCCGTCATCCTCTCTTGCATGCACCACCAGCTGTGGGCTGGCAGTCTCACACCCTTCTCAGTGGATTTGGGGTATCCTCTTCCCCCAGAGACAACATCCATCACTTCACACCGAGAGTCAAGGGCTTCTCCAAAGATGCTCATTGCTGTCTTGTCACCTGCTCTGCCCCCCTGGCCCTGGGGAGCTCTCCATCTTTTCTTACTTTGAGCTCACCTCCTTCTATGACCCTTCACCTGTCAGCTTCAGCAAGTGTTAGCTGCTCAGTAGTGTCCAACTCTTTGCAACCTCATGGACTGTAGCCCACCAGGATCCTCTCTCCATGGAATTCTTCAGGCAAGAATAATGGAGTGGGTTGCCATGCCCTTCTCCAGGGGATCTTCTCCAACTTCAGTGTAGAAATCCTGAATTCATTTCTCCCATCTGGTTCTGGCTTGGCTGTGGAACTCTTCAGACCTGACCTGAAGGCTCTTGAATTCACCTAAATGTGCAGTGTCTCTGCAGACCCCAGACTAGACTGGAACACGTCAGCTCTGATGTCAGGATCTCTCTGCTGATGCGTCATGGTCATATCAAAGTAAAGTGCAGGTCGCTCAGTCATGTCTGATTCTTTGCAACCCCATGGACTATACAGTCCATAGAATTCTCCAGGCTGAACCCAGGTCTCCCACTTTGCAGGGGGATTCTTTACCAGTTGAGCCACGAGGGAAGCCCAATGGTCATATCAGAAACCCCCAAACCTGGACTTTTATCACAGATCAGCTTCAGAAAGCCTCTGGTATCTTAGGCAAACTTCTGTGTGCAACTGTATTTTTCGTTGGAAAGGGTCCAGAACTCACATCAAATCTTAAAAAATCTAAAAATATCTGCAACCAAAGGATAAAAATTGGTGTTCTAGAGTTGGAGTGTGATGCCAGGTATGATTAGGGACTTAATAGACACCTTGCAAAAATAATGGGCTGAGAGTTTTGTTATGATTTGTCTGCTGTTTAACTTTCTTTACAACTGCAGCCCAGAAATGACCAAAAAGGCCGTCTGGCCTCCTGGGCTTTCCCCTTCCATTGGTAATGACGGCCACTTCCATTTTCTGCTCCACCATCCAAACTGGGATAGTCAGCGGGACAGGGCTGCCCAGAGCCACCACTCAGCACCCATTATCCCCACGGGAGCGTTTCCAGGAGGACAGCAGGAGGACGGCAGCCAGAGAAGGAAGAGGGACGGTCAAGTGACCGGTGGTCAGCTCAGAGCTGAAGGCCGTCCTGCAGGAGGCCAGGATGGGGTCAGTCAGATCAGCATAAATTGCTCTTCAGGGCCCCTCTGGTCCGAACCCACAAGCCCAGCCTGTTTACCTGCAAACTGTCATTTCAGACATGCTTGATGGAAAATTCAGCAGCTTTCTGAGATCCCTTCGCCTCCCTGACTGAATGAAGGTGTTGCCCATCTGTAGAGGCATTGATGGTGGGTTCTTCTTCTGGACCCCAGCCCAGGCCCTCTCTGCTGTGGATGTGGTCTGGCTTCCATTTTCGGGCATTTATGTCAATGTGACCCTCACGCACTGACCCCAGTTGTTCAGAGCAGATTCCATGACGGTGACTCCCAGTGATACGGTATAATCTGTGGGCTGGCTCTGTTTAAACCACAAACACATTTGTTATGTTAAAAAGAGTCTGTCTAAAGTGGTACCTAGGACATTCCTGGTGGTTCAGATGGTGAAGAATTCACCGGCAGTGCAGGAGACGTGGGTTTGATCCCTGGGTGGGGAAGATCCCCTGGAGGAGGGCATGACAACCCACTCCAGTATTCTGGCCTGGAGAATCCCATGGTCAGAGGAGCCCCGGGGGCTACAGTCCATGGAGTTGCAAAGAGTCGGACACGACTGAGCGACTAACTCCTCTCTTCAAAGTAGCACCTGTTTGGCATTTAGTTGCTGTGTTCGTTTCCTGTGGCTCCCATACAAAATGACCTTACACTTGGAAGCTGAAAGGCAGGAATGCACCTCTTGGACTTGTGAGCCAGAGTCTGCTGTCAAGGTGTTGAGAGGCTGCTCCCCCTGAGGCTCTAGGGCAAGGTCCTGCCTCAGGTCTGGCCACCTCTGGGGGCCCGGGGCCCCCGGCCCAGTCTTCTTGCGTCCTCCCCACTGCGTCCCTGCCCTCTTCTCTGCTTCCTGTATGGACTGCCATGGGCTGAAGTATGTCACCTCAAAGTCACACTCTGTCTCTCCCACAGTGATACATTTGGAGATGGCCCTTCAGGAGGCAGTTAAGGTTAACCGAGGTAGTTAACCTTAGTTAACCAAGGTAGTCTGTATGTGAGCGTGTGCTCAGTCATGTCCGACTCTGCGACCCCATGGACTGTAGACCTCGGGGCTCCTCTGCCCATGGGATTCTCCAGGCCAGAATACTGGAGTGGGTTGTCATTTCCTTTTCCAGGGAATCTTCTCAGGACGGGGATTGAACCCAAGTCTCTTGCACTGGAAGGCAGATTCTTTACCACTGTCACCATCTGAGTGGGATCTAATAGGGTTTATGTCCACATAAGAAGATGACCTGAGCTCCCTCCCCACTCAGACACACCAAGGAAAGGCCGTGTGAAGATGCAGGGAGAACACAGCCGTCCTCGCCGACTGCCAGACTGAGCCGCACCCTGGCCCGGCCTGCTGGTCTCCGGAGACATGAGAAACACATCTCTGTTGGCTTCACTCAGTCTGTAGTATTTATTTTGGTCACCTGAACTGACACCACCACTTTTCATTGGATTTAGGGTCCCTGAAACCAGGATGACCTCATCCCCAGGCCCTGAATGAGAGCTGCAAAGACTCTTTCCCCAGACAAGGTCACGCCCTCGATTCCTGGGGAACATACCATTATGGGGGTCACCATTCAACCACTACACTTGTGAAGAACAGCACTTAGAGAATGTGATGAATACATCATCTTTTTTTTTTTCAGATACAACAGTGAGTATTTAATTAGATGAAGAAATCACAATATCATACATTTTTTAAAGTTGAAAACAGTTACCAATGATGTAAAATGTCTAAGTAACATTTTTATTAATTAAATGTCAGGCACACCCCTCCATACTTTTCCCCCACCTTTTATAGCTATGCACTCTTTATTTTCACTATG
The DNA here is from genome assembly GCF_003369695.1 of Bos indicus x Bos taurus. NCBI lineage: Eukaryota > Metazoa > Chordata > Mammalia > Artiodactyla > Bovidae > Bos > Bos indicus x Bos taurus. The sequence continues at coordinate 69,230,800 of NC_040095.1, read as the reverse complement.
ACTTTTTGATCACCCCCTTGTTTTTCCCTCACTTTCTGGGCAGTATTGCCAGGTCGCCTGCAGAGTGAAGCGCTTTTCTCTGGTGCCCATAACCAAGTCTCTTGCCGACTCACTTACTTGCCAGCGGCCTGGCTTTGGCGACCCTGTGATGAGGGTCCACATTCACCACACCCGTGTGACCCTGTGGCCAGTCCCTCTCCACCTGTGGGTGGTCTCGAACGGGCTTGGATGAAGAACCCAGGAGGTCTGCCAGCAGGGCTCCCCGCCGAGGGGGCTGTGGTCTCCACGTCCTCAGGGAAAGCCTTCCTCTCCCAAGCGAATGGCAGAGTTCCTGTAAGTGGAGCCCTGACTACGAGGCTTCACTTCATCTCTGCTTTCTCATCCTGTGTGTCTCTTGATGTTATGACTGCTGGGGTGAGCTTTCAGCTGTAGGATCTCATCAAGACGTGTGTGTTTGTAGTCTAGCAACGTCTCCACAGTTGCTGGGAACCCAAAGCATCCTGGACTTCATGTTCTGATTATCAGAGAACTCTTATGGGAACGTGGTCCCTCCTGCTCATGGAGAGAGGTGGAGGATGGGCTCCATTGCTGAGGTCTCCATCACGACCCCACTTCTGGGCCAGAATCCACGAGAAATGCCCGAGTCACATCATCCAGAAAACAAACCAAAAACATGCTGGAGATCGTTACTTGAATCAGTCTTCAGCTTTACATTTTGGAATGTCTCCTTTCCTGTTTGAATTTGACACCACGTACATGTTTCCAGAGGTTCCCGGAAGGCGGCTTTGCCTCCTTCTTTCGCAGGGTCCAGTTATGCTTTTGATCATTCAACTTGCCCCACAAACTCTTCAAAATGACTTAGGAAATCTTGAATAAATTTAAGTTATTTGGAGTTTAACAGCTTTCCCAGAAACAAAGCATATTGTAGGAAATGTACATTATTCTTCTGATGTAATATTTTCAAATGCAAATAAAGTTCAGTACAATTGAAACAGTGACAAACTTTATTTTCTTGGGCTCCAAAGTCACTGCAGATGGTGACTACAGCCATGAAATTAAAAGATGCTTGCTCCTTGGAAGAAAAGCTATAACCAACCTAGGCAGCATATTAAAAAGCACAGACATTACTTTGCTGACAAAGGTTCACATAGTCAAAGCTATAATTTTTCCAGTAGTCATGTATGTATGTGAGAGTTGGACCATAAAGAAGATTGAGTACCGAAAAATTGATTCTTTTGAACTGTGGTGTTGGAGAAGACTCTTGAGAATCCCTTGGACTGCAAGGAGATCAAACCAGTCAACCGTAAAGGAAATCAACTCTGAATATTCATTGGAAGGACTGAAGCTGAAACTCCAATACTTTGGCCACCTGATGCGAAGAACTGACTCATCTGAAAAGACCGTGATGCTGAGAAAGATTGAAGGTGAGAGAAGGGGACGACAGAGGATGAGATAGTTGGATGGCATCACCGACTCAATGGACATCAGTTTGAGCAAACTCCAGGACACGGTATAAGACAGGGGAAGCCAGGCATGCTGCCATCTATGGGACCAGAAAGAGTTGGACACAACTGAACTGAACATCTTTCAGGATTTGAAAGAGCTCAGCTGGAATTGCATCACCTCCACTAGCTTTGTTCACAGTGATGCTTTCTAAGGCCCACTTGACTTCACATTCCAGGATGTCTGGCTTTATGTGAGTGATCACAGCATCGTGATTATCTGGTTGTGAAGATCTTTTTTGTACAGTTCTTCTGTGTATTCTTGCCACCTCTTCTTACAGGACTGGAAAAGGTCAGTTTTCATTCCAATCCCAAAGAAAGGCAATGCCAAAGAACGCTCAAACTACCACACAATTGCACTCATCTCACACACTAGTAAAGTAATGCTCAAAATTCTCCAAGCCAGGCTTCAGCAATACGTGAACCATGAACTTCCTGATGTTCAAGCTGGTTTTAGAAAAGGCAGAGGAACCAGAGATCAAATTGCCAACATCTGCTGGATCATTGAAAAAGCAAGAAAGTTCCAGAAAAACATCTATTTCTGCTTTATTGACTATGCCAAAGCCTTTGACTGTGTGGATCACACTAAACTGTGGAAAATTCTGAAAGAGATGGGAATACCAGACCACCTGACCTGCCTCTTGAGAAACCTATATGCAGGTCAGGAAGCAACAGTTAGAACTGGACATGGAACAACAGACTGGATCCAAATAGGAAAAGGAGTACGTCAAGGCTGTATATTGTCACCCTGCTTATTTAACTTATATGCAGAGTACATCATGAGAAACGCTGGGCTGGAAGAAGCACAAGCTGAAATCAAGATTGCTGGGAGAAATATCAATAATCTCAGATATGCAAATGATACCACCCTTATGGCAGAAAGTGAAGAGGAACTAAAAAGACTCTTGATGAAAGTGAAAGAGGAGAGTGAAAAAGTTGGCTTAAAGCACAACATTCAGAAAATGAAGATCATGGCATCCAGTCCCATCACTTCATGGGAAATAGATGGGGAAACAGTGGAAACAGTGTCAGACTTTATTTTTTCGGGCTCCAAAATCACTGCAGATGGTGACTGCAGCCATGAAATTAAAAGACACTTACTCCTTGGAAGGAAAGTTATGACCAACCTAGATAGCATATTCAAAAGCAGAGACATTACTTTGCCAACAAAGGTCCGTCTAGTCAAGGCTATGGTTTTTCCTGTGGTCATGTATGGATGTGAGAGTTGGACTGTGAAGAAGGCTGAGCGCCGAAGAATTGGTGCTTTTGAAGTGTGGTGTTGGAGAAGACTCCTGAGAGTCCATTGGACTGCAAGGAGATCCAACCTAAAGATCAGTTTTGGGTATTCTTTGGAAGGAACGATGCTGAAGCTGAAACTCCAGTACTTTGGCCACCTCATGCAAAGAGTTGACTCATTGGAAAAAACTCTGATGCTTGGAGGAATTGGGGGCTGGAGGAGAAGGGGACGACAGAGGATGAGATGGCTAGATGGCATCACCGACTCGATGGACATGACTTTGAGTGAACTCCAGGAGTTGGTGATGGACAGGGAGGCCTGGTGTGCTGTAATTCATGGGGTCGCAGAGTTGGACACGACTGAGCAACTGAACTGAACTGAACTATACATCTTGAATTAATTGCTAACATCCAAATCTGTGCCAAAGAGTGACAGCAATGCAGGTTGGCCAACTCTCAGGGTAAGGGTGTGGTGGGCAGTGGGGAGGAGGGGGACTCTGATCTCGATGTGGCCTCCTTGTGGTGATGCCCCCATCATCCCAGCCCTTCAGTCGGCTGTTGGCAGGGGTTGGAGAACGTCGAGGGAGAGGGAGGAGACCCCCAGCTCCCATCAGCACTGGCTGCCGAGGCTGCCCACCTCCACTGTGGGGAAGGGAAATGGGCAGTCCCTTGCAATATTCCCTCTCTTCTGTGAAGAAAAGTGGGCCATGGGGGTCCCCACCATGCATGCAGGCAGCCCAGCTCGCTGCAGGGTGGGAGGGCATCACTGCATCTCTGCCCACACACGGGCAGAGAACCACGGCCAGTGCTTGGGGGACAGCCCGACCGGGGCTCTCTGGCCAGTGGGGGTCCTCTGTCCCTGGTGGGGTCCAGGAAGGACTCCAGACGGTGCTTGTGGAGTAACCAGAAGCACTGCTCAGACATAGGCACTGCCACCTACCCTCTCCATGGGGGGCCAGATGCAGCTGACCCTGCCCAGGGGATCCCACCCTGGGATCTGCCGCCCGGGGGCCCAGACATGCCATCAGTTCATGGGGGACACTCTATGCCCTCACCCATCACCACGTCCCGCCACCTCCGGGGTCCCTCGCTGCCCTCATGGGGCCTGATCACATTGCACGCAGACCCGGCCGCGGTCACCGGGGAGACGAGGTTGCAGTGGCTCCGGGCAGAGGGCTGGGCTCTCCGCACAGAGCCTGCCTTAGTGGGCGGGCAGATTGAGAGCACGTCTGCACATGCAGGAAGATGCGCGTCCTTCGCCAGGACCCGGGGCCAGCTCTGTCGGCATAACTTTTTAAATCAGTGACATAAGTATCTATCATTTCACTATATATGAATTTTTTAATATTTCCAATATAGATGATGCTGAATGTGGGATTTCATGAGATATGATTCCACTTAGCCTGGGGGCCTTTTGATTCCTCTGACGTTTTTTTTTTATCAGGTTTCATCAGCTTTATTGGAAAACGGGCTGGGGCCTTATTGGAAGATGGGTAGAAATTTGTCAAACACTTAGCCATGCTCAGCATCCTTGGCTGCTCAGACATAACATGTGCAGCAGGCTTTGGACATGGAGAGAGCCTAGAATGTTCTCTGCTAGGGAAGAATCTGTGGATAAGCATAAACACAGAATAAAATGCTTCCTTACATATATGGCACCTCATACAGGAGAATGGGAGTTTGGCCAAAAAAAGGCAGGTATGATTATAATGCCTCTATTAGAATCAATGAAAACCACAAATATTTTCAAACTGGAATTAGGGAGAACCGAGACAGGCTGAAAATCTTTCTTAAATGAACAAGCAAAGGAGAGAATTTCTTTAAAGGGAAGAGGCAGGAAAGACCTGAGGGTGAATGGAAATTGTGAGACCATATCTAGGTTTAGAATGTGGGGTGAAGCGGGGACCAGGGGGTGTGGGGCAGGACAGGGCGAGGTCTCAGAAAATGCCCCTGGAGTGGGTTTCAGGGGACCGGTCACCAGCCTCAGGCTTAGAGCGTGGGGTGAAGTGGGAACTGGAGTGGTGAGCAGGCCACAGCAAGGTCTCAGAAAATGCCCCTGGGGTGGGATTTGGGGACAGGTCACTAGCCTTGAGCACTGAAGAGAGAGCCCTACCTCCCGCCCCTGGGGAGACTGTTTAGAACAGTGGGTCTCTGAGTAGGGCCCCTGACCAGCAGCATTGGCTTCCTGGGAACTTGCTAGAAATGCAGATCCCCCGGGTCCATATAGACCTGCGGGATGAGAAAGCAGGGGTGGGGCTCAGCAGTCTGGTAAGCAGCCATTGGGTTTGGGGGGTGGGTCCCAAGATGCAGTCCATTTGAGAACCCATGTCCTAAAATGGCATTACTCCAGGACAGTGAGTGTGAGCCCAGCAACCTGCGCACGCGTGTGGTGGGGGGTGGGGGCAGGGGATGAGAATCGGAGTACAGAGTAGTATTTCAGTGGTAAAACATATTCTTCCGAGATAGAGGGCGATTGACCACACGGAAGGGTGGCTCTGAAGGGAACGGTGAGCTGAGATGGGTGAGCAGGGAGCGTCAGCACAGCTGGGGCAGGGCTCCAGGTGGGCACACCTGTCCTCCTCTGAGGAAGGGAAGGGGGGCTGAGGATGGCTTGGGGACGCAGGCTGATGGAGCGAGAGGAGCAAAGACATGGTCCCCACTGGCTTTCCTGGATGTGACTTCTAGAACTGGCTTCCCGAGGCTGCAGCTTCACGCACGCCTGCCCGCAGTCTGCAGCTTTGCCTGAAGCTGGCTGCGGTCAGACCTGGGAAAGGTCCGATCAGGTCTTTAGAGAGTCTGAAGACCTCCTTTATTAGGAAAAGAGCCACTCGGAGCAAGGCTGCATGATAAGGCTGAAATCTTCTGTCCTGTTTCCGATGCCGGGAGCTGGGGGCTCCTCCGAGGAGTACGGGGGCTCTTCTAAGGAGACTGGCGGAGTCTTGGGCACCATCCATGGCATCACCAGTGTTGGGGCACTGCAGAAGCTGAATGTTCCATGCAAAGCGACCAAAGGGACTTTTCAGTGTCGATTTCTTTGTAGCAGGAGGCCATGATTTATCATCTACCCTTGGGATCTCCGTAGAGGGAAGACACAGCTCAGACACTAATTCTGGAGCCCCTTCTCCATCTGATAGAGGATATGATACATGGATGGGAGAAACAGAGACCCAAGCCACTGAATACCGGGAAATGATTCATATCAAACTGGCCAAAGGCTTTTTTGAATGTCTGAACATCTTCAGTCACCACAACAGACCAAAAGATAGGCAACCACCCCCTTTAAGGAAAAAATGAGCAAAGGCTTCCAAGAAGACCTTGTTCAAGCAGGGACACGTTGGTCTGTGGAGTCCCTCACCGCAGGTCCCCTCGTCTGCCTGGGCAGGTCCCCCCCTCTCAGAGCAACAGCTCTGCATTCAGGCTGCCTTGCACATCAGTGGGAATGTGCTGCACTCAGTGCCCTGGTCACTGACATAGCCGACACTTCACTCCTGAGCCCGGTCAGGAGGAAGTGGATGGATCCTCGGTTAATGACAGCAGCAAGTACGAGGGTCTCACATTTAGGAGCTTTAAGTCCAACCAGGACATTCTTACACAAGTAATGTGTGGTTTCTGCATATTTAGTATATCTCTGCAGTAAGCCAGAAGTTAAATAGAACTAATGAAAAAAGAGAGACACAAGACCAAGGAAAAGGGGAGAGAAGACAGAGCAGAAAGACAGGTGACCACAGGTAGAAATGCCCCAGCCTGTAATAAATGGGGAAGAGATGGTTCTGCAAGGGAAGAGGCCCTCCAGGGGTCAGCATGCCTCCTCCAGGGCCCATGGGGACTGGCGGCTGGGCCAAGAGAGAGCGACATCATCAACCACAGGCTTGGCTCCCCAAGTCCACAGCCACATGGCCCACTGCCTGCTCGTGGCATCTCCCAATCAGCTGGACTCACATCCCAGAGGCCGCTCTCCTAGCCTCACCCACAGATCCTCTTCCCCCATCCCCTGCTCAGTGGGAGTCACCCTGGACCCTTCCCTCTCCTCGCCCCCACACTCAGGGTCACTGGCCAGTCACCACTCCTCCTGCATGTCTTTTAAGTCTGCCTGGCATCTTCTCACCTGACTTCTGGCATGTGTTCCAGGACGTGCGGTGCCAACCTTTGCTGCATCTCAGCCCCTCACGTCTGCTGCCAAATCTCAGGGAAGAGCTACCACACTGGCCACCAGGGACACTTGGTGGAAGAAATGCTCTTTTTGCTCACATGATGGTGACAAATGTTGTTGTTGTTCAGTCGCTCAGTCATGTTCAATTTTTTGTGACCTCCATGGACTGCAGCATGCCAGGCTTCCCTGTCCATCACTGACTTCCGAAGCTTGCTCAAACTCATGCCCATTGAGTAGATGATGACATCCAACCATATCATCCTCTGTCGTCCCCTTCTCCTCATGCCTTCAATCTCTCCCAGCATCAGGGTCTTTTCTAATGAGTCAGCTCTTCGCATCAGGTGGTTAATGTATCGGAGTTTCAGCTTCAACATCAGTCCTTCCAATGAACACCCAGGACTGGTCTTCTTTAGGATGGACTGGTTGGATCTCCTTGCAGTCAAAGGGACTCTCAAGAGTCTTCTCCAACACCACACTTCAAAAGCATCAACTCTTTGGCACTCAGCTTTCTTTATAGTCCAACTCTTACATCCATACATGACCATGGGAAAAACCATAGCCTTGACTAGACAGACCTTTGTTGGCACATTCTCTGCTTTTGAATATGCTGTCAAGGTTGGTCATAACTTTCCTTCCAAGGAGTAAGTGTCTTTTAATTTCATGGCTGCAGTCACCATCTGCACTAATTTTGGAGCCCAGAAAAATAAAGTCAGCCACTGTTTCCACTGTTTCCCCATCTGTTTGCCATGAAGTGGTGGAGCCAGATGCCATGATCTTAATTTTCTGAATGTTGAGCTTTAAGCCAACTTTTTCACTCTCCTCTTTCACTTTCATCAAGAAGCTCTTTAGTTCTTAGCTTTCTGCCATAAGGGTGGTGTCATCTGCATATCTGAGGTTATTGATATTTCTCCCAGCAATCTTGATTCCAGCTTGTGCTTCCTCCAGCCCAGCATTTCTCATGATGTACTCTGCATATAAGTTAAATAAACAGGTTGACAATATACAGCCTTGATGTACTCCTTTTCCTATTTGGAACCAGTCTGTTGTTCCATGTCCAGTTCTAACTGTTGCTTCCTGACCTGCATATAGGTTTCTCAAGAGGCAAGTCAAATTGTCTGGTATTCCCATCTCTTTCAGAATTTTTCACAGTTTATTGTGATCTACACAGTCAAAGGCTTTGGCATAGTCAATAAAGCAGAAATAGATGTTTTTCTGGAACTTTCTTGCTTTTTTGATGATCCAGCGGATGTTGGCAATTTGATCTCTGGTTCCTCTGCCTTTTCTAAAACCAGCTTGAACATCTGGAATTTCACAGTTCACATATTACTAAAGCCTGCCTTGGAGAATTTTGAGCATTACTTTACTAGCATGTGAGATGACTGCAATTGTGCAGTAGTTTGAGTATTCTTTGGCATTGCCTTTCTTTGGGATTGGAATGAAAACTGACCTTTTGCAGTCCTGTGGCCACTGCTGAGTTTTCCAAATTTGCCGGCATATTGAGTGTAGGACTTTCACAGCATCATCTTTCAGGATTTGAGATAGCTCAACTGGAATTCCATTACCTCCACTAGCTTTGTTTGTAGTGATGCTTCCTAAGGCCCACTTGACTTCACATTCCAGGATATCTGGCTCTACGTCAGTGATCACAGCATTGTGATTATCTGGGTTGTGAAGGTCTTTTTTGTACAGTTCTTCTGTGTATTCTTGCCACCTCTTCTTAATATCTTCTGCTTCTGTTAGGTCCCTACCATTTCTGTCCTTTATTGAGCCCATCTTTGCATAAAATGTTCCCTTGGTATCTCTAATTTTCTTGAAGAGACCTCTAGTCTTTCCCATTCTGTTGTTTTCCTCTATTTCTTTGCATTGATTGCTGAGGAAGGCTTTCTTATCTCTTCTTGCTATTCTTTGGAAATCTAGCCAGCATATTAAACAGCAGAGACATCACTTTGCTGACAAAGGCACATCTAGTTAAAGCTATGGTTTTTCCAATAGTCATGCATGGGTGTGAGATTTAGTCCATAAAGAAGGTTGAGTGCTGAAGAATTGATACTTTCAAACTGTGGTATTGGAGAAGACTCTTGAGAGTCCTTTGAACAGTAAGGAGATCAAACCAGTCAATCCTAAAGGAAATCAACCCAGAATATTCACCAAAAGGACTGATCTTGAAGCTGAAGTTGAAGCTGAAGCTGAAGCTCCAATACTTTGGCCACCTGATGTGAAGAGCCAACTCATTGGAAAAGATCCTGATGCTGAAAGATAGAGTCTAGGAGAAGAAAGGGGCGACAGAGGATGAGATGTTTGGATGCCATCGCTGACTCAATGGTCATGAGTTTCAGCCAACTCCAGGAGATAGTGAAGGGCAGGGAAGCCTGGTGAGCTACAGTTTATGGGGTTGCAAAGAATTGGGCACGACCTAGAGACTGAACAACAACATCCTAGCTCCAGCGGCATGGCGTGACTTCCCATCACTGAGTGGATGTGGACCCACACCTGCTGAGTACACCATAGTTTTGAGCCTCATGAGGCAAGAAATCCTTGATATCTCACCTACTTTTGTAACTCAAATATTGTACCCAGAACATTGTGTTTAGAAGACACACATATCTGTTGACTGAAGTCATGTGTATCCTTTTGCTGTCTCTTCTATGTCAGGAAACCAAATTGTTGTGTGATTCTGACGAGAAGCCTTAACCTTTTCAGGTCTTTGTTCCTTTGTCTATATTGGGATAAACTTTAACCTTCTTTCTGACTCAAATTTCTCATTAACTCAGGCTTAACTATGTTTAGCAAGATGATATCTTGCTAAAAGGGTTCACACTTCTGTTCTTCTCCCCAAATCTCCTAACACATTCTATTGTCCACAAATCTTTTCACTCCCTGAAGGTTACTAATGAACAAATGAATATCTAACTGAAAAAAAATTAATGAATATATTCACTCTTTGAATTTTTTCAGATATAAAGATGTAAATGTTGAGGAAAAGTTCATGAGATTATTGTGTTTACAAAATGATGACAATGTACTTTCTCCTAGTCATGATAGAGTAGCTAGCATCGGATGAGCCCTCCTGCTATAAAATAAGGAAACTGGATGGTTTTGAGGCACCGGGGAGCAGGCACAGTCTGGGGTCTCTGTGGGGACCTGTAGCTGAGGACGGGTCCGAATATACCCAAGGTGAAGTTTATGTTCAAGCACCAACTACGGGGTTGAAAGCAGGGTTGAAACCTTGACTGTGAGGCTAAGCAGTGTGGAGAGACAGTGGGCTTCCAGGCCAGCAGAGTGAAGGGACTCAAGGACTTCCAGCCTCCTGCTGAGGCATGAGAAAGACCAAGACGTAGAGGTAAAGACGTAACTTAGCTGAAGGCCTCCTCTCGGCCCATATTAACAAAGTATTAATACAAAGTTAAGCAGCACAAGTCACAGGAAAGACAGTTTGGAGATTTAGTCATGTCAAGTTAGACAGACTTGGTAAATACCTCACCTTTCCATCTATCTATTCACACAAAACATAAAACCAAGTCTAAAATCTTCACAGTAACCATCAACAACTACACAGGATTGTATAAATGAGGTCTTTACCACTCAACACTGTCCAGAGAAAAGTAGCAAAGAGACTTTATCATCCTCAATGAAAAATGACTTGTCATGTATAGAAATCTAAAAATGTGACCCAGAGTCAAGAAAAATGTCAAACTATAGAAACACACCTTGATATGGTCCCAGTGTTGGATCTGGGAGGCACGAGTATTTAAAGCAGATATAAATATGTCCAAGGATGTAAAAGAAAATATGGTCCTACTGAGTGAACAGAGAGTGAATCTTAGATGAAAAATAGTAATTAGTAAATAAATAAAAAACCTAGAACTGAAAATAACAATATCTGAAGTGAAAACAGTTGCTATTACAGATTGCCTTAGTGTCAGATTAAATATGAAAGGACAGTGGTCAGTGCCCTGAGATAGAGCAATTACGTAGTTACCCAATGCGAAGAAAAGCAACGAAGAAATTATTGGATACAGTCTCACTGATTTCTCAAACAATGGTAATAAAATACACTAAGTTGGTGTTCCCAATAGAATTTCAAGGATGGAGCAGAAGGAAAAAAAATGACCCCAAACTCTCCTATCTGATGAAAGAACCCCAATACACAGAATCAAGAAGATCAACTAAACCCAAGTAGAATAAACACAGAGTAAGCCACACCTGGGAACATCAAAGTCAAGTGGATGAAACTCAGTATATAGAAAGGAATTTTGAAACCAGCCAAAAAAAAAAGTATAAATAGGAAAACAATGATACAAATGATGCCTATATGCTCATCAAAAACACTCTAAGGCCAGGAGACTAAATGACAGTTTTAAATTGATAACGGAAAAATCTGCTAACATTCTGTAAGCAAAAATATTCCTCAAAAATTGGAATAAGATAAACACATTTTCAGATGAGAAAAAAAAATGAGATAAACTGGTGTGGAAGCTGAGTTTCCAGAATACCTGCATTACGAGAAATGCTAAAAGATAATCTTTAGGTTGGAGGAAAGTCCCACATGGCAACTTATGTCTAAAGGGAAAAAAATAAAGAGCATGAAGAATTTGCAACTGTGCAAATACAAAATAATGATGTAAGTAATTGAAATTTTCCAGTGTACAGAGCAAAGATTTTGGATGCTTCTGAAACTGCCTTTCCTTATGCTTAATGGTATGTGCTCAATCGTGTCCAAATCCTTGAGACCCCGTGCACTGCAGTCCTAACAGGCTCCTATGTCCATGGATTTTTCCAGGTAAGAGTACTGGAGTAGGTTGCCATTTCCTACTCCAGGCGATCTTCCTGACCAGGGATTGAACTGGTGTCTCCTGTATCTCCTGCACTGGGAAGCAGATTCTTTACCACTGAGCCAGACGTCACACTAAGTTTATCCAATCTAAAAGGAAAAAAAAAAATCAGATTATTTTTAGCTCTAAAAAGAGAGCAATAAAGATTGTATAGCCAGATGCTCTAGTTTTTCAGTTTGAAAGTAAGCTGTCACTTTAAAAGTCATCAGTTACATAGAAGTAATGCTGGGCTGGAAGAAGCATAAGCTGGGATCAAGATTGCCGGGAGAAATATCAATAACCTCAGATATGCAGATGACACCACCCTTATGGCAGAAAATGAAGAGGAACTAAAAATCCTCTTGATGAAAGTGAAAGAGGAGAGTAAAAAAGTTGACTTAAAGCTCAACATTCAGAAAATGAAGATCATGGCATCTGGTCCATCACTTCATGGGAAATAGATGGGGAGACAGTGGAAACAGTGTCAGACTTTATTTTTTGGGGCTCCAAAATCAGTGCAGATGGTGACTGCAGCCATGAAATTAAAAGATGCTCACTCCTTGGAAGAAAAGTTATGACCAACCTAGATAGCATATTGAAAAGCAGAGATATTACTTTGCCAACAAAGGTCCGTCTAGTCAAGGCTATGGTTTTTCCTGTGGTCATGTATGGATGTGAGAGTTGGACTATGAAGAAGGCTGAGCACCAAAGAATTGATGCTTTTGAACTGTGGTGTTGGAGAAGACTCTTGAGAGTCCCTTGGACTGCAAGGAGATCCAACCAGTCCATTCTGAAGGAGATCAGCCCTGGGATTTCTTTGGAAGGAATGATGCTAAAGCTGAAACTCCAGTACTTTGGCCACCTCATGTGAAGAGTTGACTCGTTGGAAAAGACTCTGATGCTGAAAGGGATTGGGGGCAGGAGGAGAAGGAGACACAGAGGATGAGATGGCTGGATGGCATCACTGACTCAGTGGACATGAGTCTGAGTGAACTCTGGGAGTTGGTGATGAACAGGGAGGCCTGGTGTGCTGTGATTCATGGGGTCACAAATAGTCGGACATGACTGAGCAACTGAACTGACTGATTCCTTATATCAGGCTTCCCTCATAGCTCAGTTGGTAAAGAATCCACCTGCAACGCAGGAGACCTGGGTTCGATCCCTGGGTTGGGAAGATCCCTTGGAGAAGCAAAGGGCTACCCATTCCAGAATTCTGGCCAGGGCCGCAAAGGGTAGGACAGGATTGAGTAACTTTTACTTTCGTTTCACTTTCGTTTGCTACATCGGGCTTCCCAGGTGGCTCCAGTGGTGGAGAACCCCCTGCCAGTTCAGGAGACGTAAGAGATGTGGGTTGGATCCCCCGGTCAGGAAGATCCCCTGGAGGAGGGTACAGCAACCCACTCCAGTATTCTTGCCTGGAGAATCCCACGGACAGAGAAGCCTGGTGGGCTAGTCCATGGCAAAGAATCGGACACGACTGAAGAGACTTAGCAGGCATGCACCCCTTTCTTATATCAGCGTTTTCCTGACTCTCACATACAAGCTCTGCCTCACATGGATTTTCCCATCATGAGGTCAAACGTAAGAAGATGCTGCACAGAAATGATGACGCGCCTCAGGACAGCCCCACAAGAGCTGGGACTCTCGCTCCCGAGCCCTGTCCTGCTCTTCTAAGAGAGATCACCACTCTTGCCCTGCACATGATGCTAACAGTCCTTCCCTGGGCTCCCACATGTCACCACCTGCGGGATGTAGTCTCCACTCTTCCATTTATTTAGGAATGCATTTTATTCAATATATGTGCATTGAGCACTCACCATAGAGCAGGTATCGTGATAAGGAGGGGAGGCATCAGGTGGGTAAACAAACAGGCAAACCCTGGCTCTTCTGGAGACTGGGTCTTCCGAAGGCCGCTCCCACAGCTTCTGTTTCGCTCCATCAATCCCAAACACTCACCCTGTTTGGAAGCTTCCATTTCTGGGCCATCCTGAGCAGGAGGAATATTGGGGCCACTCCCTGCCTCTCCAGGATGGCACTGCAGGGAAGAAAGAAGAAAGGACCTGGGTAAGACTTTGCCATGAGTGGTGGTCACTGACATTGTTGGGGCCCTGTGGACTTCCTCTCAGCACTCAGAACTTCTGTAAACCTTGAGGACTTTGTTCTGCAGAAGCGATTGTGCCTGCCTGAGAGCTTTCTCTGGCTGAGGGCATGCTCAGTCCACATGTGGTGGGGCGAGAGGTGCCTGAGACCTAACTCCCCGGGCAGCCCTTGGAGACGGATGGGAGCTGGCAGGTAAGGACCCCGCCCTCTGCAGCGATGCACAGAGTGTCCCAGTCCCCAGGCCTGCAGGGCTCACTCATCTGTTGGTGCATCCTCCCCTGGAATATCCCCCTCCCCTGTTATATCACTCCTCTCTTCTCCCCAAAGCACTTACATGTACTCAAACCTTCGTCTCCAGTTCTGCTGCTGGCGAGCTCACACTCAGACCCCTCCGTGCTCACGGTTTTGCACTCCCGGCTCCCTCTTCTCAGCGGTGCTGTGGTGCTTTTACTGCTTTTCTGCCAGGTAACATGCTTTCTCCCCACCGTGGCCCTTTCCCCAGCAAGCGGGAACCAAGCACAAGTTTCCCAGCTGCTATGTGAATAAGGCTCCCTCTTGTTTTCAATCCTGAAGACACAGTTGCTGACTCCCAGCCGATGCCCCAGGCCAGACCCGAGGATCAGTGAGATCACTCCTTCTCAGTGAGTCCATGTATCGCCCGGGGGTGTAGACAGTGGTCATTGCTCCTCACAGAGGCAGGGTCTTGATCACAGACTCCAGGTTGTAACAACCGAGCCACTTTCTATCCCATAGGCTTGTTTATTTCCATCTAATTCTCAATAGCTCAAATGAGCAAAGTCAGATTGCTGGTGCCCGCCGCTTGGTCTGCTGCCCAGAATCCTCCACACATCTTTTGATAAGAAATTCTAAACCCTGTGAAATTGGCTGTGTGGTGGCAATTGGATGGATATTTGCATCCTTGTCAAGCTCAGCCCGGCAGCAAGTTGCAAGTGAGCTGCAGGAGGTGGAAACATTTTCTTTAATTTTTTTCAGCATTTTTGTGTATTTATTTCAGAGTTTGCAAAAGCTCTGTAATACAGAAAAGGGCCTCTGGGTGTACATAAAATACTTAAATATCACATATCCAGTATCAGCCAAACTGGAAGCTCCCTAACAAATGAAATCCGCTCCTGTGATTTTTGACAAAGTACCCAGGAACATACTTCTTCAGGTGCTTTTTACTACTTTAGAATTCATTTATTTCATTCAAAGACTAGAGTTTCGATAATATCCAGTGTAGGAATGATGGTGAGGGACCAGCCAGGGAAAGTTGTAAATTAATTTAGCGAGAAGGAAAATCAAGATTTTAAAATATGTTTACATTCATTTTTGAACTTCATTCTGAAAAGTTTTTGTCTTAGTAATTATTGACTGCCAATAGATGACCCCCAAATTTAGTGACTTAAAACAATGAGTATCTATTTTCTTGCTATTTCTGTAAATCAGCCATCCACGTTCAGCTTAGCTAGACCCCAGCTCGTGGTTTGTCACAGGTGTGATCACAGTGTCGTCTGGAGCTGGGCATCTCATCCTCACTGGTCAGCTGGGACTGGATGTCCTGGTTATCAACATGACTCAGATCTCAGTGGCTGCTGTCTCAGGTCCCAGTCCTCAGGGAACAGCATCCTAGGTACCAATCAGCACAGGGGCCAACTCTATCAGCATAGTTGCATGGTGTGCTCTGTTCTGTAATCAAGTAGTATTTAGCCATACACTAAATACTATTTAATCAAAGAGTATTTAACCATAACTCCAAAATCACTGCAGATGGTGACTACAGCCATGAAATTAAAAGATGCTTGCTCTTTGGAAGGAAAGCTATGACCAACCTAGACAGCATATTAAAAAGCAGAGACATTACTTTGCTGACAAAGGTCCATATAGTCAAGGCTATGGTTTTTCCAGTGGTTATGTATAGATGTGAGAGTTGAGCCATAAAGAAGTCTGAACACTGAGGAATTAAAGCTTTTGAACTGTGGTGCTGGAGAAGACTCTTGAGAGTCCCTTGGACTGCAAGGAGATCCAACCAGTCTATCCTAAGGGAGATCAGTCCTGAATATTCATTGGAAGGACTGATGCTGAAACTCCAATCCTTTGGCCACCTGATGGGAAGAGCCGACTATTAGAAAAGACCCTGATGCTGGGAAAGATTGAGGGCAAAAGGAGAAGAGGGTGGCAGAGGATGAGATGATTGGATGGCATCACCAATTCAATAGACATGAGTTTGAGTAAATTCCAGGAGATCATGAAGGACAGGGAAGCCTGGCATGCTGCAGTCCATAGAGTTGCAAACCAGTCCATAGAGCTGCAGACACAACCAAGCTACTGAACAACAAATCTAACCATAAATTAGTTTGAAAGACATTTATTTTCACATTGAAAACAAATTCTATTCTGTTGTTGAATTCTTAACCAAACTCTCCTCTGGACGGTTAAAGTTTCTGGTGCCACCGTCTCAGTCCATTTGGGAATGTCAGAATATCACAAGCTGGGTCACTTGTGACCAGATGGAATTTGGTTCTTATAGTTCTGAAGGTTGGGAGGTCCCAGATCAAGGTGTCGGTAGCCGCAGTGTCAGCTGAAGGTCCCGTTCCTGGTTCACAGACTGATGTATGCTTTCTGTGTCCTCACATAGCAGAAGGAATGTGGGGGTTCTGTGGGATCTCCTGGGCCACTAACTCCATTCCTGAGGGCCCCAGCCCCCTTGACTTAATCACCTCCCAAAGGTTCCACCTCCTAATACCATCGCTGTGGGTTAGGCTTTCAACACATGAATTTGGGGCAGGGAAGTACAAATATTCGGTTGTCAGCAGCCATCTACAACCAACTGTCCATGTGATTTAAGAATAGAAAGGCTCTGTGTTCAAAGGGATGAAGGTAACTCCTAACCCATGACTGTTCAGCAGGCAGGGCTAAGCTCTGTGTGTGTGATGGGGATACAGAGCCATTCCTCTGCTCAGGAGAACAGATTACAGGTGTGCACCATGTGTGGTAACTTTGTCTGATGCTATCCAAAGTTAAATTCAAGGAGCTCCTTGGTTCTGAGTCCTCTCCCCTCCATCCAAACCCAGGAATAAGGACAGGAAGAGAAGGATGAGCTGAGGACCCAGCCCTGGGGGTGGAGCATCACACACAGGCAGGGCGTCTCGGGCATGCATCGAGGCGGGGAGTTCTTCATTGGCATGCGGCCGGTGCCTTTGCTGTCTCCCCTCCTCTGGCCTCACTCTTGACTCCAGAATTACCCTGAACCCTGGCCCCAGAGAAAGCTCTGCGTCCCTTTTAACCTGCCATCAGGAGAGGCAGCCTGCAGGGAGAAATGTGCCCTCTGTTTTTCTCTTACTAAACCCACGCAATATCCACACTTGCCTCTTCTGATTGAATCAGAAATCACTCTAAATCTATCATTCAATTTCAAAGCAAAAAGCAGTTAAATCAGCAGGCGGAGAGCTGGCGTATTCTCCATCACAGCCTTCCTCAGCCTCCTCTGCCCTCTAGAAAAGACCTAAACAGTCTCTCTATATTTCTGTCTCTCTCTCTCTCTCACTTTCTCATCATTTATGTGTGATTCACTTTCTCATCATTTATGCAATACTTCAAGACTACAGAAAAGTACAAAGAAAAATAGAAGCAATGCTTTTATTAATCACTTGCTTTCCAAAACCTCTAATTTCCCCATATTTGTTCCAGGGTTTTTAAAGAATTAACATCTGTAAATATTATGTTGGAGTCCTTCTCTGTATCCTCCGTGTTGAAAGTTCTAACGTGCAGTTCGGCACCTTCTCTGCATACGCTGCGCCAACCCACTTTCACAGCCCGGCGTCACTTGCTTTACAATCGCACACGAGCACAGGCTCCTGTGCCCCTTGTTTTGTGGCTCAACCCTCTGTGTTTCGAGGTACATCCCTTGGTAGCTAAGCTTTAGTTTCTCTTTGTATACTTTCACTTTAAAATTCATTCATTTTGCCTTCTTTTTCCGCCCTTAAGTTTTATTTTGAAAAGAATTAAAAATCCCAGGAAATTACACAAACAGTAGGAAGGAGTCCCCTGTGCTCTTCATCTGGTTCCCACAACGATTACGCGCCGCACAGTCACACAGCCCCTGACCCTGATGTGAGCACGTGTGCCTATGATCTGTGCCGATTGATCACAAGTGTAATCCTCGAGGCCACGTCACAATCCGGACCCCAGACTACGGCAGCACCCCACCCATCGCCCCTCCCTACCCCTAATAGTCAGACTCTTGCCTCCTGAATCTGGACCATCACTGGCCT
Source organism: Bos indicus x Bos taurus (assembly GCF_003369695.1). Lineage (NCBI taxonomy): Eukaryota > Metazoa > Chordata > Mammalia > Artiodactyla > Bovidae > Bos > Bos indicus x Bos taurus. Next base: position 69,212,730 of record NC_040095.1, on the reverse strand, counting down.
GTTCTCCTTCCATCATAGTGTAATTTCAAGAATATCATCAAATGGAGTCATGGAATATGTCACTCTCGATGATGGGCTTGTTTTCACTCTGATGATACCCGGAGGGTCCGTGCACATAGCGTGCACACCAAGAACTTTGCCTTCTGCGTCGCTGAGTTGTGCTCCAGGATTCCAAGTGTGATGGACACAGTGTGTGACCGTTCACCCACAGAGGGACATGGGCGTTGACAGGTGGGGTTGCTGCAAGTGACCCCGCTTCACGTGGGTCTGCAGTGCTTTGTGCGAATGTGGGTTTCCTTAGCTTTGCACTCGGTGCCCTGGAGTGCAGCTGCTGGGTGATGTAGTCAGTGTGTTCTGTTTGTTTTTAAGAAAGTGTCCCACTACTTTCCGGAGAGCTGGCCCACCTCGCATCAGCGCCCCCCTGACACACACACGACTCGGGACGCGCTCTGTGTCTCACTCACAGACACACCTGGCTCATCGAGGCCAGTGACGTAGTCACCCTCCACATACACTCCTGCTGAAACGCCTCTTCATAGTTGGCTTGTTTTCCAAAAAGACTATCTGGTTCTAATGGCTGACCTTTCAGAACTCTCTATGTATTCTAGGTATGGGTTCTTTGTGAGATACAGGCTTTGCAAATATTTCCTCCCAGTTTGAAGCCTGTTTCCTCATCTGCTTTACCCCAGAGCAAAAATATTTAATTCTGATGAAGTCTAACGTATTGGTTTATCATTTAAAAGCTGTGCTTTTGATCATGTCCAAGAACTTTTCACTCAGCCCTAGTTCCTGAACATGTGCTCTGTACTATCTTCTGAAAATTTTATACTTTTATGTTTTACATTCATGATCCACTTTGAGTGAATTTTTGTGTCAAGTGTGTGGTGTAGCCTAGTTCATTTTTTTCCGAGAGGCTCTTCAGTCACTTCTGCAACATGGGCTATAAAGGCTTTACTTCTTCCATGGAGCTGCTTTTGAATTTTTGTCAAAAATCGGGTGGCTGGACTTGTAGGGGGCTGTTTCTGAGTTCCGGAGAAGGCAATGGCACCCCACTCCAGTACTCTTGCCTGGAAAATCCCATGGATGGAGAGCCTGGTGGGCTGCAGTCCATGGGGTCGAGAAGAGTCGGACACCACTGGAGCAACTTAGCAGCAGCAGCAGTACTTCTGAGTTCCCTTATTTTGTTTTATAAATTGATGCTCCATTCCTCCACCAATGTCACACAGTCACAGTCTTACTATATATTTGTGTATGTTTATATAGATGTAGTCAAGAACTCCGGGAGTTGGTGATGGATAGGGAGGCCTGGCGTGCTGCGATTCATGGGGTCGCAAAGAGTCAGACATGACTGAGCAAATGATCTGATCTGATCTGATCTGATATAGATATATACATATGTGGAAATACACAAACGGACAATCTTTAAGTAGGATAGAGTGATTCCTCCTACTTTTTCTTTTTTCAGAATGACTCTAGCTATTCAAGTACCTTTTTGCTGTTCAGTCACTCAGTGATGTCCAACTCTTTGTGAGCCCATGGACTGCCTCACACCAGGCTTCCCTGTCCTTTACTGTCTCCCGGAGCTTACTCAAACTCAAGTCCATTGCGTAGATGATGCCATCAAACTATCTCATCCCCCGTTGGCCCCTTCTCCTCCTGCCCTCAATCTTCCCAGCATCAAGGTCTTTTCCAATGAGTCAGTTCTTCCCATCAGGTGGCCAAAGGATTGGAGCTTCAACTTCAGCATCATATAAATTTGGGGAAATTCTTGTCTGTATTTACAAAAAGAATCTTAAGGCTGTGTATCAATTTAGGGAGAATGGACATCGTTAGAGTGCTGTCTTTCAATCCTTGAACAAGATTGTCTCCCATTTATTTAGGCCTCCTTTGATTTCTTTTCTCCGCATTCTGTATTTTTCAGCATATACCCGCCTCCCCATCCCAGCTTGACCACACCTTAACTAATCACACCTGCCATCAGCCTATTTTCAAATAGGTCTTCAACACGTATATTCAGGGGATTCACAATTCAAGCATAATAGACCCAACAATGGGAATGGTTTTTCTTTCTTTTCTTTTTGTCCAAACTCTAGCTCTTCTCTGCTTTAGAATTTTTCGAATTTCCTCATTTTTCAGACAGTAAACTCAAAGCTGCCAGTCTGTGGCTTCCAGAGTCGGAAGTGAAAGTGGTAGACTCTCAGTCGTGTCCAACTCTGTGAGACCCTGTGGACTGTAGCCCACCAGGCTCCTCTGTCCATGGGACTCTCCAGGCAAGAATACTGGAGTGGGTAGCCAGGCCCTCCTCCAGGGGATCTTCCCGATCCAGGGATCAAACCCGCCTCTTGCATTGCAGGCGGATCCTTTACCTTCTGAGCCACTGGCGAAGTCCAGTCCAGAGTCAAAGTGGCCTGCTTTCCGCCCACAGCTCCCATGACTTTTTCCAACTCCCATGTCCCCTTTGCCCTTTGTCTGCACTAGAAGCCAATCAACAAACACGTGGGCCCACCAGGACCCAGGTCCTTGTGGCCCGAGGGGTGAACAAGGATTCAGTGAAGTCAGATTCTTCTGCAGCTACAAAATCCACGGGTATTTGCACATTGTCTAATGCAGGGACTTCGCCTTTTCTGTTTGTTTAAAACCATAAAGTGAACACAGTTCCAAACAATCAAAATTCTGTGAACACAAGGCTCAGTGACAGTGCAAAGTCAGCACATTTTGACAGTATTCGCCGTGATTTATGCTAAGCCTATATTATACTCACAAAAAGTAGAAAAACAAAGTTCACTAAGAATAGGATTTTGTACAAAAAAATTAATAAATCATGAAACCCTTTGTGAAGAATTAATCTTCCTCCTTCTTCGCTCCTGGATCTAAGGCACCTATTAGGGTGCTTTCTAGGGCCAGAGGGGGTGACTCACCTGTGCCCCCCTCGCCTCTCCATGAACCAGTTTGCTCAGATTGGCTCATTTCCTCAGTGTCTCCAAAGGCATCTTCAGTGGATTGAGTGATGGCCCTTAAAAACTGTGTCCAAGTCCTGAACTGATTTGAAACAAGGGTCTCTGTAGATGGGATCCAGTTAAGAATTTGTAGAAGAGATGGTCCTGGATTATCTAGATGTGCCTTAGAAGCAGTGACACATGTCCTCACAAGAGAAAAAAGAGGCAACGTGAGACACTCAGAGGAAAGACACGGATGAAACCGGAGGAGGCCCGTGAGGGTGGAGGCAGAGGCTGGAGTGATGCGGCCACAGCCAGGGGACCCCTCACACCCCAGAAGCTGGGCAAGGGAAGGGGGACTTCCCCGGAGCCTCAGTGCGAGGGCGGCCCTGCTGACCCCTGGGCTCAGGCCTCTGGCCTCCAGGACTGTGAGAGAATAAACCCATGTCCCTTGCTGTAGGCCACTCCGTCTCTGGCGCTTTGATACCTCAGTGCCTGGAAACACACAACTCTACAATCATCCTCTGAATCAAAGCCAAGATGGCAGCGCAAAAAATGATGAGGGTTAGGGTTAGGGTTGGGGTTGGGTTTAGTTAGGTCTCCCAGCCAAGTCGCCCCTGGCCTGTCCCTGGAGGAAGCCCCACCGTGCACTCGCTGTCGGTTGAGCAGGCCCTGGGGCTTCTCCCGCAGGGCCCACACCACTGCAACTGGACCCTGAGGGTGCAAACCCCTCCCTGAGGACAAGGCTTGTCCAGCGGGCCGTGGCCTATGCCAGGGACAACTCGATACCCTGTGGCTCCCTTGACGTGTGCAGCCTACACTGGTCACTGTCAGGAAGTGCTGAGAGCCCCCAGGAGCATCCGCCCTGTGCTGGTTTGGCCTTGGGAGAGCCTGTGAGGCCAGTGGGAGCCGTGGATCCCCGGGGTGCAGGGCCCAGGCGGAGAGCGCCCGGACCAGGAGCAGCAGGATGATGCTCGTGGAGGGGCTGCCTCCAGGGGCAGTGACACAGCTATCTCTGGGCCCTTCCTTCCAGAAGCTTCCTGGCACAGACTCAGAGGGGTGCAGGTAGGGTCAGGGGAAGGGTGTGTCCATCCAGGCTGCCCGTGTTGGCTGAAGCCTGTCCTTGGGAGGTGGACATCCCCCCCAACCCCGCCCGCCCCAGTGCCTGGGATACCTGCAGCTCCAGGCCACGAGATTGGGCTGCAGCCTCACCAGCTGGAGGTCATGTGGGGGCACTGGAGCCCATGGGCACACGGGCTTCCTCCAGCGCTGGGTGGGGACTGGGGGCCTCTCCGAGCCCCTTTGTGCCACCCAGCCAGTTGGCCCTGCAGCCTGAGCGTGTCAGCGAGCTCAGCAACAGGCACGTGGACGAGAAGACACACAGGGCCATCACTGACGAGTAACCGTGTATCTGCTGTGTGTCATCCCCACCGGTCTAAGTACCTCGTCAGATATCATCAAGTCACTCAGAGAAGACGGTCTGATGGGTCTGCTCGCAGCGAGAACGCTGAGCACAGAGGCACCTGCCCACCGTGGGCCAGCACCGGAGCCGGGTGCCCACAGACCCAGGCTGCACCCACAGCCCCTCACCCACCCGGGGTTCCCTGAGACCCTCAGGGCCAGTGGGCTAGCAGACAGATCCGATGCGGGAGAAGCACATGGGAAGGGCTCGGGAAAGGGAAATGAGATGCACCCTGGGCCGGGAAGAGTCAGCCTGCGGGGACCCGGAGGGGCAACGCTCCGGCGCCCATCAGGGGTCTCCCCATCACAGGTCCAGGCCTCCTGCTGCCCAGGTGACTGCTCAGCTCTACCCCAGTACCATCTCACCCCCATCGCCAATGCTCCCAGCCCGAGCGCTGGGCAGGCAAGGGTGGAGAGCCACCTTCTCAAGGTCAGAGCCGTCAGGCCGGGGACAGTGGCTCCGGAGCCAGCGCTCCATCCTACCCAGGGCTCACGTTTCCTGTTCTGGCCCCTCAGCCAAGCTCCCCAGCCCCCTCCCCAGCGTGCTTGCGGATGCACTCCTCTGCATTTACATACTCCTTCTCTGTCTTATTTGACCTTCCTGAGACACAAGGTCCTGAGATCCAGTTCCCAGGGCAGGATCCGTTTACCTGCTTTCACTTCCCCCACCGGGATCGGGAGCCGTCAGCAGTTTTGAGCACGGTTTGCTAAGCAGATGCTGCCCCAGGCAGCGCTGGCATCACGCGCCCAGTGGGGCACAGAGGACACGCGGGCCCCTGGCTTGGCTCTCCTGCCATGTGATCTGCTCTGCCCCGGGCGGTGAGGGTGGAATCTTTCCATCTCAGACTCGGAGACTCAGGGAGACAACCTGCCCTCTAATTGGAACACACAGATGAGATAAGAGGGCTATTTGTCAGGGGCTCGCAGGCTTATACCGTACGTGCGGGAGGGTGTGGTTCCCAGGTCCAAACAGACCTGGGAGTCCTCAGCAAGCACAGCATCAAAGAGGAACACACACAGGAGACCACAGCCGGAAGGGGACGGCTCTCTGCTGGGAGCTGAGAGGGCGTTTCTAGTCCTCGGGTCAGAATTTCCGGCATTGGGCAGGGGTCACTTCTGAGATGATCCACAGGAAGTTAAACGGGGGGCTATCGCACAAGGAGACCCATCCTCTGGGGAGAGAGGGGACCGAAGATCCAGAGGAAGAGACCAGGTGGAGAAGGCTAGTGACACCCCTTATGGGTTCAGAATCGGCAAGAGGTGGATTTCAGAGGTCCCGAAACTGCCTGCCGTTATCCAGATGATCCCGAGTTCTAGGACTTACGAAAGTGGTCGGTGCGATGGCTTTACAACTAAGGAAAGGATAGTGCATTCACACAAGCCGAAGGCAGCGGGTAGAGCTGCTGGGGCTCTAGGACAGACATGTGAGGCGCCTTCGTTTGCTTTTTGGAAAATAATCTCTAGACCCTTCAGACGCCTTAGCACTGTCATTGTGATCAGAACTTAGGTGCAACTGGCGTGCTGACCCAGAGGCACAAATTACTTCCGAATCACCAGCAGCACAGCAGACTCTTAAGGAGGCTGATGTCTATTCTCCTGCTCGAGCATCTAAATCTAAGGCAGCAGCCAGGGCTGGCTCTGAGCACCTCCTCACGCCGGCGCCTGTGACAGAAGCCAGTCCCCAGGCTGCGGCAGCCCCCTGTGCTGGAAGGGGGGCTCCGAGAGCCGGAAATGTCACACCCCAGTGGGAGGGAAACAGAGGCAGAGAGCGGAGCTGTGCACGCAGGGACTCTGGAGAGCCTGTCTGCAAATGACTTTGGTCCCCCGGCGTGATGAATCGCAGAGTCGCAAATCCTTTTTAGCTAATTGCTATCAGCTTGTGAGGTTCCCCTTCCATGTTCAATATCAATTTTCATGGCCATGGGAGATAGCGCCTCTCCCCTGAGCCTGCTGGCGGCCGGCCGATAACAGGCGGCGGCAGCACTTAGAGCTGAAAGGGGCGTCCTCTAAGGTGCAGCTGCTGCCTGGACGGAAGGGACGCTGGGGCCAGCGCAGCGCCCCCGCCCCCCGACGCGCTCGCGGCCGTGACCTTCACGCAAAGACGTCCTCGGTGCCGACAGGCTGTCCACACACGGCCTGGGCCCATGCGGATTGGCCTTCCCGGGGACGAAGGCGAGACTCTGAACCATCCTTCGCCGGTCTGCAGTACAGCACAGAGAAGAAACTGGCTTATGACACCAAGGTGATGCAGTATTTCAAGACGCAGGCGTGGGCAGGCCACAGGCCCTCAGCATGGAGTGTGTAGAGCTGCTCTACATGAGGAACTGAGCAGGTGTCGGTGCCACCATGCCAGCAAAACAAACACAGGCTTGGGATCGAGTTTGATTCCAAGGAGTTCTTCAGATTTTCCAGAAGTGGCAGAATTTCCCTGCATGCCAAAAAGTGCTTTCATGACAAGGCAGTCACACCCAGATGCGTATTTACCCTATAAACCCATGGGGGACATGACACAAGACACCATGCAAAGGACGCTGAGCTAACATCAAGATCTGGACCGGGTCATCTTAACTGAGCATCTTGGCTGTAAAGATTTCAGACGTGCAAGTGACACAGTGGCGAGCTTCAGGAGACACATGTGTTTGCTCCCGAGCAAGGACACAAGTCCGTCATGGTCTGCAGATCCATCAGCAGGGAGAGGGGTGGAGTACCGCCAGGCGGCCATGAATTGGGTACCCGGCCAGCAGTCTCTCAGCAACCCCTGCAGGGCCCACAGACGGTCACGCAACAAGCATTCCCGGGACAGCCCTAGTCCCTTGGTAGACACAGCGGAGCCCAGAGACACTGGGGGCTCAGGGGGCAGGCTTAACTCCACCCGGCAGAGACGGCGTGGGTGAGCCAGCCGGGCCTTCTGGAGGAAGACGTCTTGGGGCCCTGAGTGATGGAGATGGTGGCTTTGCACCACGGCTCTTGTTTGTATCAGATGAACATAATAAGAACAGGAATATATGCAATTTTTAGATCATTCAGGTTAAATACTGTGTCTCATTGGTGGACTGTCTATGCAACCAAGACAAGACCCAGGGCTGGAGACTTGCCTCATATCCTGCGTCAGCACAAGGGGCCTTCTCACCTGTGTCCACCTCTGTCCACGGCGGGGCCACGGGGCCCAGCCCTGTGCTGTCCCCACCAAGGCCCATGACCCACGTGGGCCCCGCTCCAGTCCCCACACCTTCCAGCCTGAAAAGCCAGGTCCTGCTGTCAGCAGACCCAGTACTCAGGTTGATCTCAAGGGGAACACACTGGCCTTCTTCATCTTTTCTCCAAAAAGAACAGCAGTGCGTCTTCAGGGAATGTTGAAGCCGCTCTGTCCACTTCTGCTTTTATTTACGCGGACGGCCCCGGGCCTGTGGTCCTGGACACCACAGATCTGTAGAACTGCAGGGCTGAGGACAATTCTCAGGCCAGGAATGGACAGTTTCAGACAGTGGTAATTAATCATCCACACAACTGCTATCATTTTCTTCATCTGCTTCTAATAACGTGTTCTGAAAGCACAAAATTCATAAAGTATCCTGAATTTCCTGAATAGGATTAATGAGCTTATCCAACAAATATGCAGCATGAGTATATTAATGTGAGTTTTTCTACACACTTTTGTGTATTTCACATTATTCCATTAGATCTTGAATCCTTACCTTGGTTATACAGATGAGACAATGTATTCATACTTATTAATTATATCACTTTAAGTTATTGGAAAATTACCACTAAATCTTTTTTTTTTTTTTTTCACTTAACAGAAATTTATTTCCTCACAACTCTGAGGGTAGATATCCAAGATCAAATCTAGAATTGCTTGTTAGCTTGAGATACTTGTCTTTTAATTTTACAGCATGCGAGCTAAGTAACTTCCATCATGTCTGACTCTTTGCGACCCCATGGACTATAGCTGCCAGGCTCCTCTGTCCATGGGGCTCTCCAGGAAAGAATACCGGAGTGGGTTGCCAAGCACTCCTCCAGGGGATATTCCCAACCCAGAGATAGAACCCATATCTCTTGATTCTATTAAAACATAAAGCCTATAGCTAACTGATACGCTTCTGTTTGCACTTGATTTATATTTACCCAAAGATCTCCTGTGGGCTTCCCAGATGGCTGAGTGGTAAAGAACCCACCTGTCAAAGCAGGAGACGTGGGTTTGATCCCTGGGTCAGGCAGATCCTCTGGAGAAGTAAATGGCTACCTATTCCAGTATTCTTGCCTGGGAAATCCCATGGCAGAGGAGTCTGGCAGCTACAGCCCGTGGGGTCACAAAGAGACATGACAGCACCTAAACTACAATAAAAGATCTCCTCCGATGTTATGGTCAGCCTAAGCCACAGGGTGCTGTTTCTCCATGGAACTCAGGGCACAGATGTTGTTATAACAGAGTGCCAGCCCCGCTCAGGACTGAGCACCATGTCCCCCTGTGCCACCTCCACCCAGGACCCACCACCTACTTACCCAGTGCCACCTCCCTGGACACATGAGCAGGCTTTTGGCCACCCACCCTGCAGGGGGGCTGAGCTGAACCGTCACAGCCTGGACACCTGGACTTGCTGAGGCGAAGGCTCTCCAGTCCACACTCCTGCTCTTAGAAGGCACGGGGTGGTGCCTTCTAAATGCCAAGGCACAAGGCACTTGGCCTCGAAACCGTGGACGCTTCAGGGCACCCCACATCCTCCAGGCCTCTTTGATGGCTCATCAGCAGACTCCTTGGGCTTAAGGCACAGGAAGAGACACGTAAGCAAGGTGATGAACCGAAAGGGTGACAGAGTCTGGCGGGCTCCATCTTCAGCATCTCCTTAGTCACCCATCCCCAGGGAAGTCGGTTATGAAGGGCGAAAAGCATTAGAAGCAAGGCCTGGGCTGGACTCGGGTTCATCACAGGAAATGGAGGGTTTCTGCTCTGGATCCATGTGCCAGCCTGATGCCTGAAAGTCTGCGTGAGCCGGGGGCCACCTGGCAATGCCGCAGAGAACAGGTTCCTGTGCTGGGCCCCCGCCTCCTGTATCGGAAGCCGCACAATAGAGTGTCTTGTCCCCCATGTCTGGGGTCATCTGAGTGGACTGGCGCTCCTCCTGCAGTGGCTCCACCAGCAAGCCGGGAGCCCCACTCAGCCATCCGTGCATCCCTCAGCCATCCGCGCATCCTCAGCTATCAGCGCATCCCTCAGCCATCCGCATGTCCCTCAGTCATCCACGCATCCTCAGTCATCTGCGCATCCTCGGCCATCTGCACATCCCTCAGCCACGCTCATCCTCAGACATCCACGCATCCCTCAGTCATCCACACGTCCCTCAGCCATCCACGCATCCTCAACCATCCACTCATCCTCAGCCATCCGCGCATCCTTGGCCATCCGCACATCCCTCAGTCATCTGCGCATCCTCAGCCATGCGCGCATCCCTCAGCCATCCGCATGTCCCTCAGCCATCCGCGCATCCTCAACCATCCGCTCATCCTCAGCCACCTGCGCATCCTCAACCATCCGCTCATCCTCAGCCATCTGCGCATCCTCAGCCATCCGCGCATCCCTCAGCCATCCGTTCATCCTCTGGCATCCGCGTGCATCCCGTCCCGTGTTCTCAGGCCCCCTCCCCACCCCGGGTATGCCGGGCTGCCCCGCTCTCCTAGGCACTGGCTCCATCGCAGGGGGTGGTCTTCTCTGGTGGGGCTGGGGACGGGGGCGGGGCCTCCAATTGGTTTAGAGGGAGGGGACGGTGAGGCCCTGAAGCAGAACGGGACAGGCCGGCAGGGGCTGGGGGCACAAGCCTTTCCTTAGGGCAGACGTTGAGTTCCAGAATCAGCTCTGAAAGGCTGCTGTCCCAGAAATGGGGCGGATGGCAGGCTTACACACACTCATATGCACTCACACCTATGCACACTCACACACGTGCTCACACACATGCACTCTCACTCTCACACATTTTACACACTCATACACACATGCACTCACATTCACACACATTCACATGCACTCTCACGCATTCACACACACTCACATACACATGCATTCATACACATTCACATACACTCTCACACTCATACAGAAATGTTCTCACAGTCATACACATTCACACATACTCATACACACCCACTCACTCACACACATTCTCTCTCACATGCACTCTCACACTCACACTCATACTCACACACACATGCACTCTCTCACAGACTCACACATATTCATACACATTTACACACACTCTCACACAAATACACACTCATTCACACTCACACACACACATGGACTCACACACTCTCACAAGCACATTCACACACACATTTACACACTCACATACTCACAAGATGAAGGAAATCAGCTCTCTGAGCCAACCTGTGCTGAGGATTAAGAAGACTGCTTACTCTAAATTGAAATTATCTACTTGGGTTGTGGAGGTCAAATTACTAATGATACACAGCATTCTTTCAAGGCACACTGAAATCCCATTTATTTCTTTACAAAAATGCCCCGACGCACTGATGAGCAAAGGCTCCACCCTTCCGGAGCGTCCTCCCATCCCCAGCCATGCGCTCTTCATGGGCTCCGCCCTATGCCTCTCCTGCACGGGCCAGACTTGGCGATTCGGAGAGGACCTCATGAGGTCAGGCGTCTTCAGGGTGACCCTCGGTGTGTCCTGAAGCCCCAGAGCATGACTCGTCACAACTACACGGCAACCTCCTGTGTGCAGCTCAGGGCGCTTAGGGTTTTTTTCTCACTAATTTTCCCGAGAAGTGCAAGCCCCCTCCAACACCCTCATCCCACCCACCCCCGCGCCCCCCTGCACCCAGTTTAAAAAAAACATCCCCTCAACAGCTGGAGATAGAGAAGCAAGGGAACGCCAGCGGAGCTGTCCGACAGCTCCTTGCTTTTATTCCACGTATTTATCTGATCCACTTTGCTCCCCTCCTCTCCTTCCTTCCTGGCCACAGATGGGCTTCACCCCATGCGAGTCTGTCTTCCCAACAATATGAAATCCTCCTGAACTCCTTAACCCCTTGCTCATAAAATCACTTACATCTGGAGCTGGTTTTCTTTATTTCCTATCATTTGAGCTGAAGAAAGGCACGTCCAGATTGACGGGGAAACTGCAGCGTGCCCGGGGCCAACACAGACGCGGCCCCGTCAGTAAAACTTCACCGGCAGAAACACACGCGTCAGAGGCAGGGGACCAGGGACACCGGACTTTGTCCTCCTGGCGTGTTTTTCCAGAGTTTTGTGAGGCAGAATCAAAGGCAGAGGCTCGCCAGCGTGAGTCAGGGCAGAACACCGGAGACCGAGCCCAGCTCACAGAACGGAGGCTCATTTCAGGGCCCTCCTGCCAGCGTGGGTGCGTTTCTTAGTTGTTCATTTTTAAATGGCATCGCCCCCGCTCCCTTTCCGGGGTCCCCGGGGGGTGGGGGGGAGACGTTCAGGCTCCGGACTTTTGCCTTTGAACATATCTGGATTCGAGCATCAACAAGAGGTGGCAAGAGCTGGGAGGACCCCGACACACAGAGCGCCCGCTTCAGCCACTGTGGGTACAGGCCGGTTCCCGCAGACGGGAATTGAAAGCGTGAACCACACGGGCGACGCAGCGGCCACAGACGATGCTTGGTGCCCCCGCGGCTGCCGTCCTCACGCTCCGCGTTTCACCTTTTATCCTGCTCAGCATCACGACTTAATCCACTCTAATGAGGTGACTCCACTGCCAAAACCCAGCAGCCACGCGGCTGTCTTCTGGCACTTCGCTGGGGGGTTCCCGGAAAAGAAGAAGGGACTTTGTCAACCTTCCAGGGGACAGAGCTTCCTTTCTCGCAGCCGGTATCCCCCACCCATGCCTGGGACGGGCCGAGCTGCCGGCCGGGTGCATCCCAAGGTGGGGGACCGGCACAAGGTGGCTCGCCCGCGCACTTAACTGATCGGCGCTTGAAGGACACGGCTGGTGGCCACATGTCACTGTCTGCAAACAGCAGGTGACGGCCAGCAGCAGGGAGGGTGTGAATCCTTTGCGGTCCTCACCCATCTGTCCACGCAGCCCCGGTTGGAATGGGGGCGCCCGTGGGTAGATGCTGCGGCAAGGAACCGCAGAGGCAAGACGGTGTTGCTGACAAAGACAACACGGAGAAGCGGGGAAGAAAACAACGGATGGCGTGTCTATGTGGGGCTGGTTGGAAAGGAGAAGACCAGAGCCGGTTTAGCTGGGGCATCCCATATGTTTCCCCGGCTCTGTCTTGGAGCTCCGCAGCGAGGCAGCCAGGCCAGGAGATCAGATGTCACTGGGCTGCGCTCACACCTGCCCCACCGCCAGCCCGGCTGCGTGGCGGCCTGTGTTCATAATTAGCATCATCTCTTCCGCCGACTTCACACTGCTCAGCCGTGTGTCTCAGAGCCCCGGGAAACACCAGGCCCATGCCCCTTTCCCTCCTGGGCTGCATGAGAGAGCCCACGGGCTGCATGGCATGCTCCGATCCCTGGACTCGAAACCGGGGCCACCCCACGGGCCCTCAGTGTGCATGGCTCATATTTTTACAATCAGTACAATATTTCGCTTTAATGGCTGGTTTTTTTTTTTTTTTTTTTGGTTGAAAAGAAGGGGGAGAGAAGAAGAAGAAAGGCAAGCACAATGCACTGAGAGCTCATGGGATTAACCGCATGGCCTTAATAAATGTACACACATCCCAGGGAAGGGAGAAAAAATGTGCCTGTTACACGGCTCGAAACTCCCCCCTCTTTCTCCAGCCTTAATCTGATTTTTGCCAATTCCTTTTGATCTATCAGGGGCCGGCGAGTCAGGTCCACCGGTACAGATGGGCTAAATATGGAGATTAGCCCTTCTCCTCCTGCCAGAGCGCCTAATACCTGATTAAGTCTAGAATCGCGCAATTGTCTCCGAGCCGGCTATCAGAGTGGGGGGCTCGGAAGGGGGCAGGATGAAGGCTGATTTTGTAATGGATACTTATTTTATCCCGGTGCTCTAAGAAGATTAGGCCTGGGGGTGTCACATTAGCCGTGATCTCTGGGCCCCTGGTCTTCTCCCGCGGTTTTCAAACACCTCTCCTCGGCCTTAGAACAAACAGGGAGCTTGGGCCCAGAGACCCCATGTCGGGCATGAATAATTGCCCACTGCAAACTGTTTGAAGATCACAAAGTGCTGTGTAAATTACTCAGTTTGGGCTTCAGCTGGGGTGATTTGTGGTGACTTATTGAATCTTTTCACAGTTCAGAATTAAACTTTCTCCGCTGCTAACTGCAGACAGCATGGAATGAAAGTTGGGTCTTAACTGACAGCACTCTGCTTAGATCAATCTCTGCAGAAGCCCAGAGGAGCAGGGCGTTCCGAGCCAGCCTCGCTGCATTTCAGAGGGAGGGCCGGTCGCCTATTCTTAGCTGCTCTGCCAAGTTATGCCTATTCAGCCAGCGACTTAAAATAGCTATTGAAAGCAAAAAAAAAAAAAAAAGGAGGGGAACTGCTTGTTTTGAATTACCCACACACGTTTTTGGCGTGGTCTCTTGGGCAATTTTCCTAGCAGCATATCCAATTATTTTTTGTTTGTTTTCAAACATGGCACATTTCTTTAATTAGTGAGGGCAAACAAGTTAGAAACAGAAAGGGGAAAAAAAAATAAGTTTAAGAATGCTAGTCGGGGAAACGATGTGATTAAATGACATTCAATTAGAGGGAATTAGCCGGCTGCTCGTTCCCATCTGAGTTAATTCTGGGTAAGAGTAACTGACCCTGGGAGTTTACGGCCCAGGTGCCAGCACCACTGATGGCCATTTGAACAGAGAGCCTGAACCGCTTTTGTATTTCGAATGCATTTGTGCTGCAGGTTATGGCAGGCTCTGTTACCTGGCATTCTGCCTGCCCTGGTTCTATCCAGGAGGTTGCTTGGAAAAATTAATTACTCTGTATTTTTTCTCCATGTTTACCTAGTCTAAGTTGCTTTTGGTAAATAATAATTATAACATCAAAAATAGATTCTGTACTCTCAGAAATAATCATGTTTTTTTAATCTTGATAAATATTTTGGAAATAACATAAGAATATAGATAACTGCTTTATGGTGAAGAACCTCAGATCATGTTTGTGTGTTTTTACTCTTCTATTGGAAAGTAATAATTCTAACAACCTGTCTTAAATTATCTAGAAACTTATAATCAGCTCTCTGAACATATAAATATTTTTAACCACAAGCTATTAATAAAAACATCCAAATTAGAATGTAGAAGAAAAAAAAAAGTGCAATTATCTATTTAGTGGAAAAGGTTATTATGGTTCTTTTATATAATTATTTTCTGATTAACTTTTATTATGTTATATTTTTAAAATGCTGACTAGATATTCATAGCAATTAACACTTTCTGAGTTGGTTTCTAAAAATGTAAAAGAAATCAATCCACCTATCTACAGAGCCCCTGTATACTTGTTTTTTTTTTTTTTCCCAAAGGTGCATTTATCACCTAGTAAAGATTAAAAAAATAAAAAAACTGAGAGGACAAGCCCAAATATGCCACGCTTTGTTTTCCAATAGGATTGGGGCAAACTAAGAAAGCAGAACTGATATATATACACGATGATGTGTGAAACAGGTAGCGAAAGGGAACCTGCTGTACAGCACAGGGAGCTCAGCTCAGGGCCTGTGGTGGCCTAGAGGGGTAAGATGGGGGTGACGTGGGGGGGAAGCTCAAGCAGGAGGGGGTGTTTGTACACATGTAGCTGAATTCACTTTGTTTTACAGCAGAAACTAACACAACATTGCAAATCAACTCTACCCCCAATCTGAAAAAAGAAAAAAAATGGGATTAGTAAATGGAAAAAAGTCAATAATACAATTTGTGTTGTAAAGGCAGGTAAATTTTGTGATCCCTGTGGAAGCCAGCCTAGGTAACGACTGACCCTAGCATTTACCTAAATTATGGAAGCAAATGTGATGCTTAAAAGGATAAACTGCTCTCAGTTCCATACTGGTACATTTCACCAGGCACATTTTTTGTGTTCACTGGAGCTCAAAAATCCCCAACTGATAGGCAGAGAACAAACTAACAGAATATTAGAAACAAAGAGGCTTTTGCCTGGTGCCATATAAGGTGGTAGGAACAACCTAGGTCATTGTTTCGATGCTCAAGTTCATTCAGACGTCATTTACCTAGATTTAACCAGGTGACTTCTTGTAGGAAGACTGTATTCTCATAGAAACCATGCACGTCTCTACATATTTACTGACTACCATATTCGAGGCATCACGCTAGGATCATGGTGATATGTCGGTAAGAAACATCTAGAAAGTTTAGACCTGCAGTGAATAATAGCAATGTGGGCACGTGTGTGCAGGAGGAAAGCAGGAAAAAGAGCCACATAATAATAACAATTTGGGCTTCCCTCATAGCTCAGTTGGTAAAGCATCCGCCTGCAATGCAGGAGACCTGGGTTAGATCCCTGGGTCAGGAAGATCCCCTGGAGAAGGAAATGGCAACCCATCCCAGTATTCTTGCCTGGAGAATCCCATGGAAGGAGGAGCCTGGCAGGATACAGTCCATGGCGTCCCAAGAGTCGGAGACGATTTAGTGACTACACCACCACCAATAACCAATAACAAACAGGTTCTGCCTCCGTACTCTCACTTAGTCTGTTCTAAGTGCTTTATTTATCCTTATAACATCAGGAGGTGGCATCACACTGACTGTTCCACGCAGGGCAGGGCAGGCCGAGGTCAGGTGGCGTGTCTGGGATCACACTAGGTAGGAAATGGCAGAGCTGCCAGGCTCTGGAGTCCTTTCTCTTCACCACGCCGCCTCTCCCTCATCCTGAGAGTGGCAGACATTCAGGGAAAGCACACTCTCCCTTGGCAGCCAGGGAGCCAGAGTAAGGCTTTTCAAAGCCGTGGCATTTGAGCTGAGCCTTACAGTGTTTTTATGGACACAGCTGGGGATGCAATTTCCAGGCAGGGCTAGAGCCTGCCATTTCAATGCACCAAGTGCTGGAGGCCTCCTTCAATGTGGCTGAAGCACAGGGCGGATGAGGGGTGCAGCTAAGGAGACAGACACCAAGTAGAGCTGAGGTCTGGCTGCACACAAATCCAGAAGCGTTTGGAGGCAACTCACCTCCACCCAGCAGACAAACACAAGCCATCCGAAGGACTCCACGCTGGAGTTCAGCTTAAAGTCTAGACGTCTGGGTCAACAGGAATGAGTACTAAGGTACATAGAAGTGTCTTTACAGCAGGGAGTGCACCAAAAATGGCAGAAGCTTGTGGATCACTTTCTAATGATAATGTGTCTGTGTGGTTACAGTGTGAGCCTGGGCTACCTTCACTAAGTTTGTGAAGCTGATTTAGCTTTCTGGTAAGTTTTATTGAGGGCTTCCCTGGTGGCTCAGATGGTAAAGAATCTGCCTGCAATGCGGGAGATCCAGGTTCGAGTCTCTGGGTCAGGAAGATCCCTTGGAGAAGGGAATAGCTACCCACTCCAGTGTTCTTGCCTGGGAAATCCCATGGACAGAGGAGCCTGGTGGGCTACAGTCCACGGGGTTGCAGAGAGTCAGACATGACTGCCCAACTAATACACAAACACACAAGCTCCGAGTTCTTGGCGGAGGAGGGGACGAGGACACAGTGCAGGAGCAGTTTGGTGTGGTTAAGGAAATCACCAAGCACCTGTAATCCGGATCCCACGCTCCAGATTGGTTGGCCCGTCTTGCTGGGCCCATTTGCCTGTAGGGCCTGAAGCCTTCAAATGCCACTCGTGGGATGTTTCTGTGACATCCAGAGCTTTCTTAGATGATAAGGGAAGACTGGGTACCATTCCTTCCTACACTGGCAAACCATATACATGGGGCCCAGAACCCACATTTTGGCCCTTCATTCTGCTTCAGGATGACTTGGCCAAGCCAAGGAGCTGTGCTGTGGATTACGAGGGAGCAGGACCATGACGGGTCAGTATCGTGGGGAAACCTCCAAGTTCATGCTCTCCTGGGGGTGGGCCCCTAGTGTGCCCTTTTCACAGCAAAAACAGGATTTGATACAGATCAACTCATGAAAATTGATGATCTAATGAACATAAGGAGATTAGATACTTGATAGTCACATTCCCAGCTTGGAACCCCAGTTTCGCTCCTTTTATTGTCTAGTGTTGAGACTCGAGGCAAGCTACTTAAGTTTTATGTGCCTCAGCTTCCACATATGCAAACGAGAATAATAACAGCACCCAGCTTGTGAGGCTGACATGAGCCTTAGTGCCAGGAACAAAATGAGCTCCTGTCAACACTGAATTATGTATTTATCAGTTGCCACGTGTCAGGTTCTAGTAGAGATGACATAGAAAATGTGGAAAAATGAGACAGACCCTGTCATCACGGATGGGGGACAGACATGAAAGGAATCAAGAGAGCAATATAAGCAAGAGCATTGCAGGTTAACGGCCAATAAAGGAAGAAGGCAAGGCTGGTTTGATCCTGGGACTGCTTCAGAGAAAAGTCAAACTGAGGAAGACCTTGAAGAACGGGGAGGTCTCTGAAAGAAAAGAGGCATTTCTTTTTGACCGTCAGCTGTCAAAATCATTTTGACAGTCATTTCTTCTTCTTTTTTTTTTTTTTTTTAGCTACAAGTTGATCCAAACTTGCAGCTGGAGGACTGCACTGTCAGAGGACAAGTGTCTGAAGCTGAAGGTCTGATATGTGAACATTCAAAAAGGTAGGTGAGGCAAACTTTTTCACTGCAGTGATCAGTGCACAAAGATGAAGTGCTAGAGCAAGGCAGAATTATGACAAATGCCGCAGGGAGAGCTTAGCTTAGCACTTTGCACAACCCCCTGCCCCCCACCCAGTTTAGCATGTGTAGAGCTCCAGAGCCTACACAGGAATAGGAGGTGGCTGGGGAAACTAAGGTCGTGGCCAGGGACCCTGTGAGAGACAGTAAGACTTTAAATGGGGCAGTGGCCGTGGGGAAAGAATTATAATAGCGACTGGGACAGCACTGCTAACAGCACTGCAAAATGACGGACTACCCTGGGCAAGTATTGCAAAGCGCACACAGCTGATTCCAGTGCTTCTACTCTCGCTGTTACACTGGAGCTTTCCCCTTAAAGCTACTGTTCTGAGCATTTACTTGGTACCAGACACCATTCTAGGCACTTCGCCTACATACACAATCTGACGTATTCCTTCCAGTATCCCAGAGATGTATGATGATCACTTCACTATTATTGAATTATCCAATCTCTGCAAGTAGTCTTTATATAAGTTAAATAAATGGTTACCTAGACTTTACAATGGCACCCCACTCCAGTACTCTTGCCTGGAGAGTCCCATAGGCAGAGGAGCCTGGTAGGCTGCAGTCCTTGGGGTCACGAAGAGTTGGACATGACTGAGTGACTTGACTTTCACTTTTCACTTTCATGCATTGGAGAAGGAAATGGCAACCCACTCCAGTGTTCTTGCCTGGAGAATCCCAGGGATGGGGGAGCCTGGTGGGCTGCCGTCTATGGGATCACACAGAGTCGGACACGACTGGAGCGACTTAGCAGCAGCAGCAGACTTTACAAACTTTGACATTAGTAACACTTACCAAAAACAAATCTGCCCAAGTGTGATATGATTTGTTCTCATCAGCCTTTCTCATCCAGGGACTGTGATAAAAATCCCAATTTTCACATCCTGTTTCCAGAGATTCGGAGTTAGTAAGTCTGGTCCAGGGCCACAGAACCTGCATTTTAACACGTTTCTGGGTTATTCTTGTGCAGTTTGAGAACCTGGATAAGCTGCTCAGATCTTGACCTGCTGAATCTTCTCTCTTGATGGTGGCAACTCGTGGTGAAACAGCATTAGGAGCACAGAGTAAAAGAAGGACAAAAACAAAAATGAGATAAGAAGGCACGTCAGCATTGTTAACGCTTTGTTATTTGAGGTGTAAACAGACACCTATTCATCTATCTCACTTAACTCTGAGGTCGCAAATCCCTTCATTTAAGGATGTTTTCCCATCTCTCTCTGCTGGAGAAGGGATAGGCTACCCACTCCAGTATTCTGGGCTTCCCTGGTGGTGATGCAGGAGACCCTGGTTCGATCCCTGGGTTGGGAAGATCCCCTGGAGAAGGGAATGGCCTGGAGAATTCCATGGACAGTCCATGGGGTCGCAAAGAGTTGGACACAACTGAATGACTTTCACTTTCACTTCACTTTCCCTCCCTTTGAGGCTTCCCTGGAGGCTCAGAGGGTAAAGCATCTGCCTGCAATGTGGGAGACCTGGGTTTGATTTCAGGAGATTGGGAAGATCTCCTGGAGAAGGAAATGGCAACCCGGTCCAGTATTCTTGCCTGGAGAATCCCATGGACAGAGGAGCCTGGGGTCGCAAAGAGCCGGATGACTGAGCAACTTCACTTTCACTTTTCACTTT
Source organism: Bos indicus x Bos taurus (assembly GCF_003369695.1). Taxonomy (NCBI): domain Eukaryota; kingdom Metazoa; phylum Chordata; class Mammalia; order Artiodactyla; family Bovidae; genus Bos; species Bos indicus x Bos taurus. The sequence continues at coordinate 69,192,919 of NC_040095.1, read as the reverse complement.
CCCTCCCTTTGCATCTCTGCAGAGCAAATGTATCGGCCCTGCCTTTTGAATCCCACCCATCTATGTGACCACCTCACAATGCCCCTATAATTCTTACTGCTTCATTTGTGTAATGTTGTTTCCAATACGGAGATTTACCAAAGTCACATTTCATTGCTTTGCAGAATATCAGACAACCCCGCTAGGTAAGCTGAGTGTAGTGTCCTGATTTAGCCTGGGCATGTTTATGTCATTATCTTATGAAGCTCTGACGTGATCCCAGGACCACCTGCGGGGAGGGAGCCTGGAGCCCAAAGTGACTCTAATTCACAGACTCATCCTCTGGTTGGGAGAGGGCTCCCAGACTCAGAGTCCACGACAAGACCTCCCCCGGGTTGGGAGACTACTGTGAGGAGAGGCAGGCAAAGGTCACATTTCAGAAAGGAAGTGATGGTTCTCTGAAAACTGCAAGTGTCAGTTCAATAATTAGCCAGCTGAAGTGAGCCCACGCCCCCGTTACAGAACACACCCCAGGCTCTCTAGTAACGACTCGGGGCCTCAGTCAGGGGTGCTGGTGGTTTCCTTAACGCCTACGGCCACAGTCTCCCGGCCAGCCCTGCCGCGTGCCTGCCAGTCCTGCAGGGTTATTAATAGGAGCCAATCAATAAAGCAGACATGGGGTTCTGGTGCAGCAGGCAAGGTCAGCCAACTTCAGGGCAACCTCCGCCCTCTCAGTAAGCCCCTGATCTCTAATTGATGTCCCCTGGCACAAAGGTGCAGCCGTTCCAGAGGCGACAGAGGAAGAGTGCAGCCCTGCAGTAAATCCTGTCTTTCTCCAGAGTTTAGGGGGAGGCCCAGAGGGAAGGCACGGGGCAGGCAGGGCCGTTCCGGAGGCGACCGGGCCTCTGCCTTCCGGGACGGGAGCACTTGCCTGGGGAGGGGCGCTCTCACTCTGATGATGTCACGGTTCTCACCAGGACCAGGCTTGCTCAATTTCATTTACTGGGTGCCTGTCTTTCCCCTTCCCTTCCCACAGGTGGCTTTAAAGTGTCACCACATGTGATTTTAAAGTTAATTGAAGCTGGCTGTAATAATGTTTATTCAATTATCAAATTATGATGCATGCAGGCTAAGTCACTTCAGGCACGTCCAACTCTTTGTGACCCCATGGACTGCAGCCCACCAGGCTCCTCTGTCCATGGGATTCTCCAGGCAAGAATGCTGGAGTGGGTTGCCATGCCCTCCTGCAGGAGATCTTCCTGACTCAGGGATCGAACCCGAGTTTCTTACATCTCCTGCATTGGCAGGCTGGCTCTTTACCACTAGTGCCCCTGGGAAGCCCATAAAATTATTATACTATCTTATGAAGTGGAAGAATCTTTCTCAGAATTAATCGTGACTCATATTTGAAATACTCCTCCTTAATCTCGGTAATGCACAGATGTCTCCCGAGCACAATAAAATCACAGCTGTTGTGGGCACCTACTTTCCCAGGACGCACTCTCCCACACTCACGTTTCTCAGACCTGAACACTTGCATGGATGTGTTTTTCACTCTTACAGACAAGGCTGAGACCCTGATCTCAGCTATGACTGCTCACTGGATTGCTGAGTCTTCTCCTTAGAGACGTTCCTTCACTGGAATCGTGGGGCTGAAACTGTAGACACGCTAAAGCTCTTACTACATGTTGTCAAAATGCTCTATGAGACGTGTGCCAAATTGAAAGTCTCACCAAAAATCTAAGAGAGGTGGCTCAGGGCTTCCTGGATAGGACTCAGCATTTCCTGCTGATTCTGATGGACCAGGCAAAGTTTTAACCTGCATTTATCTGGAGGCAATACTGTTGGAAAGTGATTTTCTAACTACATTGAGTATTTTTGTTTTTTCTACCTTTTATTTTCATGGTCATCTTTTCTCCATAGATTTTTTTAGTAGGAATTACACCTTAAGAATAATAAATTTGAAACAAGCATTGTGAAACCACTTGAAAAAATGGCTTTGTAAAAATATAATTGACTCGGTGGACATGAATGGACATCACCTACTCAATGCACATGAGCTTGAGCAAACTCCGGGAGATAGTGGACGGCAGGGAAACCTGGCCTGCTGTAGCGATGGGGTCGCAGAGAGTCGGACAGGACTTAGCAACTGAACAATAAAAATACGTATATATGTGTTCTCCATTTGGATGTTTTTAACATAATAATCTTCCATTGTAATAGATTTTCCATTGTTAAATGTACTTTATTTTTTTGAATTTTCAGTACAGATAATCAAGTCTTCTACAAACAAGGAAAATAGTATCTCCTCCTCATCAATGCCTATTCATCATATTTTTTTATATGAGACATTTTTGAATTGGGAATCATAAAAAATGTTACATAGAAGAGAGCGATGATAGGCAACTTTGATTTCTTCCTGACTTAATAAAAATGTTTCTAATCTCCCAGTGCTAAGGAGGATGAAGCCTTTAGCGGATGGATGGGCTTTAAATGGCACCCCACTCCAGTACTCTTGCCTGGAAAATCCCATGGGCGAGGAGCCTAGTAGGCTGTAGTCCATGGGGTCGCAAAGAGTCGGACACGACTGAGCAACTTAGCAGCAACAGCAGGGCTTTACTGCAGCAAGGATGTCTTCCTAGCTCCCCTAAGACTTTATCTTGAATGACTACTGAATTTTATAATTTTTTCTTCTTTCTAATGAGATTACTTGTTTTATTTTTTCTCTTTCAATATTAATCGGAGTGAATTAGGTGTTGATAGATTCCCTAATGTCAAACCATCCTCATATTCCATAATTTTTAATAGTTTTTCTTTTTCCCCCAGTTCTATGCCTTTTTTTTTTTTTCTGGAATCCTTTTTCTTTGATCCTGAAGAAGGCTTCTTCATGTTTTCAGTAGTGTGAAATGTGATGGAAACAAACACTCTCAGCTTTTGCTTGTCTAAAGTGTCTTTATTTTCCTTTAATTTTGCAGCAATTCTTTCATTGAGGATAGAATTTCAGAGCTGTAGGCAGTCATGCCTCCCCTTTTCCTGAGGTTAATGGGTGCCCCATCCTTCACCCCTAGTTCTTGTAATATTTCCCTTTATCTTTGGTTTTAAATACTCAGACAATCATGTGATTAACTGCAGTTTCCTCTTCACTGTGTTTTGTATTTGCTGAGTTTTTGTAAACTGTGATTCAGTGTGATTTACCATTTGGAAAGTTCTGGGAAATTATTTTTCAAGATTGTTTCTGTTTCATTCTCTCATTCACATCTTTACTCATAATTCTGTCATGTTCTGTTCTGCTGTTTCCATTTTCTTTTATCTTTAAAATCAAGCCCAAGCACTATATTCAGAATTAGCTTCAAGTTTCCACATTCTATCATCTGCTTTAATTTTAAAATTAACTCAACATATGTATCTTTTAAATTTTAGATACTGTAGTTTGTATTATTCTAATACAACTATTCTAATCGTTGTAGAATGCTTATTTGATTACATTTCACTCACTCTTGTTTATCTATTTGTAAATTTCAGTCATGCTTATTTTGAAGTCTTTACCCACTAATAATGATATTTATCTCTTCATCTGCTTCTATAGAATATTTTATCTCTTGATTCTTTCGCCACTTTTTCTTGCTTTTTGCACATATTTTTTAAAACGTACTGAGTCACCATATGATCTACTGCAGGAATTCTGGCTTATGTTCTCCTCCTCTAAAGAGTGCTGATTGTTTTTCTGGATTTTTCTCCTAAGTTTAGTTTGCTATCCTTTTATGTATGTTTGTATATGTGCTGTCACTGCTCCATTGTGATTTCTTCTTTAACTGGTGAATTGCATGTGGGCTGTTTGATTTCATGGGTCGGGACGCAGGCACTTTTCGCTGTTGATTTTGAGCTTGGCTCCGTCGCTGTCGGTGCCCAGAGGAGGTCAGGCCTGTTCTCTCATGCAGCCTCCATCCCCAAGGACGAGGCCCTCTCCCAGAGGCCCGAGCGTACGTCCTCCTCTTGCGTCCTGTACAGGACTGGTCCCTGGACTCCCTCACTGGCAGAGAGGAAGGGACCACCCTGCAGATCCTTCAGAGTCAGGTGCACAGCCACCCAAACGCAACGGTTCAGTCAAGAAAGGAGGAATCAGGCTGGTCTGCTACGGAGTGAGCTCTGCCACAGACACCGCGCCGGGCCACCCCGTGTGCTCTGACCAGGGAGCGCTCCTTTGCCAGGGCTCCTGTGACCGAGACCTGCCCCGGCCCTGATGGCCTAGACAGCAGCGATTCACGTTCTCACAGACCTGGAGGCTGGAAGCCCCAGATGTCAGCAGGCGTGGCTGCTTCTCAGGCCTCTCTCCTTGGCATGTGGACGGCCATCTTCCCTCTGTGTCTGCTCCTAATCTCCTCTTCTTAGAAGGATACCAGTCATACTGGGTCAGGGCCCCACCCATATGACCTCACTTTATCTTAGTTACCTTTCAAAACACCCTATCTCCAAAGGCAGTCAGATTCTGAGGTTCCAGCAGCTTGACTTCAATGTATCAATTTGGGGCAAACACATTTCAGCCCAGAACATACACCAGTGGGCAACTCTCTGATCTCAGCTTATCTGAGCTGTTAATAACAGTCAAGGCATTCAATCATTTGCTCTTTAAAAAAAAAAATCTCCTTTCCTGGCTCTTGAAGAGTCACTCCAGTTCTTCTACCTCACCGAGTGTTTCTTCTACTTGCACTCCTTAGATGACAACACTCGCCCATCATTTAGAAATCCCATCCATACACAGACGATTCACAAGTTATCCTTGCCCTCCAGGCCTCTCTTCTGAACTACAGTCCTGCTGGTCCAGCTGCCTTCCCAGTATTTCCACTTAGATGTTCAGGAAGCATCTCAGTCTCCATGACTTCACACTCACTCAGTCTTTACCCCCAAGTAGTCTTCTCCTGCAGTTTTCCCCTTCCTGGTAAATTAACCCCATGTTGTTGTCGTTCAGCCTTCTCATGTCCTCCCCTCTGTGTCTCCTGCCCCCTTCTCTGCTTCTTGTGTGGACTGTCCTGGATGAATTGTTGTTGTTCTGTCATTAACTCATGTCTGACTCTTTGCAACCCATGAACTGCAGCACACCAGGCTCTGCTATCCTCTGCTCTCTCCCAGACTTTGCTCAAGTTCATGTCCATTAAGCCAGTGATGCTATCTAACCATGGTATCCTCTGCTGTCCTCCTCTTCTTTTGCCTTCAATCTTTCCCTGCATCAGGGTCTTTTCCATACCTTCTTCAATTTGCTTCAGCGGAGATCTTGGAGTCATAGTTAGAGCCTCTCTCTCCCTCTTTTTTCACCCAACACGTAACTTAAGAAAAAAAATGCTGTCGTTCCTACTCTAAAATATATCTGGATTCTGACTACAATTCTGAATCCCACTGTTGGGACTTCCCATCTCCCTGAGCCTAGAAACCCCGCCCGCTTCCTCTCCAGCTTTATCACCTGTTCATCATCCTCCCTCCTTCTGCTCCTGCAATACCACCTCCTCCTGTCCTTGAACTTGCAGAAGACTTTGCCAAGAGCCCCTGCCCTCCCTCTGCCTGGATGCTCCCTTAGCTGATTTTGGTCTGGTCCACGCCAAACTCCAAACCCAGGGCCGCTTCTCATGACACCTCACTCTGCTTTCTCTCAGTCACTAGGGTTTTCTGTGTTTGCTTGTCCATAGTTCTCCACTGGAATAGGATCCTTGAAGGACAGACACTTTTCTGATCCACCTCTGTATCCTCAGAATCTGGAAGAGTGCCTGAGAATAATTAGTGCTAATAAATATTTTCTAAAGGCAACTGGACGTGTGTCTTTGTAACTCTCATCTACCTGTTAATAAGTTTAAATATGTTTCTCTTGTGTGGGCGACTTGTTCATGTTTGTGTCCTTCTCAGCTTCCTGATATTCTTCCTTTAATTTCAGACCATCACTGTTAGGAAGCTCACTTCGTTTCATCCCATGAGAGTTGGGGTCTCCTGGCGGTTACCCCCACTTCTGTGAAGAAGGACTCAGAGGGAAGCCAGGTCATGGATCTCGTCACCCCAGAAGTGCAGTTTCCTGCAAGCATTGAAGCTGGAACACGCCCCTCTGTGGGCTTGTTTATTCCGAACAGAAGAAGCCGCGTCTGCCTTGAATCCGAGAAGCCTGCTGAACGCAGTTCCCTTTGGGTCATGAGAGCAGAGCCATCGCAGATGCGCCTCCCAAGTCCGGGAGCTGGGGACCCGTCACGGCGAGCTACCTGTCGGTGTGGTGGCAGCAGCTTCTAATAAGCCACCTCTTCGAGGGGAGCTTGCGCCCCGGCCCCCTGGTGAGGTGTTTATGGTTTGTTCACGGGCATTAGCGATCTCTGCTCAAATGTGCACTGGACCGTGTTTCTGCACATTTCATGAATAATTAAAAGTGGAAGTCTAAACAAGTCACGTGTGGGGGTTTGTGTATGATTCTGACGCCAAGGTCTTAGAACTTCATCAAGAGCACAGGATGATTTAAGAGCCGTTTGCTCATGATGTAGGCTACATGAGAACTTTAAGCCCTCCTCCCTTTTTGAAAAAAGGTGATTCGTGGGGTCTGCATTCTTGACAATGGTGGGTTTTTAACAAAAAAGAAAAAGAGGGCTTTAAAATATTCAGATGATGCTTTCATCGTATAAACCCAGAACACATTCAAACAGGCCAGCATTTTCCATGCCCTTTATCTGTTTTCACTATTAAGGCTAATGTGGTTTCTACCCTGTGATGAATCCATTTTGTAGAGTGTTCACTTTGGCCTCTCTGCCAAGAAGCAAATCATGCAGTGTCCCGGAAGGAAGTCGTTCCCCAGGAGTCCAGTGCTGAACGTTTCTGCTGAACGCTGCTCAGAGTGGACGCACCCTGAGGGCCCCTCAGGGCCAACACGTGTGCAGAGCCTTGGGGCCGTCCCACCAGGACCACGGCCACCTCTGCCCTCTCCCCTGCACACCCTCCCCAACTCCCAGGCTGGGGCTCTCCCACAGCTCGGTCCCTCTTTGCCCCCACCGTCCATTCTCAGCCCGAGTCCCCTGCCCTTCCCCCACGCCCTCAAGGCCCCCTAGTCGCAGAGGAGAAGCAGGGTCCTGATGTGCCCAGTGGGTTGTGCCCAGTGGGTTCTGGCCCCTCCTACCCTTCCTACCTGGCTGCTCTTGACTGGTTCCAAACGTGACCAGCCTGGGGGCCCCGGCTTGCTCTCCCCCTTCTGGAATCTTCCTGCTCTCTTACTCTGTCCTCTGGTTTCCTGTGGCCACGCCCAAAAGCAGGGAGGTAGCTCACACTGGGCCCACCCCAAGGTTTGCTTCAGGGGGCACCATGTGGAGGGTGTTTCTGGACAAAGAATGCGGCTAAGTGTAACCACACGTAAAACAGACAGCCAAAGGGAATTTGCCATATGACGCAGGGAACTAGGCTCCGTAACGAGCTACAGGGGTGGGATGGGGAGGAGGTGCGAGGGAGGCTCGAGAAGGAAGGGACATGTGTGTGCCTGTGGCTGATTCATGTTGCTGTATGGCAGGAACCAGCACAATAAAACGATCATCCTTCGATTAAAAATAAGTAAATTTTAAAATTTACCAACTGAGCTATGAGGGAAGCCCCTCATTCACTTCACTAAGTGTAAACAAGTCATGTACAGCACCATGTAGAGAATCCCCACTTTTTCCAAAATTTTCTAAAACCTTTAACTTTTCTGTGGCAGCTCACCTAGTATGGTTCACTGTTCAAGCAGCTGAAATAAGAACAGGCCCTGCAGGCTGTCCGTGGAGTGCCCTTGTGGAGTCAGAAATGAAGTGCGTTTCCTGAGAATAAGGGCTTCCCTGATGGCTCAGTTGGTAAAGAATCCGCCTGCAATGCGGGAGACCCCTGGTTGGACCCCTGGGTCAGGAAGGTCCGCTGGAGGAGGGAAAAGCTACCCACTCCAGTGTTCTTGGGCCTCCCTGGTGGCTCAGCTGGTAAAGAATCCGCCTACGATCAGGAGACCTGGGTTCAATCCCTGGGTTGCGAAGATCCCCTGGAGAAGGGAAAGGCTACCCACTCCAGTATTCTGTACAGTACACTCCAGTATTCTGTACAGTCCATGGGGTCAGCAAGAGTCGGACACGACTGAGCGACTCTCGCTTCACTTCCTTTCACTTTCCTGTGAAATGACTTCACTCTGATGGGGAGGGGGCCGTGGAAAGGAGGGTCAGGAGATCTGAGAACCCTTGTTGGGAGCTGGAGGAGCGCGGGGCTTGGATTCAGAGGGAGCGGACCTTTGGAGCCGCAGGGAACGTGGGCACCGAGACTTCTGGTCGTTTCTCCCTTGGGGCCTGCAGGGTAGGGCGGGCGCTTGGGCGGCGCCCTGGCCAGCTCCCCAAGGCGCTCCCGGGCTCGGATGTCAGGGCGGAGCTGGCCTGGGCCATGCGCCCTGGGACAGGGGCCCTGGAAGCAGGTCCTGCCCACGGGGCGCCTCCCCTGCTGAGGTCGGGGGCCCACTCCCTCACGTCTTCCCCGCACTCCGGGCTCCACCAGACCCCAGCTCGCGGTTACCAAAGGGCTGGTCCTGAGCTGGTGGGCGCAGAGGCCGCCTCGGCCAGTGTGCACACGTCTCCCTCCACCCTGGTCCTGACCCGCCTCCCGCGCCTCCAGGCAGCCTTCACCCCGCAGGTGGGCGCTGGGCACGTGTGTGGTGGGCGAAGGGGTGGTGTCACCCTCCCAGCCCGGCATAGACGACAGAGGCAGAGGTGGCCTGCGGCCCCACGGAGCCCCCGACCCCTACCTGAGGGCCTTATCACCGGCCGCGCCTCCCAGGGCACGTACGGGGCCCTGCGCTGCGCTCCCAGAGCAGCTGCCTCGCCCATCCACGCTGTCCTCCGCACTGTGCTGCGTCCTCATCCAGACCCTCGGATACAGGCGAACTGTGCTTCCCTCTCTTCCCTCCATTGCCCTTCGCCAAGATGCATATGCGAAGCCCTCAGCCCAGGACCTCAGAATGTCACCTTGCTTGAAAATTGGGCCATTGCAGACGGAACTAGGAGGTGCGAGGTCACAGCGGAGCCGAGCCAGCCCTCATCCAAGAGGACGGGTGTGTGTGTGTGGGTGTGTGTGTGTGTGTGAGTTGTGTCCGACTCTGCGACCCCATGGACTGTAGCCCACCAGGCTCCTCTGTCCAAGGGGTTCCCCAGGCAAGAGTACTGGAGTGGGTTGCCATTTCCTTCTCCAAGACGACTGTTACTCTTATAAAAATGAGACATTTGAACACAGACCCACAGGGAGAGACTGTGTAGAGGCGCTCTGTGACCCCCGCCCGAGACAGGGACAAAGACACACCAAGGGGTGCTTTTGCTAAAGAGACTTCAAGCTCCCTAAAACCGAAATCTCCTGGTGTGTGTTCTGCACATCAAACGCACCAGTGTCTTGAAAGTTCCAACTGAAACCCAAATCCCCTTCTTCTCAGAGGGAGGTGTTGGTGTCCGGTCTCTCTAGGGGGTGGGGGGGCGGGGCCGAATGGAGGGGGACAGGAAGGGTGCCCTGGGTGGAACAGAAAGAGGAGGCAGCTCAGAGGGTGGCAGCTAGAGAAACTTGGGCTCCCCAGACCCAAGGGCACGGTGACCGCCGTGAGTGTATATGAGGTTTATCCCTCTGCTCTCAGAGAAGGGGCGCTGAAGATGCAGGATGTGGAGGGGGTAGAGCTGGGATGAGAGGGTGTGGGTGCAGCAAGACTCACTCCTTTACACTTGGATCAGCTCAGAAATATGGTAGGGCCGGCCTTCAGCCAGACGGAGGGGAGCTGGATCAGGCTGCTGGCAGGTGATGCTCACACGTGTGACGGTGTGGACAGAGCCCAGCATTCGTGTGCTGCAGGATAGCTTGTGTTTCCAGATTTCTCCAGCAGGTCCATCAATTCAAACCTCAACAAGCCACACAGAGCTCACTGGGTACCCTTTAAAGGAAACAAGTGATCCAAAACAACTCGGTATTATATGGTATTTGTCCCTCTCTGTCTGACTTACATCACTTAGTATGATAGCATTATTTGGTTCTTTTTAATGGCTGAATAATATTCCATTGTATATATGTACCATGAAAGTGAAAGTCGCTCAGTCGTGTCCGACTCTGCGAACTAATGAACTGTACAGTTCATGGAATTCTCCAGGCCAGAAAACTGGAGTGGATAGCCGTTCCCTTCTCCAGGGGATCTTCCCAACCCAGGGCGTGAACCCAGGTCTCCCGCATTACAGGCAGAATCTTTACCAGCTGAGCCGCAAGGGAAGCCTTTATATGTGGAATCTAGAATACGGCACAAATGAGCCTACCCATGACATAGAAGCAGACTCACACACCTAGAGAACAGACTTGTGGTGGCCAAGGCGGGAGGTGGGGGCGGGATGGACGGGGAGTCTGGGGTTAGCAGAAAACGGGTGTGTATGGAATGGATACCTAACAAGGTGCTGCTGCGTAACACAGGAAACCGCATTCAGTGTCCTGTCATAACCCATAATGGGAAAGAATATTAAAAAGGATATATAAATGTGTAACTGAGTCACTTTGGTGTACAGCAGTAATTAACATTGTAGATCAACTATATTTATAAAGAATAAATTTTAAAAACAGCTAAGTATTTATCATGTACTCATTGTGGGTGGGGAGAAGGGTCTTCCCGGTGCCCATGAGAACTCTGATGTGTAGACGGCCTGGCAAGTTCTTCTTCATCTGCGTGAGAAGCCCCACTCCTGGGCACAGGGCTGGGCCAGCGTCATCCCTGCAGCCTCCAGCACTTGGGTGCCTCCAGCACAGCATTTGGGTGCCTAGGAACTGCCTGCAGTATTTGGAAAGCTGAGGAAATTGTGATTGGCAAATGGGCTGAAAAATACGATGCGATATGAGGCCTCATATCGGGTAGATTCAGCAGTGTGGCAGCTGGAAGGGCAAGGTCACGTGACTTCTCCCACCCTCACCACTGACCATTTTGCATAAATAACCTCTATATTCACACATCCAGCCAGACACCGGGGCATCCGCTCCTCTCACTGGACTCTGGCTGTTGCCACTGGAAGGCAAGCCAGGCCCGGGTCTTGCAGCACAGGTTTCTGGACCTCTCCTTAAGGGGCCTTGGTGTGTCCTGGTGACATTTCTGCATAAATTATTCATGGGGATGATGGCGGGGAGGGGAAGAAGAGGGAATAAAGGAGAGAGAGGAAGAAAAGGGGAAGAAAGAGACCAGGCTTCTTCTGCCAGGGATTCAATATTTCTTCTTCCTGTTTTAATAGTAAATGGAGCGAGCCTTCCTGACAGTTGTTTCTTTTAAAATGAAATTATTAGACTGCGAATTGCAGGGGCTGGAGAGCAAATCAAACAAACAAACAAAAGATTATTTCTATTTCCTTGCTCGACGGTCTGTCCAAACCAATGAATGCAATTTAGAGGCAGGGCTCCGGGAAAGCGGAGTCCACATAATACACACGGAGGCCCATTCCGTGCTGGTACAAAAGACTAAAAATAAGAAAGGCGAAAGGGGAAAATCTATATAAAAGAGGATAATCTCACTCCCGGAAGCACAGGGGAATTGCCTTTACTGCAACAACCAGAGAAAAGTAAAGAAACAGCATCTCTGGGCAACGCGGAGCGGCCAGAGGTGTCAGCGGCAGCCTCGTTTGGCTCCAGCCTGACAGCTTGGAGGGGCGGGCGCCCCCTCCGCGTCCCTGGGAGACCCTCTCCTCCCCTTGCTGCTCCTCTGTGCTGCCTCGTCTCCTTCCCTTCCGCTACCTGGCCGGCCTGTAATGTGTTTTTTCTCTCAGTGTTCGCTCCGTAATGATCCCTGTCTCCCACAAAGGCCACAGTGTAAATGAGATATGACACCACTGCAGAGAGGCAGTGTTTAAATTGAAATATTATAGGAAGGGCAGCACACTGCAGACCTTTGATGTAACAGCCCCTGTCTCCAAGGGGAGCTGTGAATACAGAAGCCATTGTCGGCTGCCCAAAGCTCATCGTCATTGCCAAGGGGGAGAGGAGAGCTCAGACAGAGTCAATAAAAATAATTCCAATTGGGTCAGCGAAGAGGGGTCTGCGAGCTCGCGGGGCTGGACATACGCCCTGATGGCCCCTGGCTCTGGGAAGTAAAGCCAAGGAGGACTCTTCAGTATTTAAAGCAGTTTAAAACACATTTATGGGGGCGGGGGGCGGCAGTGGTCTTTTTTGCTGCTGTAGTTAGAAAAAGCAAACACATAAATCCAAGCTATGAACGAATTGAACCTGTATATTAAATGATAGAATTGTTTGAAAATGACCTGTTAACGCTTAGCATGGAGAGGACCTCTGAGACGGTGAATTATCTCTCATCAGGAGCAGGGCCCCCACAACAGGGTGCTTGCGCCCTTTGATTTCTTTTACAACATGCTGAAGATTAGTTTCAGTAAATATAACTGTGTTCAGCACTAAGAACATTCTTGCTGTGGATGACATGATCTTATACTAAAAAAACCCCAAAAGAGTCCATGATAAAAAAAAAAAAAAACCTGTCATGATCAGTAGATGAATCCAGTGAGGTTGCGGAATATAAAATCAACACACAAAGTTCGGTTGCATTTATATATACTGACAATAAACAATCAAAAAGGAAATTGTTTCTAAAAATTCCATTTACAGTAACCTCTCCAAAATAAAGTACTTAGGAATTAATCTAACATACAAAATACTTGTACATTGAAAACTACAAAACATTGCTGAAAGAAATTAAAGATATGAATGGAAAGAAACACCTTTCTCATAGATTAGAAAACTTAATATTAAGATGTCAATTCTATCCAAAGCAATCTACAGATTCAAGAAAATTCCTATCAAGATCCAAAGTGTTTTACAGAATGAGAAAAATTTATTCTTAAATTCCCTATGGAATTTCAAGGGGTGCTGAACTGCCAAAACGATCTTGAAAAAGAGTTACAAAGTTGGAAGTCTCACAAGCCCTGATTTCAAAACTCACTACAGAGCTACAGAAATCAAGACAGTGTGGTGCTGGCCTAAAAGCGTAGAGATGAGCAGAGAGCCCACAAATAAGCCCTCAGGTACAAGGTCAAATGATTCGCAACAAGAGTGTCAAACCTTTCAGTGAGGAAATGAAGGTATTTTCACAGAATGGTGTGGGGGAACGGGACGTGTTAGTCGCTCAGTTGTGTCTGACTCTTTGCAACCCCACGGACTGTAGCCCTCCAGGCTCCTCTGACCATGGGATTCTCCAGGTTGTTGGAGTGGGTTGCCATTCCTTTATCCACATGCAAAAAACCCCCCAAATTGGACCTTTATCTTACACCATATGCAAAAATTAGCTCACAGCGGGTCAGGGATCTCAGTGCAAGAACAACTATAAAGTTCTTGGGAGAAAAGCCAGAGGCAAAGCTTCATGACTTTGGACTTAGAGATGATCTGTTGGATATGACCCCAGAAGTACACAGAACAAAGGAGAAAAGGTAGATGATTTGGACTTCAAAACTTAAGTCATCAAAATTTAGAAACATTTGTGCATCAACGGATACAGTCAGCAGAGTGAAAAGCCACCTCACAGAATGGGAGAAAGTATGTACAAATCTGATATGTGAGTATATAAAGAGCTCCTACAGCTTAGTAGCAATCGACCCAATTAAAAATAGGCAAAAGCCTTAAGGAAACATTTCACCGAAGACATGCAAACAGCCCTAGCACATAAAAACATGCTCAACATCACTAATCACTAAAGAAATGAAAACAGAACCACAGTGAGATACCACATCACACCCACCACAATGGCTATTATCCACAAACATAAAAAATAAAAACCTTGGTGAGGATGTGGAGAAATTGGAACCCTTGCACACTGCAGGTGAGATTGTAAAGAGGAAAACTATACAGTGGTTCCTCTAAAAACTAAATCTGGAACTACCATGTGATTCACGATTCCATGTCTGGGTTTACACCCAAAACGAACAAAGTGGACAAGTAAGTTGAGATGTGTGTTCTGTAGGAGGAGAAAATTCACAGTTATGTGCAATCTTCCAAGAAGTGGTTTTTCTGTGGTTAGAAAAAGTGATTGTGAGCATATTTTTATGTTCCATGAGTTTCTTGTGTATCTTTGGAGAAATCTCTGTTCAAGTCCTTTGCCAGTTTTTAACTTGGATTTACTTCTGTTACTGCATTGCAGCAGTTCTTTATATGGCACAGTTGCTCAGTCTCCAAGTCATACCCAACTATTCGTGATCCATGGACTGCAGCACACCAGGCCTCCCTGTCTCTCACCATCTCTCAAGTTCATGTCCATTGATCAATGATGCCATCCAACCGTCTCATCCTCTATCACCCTCTTCTCTTCCTGCCTTCAATCGTCCCCAGCATCAGAGTCTTTTCCAATGAATTGACTCTTCACATCAGGTGGCCAAGGTATTGGAGCTTTGACTTCAGCATCAGTTCTTCCAATGAGTATTTAGGGTTGATTTCCATTAGGATTGATTATAGTTAAATATCAATACCCCGTCAGATACCATAAATATTTTTCCCATGCTGTGAGTTGTTTCCAGTTGTAGGATTCTTTGTCTTATTTTATTGCAGAATTAAATGATTTAATGATCCAGATAACCACAGTGGTGTGATCACTCACCTAGAGCCAGACATCCTGGAATGCAAAGTCAAGTGGGCCTTTGGAAGCATCACTCTGAACAAAGCTAGTGGAGGTGATGAAATTCCAGCTGAGCTATTTCAAGTCCTAAAAGGTGATGCTGTTAAAGTGTTGCACTCCATATGCCAGCAAATTTGGAAAACTCAGCAGTGGCCACAGGACTGCAAAAGGTCAGTTTTCATCCCAATCCCAAAGAAAGGCAATGCCAAAGAATGCTCAAACTACCGCACAACTGCACTCATCTCACAGACTAATAAAGTAATGCTCAAAATTCTCCAAGCCAGGCTTCAATGGTACGTGAATTGAGAACTTCCAGATGTTCAAGCTGGATTTAGAAAGGGCAGAGGAACCAGAGATCAAATTGCCAACAACTATTGGATCATAGAAAAAGTAAGAGAATTCCAGAAAAACATCTACTTCTGCTTCATTGACTACAGTAAAGCCTTTGACTGTGTGGATCACAACAAACTGTGGAAAATTCTTAAAGAGATGGGAATACTGGACCACCTGACCTGCCTCCTGA
This sequence comes from Bos indicus x Bos taurus, assembly GCF_003369695.1. Classification (NCBI taxonomy): domain Eukaryota; kingdom Metazoa; phylum Chordata; class Mammalia; order Artiodactyla; family Bovidae; genus Bos; species Bos indicus x Bos taurus. Next base: position 69,177,791 of record NC_040095.1, on the reverse strand, counting down.
CAAATCTGCATGCAGGTCAAGAAGCAACAGTTAGAACCAGACATGAAACAACAGACTGACTCCAAATTGGGAAAGGAGTATGTCAAGGCTGTATATTGTCATCCTGCTTATTTAACTGATATGCAGAGTACATGAGAAACGCTGGGCTGGATGAAGCACAAGCTGGAATCAAGATTGCCAGGAGAAATATCAATAACTGCAGATATGCAGATGACACCACCCTTTTGGCAGAAAGTGAAGAAGAACTTAACAGTCTCTTGATGAAAGTGAAAGAGGAGAGTGAAAAAGTTGGATTAAAACTCAACATTCATAAAACTAAGATCATGGCATCTGGTCCCATCACTTCATGGCCTATAGATCGGGAAACAATGGAAACAGTGACAGACTGTATTTTCTTGGGCTCCAAAATCACTGCAGATGGTGACTGCAGCCACAAAATTAGAAGATGCTTGTCATTGGAAGAAAAGCTATCACCAACCTAGACAGCATATTTAAAAAGCAGAGACATTATTTTGCCAACAAAGATCCATCTAGTCAAAGCTGTGGCTTTTCCAGTAGTCATGTATAGATGTGAGAGTTGGACAATAAAGAAAGCTGAGCACTAAAGAATTGATGCTTTTGAACTGTGGTGTTGGAGAAGACTCTTGAGAGTCCCTTGGACTTCAAGATGATCCAACCAGTCCATCCGAAAGGAAATCATTCCTGAATATTCATTGGAAAGACTGATGCTGAAGATGAAGCTCCAAAACTTTGGCCACCTGATTCGAAGAACTGACTCCTTGGAAAAGACCCTGATTCTGGGGAAGAGTGAAGGCGGGAGGAGAAGGGGATGACAGAGGATGAGATGGTTGGATGGCATCACCGATGCGATGTACATGAGTTTGAGCAAGCTCTGGGATTTGGTGATGGACAGTGAAGCCTGTTGTACTCCAGTCCATGGGGTCGCAAACAGCTGGACATGACTGAGAGACTGAACTGAACTGAGATACTAAATTACCACTCAGTAAATTACCACTCCAATCAGTTCCTTCTTTCACAGGTAAAGGTACAGAGAGTTGAACAGATTCTTCAGGTGCCATGGTCAAGGTCATTGTAAAGTTGGAGTAAATGGAAACGCCCAAAGCAAAGCTTGATTTTCTCTCATAGGGTAGTAAATCAAGTAAGGAGGCACACAAGTATCCTGAGAGTAGATCCCAAGGTAAAACACCTCTCCTGCAGTTGTTCACTTTGTTTTGAAGTACAAAGAGCAATAAACCCAAAATCCAGACTTTCGGTCTTGTCTGTGCCTGTTTCTGTCCTTAATTCCTTCATGCGAAAAGAGAGAGAGAGAGAGAGAGAGAGAGAGAGAGAGAGAGAGAAAATGAGGCTAATTACTGAAACTTGGCACATTTCATGGGGGTGCTGAAAAAGTAACTTGAGATCATGGACAAAAAAGCACTTAAGAGTTTAAACATGATGCACATGGGTTATTAGTTTTATTACTAAATGATGTATCTCGTCAGAAGGATGGTTGTTCAGTGTCTTTTTCTCTCTTAAATTATACCAAGAATAAAAGGAAATAAGTTTATCAGAGGAATAAGCTGACCTTGTTCTCTTAGACATTTACTATCTGCTATCATGCTTCCCCTGAGCACTCAGACAGTAAAGAATCTGTACACAATGCAGGAGACCTGGGTTCAATATCTGGGTTGGGAAGATCTCCTGCAAAAGGAAATGGCTACCCACTCCAGTCTCCTTGCCTGGAGAATCCCATGGAAGAGGAGCCTGGCAGGCTACAGTTCATGGGGTCGCAAAGAGTCGGACACGACCGAGCAACTTTCACTTTCACTTTAAATAGGTTTTAGACTTTTCAGTGTGGGTTGATGGCAGTTAATAGTAAGGGAAAAGACACAAAAAGCATTGTCAAAGTCTGTCTACACTGTGGGGTGTTCTGCTTGGAGAGCCCTTTGATTCTGCCATGTGATGAAGGAAGCATGCATGAGTTTGAGGCCGGCAAAGACGCTGATTCCATCACCCTCCATCCTGCCTGTCCCCCAGACTGCTTCTGTTGGGACTTAGATTGGACTGGGGTCTTCACACGGGGGTCTAAGCACCTCCCTTCCCACGTCCACCAGGCAGTGTGTAGTGAGGGCCGGGGGTGGGAACTCTGGCTCACCTCACGCCCTCTGCTTTTGATTTTATATACTGGGCATCAGATTAAGACATTTTACTTTTAAGTAAAGAGTTATGCTGCTTTAGGAAGAACAAGGTAGAGATAAAGAGATTTAGGTGGTGATTGGGCTCCACCAGAAGTAGTTGTCTGCTTCTGTGCTCAGTAGGAAAGTCATCTTACGAGCACCTGACCATGACTGAAAGCAGAGGATGAAACTGGCATAAACCCAGCAGCAGCCAAAAGTCTCTTCCCTGGCAGCCGGGCCTCTGTTTTAATCCCCAGCCCAAACCTGGTTATGCTGGTTTAGTCGCTCAGTCATGTCCGACTCTTGCAATCCCATGGACTGTAGCCTGCCAGGCTTCTCTGTCTATGGGATTCTCCAGGGAGAATACTGCAGTGGGTTGCCATTTCCTCCTAAATACGTACAATAAGCTGACCCAGTCCCAGGGTGACTGCTGTTCTCGGACTTAATACAAAGAGCAGTTCACTGGCTTATTTGGACTCGGGGAGGACGAAATCCCATTCTTCCAAGGGGAGTACCCTTTCCATTCCTGAGAAAATAGATCATCAGCTAGCAAATCACTTGGAATAGGCGGAAGATCCTATTTCTGAATCTTTCTAAATGATAGACCAGGATGCCGCTTGCTGGGTAGACAGCACACAGCCGCTGTCACTCAGGTATTGTGTCTTCAGGGTGACTCGCTGTCTCAGTTTCCCCAAAATGAGGGGGTGCGGGGATGTGGCACCATCATTGACAAATCTGGGCGGTCCCAGGCAAACTGGGGCTGTTAACAGACCCCCACTGTGTCTTGTGGCCACATGTCATCTTTTCTTTCCTCTTGGTAATTTAAGTGTAGATGAGATGAGGCTTCCCTGGTAGCTCAGCTGTTGAATCTGCCTGCAATACCCAGGTTCAATCCAAGGGTCACCCAGGAGACCCAGGTTCAATCCCTGGGTAGGGAAGGTCCCCTGGAGAAGGAAATGGCAACCCACTCCAGTATCCTTGTCTGGAAAATCCCACGGACAGAGGAGCCTGGCGGGCTAAAGTCCACGGGGTCACAAAGAGTCAGATATGACTTAGCGACTAAATCACATAGATGAGATAGAGGTGGTTAGATGGCATCACCGACTCAATGGACGTGAATCTGGTGACTGAATACCACCACCAACACAGTTACAGTGTTTCAGATACATAGCACAGTGATTCTGATACAATTTTTTTTCTTTTTCAGATCCTTTTCCATTATAAGTTAGACAGTAAATAGAGTTCTGTGTGCTATAAGTTGTTTTTCAGTCACTCAGTCATGTCTGACTCTTCGTGACCCCATGGACTGCAGCACATCAGGCTTCCCTGTCCTTCACCATCTCCCAGAGCTTTGCTCAAAGTCATGCCCATTGAGTCGGTGATGTCATCCAGGCATCTCATCCTCTGTCATCCCATTCTCCTCCTGTTCTTAATCTTTCCCAGCATCAGGGTCTTTTCATCCCCTGACATCAGGTGGCCAAAGTACTGGAGCTTCAGCTTCAGCATCAGTCCTTCCAATGAATATTCAGGACTGATTTCCTTTAGGATGGACTGGTTTGATCTCCTTGCTGTCCAAGAGACTCTCAAGAGTCTTCACCAACACCACAGTTCAAAAGCATCAATTCTTTGACAATTAGCCTTCTTTATGGTCTAACTCTCACACCCATACATGACTACTGGAAAAACCATAGCTTTGACTAGATGGACCTTTGTCAGTATAGTGATGTCTTTGCTTTTTGATACGCTGTTTAGGTTTGTCGTAGCTTTCCTTCCAAGGAGCAACCGTCTTAATTTCATGGCTGCAATCACCATTTGCAGTGATTTTGGAGCCCAAAAAAAGAAAACCTTTCATTGCTTCTACTTTTTCCCCTTCTATTTTCCATGAAGTGATGGGACTGGAAGCCATGATCTTACTTTTTTGAATGTAGAGTTTTAAGCCAGCTCTTTCACTCTCCTCTTTCACTTTCATCAAGAGGCTCTTTAGTGCTGATGGCTACCACAATTTTGGACTTTTGTGCAAAACATTGGGTATGTGAGTTTGAAGTTATTTTATCCCCTCTGGGAGAGAATCCATAGGTATCATTAAATTTTCAAAGCAATCGATGGCTCAAAGCAAAGGTTAAAACAATCACACATCATAAGGTTTGGAGTCCCCACCGCTTTTGCACTAATCCTCAGACTCTTATCATCAGTTAAACATCACTTGACAAAACAAACCAGTGTCTGAGCCTCCCTTTCCCTCCACCAGCAAGGACAAGCCCCCACCTTTCCCCAGATCAGTATCAGTGCCATGGTACTGCCTATCTCATATTTTCTTTAGAACTTTCTGTAACGACTAAGATTAAAACCAACAAACCACACTGTGCATTTTGGGTTTTACTTGGCTTTGAAGCCAGAAACTGTTCAACTGACAAGCCATCCTTTGTTTTCACAAAGTCATCGGACATGCCTGTCCTTGGCTCTCCAAGAAACCTAGGCTTATTTATAAAACACATAATGCTTATCTTGAGACTCCAAATGAGGAATTGAGCATAGAACGTGCTAATTTTGCCAATTCTCTGGATAAATCCAGTACTAGTCAGAGACAATGGAACCCTATTGTACACACATGACTTTTCTCACCTCCAGTCTGCCATCAGAGTCTTATCTGTTCAAAGATAAAACAAATCAGATCGAAGTTGAATGCATTAAGGATTTGTTGGCTAAAAGGCTACTGTACTATGTAGATCAGGTGACCTGCAAGCACGCTAAGTCATGTCCAACTCTGTGCAACCCTGTGGACCGTGGCCCACCAGGCTCCTCTGTCCCTGGGATTCTTCAGGCAAGAGTACTGGAGTGGGTTGCCATTTTCTCCTCCAGGGGATCTTCCCAACCCAGGGATCAAACCCGAGTCTCCTGAGTTTCCTACTTTGGCAGGTGGGTTCTCTGCGACTCGCATCACCTGGAAAGCACCAAATCGGGTAACACACACTAAGCCTGTTTGATGAGAGAGAGCGCAGAAATGAAGGCAAGTGGCATCACGTTGGACAAATGTGAATTTTCACCCCACATATCATCCAGCACCCAAGTCTTCACTCACCCCAGACTCGTAAACCAGTGGAACTGAGAGGAGGTTTAGAGATGAGCCATATTTATACTCTCGCAGTCTACAACTGTGTAAATTGAGCCATGGAGAAGCTCAACAATTGTTTCAAATTCACAGGAAAATTACTACGTTTCAGCTCTTTCTGGTAGACAGCCTTGTCATTTGCTTCTCCCGCTGCCCTGCTGCGAGGATGTTATCAGTGACTTCCTTTCAGCATTCTGACTCATCTGGGTTTGTTGTACTCACGCAAGCTGTAGTCCGCGTAATGGGGGGTAAGTCAGAAACACGTCCCTACTGAAGATTTATTTTTGGAGGAGTCTGGGTCTCTGAGCCTTATTCATGACGTTGATGCATAATGCTGTTCTTGATTCATACAGATAAGGCAGTCTGAGGGAAGAAAAGAGAATCAGCTCCCCGCTGAGCCGTCGAGGACAAACACACCGACTGTGATGGGAACCACCAGACTCGCCGTGGGGAAGATGGAGTGCTCACTGGTCACAACACTCAGAGACGACAAGCACACAAACTGCTGTTGGGCTCGCAAAGTTTTTGGGTGAAAGTTTATGTGCTTGAGAAAAGCAGTCTGGGCCGGATCAGCCCTGGGTGATTTTGCTCCTGTCGTGAAAGGAGACCCCTGGGACTGCGGCCGTCCGCACCCGTAATGAGGCATTCCATCCCGGGCAGCTAGCTGCCACCTCACCTGTGCCAGCCCATCCGCAGGCCAGAGAAATTCTCCAATTTAGCAAGCAAACTTAAGTCATTATTAGAAATGACAGGGAAACCTGATGAAATTGTACTTTCAATTGGAAAACAAAATTGCAATCAGACCAACATGATTTCCTCATGGTCTGACCATGCTAATGCCAGCCGAGACATGGGCAAATGTATTTAAAAGTCATAATGGAGCATTACCATGCGATCTCCTTTCACTGGCCCTTATTAATATAAAACTTCAATTTGCATGTAAATGTGGTCAACTTTCATATCATCAAAATACATGAGGCCTGGGAAAGTAATGAATTGAAGTTGGATGCAGCAATTACTGACGTTTATAAAGAATTTTAAAGAGGTCAGTCTAGCCTTGACTGAGAAAATGAGGAAATCAACAGGGAATATTGTCAATATAGCAACCGGGGGACTTGGAGTCAGTCCCAGGTGCTGGGAGCAAGATGCTGATTAATAGAGAGGGATGCAGGCGGCTCTCACCCAGAAGGGCTCGGCCAGACCCCCGGCCAGCGCGGCTCGGCATGAAAGGTTCCTGCTGGTCCTCTCTCCAGCCGCCTTGCGGAGCATCCCGGGGGGAATAGAGGAGCAAGTGCTTATGCGGCAGAGCAGGGCTGAAGGTTTAATTGGACTCGCTCTGCTTTCGCTCTTTCAGAAGCTGATGTGCAGGTTAACCTTCCTCCCCGCCGCAGCCACTCCAGAGCCACGGGGTTTTAATGAGGCCCCCGCGCGATGGCTGCGCTGAACGTTGACTTTGTTGCTAAATCGAGTTAAACTGCCTCTGTGTGTTGTAGTGGCAGTTTATAAGTGGCTTGATTTCTTCTTTTTTTTTTTTAAACAGGAGATATTTATCCGGGTTGCGTATTTCGTAAGTCTTCAACCACATGGAGTGATTTGGGGAGATTTTCTTTGCCTTCTGGTACAAACAGCTTCACAGGCAACATCCTTCCAAACATGCCCAGAAAAAATCAGTGCAGAGATGACGTTGCTGGTGGTGGTGTTTGGTCGTTAAGTCGTGTCTGACTCTTGCAACCCCGTGGACTGTGGCCTGCCAGACTTCTCTGTCCATGGGATTCTCCGGGCAAGAATATGGGTTGGATTGCCATTTCCTTCTCCAAATGATAGACATACCACTCTAATTTTGAAGTGTTTTATTGCATGTAAAGCAGGTTCAGGTGTCTCCTTTGAATGTGCCAGACGTGTGTGAACCATGCGACATGACCAGTCAGGGCCTCTCACGGCTTCCAGGTAGACAGAAATCACATGGCCTCTTGAAGGAAAGAGACAGACGTGGAAACCCAGCCAGGCACGTGGACGTGGTGAGTCACATGCAGACTGCAGTGCTTGCAGCTTTCCATCTGTTCCTTGCATATTTACACGTTGCATCGCTTCCCTGTTTCAAGATTTTAGAGGCATCGACAAGCCTGTTATAAATGCAGCCACCACAGAATTACCCAGGCATGTGAGAAATCCACATGTGCACCGCCTACTTTTATTCACGGTGCTCGGCTCAGGGGGGACTGGTCTGTCTAGGCCATCCTGTGCTCAGCTTGCCGGTTTCCCTGTCGGGCAGGCATGATCGCTTTTGCACCAAATTCCTCACTTGACATTTTGTTGTCTCTATGGTCTTTTCTTTTTTGGCTTTTCTTTTTTTTTCCCTTCCTTCCTGAGAATGTACATAAATATAGATGCTCAGCTGCTTTTAGAGCTACACAAATATATATTTGCATTGACATGAGCATCTGCCAGCACTGAAGCCCAGCGTCCAGATACCATCACATCAGTGCTGCAAGCTGGCAATGGTAAGTCTTTGAATGGACAGTATGCAGTTGCAATGATCTAATTATCAGCCATGAAATTAAAAGACGCTTGCTCCTTGGAAGAAAAGCTATCACCAACCTAGACAGCATATTAAAAAGCAGAGACATTACATTACCAACAAAGGTCCATCTAGTCAAAGCTATGGTTTTTCCAGTAGTCATGTATAGATGTGAGAGTTGGACAATAAAGAAAGCTGAGTGCTGAAAAATTGATGCTTTTGAACTGTGGTGTTGGAGAAGACTCTTGAGAGTTCCTTGGACAACAAGAAGAGCCAACCAGTCCATCCTAAAGGAAATCATTCCTGAATATTCACTGGAAGGACTGATGCTGAAGCTGAAACTCCAATACTTTGGCCACCTGATGCGACGAACTGACTCATTGGAAAAGACCCTGATGCTGGGAAAGATTGAAGGTGGGAGGAAAAGGGGACGACAAAGGATGAGATGGTTAGATGGCATCACTGACTCGATGGACATGAGTTTGAGAAAGCTCTGGGAGTTGGTGATGGATAGGGAAACTTGGCATGAGGCAGTCCATGGGGGTCGCTAAGAGTCAGACACGACTGAGCAACTTCACTTTCACTTTTCAGTTTCATGCATTGGAGAAGGAAATGGCAACCCACTCCAGTGTTCTTGCCTGGAGAATCCCAGGGATGGGGGAGCCTGGTGGGCTGCTGTCTATGGGGTCTCACAGAGTCAGACACGACTGAAGTGATTTAGCAGCAGCAGTCACTAAATCATGTCCAACTCTTTGGCGACCCCATGGGCAGGCTCCTCTGTCCATGGGATTTTCCAGGCAAGAATACTTGAGTGGGTAGCCATTTCCTCCTCCAAGGGATCTTCCCCACCCCGGAACTGAACTCCCGTCTCCTTCCCTGGCAGGCAGGTTCTTCACCACTGAGCCACCAGGGAAGCCCAATTATCACCGTTTACCTGCCTTTAACTACCAGTAGTATTTTAAATGCTTTTAAGAAAGCTCTCTCCTTCCAGTTAATAAGTAACGTTCCTCTCTCCCAAGAACTGCAACATGGATGGTGTCAGGGGTGTTTACTGAGCAGGGGAAAGTGCAGCCAGGTACTGGGAGCATCCTCCAAGCCCAGACTTGGGAAGCCTGTGTCTTAAGAGCCAGTGTTTTCCTAAGGCTTTAAGACTAAATATGTGTGCTTCCCACACATGTTATCTCCTTCATGAGCTACATCTTAATGCACTTTGTATTGTGTATTTTTACTGAGATGTAATCAACACGTAACAGTGTGTAAGTTTCAGGTGTACGTGTGTTGGTTTCATGCATTTATATGTTGCAGTATCATCACCACTATGGCGTTAGGTAATGCTTCTGCCACGTCTGTGATTCCCAGTTCTCTTCTGTGGTGAGAACAATTCAAACGTAGTCTCTTGGCAGCTCTGGAGTTCCTAATGTGGCGTGGTTGACTGGGATCACTATGCTATGCGTTAGCACTCCAGAACCAGTTGCAAGTTTGTAGCCTTAAATATCTTCTTCCCACTTCCCCCAGCTCCCAGCCCCTGGTAGCCCCCATTCTACTCTCTGTTTCCATGAGCTTGGCTCTTCTAGATTCTACTTATCAATGAAATCCCACAATATTTATCTTTCTCTTTCTAACTTATCTCACTTAGCATAATACGCTCAAGGTCTATCTGTTTTTGCAGATGGTAACATTTCATTCTTTCTTATGGCTAGGTAGTAGTGCATTGTGCACGTGTGTGTCTGTGCGTGTGTGTGTGCGTGTCTGTGTGTGTCTGTGTGTGTATCTGTGTGTGTCTGTGTGTGTGTGTCTCTGTGTGTGTGTGCATGTGTTTCTGTGCATGCGTGTGTGTGTGTGTGTGTGTGTGTATCTGTGTGTGTCTGTGTGTGTGTGCGTGTCTGTGTGTGTGTGTGTCTATGTGTGTGTCTGTGTTAGTGTGTCTGTGTGTGTGTGTCTATGTGTGTGTGCGTGTCTGTGTGTGTGTGTGTGTGTGCGTGTCTCTGTGTGTGTGTGTGTGTGTGTGTGTGTCTGTGTGTGTGGTAGCTTTCAAAGGAAACTAAATGTTGCTTTCCATCATGGCTGTACCAATTTACATTCCCACCAGCAGCGGGTTATTTGGGTTATTTTTGTATATTGAGTTATATGAGCTGTTTGTAAATTTTGGATGCTTGCGTGCTAAGTCGCTTCGGTCCTGTCCAACTCTTTGAGATCCTGATAGACTGCAGCCCACCAGGCTCCTCTCACTACAGGATTCTTCAAGCAAGAATACTGGAGTGGGTTGCCATACCCTCTTCCAGGGGATCTTCCGCATCCAGGGATCAAACCCAAATCTCTTGTATCTCCTGCACTGACAAGTGGGTTCTTTACAAGTAGTCCCACCTGGGAAGCCTATAAATTTTGGATATTAACCCCTTATCATTTGCAAATATTTTGTTGCATGCAGCATGTGGTCTTTTTGCTTAGTAGGTGATTTATTTTGCTATGCAAAAGCTTTAAAGTATTTATTTGTTCGTTTTTGCTTTTGTTTCCTTTGCCTTAGGAGGCAAAAAAAAAAAAAAACAAAAAAAACTACTGCTACTGCTACAAATTATGTAAGTGTGTTGTGATGATCTTTTCATCTAAGAGTTTCATGGTTTCCAGCCTTATATTTAGTTTTTTTAGTCCATTTTGAGTTTATTTTTGTACATGATATGAGAAAGTGTTATAAATTCATTTTTTACACGTAGCTCTCCAGTTTTTCCAGCACCGTTTGTGAAGAGACCTGTCTTTTCTCCATTGTATATTCTTACCTCATTTGTTGTAGATTAGTTGACCTTAAGTGTGTGTCTTTATTTCTGGATTTTCTATCCGGTACCATTGACTTTTGTGTCTGTTTCTGTGCCAGTACTTTGATTACTGTAGCTTTTGTGGTATAGTCTGAAGTCAGGAAGTGTGATTCCTCCAGCTCTGTTCTTTCTCAAGATTATTTTGTCTATTCAGGACCTTTCGTATTTCCATACAAAAATTTAAAATTCTTTGTTCTAGTTTGGAGGAAACTGCCATTGGTATTTTGAAACAGATTGCACTGAATCTGTAGACTGCCTTGAGTAGCAAGGTCGTTTTAGCAGTAGTAATTCTTCCAATCCATGAACATGGTACATCTTTCCATCTGTTTATGTTGCCTTCAATTTCTCTCATCAGTGTCTTACAGATCTCTGAGTACAGGTCTTATATCTCCTTAGGTAGGGTTATTTCTAGTATTTTTTGACATACTTGTAAATAGGGTTATTTCCTTAATGTCTCTTTCTTATGTCTTCTGATACTTTGCTGTTAGTATAAAGAAATACAATAGATTTGTGTATACAAATTTTGAATTTTTTTTACTGAATTTACTGGTGAACTCTAGTAGTTTTTTGGCAGCATCTTTAGGATTTTCTATGTATAGAATCATGTATTCTGCAAGCAGAAACAGTTTTACATTTCCTTTCCAATTTGGATTTTTTTTTTTTCTCTGACTGGTGTGGCTCGGATTTCCAATAATATGTTGAATAAAAGTGGCAAGAATGAACATCCTTGTCTTGTTCCTGTTCTTAGAGGAAATGCTTTCAACTTCTCACTGTTGAATATGATGCTAGCTATGGGTGTATCATATATGATCTTTATTCTGTTGAGATATATTCCCTCTATGGGCTTCCCTGGTAGCTCAGCTGGCAAAGAATCTGCTTGCAATGCAAGAGACCTGGGTTCAATCCCTGTGTTGGGAACATCCCCTGGAGGAGGTCATGGCAACCCACTCCAGTATTCTGGTCTAGAGAATCCCATGGACAGAGGAGCCTGGCTGGCTAAGTCCCATGAAGCTGCAAAGAGTCAGACACAACTGAGTGACTAAGCATATACACATATCCCCTCTATGCCCAATTTGTTGAAAGTGTTCATCATAAATGGATGCTGAATTTTGCCGAAAGCTTTTTCTGCATCTATTGAGATAAGCATATGATTTTATCTTTAGTTTGTTAATATGGTTTATTACAGTGACTGATTTGTGTGTATTGAACTCTCCTTGCATCCCTGGAAAGATCCCCATACAATGATGGTGTCTAATTTCTTTAATGCATCACTGGATTTAATCTGCTAATGATTTGTTGAGGATTTCTGCATCTGTGTTCATTAATGATATTGACCTGTGATTTTCTTTTTTTGTGATAACTTTTTCAGGATTTAGTATCAGGGTGATCTTGGCCTCGTAGAATGAATGTGTTCCTCCCCCTGCAACTTTTTGAAATACCTTGAGAAGAATAAGTGTTAATTTTTCTCCAAACTGTTGCTAGAATTAACCTGTGAAGCCATTTAGTCCCAGGCTTTTGTTTGTTGGGAATTTTTAAATTACTAACTCAATTCCATTACTGGTAATGGTGTCCATCTATAATTTCTATTTCTTTCTGGTTCATTCTTGGGAGAATGTACATTTCTAGGAATTCATCCATTTCTTCTAGGTTGTCCATCTTATTGGCATATATTACAGTTTCTTTTAGTAATTTAGGATCTTTTGTATTTCTGTGGTGTTGGTTGTAACTTTCCCATTTTCATTTCTGACTTTGTTGATTTGGGCCCACTCTGTGTTTTGTTGATGAGGCCAAATGTTCACCCACTTTATCTTGTTACAAAACCAGCTCTTAGTTTCATTGACATTTTCAGTGTTTTAAAGTATCTATTTCACTATTCTGCTCTGATGTTTATGATTTCTGTCCTTCTCTTACCTTTGGGTTTTGTTTTTCTAATTCCTTTAGATGTAGGGTTAATTTGTTTATTGGAAATGTTTCCTGAAACCACTCCTGTCTCATCACTAGAGCTTTAAGTTCTTGGAGTACCGCTATGTGGGCTGCATGGGTCCTTCTCCTATGGTGGACTGACTGCTGTGGGTGGTCAGGTAGGCTTGGTTGGCCCCGGTCAGGTTGGCCGCTGGGCCCTGCCTTGTATGGAGGCTGTTCACCACTGGTAGGAAGGGCCGGGTCACAAGGTGGCTGGCTGTAGAAACCCAGGGGATCTGGGGCTACTGTTGGCTCACCGGTGGGTGAGGTCAGGGTTCAGAAAATCCCGTGACTGGTGCCTGCCCGCCAGTGGGTGAGGTCAGGTCCTGGGTCAGTGCTGGTCCACTAACAGGGATAGGTGGGTCCAGGGGCTGGCTGCAGGGAACAGGGGTACAACATCTGCAGGGGCGTTAGGTCCCAGAGCTGACGGAGGGGCCAGTTCCTGACACAGCTGGCTTGGTCCAGGCTGTCCTGAAGCTGATGTTGGCCCACTGGTGGTGAGGCCAGGGCCAGCTGGTCCCAGAGCTGGTGCTGGCCTGCTGGTGGGTGGAATGGGTCCTGGAACAGCAGGCTGTGGGTTTGTAATTGTCCTGGAGCTGGTGTCCACCCGCTGGAGGCTGAGGCGGGGGCCCAGGGCTTCTGAGGCTGGTGCCTGTCCGCTGGTGAGCAGAGCTGGGTCCCAGAGTCTCAGCAGCTGCAACCACAGGGATCCCAGGCCCAGTGCCTACGTGCTGGTATGTGGGGCCAGGGCCTGGGCACTCCGTGGGTGAGGCTGCATCCAGGGGTGTCTGTGGGCTCAGGGGCTCTAAAAGCTGTCTGTCTGCTGGTGGGTGAGGCTGTGCCCCTGACCAGTTAGTTGCTTGGCCAGTATTGGTTCCTACAGCATGGTGGACATGGGCAGGCCCTGGTCCTGAAGCTCATAAGCTAGAAGGAGGATTCCAGGATTGCTCATGCTGGCACCTGTGTCTATGCGGTACAAGGGCTCCCCAAAGGCTGCTGCAGTGTCCGTGCCCCGAGGGTGACCTGCAGTGTCCGTGCCCCCGGGGTGACCTGCAGTGTCCGTGCTCCCAGGGTGACCTGCAGTCCCCGTGCCCCGAGGGTGACCTGCAGTGTCCGTGCCCCCAGGGTGATCTGCAGTGTCCGTGCCCCCAGGGTGACCTGCAGTGCCCGTGCCCCCAGGGTGACCTGCAGTGCCCGTGCCCCGAGGGTGACCTGCAGTGTCCGTGCCCCGAGGGTGACCTGCAGTGTCCGTGCCCCGAGGGTGACCTGCAGTGTCCGTGCCCCGAGGGTGACCTGCAGTGCCCGTGCCCCCGGGGTGACCTGCAGTGCCCGTGCCCCGAGGGTGACCTGCAGTGTCCGTGCCCCGAGGGTGACCTGCAGTGTCCGTGCCCCGAGGGTGACCTGCAGTGTCCGTGCCCCGAGGGTGACCTGCAGTGTCCGTGCCCCCGGGGTGACCTGCAGTGTCCGTGCCCCGAGGGTGACCTGCAGTGTCCGTGCCCCCGAGGGTGACCTGCAGTGTCCGTGTCTCCAGAGGGACCTGCAGTTGCCTCCTTCCCTCCACGAGGATCTATGAGATCAGCAGGGGGTCTGGGCCAGGCTTCCCTCGAATCACTGCTTCTGCCCTGGGCCACAGAGTGGGTGAGACTTTGTGCATGCCCTTTAGGAGTGGAGTCTCTTTCTCACAGCCCTCTAGGTGTCCCCAACATAAGCCCCTCTGGCCTTTAAAGCCAAGTGTTCTGGGGGCTCGTCCTCCTGGTGCAGGAATCCCAGGCTGGGGAGCCCAATGTGGGGATTAGGCCCCCCACTTCTTGGGCAGAACTTCTGCAGTTTAGTTATTCCCCTGTCTGTATGCTCAGTCGCTCAGTTGTGTCTGACTCTCTGTGCCTCCATGGACTATAGCCCACCAGGTTCCTCTATCCATGGGATTTTTCCAGGCAAGAATACTGGAGTGAGCTGCTGTTTCTTTCTCCAGGGGAATCTTCCCCACCCAGGGATCGAACTCGAGTCTTACACCTCCTGCATTGGTAGATGGGTTCTTTACCACAAGTGCCACCTGGGAAGCCTTTCTCCATTTGGGGTCTTGCCTATATCATGACCCCACCCCTTATGGTTCCTTCTCTACGTCTTCAGTTGTAGAAGATTCTTTCTGGGAGATTCTGATCTTTTCCATCAAGAGTTGTTCTGTGAATTGTTGTGACTTTGACGTGAGAGGGTGTGAGTTCAGGGTCTTTCTACTCTGCCATCCTGTCTTATCTTCTTGATAACAGTCGCCCTAACAATGAAGGCCACTCAAATGCCTCACTGTTCCTTCAAACCTCACTACCCGACCCAGCCCCCACCTAAGAGCTTTTGGACACTCAGGAATCCTGCCCTCCCTTGAATACATTTAATTTGATTTTAAAATGTAGAATATATAATTTAAAAATACAGAAAAAAAATTTTAATGTTGAATGTGTCTGCCTTCCTTAGACTGTTAGTTAGTGCTTTTCTTGCCTGGGTGGCTTTTCTCTTCCACATTGATTGCCATAGTGTATAAAGTTGGAACTCATAAAATCATTTTTGCTACACTGAAGAATTCATGGCTGATGTTCAAGATCAATTAGAAGAGGAAAATGCAGGAAAATCTAATCATTAGGAGAATCAGATTGATTTGAAAGATCGTTGGATTTCTGTAACTCTTTGGGTTTTTCTCCTTCTGTAAAAAAAAATGTCTAATTGTTAATGATACTAACTCAGATAAGTCACTCGATCAGTTGCACTGCTGTAAGAAAGCAAAAATCTTCTGTTTATAGATAGAAAATAGTTCGCTAAGTTAAACAAGTTAATTCACGTCACTCCAGCAATTCCAAGTTATCTGTGACATTCCCAATTCTTCCAGGTTTCTATAGAATCAGTGCCATAGTTTTCCAGTAATAGTGGGGCCACAGAGAGGCACGCTGGCTGTGTGTCTCTCTTTGGAGGGAGTTCATAGCTGCTAAAATCCACATTCCTGATGACCACTTGTTTCGGCCTCCTGTATGCCAAGCGTTGTATATGCCATGGGGTGGAGTGAAGTTATGCCCCTCCATCCATGATAAAGTAGAAGTTTAGAGGCAAAAAGCTTGTCAGAGACCCCACTGGTGACAGACAGGTCAGCTGGATGGAGGTACCGCAAACACTTGTTCGTCTGCTGCTTCACTCCAACTTGGTTCTTCTATAATAGCAGCTAACAACCACTCCATCCACCTTAGCTCCCTCCTGCCAGTACCCCTGTTTCTGGGGTAGCATCTCACAGACTGCTGGACCGTCCTGCACACTGACCACTGACCAGCCACACAGATGCTGCCTGGGCACCAGAGCTTGCATCCCTTTGGTCGCTAGGTGGTGAGGAGGTCCTGTTGACTAAAATGGGGCATCCAGTTCTCATAACAGGGGGAGTGAAAGTGAAAGTCGCTCAGTCACATCAGACTCTTTGCCACCCCCTGGACTGTAGCCTGCCAGGCTCCTCTGTCCATGGAATTCTCCAGGCCACAATATGGTTGGAGTGGGTAGCTGTTCCCTTCTCCAGGGGATCTTCCTGACCCAGGGATCGAACCAAGGTCTCCTGCATTGCAGGCGGATTCTTTACCAGCTGAGCCACCAGGGAAGCATGGGCAGGGCATGCCTCCAGTTGAAACAAATAAATAAGATTAAAAATAATAAGTGCAATTAAAAAATTAAAAAGCACTCATCTGAAAAGTAAAACCATTATTTAGCAGCCAGAAACCATTTGTTTTGTTTAATAATATTATGTTAATTCTGATTTTAGATAAGGTCTGCTCAAAGGCTTTGTTTCTTTTTCTTCTTAATACTAGTGACCTGTTTTTAAATATGTTTATGCTCCTCACTGGGCTTCCCTGGTAGCTCAAACAGTAAATAATCTACCTGCAATGCAGGAAACATGGGTTCGATCCCTGGGTTGGGAAGATTCCCTGAAGAAGGGAATGGTAACCCACTCTAGTATTCTTGCCTGGAGAGTTCCATGGACAGAGGAGCCTGGCGGGCAACATTCCATGGGGTCTCAAAGAGTCAAACACGACTGAGCAACTAACACTTTTTCACACTGCTTTCTATCCAAGTGAATGAGCGCCCTGAGGATCACCTTATCACCCAGATGAGGAAACAGGTCATATCAACCATCTACATGTTATTTTTCCAGGGAAATAAAACCTTTAATGACTGATGTTCCCAGATTGTTTCCGCCCGTATTAAGAAGAACTCGCTTCACATGGTCAGCCAGATCCTCCTTTTAGAGGACCTTGTTCATACTGGCCTAGAGGAAGAGGTCCCTCTACCCGCCCCACCAAGCTCCGTGTCACTGGTGTCTGAAGCATACCCAAGGAATGGGTTCCTTCTAGGAGGAAGCCCAATCCCAACCACCAGTTTCTCCTTCTCCCCAAGTTTTCCTGGGCTGAGTGATTTCAAAGATTTCTCAAAGACCTTTGCTTTCTTAGTTTGTAATCACTCCTTTGCGTCTTCTCTGAGGACACCATAGTCTCTGCTCAGCTGAGAGAAGAAAGTTATAAAAGTACTATGATAACTCTCTCTGATTATTTAAAGACCTCTGGATGGAAAGAGGAAATATACTTATTTTAAGACAGAAAGACGACCAACGGGTGACTTTCTATTTGTCCCCTCTTTTATGTATATCAGTAATGGGTGGAAATTATAAGATGGCATATTTTAACTGGATAAAAGAAGACACGTTTGATAGTTCCATAATTAGGCTAAAAGAGAATATGCTGAGTGGCCCAGGAGGCTAGAAAGCTTCCAATAGAAATTGGGTTACTTTCAGATGGTTCAGGGACTCCTCCATGGGATGGAACTCTGGACTGAATGAGGCTGGGAGTGGGTCCTAGGAGTTTCCACCCAGACCCCCGCTTCAGGACTGAGACATCCAACCTCCCTGGGATGCTGGGATTGTAATCTGCTTGAAACTCAGAGGATTGGACGCCCAAGGCCACGCCCCTTCCAGGGTGGCCAATCACCTACTTACAACAAAGCAAGCCCTGCCCCTGGGAGGAGTCTGAGGGCCCAGATCCTGTCTGAGGGCACAGGACCTTGGCTTGCACTGCGGAGCAGGTGCTTCTGCCCAGACTGTCCTTCATCTGTTCTCCCCACTTACCGGGCCAGTCCCCCAGCTTGTCCCGGTGACATCTGCACACAGCCTTGCCAGCCTGGGGTCTCCAAGGAGCTGAGACAGTTCCTCCGGATACTTACTGCTTGTGAGTGTTTATAATCTTCCCGATTCTTCTCTGTCTAGGTGAGAAACACAAGTCACCAGGTATTCCTCACCTGCTCCAGGTATGTAAGCATGGAGCAGGCAATGGTCATTGCAGCCCTCAGGTCCACACATCCCATGTCACGTTCTCAGGGGCTTCTGGGAAGCCACAGGAGACTCCCCTGGAGTAAGCCCTCAGGTGAGAAGCCAGAGTAAATACAGATAGAACCCTTTTAGGAACCACCAGCACATCCTACAAAGGCTGGTGCCTAATTGGAAGGAACCACACTCTCCTGACCAACGGCCTCTGAGTTCCAGCCCCCACGTTGATGTTACCGGAAGGGGGGCCTGCAGACAACGCTCCTCTGCCTGGTGGATGGGGGGAGGCTGGCTCTGGCCGTGGGTCAGTTAGGCCATTTAGCTAAAACCTGGAGCTAATGAGACCAGGATACAGACCTGAGCCCCTTATGGCCAATTAACTCTGAGCAAAGCAAAAAAAAAAAAAAAACTCCATTCCCTGGTCAAAAGCTACTCTCTTGAATGCAGTTAGTGAGTCCATAAATGTGTGAGGCTGACCCCAAAGGGAAACGGAGGGAAAGAGTAGGGAAAGTTCAGTGCTCGATGCCGTCCCGTCCCAGGAGAGCTGCTGACAGCCGCAAGCTGCTTCTGCAGCTTGGGGGAGCCGCGCTGTCAGGATGACGGGGAGGAGCCTCCCCAGCCAGAGACAGACGCTTGGTTCTGTCAGGTCCGGGTGCTTCAGCAAGAAGCAGCTTGGGAGATGCTGTTTCTAAACCTTTGGCTTTCTCGAGCCACTGATTCCACTGCTCTGTTGGCTCCCCACGACATAAACAGGGGTTTGGGGATGAAACTTTGCTTTTATCCGCACACCATTGTATAGAATCAGATTACTTTTAGCTTTAGAAGGAACCACAGAGGTCACTTCAGCGAACCCACTCAAGCTTAATCTGCTTGGAGAAAGGCAACTGCCCAACTCTACTGCAGGACAGGAAGGCAGGACCTACTGTCCTGGAAACTGCTAGAAAGCTCTGCCTAATTCATAAAACTTCATAGCTCGTATGTGTGGGTGTCCTTCTTTAGATTAGTTTTACATGTTGTTCATTTGCTAAGCTGTGTCTCTTTGTGGACTGCAGGACACCAGGCTTACCTGTCCTTCACTGTCTCCCAGAGTTTGCTCAAACTCATGTCCATTGAGTCAGTGATGCCATCCAATCTTATCCTCTGTTGCCATGATGCTGGGAAAGATTGAGGGTAGGAGGAGAAGGGGGTGACAGAGGACGAGAATCTTACATGTCAAATCTACAAATGGAAACAGAACTTTCATTTCATGAAAGACACCCTAGAATGCCTCTACAGCACCCTCTTCTCAGGGCACTTGCTTCCCCAAACCCTATGTCAACCGATCTCCAAGGACCTTCCAACATGGAAGACACACGGCCTCAGCTCTAGGAGGACATCTGGGTCTCATCACACATAGTGGGTTCAACATAGACTCTCCCTATGCAAGTGGACCCATTGTGATGCCTGCAAAGTCCTCAGATATTGCACTTCCTTCTGTCTGCATGTTTGTCTCCATCCACAAGGCCACAGATCACGTTAGGAAACTGGGGCTCAAGACTTACCTCTTTAATCTCCACAGACCTCCAGGAAAATTATATACTTAATGCAGCTCAGTGTTGGGTTGAAGACATCTAGGGATCAAACTTCAAGACATGGTTTTCATGAAATTCACATGAAGCTTGTATGTTCTAAACTGACAGATTCATAACTATATGTGTGTATATACATATGCTTTCTAACTACATAAGCATATTTCTAACTATAAGTTATATATAAACTTTTAAGGATTTAAATATTGATAACAGTCAACATATTTAAGGCAAATCTGTTAAACGAATTGCCCCGAAGATTTTAAGCGGCATACAAATGACTGTGAGGACTTGTGAAAACCCAATATTTTGGGGCTGGATGAATCACAAGCTGGAATCAAGATTGCTGGGAGAAATATCAACCACCTCAGATGGACAGGAATCTTGCATCTTGCTTTTCTGTTTAGACAAACAGTAATTTGTGGCTGTCTATAACATGCAGACTAAAATAGACTTGGGCAGGGTTGGGTCCTGGGCTGGCCCTGCAAGCCCCGCTTCCCTCCTGCTTGCTTGTTCCATCTCCACCTTCCTGCAGAGCACAACCCATCAAGAGACGCATTTCCCTGAACCAGACACAAGTTCCGTGGTTTTTCAATTTCTCCAGAAAAAGGATAATTTCTGCCTTGCTTTTACGCAGCCAGTGGAGACCACTGCAGTGATATTTCCCATAAGGACAGCTTGCTGCGAGGTATTTTAGGATCCTTGAACCCACGCAGAGAAGCAACATGCTTCAAAGATGCCCCCTGTTCCCCCAAATGGGCAAAGCAGCTCATACCAACTCTCTGTCTAGACTCTGGACTCTGGGAAGATGCAGAACATGTATTTTCATCTTTCAGTCCCTATTCTTGGCAAAATATGAAGCTTTTGATAAATACTGTTTCATGAATTAGCCGATAACTTATCCCCTATTTTCTCACCTGAAACCTGTAAGGTCACAGGAGATAAAGACGTAATAATAGCAGGTTTCTGTCCCTGTTTCCACCTGGGCTTCTCTCCAGGACGTCACTGTCCACACCCTCGAGCACTGGACTCCTCTCTAGGATTTTCACAGAAACTCCCAGAGGGACTGAGAGCTCCTCAGAGAAATAGAGAACATTTCTTTCTTCCTCATAGCACGTCTCTCCTGCAAGAAGCACCATTCATTTATCCCATCTATGATATGGTAAGATGCAATGGCATCCAAGTCCCTCTGGAGTGGAACTTCCATTCCAAAGGTATTGAAGGGAAATAAGAGGCCAGTGATCTTGAGCCAAGTATTTATCCTTTATGAGATGACATGAAATGAGGCAGACAGTGATGGAATTAATTAGAAAAGAAACTTATTTTTACAAGAAAATTAGTCAAGCTGCAGATATTTTAACTGTGAGTGGTTAAGCTCAAGATTTGCTGTTCCCTTACTCTGGTGGATGAGTGCAGAGCAAAGCTCATGGCAGCCCAGGAGGTGGTGTCATCTGACTTTGGCCCACCCTCTCCCCTCGGAGGGGACGGCCATCAGCTGTGCAGAATAGATGGTCTCATTTCGACTTTATGCACAGCACGTGTTTATTGAATGAATGGATAAGAATTTTTTAAGCTACATAAATATCACTTCAAAACCTCTTCATTATATCATACCCGTGATTCAAAATAAAGTGTGACATCTGTCCAAATAATTTCAAAGCATTGCTTTTTTTTAAACAGTAAAGTATCATATGTTTATACTGATTCTGAAGATGAACGTTAATCTATTTCTCAGATGTCAATATGAGGAACATTAAATGATCACATCTGGGACTCTCACAAGTGTGAATACTTAAAATAATTTTTTTGAGCTTTCACTAGACATTCAGTAAATAAAAGCTCACTTTATGCTTCTTTTGCTTAAAATTAAGAGTCACAGGGATTCTTACCAAGCATGAACTTGTTGACTGAGTTTGAATCCAGCTTCTAAGAGGTGTCCACATAATCCCACTTCAGTTTCTCCATCAGCTTTCCTTTCTGGGGACAATCTTGCCTACAAGAGGGAGAGGTGACCTCTTTTGGTGGTGAGTAGACTAAGATCATGGCATCCAGTCCCATCACTTCATGGCAAATAGATGGGGAAACAGTGGAAACAGTGGCTGACTTTATTTTTCTGGGCTCCAAAATCACTGCGGATGGTGACTGCAGCCATGAAATTAAAAGACACTACTCCTTGGAAGGAAAGTTATGACCAACCTAGACAGCATATTCAAAAGCAGAGACATTACTTTGCCAACAAAGGTCTGTCTAGTCAAGGCTATGGTTTTTCCTGTGGTCATGTATGGATGTGAGAGTTGGACTATAAAGAAAGCT
The DNA here is from genome assembly GCF_003369695.1 of Bos indicus x Bos taurus. Classification (NCBI taxonomy): domain Eukaryota; kingdom Metazoa; phylum Chordata; class Mammalia; order Artiodactyla; family Bovidae; genus Bos; species Bos indicus x Bos taurus. The sequence goes on along the minus strand of NC_040095.1, from coordinate 69,155,996 downwards.
GAGCGCCGAAGAATTGATACTTTTGAACTGTGGTGTTGGAGAAGACTCCTGAGAGTCCCTTGGACTGCAAGGAGATCCAACCAGTCCATCCTAAAGGAAATCAGTCCTGGGTGTTCATTGGAAGGACTGATGTTGAAGCTGAAACTCCAATACTTTGGCCACCTGGTGCAAAGAGCTGGGGAAGATTGAGGGCAGGAGGAGAAGGAGAGGACAGAGGATGAGATGGCTGGATGGCATCACCAACTCAATGGACATGGGTTTGGGTGGACTCCGGGAGTTGGTGATGGACAGGGAGGCCTGGCGTGTTGCGGTTCATGGGCTCACAAAGAGTAGGACATGACTGAGTGACAACTGAACTGAGACTTGTAAGAAGACATCTCTCAGCCATACTGGGATAGCTGGTCTATCTTGGACCTGATGAAGTGCCACCTGGAGCGCCTGGCAGAGCTGCACCAGCATACTAATATGTTTGCTAAACTGATCAATAAGAAGATTGATAAGTCCTCTACTTGGTTAAGTTAATCTTCGTATTGATCAGCTCAGCCAACATATTGCTTCTCTTGGGCAGCCTCCTCTCCAGCTTCTCCCCCCACCTTGCTGCCCTGGTTGTCTGATGCCATCAGGAAGAGAAATAGAGCAACATTTTCTACATTAAATGCTTCCATTACATCAGGACCATCTTTGCCAGCAACACGTATCTCCTGGAGCAGAGGATTTATGCCTGGTAGGGGCCTGACTAATTTTTCTGTGGGTGTTAGAATGTTGATAATGATCTGGGCTTCTCGTCACCTGTAGATTTTAAATTAATAAGAGTTACAAATGGAAGGCAGTAAGTGCTTCTCCCATTACAATGCCCAGAGCAAAGATCTTAAAAAATAAGACTACAAACAAAGCTGAAACAAGGCTCACACCCAATCTATTCCTGTGTTGTCCTTTTTCTTATTGAAGAGGGATAAAAAAGAAGGGTGGCTAGAAAGTGATCGCATCAAATAGAAAGGAGCCAGCCCCAAGTGAGGAGGGAAAATAGGGAAGCCCTCAGCAATGAGGCTCAGTCTGATTCAGGGCAACACCTTCACTCAGTGTCCACACTCCCACCAGGTGACTCGGGGCAAGTCACTCACCTCCCATCACCTTGGCCAGTCCCTCTGCGACCTTGGACAATGACAGTGGCCTGTGCCCCCTGGATGTTGTGAGGATGGATGACAGCAGGCTTCCCAAAGGCCCCACAGCAGAGAAAACCCGAGGCTGAAAACAGAAGCGCTGCAGTCAGGCATGAAGGGCGGTGGACGCCCCGGGGTCGTCAGAGCCCAGACAGGGCGGGTCACCTGCCGGCCCAGGTGTGATGAGGGGCCGGCACGGGGGGTCCTGCGGCCTCCGCGGAATCTTGAGGAAGGGGGCAGGGTAGCACTCTGAGAAGTCTTAAAGGCTTTGAAAAGCACGTGGCAAAGCTGGTGCTTTAGCAAAAGAGGGTCCACGGTGAACATCACAGGGCCATGGAGTAGTGAGATTGGACGAGACCAGCCCAGCCACAGGCGGCCCCGCTGGGCTGGGAGGCCAACCAAGTCAGCTGCCTCTGCTTGGGTGTGTGAGTTAACAGCCTCCCGGAGAGGAGAGCAGAACTCGGGGAAAGAGGGCCACACTGGGGGGAATCATTGTGTTCTGTGTGTGCGTGATCAGTCACCAAGTCATGTCTGACTCTTTATGACCCCATGGACCGTACCCCACCAGGCTCCTCTGTTCATGGAACTTCCCCAGCAAGAATGCTGGAGTGGGGAGGCAGTCCCTCCTCCAGGGGATCTTCCTGATCCAGGGGTCGAACCCAGGTCTCTCGCATTGCGGGCAGATTCTTTACCGTCTGAGCCACGAGGGAAGTCAGGGTGCCAGCTAAACACAGAATCTCTGGACTTTAAAGTCTTGGGGGAAATGCTTGGTCAGCAAACAAGAATCGGTTTACCCTTACCTCCTCCACCAACCCCCTGAAGCCCTCTCCCGGGATGCCCCCCTCAGTCGGATCAGTTCTCTCCTTCCGTCCCCCCAGCAGGTGGGCTTTGTCTGCTGTGACCTTCCTGGGAGGCAGGTGCCTTAAGCACAGGAGAACGCATCTCAGGAATCTCTCGGCATCTTGGTAACAGGGCTTTGTGCCTTTTTCATCTTTTTTTCCCTAGCTTTTCCCAGGACCCAAAGTGCTCATCAACAAGCTTTTGCTGAATGATGTTCGAATAAAAGCAAGCTAGACACAGTCCCAAACGTCTCCTTTTCCACGATCACTGGTGGCCAACGTGAGGTCAGCTTTCTAGAGCTGCTTTTCTAGGATTGAGTATCGAGACGTTGGCTGCTGTAGAGGCTGCTGCGGCTCAGGACCACCTCTCGTGTTTCATGCCAGCGCACGTTCCTGAGTCAGGCGTTATTACAAGACACATGTGTGAGGAAAGCCACCCTCCCCCCGATCCCATGGGTCAGGGAGGCTTTACACTGTGCCTTAGAGCTGACAAAGGATACCCGGGTAGAAATTCTGCCTCGGACCATGTAAGTAAATGTTCCAAAGTGAGATCCAGTGGTTTGATGAAACAGAGAAGTTCCTCAGTTCTGGGATGCTCTTTCAAGTGATGAATGTAGATTTCTTTAAGCAGGAAAAAAGCTTCATGTCATCAATTAGGATGGAGGCCGAAGCAGGAGCCTGGGGACAGAGCTTCAGGGATTCATCCCTCCAGATGGAAGGACTGAGCTGCTTGGGGCCCTGGTGGCTGGCGGAGTTCTGCCAACTTCGGCATCCAGACGACTTCATCTCACCACGCTCAGACCGGAATGCGCTGATCTTTCTGCCATGGCAGGAACTGAGAAAGGACTGAGAACAATTTTTCTGCCACCTGTATCAGATTAAAAGGCAGACTCAACGAGCCGGAGTCTGAAGGCTCTGTGAGCTGCCTTGTGGGGTCAGTGGCGTCCAGAGACCAGCTGGGAGCCTTGGACATGTAGACAGAGGAGCCGCTTCCAGCACTGGTGACAGCTGAAGACCTGGGCCATCTCCGCCTTTCGCGGGGGTGGGGCCAAGCAGAGTTAGGTATTTAAGCCCGATTCTGGCCGTACAGCCCTGATTCCTTTGCCACTGCTTTTGAATGACAGGCAGGCACCTCCATCCCATTCATTTCTGCAAGTTAACTGAGGTTTCTGCATTTTTTGCTGCAGAGGAAAAAAATGTCCTCTTCTTAGCGCTCTGGGACGTCTTTCTGCACACCATCTGCAACCGAGAGCTTGGGCGTTCGTCCTTTTCACTTGTCTTTTGTGAAATATCAATACTTTCTTCTGAATCTGAGAAATCCCTAGTGGCCCAGAAGTGAAAAAAAATAAAAATAAAAAGGAAGGGAAAAAAACCCTCCCTTTACTGTCAAGAGAAAAAGAATTCGAAGTCTTTCCAGGGCAAATACTGGATACGATCCTCTCACTTCTCCTTTGGATAAATTCTCACTTCAAGCAAAACTATTTTCCTTTGAAATTGCTGTTAGGCAGACACATACCAAAATCACTCAAAAGGAACGTTTTGCATCGGAATAATGTGATGCATTTACTGTATTCTGACAGTTGTCAACATGCTGGACTCTAAGATCCTTTGATTTCCACGTGTTGCTCTTTCTATATATTGGCCCCGGACACCTGTCCTTAATTAGTACCTCATCTTAGATCAATGGTTCTCCACCTTGGATGACCTTGCCACCCCCTGGGGGCATGTGGCTGTGTCTGAAGACACTTGGGTTTGTCATACAGGAGAGGAAGAGGTAGGTAGTGGTGTGCCCTCGAGTAACTGAAGCATTCTGCCTTAGGGCAGAAATAACGGGCAGGTGTGTTTGTAGTCATCTGGGACCTTGTGAAATGAAGAACTTGACATCCTAAGCTAAGAAGTCCACGGCTGGCTTCTACCATAGTTCAGCGGGGAGCCTGTGGTCCCCCCTGCCCCCAGCACCATGGACATTGAGTCAGGGGTCTTTCCCTGTATTCCCAAACCACGTCTGCTTTCTTTGGCCTGACTGGGGTCCAGCATCTGTCCTCTCTCTAAAGCATGAGGTTGTTGAGACTAGGAACCTTGCCTTAGTCCTTATCGCTTCCCCAGAAGCAGGGTTTTGGAGGATGAGCTGACTCACTAAGAGGCCCCTCCCCCACCGTCACCCTGAGTGCACCACGCATCCAGGCAAAGGGCTTCACAGGCTCGTGGCTCAACGATTCTTTCTGCCACATTCATCCATCTACTCAGATGCCTCATGACATCAGAGACTCTTCAGACCTCTAGAAACAGTTATGCAAACATGATTATGAATAGATACCCAGGCTTGCCCGGTGGCACCAGTGGTAAAGAACCCACCTGCCAATGCAGTGGATGTAGGAGACGTGGATGTGATCCTGGGGTCAGGAAGATCCCCTGGAGGAGAGCATGGAAACCCACTCCAGTACTCTGGCCTGGAGAATCCCATGGACAGAGGAGCCGGGTGGGCTACGTCCATAGGGTCGTGTCGCACAACTTCGCACATGTGAACCCAACACACAGGACAGAAAACACAGCCGCTCTCGCCCCACGTGACACGGGAAGAAACTCCCAGATTCAGAGAGTCCTCCCTTAGCTCTCCTCCAAGGAAGCTAAGGACTCTGTAAATCAAGGGCTGAAAGGCTAATCTTATCCTACAAATGAACAAGCAAGATTTACTCTATGTCAACAATATTCTCTATACAATCAAGTTGCTGAGCTATTTCTCAGTCCAGACCATGGCAGATATGTGCCTCTTATAAACACATACAAAAAAAAAATCCTCAATTAGTTTCATTCACAGACAACTGACAAGACAGTAAAGATGTGACTCACAGAATTGCATATCTGTTCTACCACTTGGCTGCCGCACAGCGTATGTATTATCATATTGACTGGCACCAGCTAATAAACAGCATTACAGAAATAAGGCAACCATAATAAATGAGATTGGAGTCAAACCAAGAGACTTTGAAAATGAATACTTTAGTAATTATGACCCTATCTATAAATATAACAGACACGGTAAAGAAGCAATTTCTAATTTATGATAGTGCCAAGACTTATACGTAGAACTGCAAGCAATAAATCGAAGGAAATTAAATAAACTATGAAGTCTTGCTTACAATATATTAGTTTTACATTAAAATGTTATAAAAATAAATTGTGTAAATTTCCAAGGGGGGAGGAAATGCAAACAGTAAGTAAAGCAAGGCAGGAATCTTAGTAAAGTGTACATACATAATGAGGTATTGAAAAGTACTGTTTTGTGGAAATAAAACATGATTATATTATTCTCTTTACCATTCCAATTAAATAAAGTTGAAATTATAACTTGTCCTCCAGAGAGGCAAACTCAGATACCTTCACCTAATGTCAGAACTGCTTGGTTTCCCAGGTCGGCCCTTCAGTATGTGGGTGGTGCTGGAAGCAGATCAAAGGTCCTTGGTTTTGGCCTCATGCTGATATACTCATTCCAGGAAGGCACTAAAGGTGATTACGATCCCACCAGATCAGGGTCAGCAAGGTCAGTACCATTCTCTAACAAGAGTACCTGCTGAGGTCAATGAGATCCAGAGCTGTTACAGGACGAGACGGGACCACAGCTTGGTTCACACCTGCTGCAATCTGGGTAACATGATTTAGGTAGTCACAATGGCCAAGGCTGTGGTATTGGAAAAGACTCTTGAGAGTCCCCCTGGACTGCAGGGAGATCAAACCAGTCCATCCTAAAGGAAATCAGTCCTGAGTGTTCATTGGAAGGACTGATGCTGAGGCTGAAACTCCAATACTTTGGCCACCTGATGCGAAGGGCTGACTCACTGGATAAGACCCTGATGCTGGGGAAGATTGAAGGCGGGAGGAGAAGGGGTAACAAAGGATGGAATGGTTGGGTGGTGTCACCGACTAGATGGACATGAGTTTGAGCAAGCTCCAGGAGATAGTGAAGGACAGGGAAGCCTAGGGTGCTGCGGTCCATGGGGTTGCAAAGAGTTGGACATGACCGCGCACTGAACTGAATGGCCGAGATAAAGCCAATCAGTCTCCCAGTGCTCCTAGGAACTGTGTGTGCTCAGATGCTCAGTCGTGCCCGACTCTTTACGACACGTGGATGGTCAGGCTCCTCTGTTCATGGGCTTCTCCAGGCAAGAATACTGGAGTGGGTTGCCATTTCCTACTCCAGGGGATCTTCTCAGCCTAAGGATCGAACCCGCATCTCTTGTGTCTCCTGCATTGGCAGCTGGATTCTTTACCGCTGTGCCATCTGGGAAGCGCCCTGGGAACTATACACCCATTTATTAATCTGCAGCTAGAACCATATCATCTTACTTAACTCTATAGTTCAAAATATGACCTGTGCGTGCAGCTCCCAATCTGCAGATCTAATCCATTCCCTGTATGCAACCTTGCGTCTGTCTGTGTTAGAGACACAGTCTCTAACTGGGTATATCATGAATGGTTTCCCCTGCTTTACAGGCATAGCCGAGGTGAGAGAGTCTTCTCTCTCTCTCTCTTTTTTTTCTTAATGTTTCGATAGACTGTAAGCTTTGCAAAGGTAGAAACTGAGTCCTCTGGAGTATAACAGGATACCTCACTAGCACTGCTATTTTATGAGAATTAATAGATAAACTTCACCTTGGTGAGTACCCGGCACATTTGGGGAGGATACATCTATCATAATTCTTTTTTCTGCAGACTTGAGTGTATAAGAATTATCTGATTTTTCTAGGTAGATTGTAGTAAGTCATGCAAGCTAGTATTTCTTTATAACTATCAAAAATAAATGATAAAAGTGAAAGCCATATTTTGAAGATATCTGAGAGCCGTGAACACACTAAGGATAAATGATCTACATTCACAGTGAAGGAACTCCCCTTGTGATTTGATAAACACTGTGTTTTTTCTTCTCTAGGTCCAGTGCAGCCTGGGCCAGTGCAGAGGACTGTACTAGGGTAAGTGAAAACCTGAATCAGTTTGCTGGTCACTGGGAAGGAGTAGGTGGAACACTTTTTGGAGTTTACATGGGGCTAAGAATTGTTTCTTTCCCAACAACAACTCTCATAATGGACAAGGCATTTGACAGAATGCTCAGGGTTATCACCCCAGTAACAGTGCTGACTTAACACTGAGGAGGCAGCTCATCTGAACATAACTTAACCAGCCGCGCTGCAGGGAGAGAGAAAATCAGCCAAGACGGTGTGTTCAGGCCCTCTCGCCCCACGCTTTATAAATAATGACTCTGTAGCAGCTGAGGTCATCTACTGCGCTGCACATGCATGTCACCAGGCACCCACTTCACTGTTACCGGCAAAGTGCAGCGTGTCTTCACCACGAAAGCCCTGGCTGCCGCTCTGGGACCACAGCGGAGCGGCGTTGTGGTGTTACGTGAGATTTTGCTCTGGCTCCGTCATGACTCCACTACGGCTGTGTTGTGGCTGCTGCTACGGCTGCCGCATCACCAAGGTGAGAATAAGCACGTCTGCAGTTCCTAGGGCTCCCTGCGTCTTCTTTCAGCCTTTAGCTCGCACCTTGCCTGCCCTGGGTTTAGCGAACAGTGCAGACAGTATGAATAACAGGACAACTGGCTCATGAACAGCATCAGCAATACAGCCCCCAAACCTGCAAAATCCAACCAGTCTCAGAAAGATCTAACTGATCCATATTTAACTGTGTACCAGAAGCAAACTCAAAACTATTTAAAGGAATACAACAAAATCCAGCAGTCCAAAATAATTTAATAATATCTGGCAATCTATAATCACCAGACAAATAAAGAAATTGGAAAATATGACTACTAATTAGGACACTAATTTGTCAATAAAACAAACTCAGAATTGACACATACGATGGAACTAGAAGAAAAATGAGTTTGAAGCAGTTATAAAAAAAAATATGACCACAAAAGTAAAGGAAAACATAAGTGTAATAGAACAATGGAATGTCTCCAGAAGACAAATGGAACTGTCATAGATAGAAAATCATCTAAATAATAAGTCTGCTGGGTTTAAATACCAGCATAAGTGGTACTGCAAAAGAAAATACCATGAACTTGAAGACACGGGGATAGAAACTGTACAACATGAAGCAAATAGACTAAAAAGCCTAAAATAAAATGGATATAGTAGGGTAATCTGTGGGATAACAATACAAAAAATATATATAAAATCTCAGAAATAAGAAATAATGAGGAAAATACTTGAAAATACAGTAGTCAAATTGTTCTACGTTTGATGAGAACCAAAAATACATTGATTCAACAATTTTATTAACCTTAAGGAAAATCAACCTAAAGGAGAACCACACTGCAGAATATTGTAATCAAAATCCTAGAATGGGAAATAAGTCTTATAAGTAGCAAGAGGAGGGAAAAAATACATTGCATAAAGAGGGGCAAACATGAGGAAAACAGCAGATTTTGTTAAAAAATAGAAATTGACAGACAGTGAAGATACCTTTTGATACTAAAAGAAAAAATAAAAGAAGGCTGAATGTTTTAGACAAAAATAACAATATTTTGTGGGTGGTTCTTATACATATATACAAGTACAAATATACAGTAAGAGTTTTTTTTTAAAGGAGGACATTGGCACATGATGTTAAACTGTTGAACGTTTCTCATATTGTTTAGGATTTTATAAAAACAAAAACTAATTCAAAGATGTGTATTGAAATATACAAAGTTATATATGGCTGTATAACTTAACAGATGATAGAGGAGAATAAATGAAGCAGGAATACTTGATTAAACACAAAAGAAGAAAAATAAGAGCAATAAAGAAACAAATAGGAAAATTAGAAATAAACAATGAGATGGTAGATTTAGGTCCAGCTATATCAATAATTATTCTAATATGCATGTACTAGATCTTATTTAAAAGAAAAAAATAGGCTTAATGAAAAAGAAACAAGATGCAGATATATCTTCTTCATCAAAAAATGCACTTTAAATATAGAAACAAACAGTTATATTGACAATGAAAAAATAAAGGAAGACATATCCTGTGTTTTAAGGGAAATAAATTGATGTAGGATCACTAAAAATAGACAAAGAAAATTTTATGAAGCAAAATTTTACCAGAAGCAAAGAGACATATTTCCAGGTAATAGGTCAGGCTTCGAACACACAAAAGCCTTAAATTCCTCATTTCCTGAAAGCTAGCTTCAAATTATTTAACACAAAAATTGATGCAACTCAATGGAGAAAGATAGAAATACACCATTTTTATTCATAAATTTTAACACATTTCTCATTGGTTGATACAACAATACAACCAAAACATCAGCATCATGGAGGTTTGAAGGATCCAGTGGAACAACTTAGTCCTAGATAATATTGTCTCTAAGCTTAACAACTTCAGGAAAACTTTCTTTTTAAGTTCATGTAGGAGGTTTTCCTAAACAGACCATATTCTGGGCCATAAAGCAAGGATCAACACATTTACAATGACTGAAAACATCCAGTTAAGCTACTTGAAAACAGTGGAAATAAACTAGAAATCAATAGCTAAAATATAACCAAGACATCCACAATTATTTAAAATTAAGCAACACTTTTCTAAATAATGTATGGATCAAAGAAGATCCAGTAGAAAAGTCAAAATATTTTTAATTGAAATGTGTACATTATCAAAGCATTTTGCATGTGCTAAACAGAAACTTAGACATTGATAGTTTCAAGTACAATATAGGAGAAAACCACACGTATAAGATTGATGGATAAGCTATTATACCAGCCAATGTATCTAGAATATATAGATTAAATTGATAGTTTCAAATACATAAGAGAAAACCACACGTATAAGATTGATGGATAAGCTATTATACCAGCCAATGTATCTAGAATATACAGATTAAATTGATAGTTTCAAATACATATGTAAGAGAAAATCACACATATAAAATTGATGTATAAGCTATTATACCAGCTAATGTGTCTAGAATATATAGATTAAATTAAAGAAGCAAAAGTCAGTTAGATAGAAAACTGTCATATAATAGAGTAAATCAGTACTCTACTAAAGGTGGCTATTTGAAGATTAGTAAAATCAATAATCCATAAAACCATATTTTTAAAGGAGAAAAACCAGATTATAAATATAAAAACTGAAAAAGGAGCTAGTGCTACAGATTTCCTAGATATTAGAAACATGCAATAATAAGAGGATATTATGAATATTTATGCAAATGAATTTGACAACTTAGAGGAAATGAACAAATTCCTCTAAAAAACACAACTAATCTGAAAATCCCTCAAGAACTTGAAAACAGAATTTCCATATGACCCAGCAATTCTACTCCTGGGTATTTATCTGAAGAAAACAAAAATACTAATCAGAAAATTTATATACACTCCTATGTCTGTGGTAACAGTATTTACAATAGCCAAGATATGGAAGCAATCTGAATGCCCATCAATAGGTGAATGGATAAAGAAGATGTGGTAGATATACAATGGAATATTACTCAGCCTTAAAAAGAATGCAATACTGCCATTTGTAACAACACGGCCTTGAAGATATTATGGTGAGTGAAATAGGTTAGACAGAGAAAGATGACTACTGTATGTTTTGCTTACTTATGGGTCCTAAAACACAAAACAAATGAGCAAACACAATAAAACAGTTATAGATTCAGAAAACAAGCAGGTGCTTGCCAGAGGGAAGGATGTGGGGAGAAGAAAAAAACAGATGAGGGAGATTAAGATACACAGACTTCCAGCTGCAAAATAAGTGAGTCAGGAGTGTGAAGTGTACAGTGTGGGGAACATGGTCAGTAACCAAGCAATAACTTTATATGGTGACATATTGTAACTGGCTTTCTCAAGCAGGTCATTTTGAAATGGACAGAAATATTAAATCACTATGTTACATAACAGGCACTAATATAGTTTTGTAGGCCAGTTACTTTTCAAAAATGAAAAAAATGCATAGAAAAGAGATGGAATTGGTGGTTACCAAGGGCCGGGGATGGGGGAGGAGGAATTGGATGATGGCAGTCAACAGGTAGAAACTTTCAAGTTTATTTAAATAAGTTAAAACTTATGTAATTTACGAGATACATAAGTACTAGACATGTACACATGACAGATTTAACCAATACCGATGTATATTATATATGAATGTCGATAAGAGAGTAAATCCTAAGTGTTCTTATCACAAGAGAAACTTTTCTTTCCATTGTTTTAATTGTGTGTCTATACAAGATGATGGATGTTCACCAAACTTACTGTGATAAGTTTTCATGATGTATGTAAGTCAATCAATATGCTGTACATCTTAAACTTATACAGTGCTATATGTCAACTATATCTCAGTAAGACTAGAAGAAAAGTAAATGAATGGTTGGTTAAAAAGCACAATTTACCAAAATAAAAACAAAAATAGGAAAAAAATATTACTATGCATGAATTTTAATTGACCACATAATTTCAAAATTCCCATAGAAAATGCTATAGGGCCTGATGTTCTTACTGAAAAAATTCTTCTACTTATATAAGAAGAAAATACTGTCAGTTCAGTTCAGTTCAGTTGCTCAGTTGTGTCCAACTCTTTGCGACCCCATGAATCGCAGCACGCCAGGCCTCCCTGTCCATCACCAACTCCCGGAGTTCACTCAAACTCACGTCCATTGAGTCGGTGATGCCATCCAGCCATCTCATCCTCTGTCGTCCCCTTCTCCTCCTGCCCCCAATCCCTCCCAGCATCAGGGCCTTTTCCGATGAGTCAGCTCTTCCCATCAGGTGGCCAAAGTACTGGAGTTTCAGGTTTAGCATCATTCCTTCCAAAGTACACCCAGGGCTGATCTCTTTTAATGGACTGGCTGGACCTCCTTGCAGTCCAAGGGACTCTCAAGAGTCTTCTCCAACACCACAGTTCAAAAGCATCAATTCTTCGGCACTCAGCTTTCTTCACAGTCCAACTCTCACATCCATACGTGACCACTGGAAAAACCATAGCCTTGACTAGACGGACCTTTGTAGGCAATGTAATATCTCTGCTTTTCAATATGCTATCTAGGTTGGTCATAACTTTCCTTCCAAGGAGTAAATGTCTTTTAATTTCATGGCTGCAGTCACCATCTGCAGTGATTTTGGAGCCCCCCAAAATAAAGTCTGACACTGTTTCCATTGTTTCCCCATCTATTTCCCAGGAAGTTATGGGACCAGATGCCATGATCTTCATTTTCTGAATGTTGAGCTTTAAGCCAACTTTTTCAACTTTTTCCAATTTTTCCTCTTTCACTTTCAACAAGAGGCTCTTTAGTTCCTCCTCACTTTCTGCCATAAGAGTGGTGTCATCTGCATATCTGAGGTTATTGATATTTCTCCCAGCAATCTTGATTCCAGCTTGTGCTTCTTCCAGCCAGCGTTTCTCATGATGTACTCTGCGTATAAGTTAAATAAGCAGGGTGACAATATACACCCTTGATGTACTCCTTTTCCTATTTGGAACCAGTCTGTTGTTCCATGTCCAGTTCTAACTGTTGCTTCCTCACCTGCATGTAGGTTTCTCAAGAGGCAGGTCAGTTGCTCTGGTATTCCCATCTCTTTCAGAATTTTCCACAGTTTATTGTGATCCACATAGTCAAGGCTTTGGCATAGTCAATAAAGCAGAAACATATGTTTTTCTGGAACTCTCTTGCTTTTTCGATGATCCAGCAGATGTTGGCCATTTGATCTCTGGTTCCTCTGCTTTTTCTAAAACCAGCTTGAACATCAGGAAGTTCACAGTTCATGTATTGCTGAAGCCTGGCTTGGAGAATTTTGAGCATTACTTTACTAGCGTGTGAGATGAGTGCAATTGTGCAGTAGTTTGAGCGTTCTTTGGCATTGCCTTTCTTTGGGATTGGAATGAAAACTGACCTTTTCCGGTCCTGTGGCCACTGCTGGGTTTTCCAAATTTGCTGGCATACTGAGTGCAGCACTTTCACAGCATCATCTTTCAGGATTTGAAATAGTTCAGCTGGAATTCCATCACCTCCACTAGCTTTGTTCATAGTGATGCCACCTAAGGCCCACTTGACTTCACATTCCAGGATATCTGGCTCTAGGTGAGTGATCACACCATCATGATTATCTGGGTTGTGAAGATCTTTTTTGTACAGTTCTTCTGTGTATTCTTGCCACCTCTTCTTGATATCTTCTGCTTCTGTTAGGTCCATACAATCTCTGTCCTTTATCGAGCCCATCTTTACATGAAATGTTCCCTTGGTATCTCTAATTTTCTTGAAGAAATCTCTAGTCTTTCCCATTCTGTTGTTTTCCTCTATTTCTTTGCATTGATCACTGAGGAAGGCTTTCTTATCTCTCCTTGCTATTCTTTGGAACTCTGCATTCAGATGCTTATATCTTTCCTTTTCTCCTTTGCTTTTCGCTTCTCTTCTTTTCACAGCTATATGTAAGGCCTCCTCAGACAGCCATTTTGCTTTTTTGCATTTCTTTTTCTTGGAGATGGTCTTGATCCCTGTCTCCTGTACAATGTCACGAACCTCCGTCCATACTTCATCAAGCACTCTGTCTATCAGATCTAGACCCTTAAATCTATTTCTCACTTCCACTGTCTAATCATAAGGGATTTGATTTAGGTCATACCTCAATGGTCTAGTGGTTTTCCCTACTTTCTTCAATTTAAGTCTGAATTTGGCAATAAGGGGTTCATGATCTGAGCCACAGTCAGCTCCCAGTCTTGTTTTTGCTGATTGTATAGAGCTTCTCTGTCTTTGGCTGCAGAGAATATAATCAATCTGATTTCAGTGTTGACCATCTGGTGATGTCCATATGAGAGGAGCTACCCCACCCCTGAGGTCAGGGGTGGTGGCCGAGAGGAGCAACCCCATGTCCAAGGAGCGGTGGCTTTGTGGGCACAGGAGGGCCGAGTGTAGCAACTCCACGTTCAAGGTCAGGAGGGGCAGCCATGAGGAGATACCCCTTTTCCAAGGTAAGGAGCAGCAGCTGCGCTTTGCTGGAGCAGCCGTGAAGAGATACCCCAGGTCCCAGGTAAGAGAAACCCAAGTAAAATGGTAGGTGTTGAGAGAGGGCATCAGAGGGCAGACACAATGAAACCATAATCACTGAAAACTAGCCAAACTGATCACATGGACCACAGCCTTGTCTAACTCAATGAAACTAAGCCATGCCATGTGGGGCCACCCAAGACGGGCAGGTCATGGTGGAGAGGTCTGGTGGAACGTGGTCCACTGGAGAAGGGAATGGCAAACCACTTCAGTATTCTTGCCTTGAGAACCCTATGAACAGTATGAAAAGGCAAAATGATAGGATAATGAAAGAGGAACTCCCCAGGTCAGTAGATGCCCAATATGCTACTGGAGATCAGTGGGGAAATAACTCCAGAAAGAATGAAGGGATGGAGCCGAAGCAAAAACAATACCCAGTTGTGGATGTGACTAGTGATGGAAGCAAGGTCCAATGCTGTAAAGAGCAATATTGCATAGGAACCTGGAATGTCAGGTCCATGAATCAAGGCAAATTGGAAGTGGTCAAACAAGAGACGGCAAGAGTGATCATCGACATTCTAGGAATCAGTGAACTAAAATGGACTGGAATGGGTGAATTTAACTCAGATGACCATTATATCTACTACTGTGGCCAGGAATCTCTTAGAAGAAATGGAGTAGCCATCATGGTCAACAAAAGAGTTCGAAATATAGTACTTGGATGCAATCTCAAAAATGACAGAATAATCTCTGTTCGTTTCCAAGACAAACCATTCAATATCACGGTAATCCAAGCCTATGCCTCAACCAGTAATGCTGAAGAAGCTGAAGTTGAACGGTTTTATGAAGACCTACAAGACCTTTTAGAACTAACACCCAAAAAAGATGTCCTTTTCATTATAGGGGACTGGAATGCAGTAGGAAGTCAAGAAACACCTGGAGTAACAGGCAAATTTGGCCTTTGAGTACGGAATGAAGCAGGGCAAAGACTAATAGAGTTTTGCCAAGAGAATGCACTGGTCATAGCAAACACCCTCTTCCAACAACACAAGAGAAGACTCTACACATGGACATCACCAGGTAGTCAACACCAAAATCAGATTGATTATATTCTCTGCAGCCAAAGATGGATGGAGTATTATGCAGCCATAAAAAGGGATACTGCATTGAAATATGCCACAAAGCAGACAAACCTCAAAGACATGATGCTAAGTGAAAGTGCAAGACACAGAAGGAACATATTATGTGATTCCATTTATATATAATAAATCCTTAAAAACAGAAAGCAGATGTCATTGCCGGGGAGACTGGGGCAGGGGAAAATGAGGAGAAACAGCTTGATGGGTGTGGGGCTTTATTTGGGGGTGATGAAAAAAAGCTTTGGAACTCGGTGGAAGTAGATGGTGATTATACAACATTTTGTACTTGAATGTACAGAATGCCACTGGACTGTACACTTTTAAGTGGCTAATTTTATGTTATGTGAATTTCATTTCCATGAAAAGAAAAATCTGCTATAAGCATGCAGCCCCCACCGCTAAGGCAGAGAGAGTCACAGAGGGACGCCCCGACTTCACCCAGATGCTGGCCTTGGCGTGGACCCTGCCCTGCGAAAGCCTTTGGCTGTTACTGTGTTGCTTTTGTTTATGTCTTTACCTTTGTGTTTGCTTTGTGAAGTCAGGTTGTTGTTCAGCCACTAAGTTGTGCCTGACTCTTTGTGACCCCATGGACAACAGCACGCCAGGCCTCCCTGTCCCTCCCCATCTCTCAGAGTGTGTCCAAGTTCATGTCCATTGAATTGGTGATGCCGTCCACCAGTGGAATCAAAAGGCTCTAGAAAACCAGCCCTGGCTTCACACAGCTCACAGTGTTCCTGGGCAGCTCACCTGTACAGGTTCCTGAGTCAAAGGCAGGCACTGAGGCCAGTCTGCACTGAGACCGACTTTCCAAAGGAGGACCTGCATGTTTATGGACGTAGAAACAGAGGATGGGAGCGGTGTATACAATCTGAGAGTCATTGACAACCTGCAGAAACCACCGCAGGCAGAACGAGCCGAGGATGAGATAGCAAAGCAAACACCCTGGAGCCACGGCTGCAGAGACGCAGGCAGCAGAAGGCAGCTCCAAGGGCAGTAACCCAAACGTGATTGCTTCTGGTGAAGAGAGGTCCCGCTGAGCCTGAGAACCTGCCGAAACTTGAACTCGAGCTGCAAACAGTCACCAAGATGGACAGTCTCTCCTAACACCCAAGGAGAATGCCCGGGGTGACTCACCACCCTCAGGGCCAGCGTCCTGGCCAGCTGCAGCCTTCCCTGGTCTGCTAGGACAGCTAGCCCACGATCCTCAGGTCCAGGGACAGCCTCTCCGTGAGAACCATCATGGTTTTGCTCAGAATGACACGGTATACCCAACAGTGATTTTTAGCAGAGTCCAGGCTTCCCTGGACAGGGACACAGAGGTGACCCTCCAAAAAAGGAGCTGGAAGGACTCATGACAGAGGAGGAGAGTGCGGGAGGCGGAGCCCAGTGTCCTCGGCCAGCTGACCCTGCCCCTTATCGTCACCTGTGACACCTGAGCTGCAGCCTCAAGGCTTTCCCCGCCCCCAGGGCAAATGCCACCTGTGCCAGCATCAGACACTGGAGGGTCTCCACTGCCGGCTTCTCCTTCCTGCAGCGTTGGCGCCGTCATGCCTGCCTGGGCTCCGTTTTGTCTGTGAATATCTCCTCTTTGTCTCCTAAGAGAGTGGGCTGCTTCTACGTTGCCCACTTCCCCTCCTGCCCATTTTTTTTTAAATTGAAACAATAGGTGTGCAATGTTGCGTTAGCTTCAGGTGTGCATCAAAGTGACTTATACACACACACGCTTTTTCAGATTATTTCCCATGACGCTTTATCACAGGGCATTGTCTGTCTTACATACAGTAGTATATAGGACTGATATATAGTGTATACTATACAGTATATAGGACTGATGCTGAAGCTGAAACTCCAATACTTTGGCCACCTGTTGTGAAAAACTGACTCACTGGAAAAGACCCTGATGCTGGGAAAGACTGAAGGCAGGAGGAGAAGGGGACGAAAGTGGATGAGATGGTTGGATGGCATCACTGACTCAATGGACATGAGTTTGAGTGAACTCCAGGAGTTGGTGATGGACAGGGAGGCCTGGCGTGCTGCAGTCCATGGGGTCGCAAAGAGTCCAACACGACTGAGCAACTGAACTGAACTGAACTGAGTGTGTATCTGTTTATCCTAAATTCCTGATTCACCCCTACCCTCTCTTGGGTAACCCCAACTCTGTTTCTGATGTCTGTGGGACTACTTTTGTTCTATAGGTAAGTTCATGTGTGTGATTATTACTATTTTTTTTTTAGATGAAAGCTGGATGTGACAGTATCCTGTCCCCAGCACACTGCCCAGTTTGTCTGAATGGCTTTTGGCAGCGACAGGCCTGGGGGTCCCGTCTGTCGCCCTCCCTGGCACCCCCTCCCCGCACAACCAGCCGGGTCTTCCCCTTCAAGGTCCTCGCAAGCCCTGCATCGGCTGGCGATCAATAGGTTCGGTGAGGGCGGAAGGAGACCCTCGAGGACCGGCACAGCTGAAGCCTCGCAAGCAGGCACTTGAGACGCAGACTGTGTAATTAAGTGCGGGCTTGCCGCCCAGGTCCCGGGACACGGGCCCTCTCGTTAGCGGTAAAGGGCGCCCTGGCTGGCCACCGCGGTCAGGCCCCTGGGGCCCCTCTGTCGCCGCTCTGGAAGCAGGGCGCACTCCGGTCGGAGCCGGCTGGGTCGACTGGCAACGTGTTAAGAGCCATGGAAGAGAGGGAGCTGGCCTAGGGGTAGACACAGCCCCAGATGCCAGGGACAGGGAGGGATACAAGTGTAATTCTGGACTATTAGAGTGACACAGCAGATCGCTTCTGCCCCGGAGCCCGAGACGGCTGAGGCGATTACGCCCGGCAGGCTGTCAGGCAGTGAAATTTTCAGAAACCCGTTAACCCCAGCTCAGATCCGCTGAATATTTGATCGCTTGACACTGAGAAAAAAGGTGTGTTTGTTAACTGCAGAAGGACAGAGGTGAGAGGCTGGGCAGATGAAAGGGCAGGGGCTGGACACCCCGGGAGAGGCGGCAGACGGCGGTGGGCAGGAGGCAGGATTGGGAGGCTGGGCCTCTGGGAAGCTCAGCCCCCGGGGCTGGAAACCTCAGAGGGGTGGGCATGGGGAAGCGCGGGGGAGGGGGGGTACTCTGGAAGGCCCCCCCTCCCCCTCCCCACCGTGGCCCTCCGCCCCAGCCCATCTTATCTAAGGACACCTAGGGAAGTGATTGCACCCTGTCTGATGCTGGGAGGGTCAAGTGCCCTCGGAGCTGGAAGGAAGCAGATTTTCTTCACAAGTGTTTTCTTTGAAAAGTGGAAAGCCATGCCCTGTAATGGGACTTCGACCACTTTTAATTATAGAAGAAAGCAAAGACCGTTTTTATTTTGAAGGAAAAGGTGAAACAACACGTGATTCCGAGTCACGAACCCTAAGAGAAAAGCTGCTGCTGGCTCTGTGTGATGAGCTTAGAAGGAGTCAGGTGAAGTGAAAGTCGCTCAGTCGTGTCTGATTCTTTGTGACCCCATGGACTATACAGCCCCTGGAATTCTCCAGGCCAGGATACTGGAGTGGGCAGCCTTTCCCGTCTCTAGGGGATCTCGCAGGATCCCAGGTCTTCCATAATGCAGGCTGATCTTTATCACCTAAGCCACAGGGAAGCTCAACAATACTGGAGTGGGAAGCCTTTCCCTTCTCCAGGGGATCTTCCCCACCCAGGGATTGAACCCAGGTCTCCTGCATCGTAGGCGGATTCTTTACCAGCTGAGCCACCAGCGAAGCCCCATCAGAAGGGGTCAAGGTCATCGCCACATCCCCCAATGACAGGACTGTAGATCTCATACCTGCGGGGCAGCTGTGTTAGTCAAGACCTCACGCGTGGAGCTGGGGGTGTTTTCCCAGCTTGGGGAGGAGAGAGATGGTGGAACGAGTGGGCCCAATGAGGACTGCTGGGCACCTGGCCTCTGGAAGCAGAAGGGAAATGGGGTGCTCCCCGGGGCCTCCCGTTTCATGCTGCAGCGGGGGCGGGAGGACCGACACCCAAAGCCCCTCCCGGCCGCTGTCAGGACCACAGGGGGCCCCTTATGCAAACCTGCCCCTTTCCACGCCATCTCTCCCATCTTGCCCAGGGAAACGGAGTCAGGAGTGACTCAGGTTGCAGACTGAGGTTTTATAATCCAAGATACCTCTTGTCCAGAACTCGCTAAGCCTACGACAGCGATCCCCGCAAGACGGATGGAGACTAAAGCACCCCTGGCAGGGTTCGGGGGAATAAACTCTGTTTCACCCAATAAATTTCTTTCTACATCAATTCAACCCCTGCATTGTCCTCGTTAAGGAGGCAACTGATTAAAAAAATATGAATAAATGAATATACTTGAGGCCAGATGTATAGGGACGCAAAACTCAAATCTGTGGTGTATTTAAAACAGCTCATTCATGGCATCCCCCACCCCAACACACACACACACACACTCACTCAGACACAGCAACAGAGAAAGGGAAGCTTGGCCGGCTTTTTAGCAAGTCGCCAAGATGATTGAGATAAGGTTTGCCCAACTGTGTCATAAGGTCATGGAAAAAACCAACACAATATGTTTCTCCAAACCCACCCCATCCGAAGGCCAGCTCCCGGGGACACAGAGCCCAGGGCGTGCGGGGCCGAACAAAAGCAAGCCTCTGCTAATTGACTGAAAAATCAGCCCGGGGCCCCCTGGGAGGCACGGCAGGCCGCAGCAGATGGAGGCTGCCCGGCACGGGAGCTCAGAAGCCCCTGGAAACCTGCTGTGGGTCTGCTGCAATTATGGGTCAGACCCTTCCATGCCCAGCCCAGCAGCCAGCCGCGAGCAGCCGTCACCCGGAGCCCTCCACCAGCCCGGGGCTCCCGGGGTGCCCCAGCTCTGGCGGGGGTGGTTGGGGGTTTGTTCTGTTTTGTTTTTTATAGACTCAGCCTCTCAGCCAAACAGATGCTTTTCTCGGCTTCCTTTGATTCCGCTGATCTGAGTTAATTTGATTTCTGCATCTCAGCCCCCGGCTCGGGGCCTGATGGGCGTGCAGCAGAAGTGGCCCCGCATTTGCTCACCGCAAACACGCGAGTCCTCGCTCACGTACCCCGACTGCTCCAAGCACGACATGGTCACAACGGCCAGGAAGATTTATGCTTCTAACAGAGAGGAACTCATGTGGCCATCGCTGGGTTTTGCGACTTAGAAGTTGTTTTAATCACAGGGCTGCCCTGAGTCTCCTGTGCATTTGACTAAAACTAACCGCGTTGTCTCACGCAGACTGCAAGCAGAACACTCTCGGCTGGTTAGAGACATGATGTAAGTTAACTGATAGATGAATGACTGAAAACTGACTCTACACTACCCACACACCTTTGTCTTTTATGCAAAAACTAAGCATCTAGTGGAATAAACGAGGCACTTTTCCCACCTCCTGTCTAACTTGGGAAAAAAAAATAATAAAGCAGGTTTGCTTTTATCACATAATCCTTAGATCAAAAAAAACAAGCTTCAGTTTCATTTAATTTCACAGCTGTTAAAAGTGCACGTTTTAAAACTGTTAATTCAGGCACAATATCTCATCTGGTACAAATGTCTTCATTTTTGTCCCAAGTAAAGTTCCTCTAGAAGGTGCTTCATTGGTAAATCTGTAACTCCTTCACTGATGTGAAAAAAAATCCAATCTGAGGAAAAGTGAAGACTTTCAAGCCAGCCTACATGTAGATGATGACTATTTTTAAATATAGGGCACACTTCTTCTGTTTGTGCACTTCTCTATGAGATGTATAGATATTCTATCACTAACAGCAACACTCAATTATTTACTTGTGTCAATAAAAAATTGTATACTGTTATAACACTTTGAGAAAACATAGCATCAAAAACACCCGTAGTCTGCAAAGCAAACGTTTTCATCACTTTGTCTACTCCCTTTTATTTTTTCACACCAATTTTTTATAAGATTAAATGTATTCAACAGCTTTGTAGTATAACCCGTTTCACTTAACATTATTGCAAACCTGCTTTTTAATATTACTGCAACTTTTATGATCATCCCTTTAATATTCTAGCAAGTGACATCCTCACAAATGACCTAGCTCTTCTGCTATTACTGGCCTTTTGGGCTTTTTCCTCGATTTTAATTTTTACAATACCATACAGTAAGATTGTCCCATTTTTTAGTGTATAGATCTGTGCCAAGATTATTGCAATCATGGTACAGGAGCATTATATCAAACATCTCGTGAGTCTCTCTCCCTCTGTCTTCATTGTCGTGTCTTCTCTTCACTCTGACCCTCAGCACTGTGATCTCTCCTCCCATCATCGTGGCTTCACCTGCTTGAGAATGTCCGAGGAATATAAGCAGGATCAAACAATAATCCTGACACTGGCTTCTTCCACTCAGTACAATGTCTCTGAGACTCACCCAACCTGTGTGTATCACTGATGGAACACCCGCCTCTTTACTGAGGAGCGGGGATCAGCTTTGACTTCCCTGGTGACCCAGGTGGTAAAGAATCTGCCTGTAATGTGGGAGACCCGGGTTCGATCACTGGATCAAGAAGATCCCCTGGAGAAGGAAATGGCAACCCACTCCAGTATTCTTGCCTGGAGAATCCCAGGGACAGAGGAGCCTGGTGGGCTGCCGTCTATGGCGTCGCACAGAGTCAGACATGACTGAAGCGACTTAGCAGCAGCAGCAGCCAGTATTCTTGCCCTGGTGGGCTGCAGTCTGTATTGTCACAAGGAGTCAGACACGACTGAGTGACTAACACTTTCGCGGGGATCAGGCTGTGGCTGCAGGGCCTGAGAGTCCATCCAGCTGGTGAAGGATATTCGGACGCCTCTGCCGTTTGCCTGCCACAAGCAGAGCCGCTGTGCGTATGCACAGGCTTTTGTGTGGACGCACGCTTTCACTTATCTGGAACAACCCAAGAGCGAGTTGCTGGCTCAAGTGGTAAATAGATAATTAACTTTGCAAGGAAATGCCTACTTATTTTCCAGAAAGACTGCCTCATTTTTCTTTTTCTTTTAAATTGAAGTATAGTTCATTTACTATGTTGTGTTAGTTTTAGGTGTACAGTGATATAGATTATAGATAGATATAATTCTTTTTCCTTATAGGTTACTATAAAATACTGAGTAGCCTTCCCTGTGCTATGTAGTAGGTCCTGGCTGGTTATCTATTTTATATAGTAGTGTATGTTCATCCCAAATTCCTAACTTATCCCTCCCCTACGTTCCCCATTGGTATCTGAGCTTGTTTTCTATGTCTGGGGTCTCTTCCTGTTTTATGTATAAATTCGTTTGTATCATTTTCTAAGATTCCATATATAGACGATATCACATGATACTTGTCTTTCTCTGCCTGACTTCACTCCGTACGATGATCTCCAAGTCCACCCACGTGGCTGCAAATGGCATTCTTCCATCCTTTTGATGGCTGTGGAGTATTCACTTTTCATTACCCTCAGCAGTGTACACCCTGGTTGTTCCACATCAAAAGCACTTGAAGCGGTCAGGACTCTTTACTGTAGTCATGTTGGTAGACGTGGAACACTAGCTCACCACGGTTTTATTTTGCTTTCCACAACAGCCAAGATAGAGCACATCTTTTCATGTGCTGTTTGCTATTTCTATTTTGGGAAATCTCTGTCCAAATATTTTGCCCAATTTTAATTGGATTATTTTTCTCGTTAGTTTTAAAGATATATATTTTTTCATATATATGTATTTTCCTATATTTTCTGGAGAATAGATAGATAAATAGATGGGTGATAGATAAAGATACATATATTCTGGACAAGTCTATTTTCAGGTATGTGATTTACAAATATGTTTTCTCTATATGTAATTTACATATCAGTTTCTTAACCTTGTCTTTCAGAGTGAAGGTTTTCATTTTAACGATGTCTCTTCTGTAATTTTTTTCAATAATTACACCCTATTTGCTAAGTTGTTGATATTCGTAGTGTAGAGTTATTTGCAGTCTTCCCTTATTATCCCTCTAATGTTGTGAGGTGGTATCATCTCTTTCATTCTTGATATTGATAATTTGCACTTTTTTCTTTTTTTGTCAATCTAGCCAGAAGTTTATCAATATTATTGATCATTTCAAAGAAGCAGCTTTCAGGTTTTTTTCATTTTCTCTTTTTTTTTTCTGTTTTGAATTTCATGGATTTCTTTTTATTCTCTTCTCCTTGTGTTTATTTTATGGTTTTTTTTTTCTGACTTCTTAAAAAAGAAGCTTGTATCTTTGATTTGAAATTTTTCTGAGTTTCTCATGCACACTTTTAATGCTATAAATTCTCAAAGCACTGTTTCAAGGGCATACCATAGATCTGATATGGCATATAATCATTTTACTTTTATTCAAAATATGTCTAATATCTCTTGATATTATTCATCGCATGGATTATTTAAAAATATGTTGGTTAATTTCTAAGTGTTTGGAAATTTTCTTGATATCATTCTGTTATTGGTTTCCTGTTTAATTCTATTAGAGTTCAAAAACATGTTTTGCATGATTTCAACTTTATTGAATTAATTAAGATTTGTTTTGTGATTAGGAACATGGATAACCTTGGTGAACGTTACATATGAAAAGATATGTATTATCATCTGGAGTGAAATGCTGTTTAAATCTTTAAGTCCTCTTGGCTGATGGCACTACTCAGTTCTTCCATACAGTCGCTAAGCTTCGTGTACAAGTCATATATGTTACAGAGAGGTGAGCTTGGAGCCTCCAGCTCTCACCGTGCGTTTGTCTACTTCTTTCAGCCTGTCAGTTTTTACTTCATGTTGTTAGATACATACATAATTAATATTTCTATGTCTTCTTAGGGAATGTATTCATTCATCATGCTATAATGTCCCCCTTCAGTTCAGTTACTCAGTCATGTTCGACTCCTTATGACCCCATGGACTGCAGCACGCCAGGCCTCCCTGTCCATCACCAACTCCCAGAGTTCACTCAGACTCACGTCCATCGAGTCAGGATGCCATCCAGCCATCTCATCCTCTGGCGTCCCCTTCTCCTCCTGCCCCCAATCCCCCCCAGCATCAGAGTCTTTTCAAATGAGTCAGCTCTTTGCATCAGGTGGCCAAAATATTGGAGTTTCAGCTTCAACATCAGTCCTTCCAATGAACACTCAGGACTGATCTCATTTAGGATGGACTGGTTGGATCTCCTTGCAGTCCAAGGGATCCTCAAGAGTCTTGTCCAAAACCAAAGATCAAAACATCAGTTCTTTGGTGCTCAGGTTTCTTTATAGTCCAACTCTCACATCCATACATGACCACTGGAAAAAACACAGCTTTGACTAGATGGACCTTTGCTGGCAAATGATGTCTCTGCTTTTTAATATTCTGTCTAGCTTGGTCATAGCTTTTCTCCCAAGGAGCAAGCGTCTTTCAATTTCATGACTACCGTCACCATCTGCAGTGATTTTGGAGCCCAAAAATAAAGTCTGCCCCTGTTTCCTTTGTTTCCCCATCTATTTGCCATGAAGTGATGGGACTGGATGCCATGATTTTAGTTTTCTGAATGTTGACCTTTAACCCAACTTTTTCTCTCTCCCCTTTCACTTTCATCAATGTCCCTCTTAGCCCTGGTCATTTTCTTGGCTCTGGAGTCTCTTTCATTTAATATTAGTATAGCCACTTGGCTTTCTTTTAATTTGAAGGTGTATCTTTTCCCATCCTTTTACTTTAAATAGCTTCTATGGTCACCGTTTAAGTGAGTTTATTATAGACAGCACATAATTGGGTCATTTCTTTAATCTATTGTGATCATCTCCGTACTTTTAACTGGAATATTTAAACCATTTACATTTAAGGTAATTACTGACATATTTGGATTTGAGTCTTCCGTTTTTTCATTTGTTTTCTTTTTCTTCCTTTTGTTACTGTTTCTCGGTTTCCGTTTTTGCCTTTGCTGGTTATTTACACTTCAGTACCCCACCTTAGCTCCTCTGCTGTGATTCTTAAGTTTTGGCGGCTCTGGGTCTTCGCTGCAGCAGGTGGGATCTTCGATTTCTGTTGCACGTGCAAACTCATAATTGCGGTGTGTGGGATCTGGTTCCTGACCAGGGATCAAACCTAGGCCCCCTGCACTGGGAATGTGGGATCTTAGCCACTGAACTGATAGGGAAGCCCCCATCTGTTGAGTTTGACACCCTATCTACATCTATATATCTATCGATAGATACTAGAATGTGTCTAGGTGTATGTGTAACTTCTAAAGTTTTTCTAAGGATTATAATATGCATACTTCACTTTTCACAGTTTATTTAGAATCAACATTTTACCTTGCAAACATATAGACTATCTTCTTCTGTGTTCTAGTTGCCTTGTAGTGTTATGTCAATATATACTGAAAATGCCATCATGAGATGTTATAAATTTTGCTCTTGGGCATTCAACCTATTCTAAAGATCTGAACAGGAGAAGAATCAATTATATTCACTCAGACATTTACGATTTCTTTTGTTTTTCCTTCATCCTTATACTCAAATATTCCTTCAAGTATCTTTTCCCATCTACTGAAAGGTTTCTTAGTAATTCTGTTAGAGTAGGTTTTTGGCACCAAATTCTCTCATGATTTCTCCGTCTGGGAATGTCTTTATTTTGCCTTCATTGCCGAAGTATGTTTCTCAGGTTATAGAATTTAGGGTTGACAGTTCCTCAAAACTTTAGAAATGGTCTACATCTTCCTCCTGCCTTGATCATTTCTGATGAAAAATCGATAGTCCTTCTAACCATATCCTAACAGACAATGTATCATTTTCAATGGTGCTTAAAACATTAAAAAAAAATTCTAGCTTTCGGGTTTTTTTATTGTGATGTATCTTAAGATGGATTCTTTTGGTTTACCCTGTTAAGAAGTCACATAGCTCCTTCTGTCTGTAGAATTCTACCTTTACTCTTTCAGTTATTTACAAAATTTTAACCCCAAGCTCCTTCTCGTCTGCTCTAGGACTGCTCTGGTTGCATAAATGTCAGTTTTTGCTCTTGTCCCGCAGGCCCCTGAGTCGCAGGGTTTTCTTCCCCCCATGGAATCATTATTTTAAGTTCCTGTTGTACTTCTCAGTTATAAAATTTCCATTTGGTTTTTCTTTATAGCTTCCATGTTTCTATTCATATTCATTATTTACTCATTTTTTCAAAAGTAATTATAGTTATTAGTTATAATACTTGTTTTAAAGTCTTTGTCAGATAATTCCAACATCTCTACATGTTGGTGTTGGCATCTTCTGAATGTCTTTACACATGACAGTTGACTTCTCTGGCTCTTTCTTTGACAAGTAACTTTGCATTGCATCCTGCATACACATTTTGAATATTATGAAATCCTGAGTAATACTTACAGCTTATGAATAATGTTGAAAATGCTGTTTTATGAAGCAGCCTGGTTAGGTGCAGGCTCCAGGACTCAGTGTAGGACTTCCCTAGCGGGCCAGTGGCTGGGGAGCCACCTGCCAGGTCAGGGGGCATAGATTCAGTCCCTGGCCCAGGAAGATTCCAGATGCCGCAGCTAATCCTTGCACCACTACTACTGAACCTGTGTTCTAGAGCCATGGGCTGCAACAAGAGAAGCCGACACAAGAAGCCCACACCCCAGCGAGAGAATAGCCCCCGCTCTACGCAACTAGAGAAAGACTTCACGAAGCAACGAAGACCCAGCACAGCCAAAAGTAAACAAGTGAAAAACTTTAAAACGATTCAACATACTCAACTTAAATAGCAACATATATATGTATATATTTATATCAGTTCAGTTCAGTCGCTCAGTCATGTCCGACTCTTTGTGACCCCATGGACTGCAGCACATCAGGCCTCCCTGTCCATCACCAACTCCTGGAGTTTACTCAACCTCATGTCCATCGAGTCAGTGATGCCATCCAACTCTCTCATCCTCTGTCATTCCCTTCTCCTCCAGCCTTCAATCTTTCCTAGCATCAGAGTCTTTTCAAATGAGTCAGCTCTTTGCATCAGGTGGCCAAAATTTTGGAGTTTCAATTTCAACATCAATCCTTCCAATGAACACTCAGGCCTTATCTCGTTTAGGATGGACTGGTTGGATCTGCTTGCAGTCCAAGGGACCCTCAAGAGTCTTCTCCAACACCACAGTTCAAAAGCATCAATTCTTCAGCTCTCAGCTTTCTTTATAGTACAACTCTCACATCCACACATGACTATTGGAAAAGCCATAGCTTTGACTAGATGGACCTTTGTTGGCAAAGACCTCTGCTTTTTAATATGCTGTCTAGGTTGGTCATAGCTTTTCTTCCAAGGAGCAAGCATCTTTTAATTTCATGGCTACAGTCACCATCTGAAGTGATTTTGGAGCCCAGAAAAATAAAGTCTGTCACTGTTTTCATTGTTTCCCCATATTTGCCATGAAGTGATGGGACCAGATACCATGACCTTAGTTTTCTGAATGTTGAGCTTTAAGCCAATTTTTTAACTCTCCTCTTTCACTTTCATCAAGAGGCTCTTTAGTTCTTCTTCACTTTCTGCCATAAGGGTGGTGTCATCTGCATATCTGAGGTTATTGATATTTCTTCTGGCAATCTTGATTCCAGCTTGCACTTCATCCAGCCCAGCATTTTACATGAGGTACTCTGCATAGAAGTTAAACAAGCAGGGTGACAATATACAGCCTTGACGTACTCCTTTACTGATTTGGAACCAGTCTGTTGTTCCATGTCCAGTTCTAACTGTTGCTTCTTGACCTGCATATATATATATATATATATATATTCCTAGTATATGTATTCATATACACATGAAAAGATCTTGTATATTAGGTAATAAGGAGGACATAGAACTGTGATCTTTGGGAGAAAAGTAGAACAAATAAGATGATACTTATTATTCAGTCAGCTTTATGGATAAAGGCATAATTTGGGTCTAACAAAATAGAAAGTGGGATCTCTAGTTACACAGAGAAAAATACAGAACTCTGCCCTGCAGCTCCCTTACATTTTGACAAATGCAAAGACCTGAATTTACACACATAGGATGAAATCCCACAGGTGTGGCAACAGTTAACCAATAAACTGAGATGCAGGCCTAGAAGCTATATTATTTCTTATTAGTAGAGCGAGAAGTCTTTTCTGATCACTCAGAGAATACATTAGTGTCCAAAGAAGGTCTTTCAAGAAGATCCATGCTCCTCAAGCAGAAAAGACACTTTAAAAGCCACAATACTCCCAAAAAGACAATTTATAATAAAACATATAAACTTCTGTGAGCAAAAGAAAATCATAAAGTCAGGCAGAGTAAAAAGACACATTTGGTGTGGGAGAAAACTATTACTATTAGAGCAGACTTTCCGTGGAGATGCGTTCGGCCAGGAGAGAATGGGACAGCACGCTTAAACTGTCCAAGTAGAGCTCTCAAGCCAGAAAAAATAACTTTCAAACTAAAAAGAAATGAAATATTTTCAAAATGACACTGACTAAGACAGATCACATGCTGAGCCATAGAATGAGTCACCATTTTTAAATACTGGAATTATACAAAGTATATTCTCTGACCATGATATGGCATTTCTTCAAAATGGATATATAGAGTCAATACAATCGAAAAAATCTCCCAAGAGCTGATCTTTGCAGAAACTGACGATCTTATTCTAAAGATATATCTGAAAATGTGAAAGTTGTGGCACAGCCAAAATAGTTTTGAAAAAAAGCAGGGCCAGATTTGAGCACTCATCTTACTTGACTCCAAGAATTACCACAGAGTTACAGAAATTTAGACAGTTACAGAAATGTGATTAGCATAAGCACAGATATACATTAATTAAACAGAAGAGATAATTTAATAATAGGCTAATAAAATGTCAAGTACATTTTTGTAAAGTTACATGGCAATTCAACAGGGAAAGAATTTTCTTTTATAAAAGTAAAGCTGCAAAAACTGTATGCTCATATAGCTTAAATAAAAAGAACCATAACACTTTGCTCATACCACACACAAAATTATTTCAAAATTCTTTATAGACACAAATGTAAAAGCTAAAATAAACATATTTTACATGACAATGTACTAGGAAGAAAACTGTTAAACACCCTCATGTTTACAAAGTTCTTAGGACACGAAATGCAGAAAAGCTGAAAGAAAACTAAATGGACTGCTTTGAATGGCTCATTATATCCATGGTCTTTCTCCCCCAAACCCCTAAACCCTGTCTGCTGCTACTGCTGCTAAGTCGCTTCAGTCGTGTCTGACTCTGTGTGACCCCACAGACGGCAGCCCACCAGGCTCCCCCATCCCTGGGATTCTCAAGGCAAGAACACTGGAGTGGGTTGCCATTTCCTTCTCCAATGCAGGAGAGTGAAAAGTGAAAGTGAAGTCACTCAGTCAGGTCCGACTCTTAGCGACCCCATGGACTGCAGCCCACCAGGCTCCTCCGTCCCTGGGATTCTCCAGGCAAGAGTACTGGAGTGGGCTGCCATTGCCTTCTAGTCACAAGTAAATTAAACAAACCCCAACTGAGGGATATTTTATGAAATATGCGACCAGCATTCCTCAAAGCTGTCAAAGTCACCAAAAATAAGTCTGAGAAACTGTCACAGCCAAGAGGAGCCTAAGGAAACAAGATTCCTAAACGTGATGTGGATGGGTTACTGAGGCAGACAGAGAACATTAGCAAGAAACCAAGGAAAACTTAATGAAGTGTAGAGTTTAGTTATGCTATGTTGTAAGTACTGGTTCATTCATCGTGACAAAAATACATACCATGCTGATGGAAGATGTGGGACACTATAAGACAGGGTGGGGGATGTAAGAAAACTTCCATGTTATCTTTGCAATTTTTCTGTCCATCTAAATCTATTTTTAAAATAAAGAACTTACTTTAAAAGTTTTCTTTAAAAATAAAATGTATCAAAGTTAAAAACGTCTGCTCTTCTAGAAGCATCAGTGAGAAAATTAAAAGGCACATGAACAAGTGGGGAGAAATCTCCATGATACATATACCTGACAAATAACTGCTGTCCAGACTAGATAAAAAAACATGTGCAGCTCAATAATAAGACGACATACAAGTGAATTTTAGAAAAAGGAGGGGTCGCGATTGAGCAGGCCCTTCACCAGAGGAAAGATGGGAATCAGACTAGGAGCACGCCCGTGAGGAGGTGTTCCACATCAGCAGTCATTAGGGAAATGCGGTTCTAAGCCGAGGTGAAATCCCACTACACACCCAGTAGAGTGACTGCAGTTAGAGAGGACAGACTAGATCACGTTTGAGTGGGCCTGGGGCCTCTATGAGAGAAGGCAATGGCACCCCACTCCAGTACTCTTGCCTGGAAAATCCTATGGATGGTGGAGCCTGGTAGGCTGCAGTCCATGGGGTCGCTAAGAGTTGGACACGACTGAGTGACTTCACTTTCACTTTTCCCTTTCATGCATTGGAGAAGGAAATGGCGGCCTACTCCAGTGTTCTTGCCTAGAGAATCCCAGGGACGGGGGAGCCTGGTGGGCTGCCGTCTGTGGGGTCACACAGAGTCGGACACGATTGAAGCGACTTAGCAGTAGCAGTAGCAGGGGCCTCTACATGGCCGGGAGGAGTGTGAATTGGTACTATCAGTTTGTGAAGCAATTTGGTGGTATCCTGCAAAGTTAGACACAATGGGATCCAGCCCTGGCTCAGATGGTAAAGCGTCTGCCTGCAATGCAGGAGACCTGGGTTCGATCCCTGGATTGGGAAGATCTGCTAGAGAAGGGAATGACAACCCACCCCAGTATTCTTGCCAGGAGAATTCCATGGACAGTGGAGCCTGGCAGGATACAGCCCATGGGGTCACGAAGAGTCGGACACAACTGAGCAACTAACAATATTACCCAGCAATTCTGCTCCTAGATATTTGCCCAACGTCTTATACACAAACGTTCATGGCAACTTTGATTATAATTGCCAAAGCCTGTAAACGACCCAAATAGCCATCAACAGGGAGCTCAATGTCATGGTGCATCTGTACAATGGGATATGCCTTAGCAGTTAAAAGAAAGAAATTACTCACATACTCCACAACACAGATGAATGGTAAAAAGTACTTTGGTGAGCAAAAGATGCCAGGCACAAATTATGATTCTATTTAGACAATGCACAAGGAAGGAAGAATCTGATCAGTGGTGACAGGAAACCCATCTGTGGTTGCTTTGGCAGAGAGACGAAAGGTGGAGATTGACTGAGGCAGGGCCCTGGGGAACTTTTTAGGAAGATAGAAATTCTCTGCATCATCAATGGGGTGGTGCTTTCATGGTGTGCACAGTTTTTCAGCCTCATCAAAATGTACATTTTATATGTGTGCATTTTATTGTTTATAAATGATACCTCAATCAAGCTGATTAAAAAAAAAATCCATGATCCAATTGGATGAAGGTAAGCAGAGAGCACATTCTAACAGAAACCAGGCTAAACCCCGGGAAGTGCTGTCAACCGTGTCGGATACTCTGTGGTCAGTGGGAAGGGCATTGGAGGATTTCCCAAGCTGTGCCAGTGCCCATGAATGACCGACAGGGTGATCTCCTTGGGCGACGAGGCATAGAAACTGTGTTCCCAAGCTTGGAAAAGAGCAGTGGAGAGCGTTGAACACATACAGATGGAGAGTGAGAGCAGAGCAACGCTGCAGGGACTGGACGCCTCAGCGCAGGTCCTGGGAAGTGATGCCTTCAAGCCACACTGTCCACTGTTCTTGGGACAGGGGACCCTGAGCTACTCAGAGATGGCTGAAAACTTCTAAGCGCTGGTATGTCAGAGTGAATTTAGATTCTCTGACTTTGCATCAAGGGTAATATGATCTGAGTTGTTTTAGAAAAACCAAAAAATCTCAGAACCAAATGTCAAATAACATAACTCATGTTTGAGAGGCAGCCCTCATTAAACACACGAGGACCCTTCAGTAAATGCAGAAACATCTGCTTTATATGCCCCATCTCTAAACAAGAGTTTGAAAAGTTTCCAAAGTTAACATGGGTTTCTTTCATGCAGCGTGTGCTCACACACACACCCACACACACAGATCTCAGTATGGGGCTTTGTGTGTTCCCATGTCTCTCCATCCTATCGTATTTTAGGGAAATAAAGATAACATCGACCCTTGGGATGCTGAGGGGTCTAACTCTGAAAAGAAGAACAAGAGGCTAATCCTGCTTTCTCTAAAGGTTTTGGGCTGTTTAAGTGGAATCATTGAAACAAAATGCTAAAAACCAGTTGTCTGAAGTGAAATGCAAAGATTAAGTGCCAGGGCAGAGTGCGAAAGAACAGGAATCCAAGACCTCATGAGGTCTGAGAGAAGCTCCCGCCAGGGAGCCAGGCCTGGCACTGCTGCCTGGAGCCGGAGGAGGGCGGGAGGACCGGAAAGGATGACTCTGTCCTGCACTTGGTGACCCTCTTGGATGGCCATGGAATCTCCCCATTGTGCTCTACCTGAAAAATGGTATGTGTGTTCAGTGAAAGCATGGGTACTGGGAATGGGTTTTCAGCAGTAAAATGGAAAAGCCAAGGAGACCTAGGAAATCCTGAATACCATTTATTCCTAGAGGCTTGTCTGACTGATGGCAGAGCCATGGACCTGAATGGTTCCGAGCCCTTCAGAGCTACGTGGTCTGCCTCCAACAGAAGCAAGACTGGAGTGCCAGCCCCGGGTGCCCTGCTCCTTGCGGACGCTCTGTGCACATGGAGGCCACTGGGCCTGGCAACACACGGGTGTCCTGAGAGCAAGTGACGCAGCGGGGCCCACCCTTCCCAACTTCTTCACCAACTGAACGCTAAAGAGCAAGTGCTTATCTGCGAGCCTGTGCACGCATGCATGTACACATACACACGTGCACGTGCGCAGGCACACACATGCACACACACGCACATGCGCATGCACACACACGCACACACGTGCATGCACACACGCACATGCACACACACGCGCGCACACACACACGCACATGCACACGCACACATGCACACACACGCACACACACGCACATCATTTGGAGCCCGGCACTCTGTATCTTCCTTTCTTCACAGTCAAATATTTGGTAAAAAGCACACATTTTCATCTGCCTCCATCTCCTCTCCTAGAAATCCAGCTGCTCCTCCTGACCCCCAGGAACTCCCCTCTGGTCCCCGGCCGCATCCTGGGTCACCCAGTGAGTGGGCACTCACCATGGCCTTTGGGGTGCACAACCTCCCTCTTTCCTACAGCTTTGCTCGTCCCTGTTTTTGCATCCTGACCTTTGTGCCCCGACCCTGCTGTTGATGCAGGTGTAATTCAGGTCACCCCCCAAGCCCCCAGGACCCAGGCACCTCAGCTGCTCCCCACCTTCAGCACCACCCTCATCCCTGGCACTTGGCTCTCTGTCTCTGGCCCGTGAGAGACGCTTGCTAATTCTGTCCTGCTAGGTAATGTGCACTCGGAGGCCCCTGTTACAGCCCAAGCTGGACGTTTTGAAGGAACATCCACCCGGCTTCTCTCTCGCTGTGCTTTTCTGTCCTGCCCCATCGTCCCTGTTTAGGGAACAAAGCTGTGTCCACCCAAGGTGCACGTCAGAAAGCAGGGCGTCTCTTAGACTCTCCATCACACCCCGTTGGCGCATAACACTGATCGGTCACGTTCGCTGACTGCTCACTGCAGTCCAGTCCCCACGCTGAGGCAGGGCCAAGGGGCTGGGCCAGCCTGGAGAGGTCCCAGTGGTGGGTTTCACGTTTTGCTCTGATATATTCCTATAATACGATTATGCTACTGGATCCATCAGCAATTCCCAGCACAGGCCTGGCACCGTGCAGGCATGCCATCATTACCTGCGGGATGAGGGAGGAGATGGAAATCTCCCCAGGAACAGCCAGAGGGGCTCCAAGCATTTAATGTGATTCTGGTCCTGGGGTTTCTGTCTCCTCCTCCTTCCTCCTGTCGCTCTCTCTCTGTATACATGTATATGAATATATATGTGTGCGTGTGTGTGTGTGAGAGAGAGAGACAGAGACATATGCTAAATATATAAAGAAATGTCTATAGGTATGCATGTCTATTCATATGTTTATTAAATGCTCACTTACTCATCAACTATTTACTAAATGCTAACCCAAGGTAGCTAGAAGTATATTATAGAAACACAGCGATGTTGCAATTCCCTTTCGAATTTAACGTTCCATAATTTCCAACTGAAAGTGATGGTACTTTGCCTAAGAATGATCTTTAGTTAAGTGGTTTAGACGTTAACCTGATGGTCATATTAGTAATGTATCGATTACATTTTTGAAAACCAACCTAAACTGATTAATAGTTTAGAAACGACAGGTTGAAGCTTTTCATTGAAAAATTTAAGAAAGCACCGCATGTCTGGATGTGGGCGCCCCGTGAGAACGGAGCTCTCCTGTTTCCAAAGCCTTCAGCTCTGCCGTCTGAGCCTCCAGTGTGCTGGCCCGCTCAGCAGGATGCCTTGGGCGCTGCCCTCCCGGTCCTGCAGGCCTCTGACAGGGACAAAGTTTGTGCCCCACAGCTACATTCGTTTCTCTGTGCCCAGTGTTTAATAAAAAAAAAAAAAACACTCACAAAAGAGGGTTTCCATCCTGTCCGGAATCCATGGCAGGTCCAGCTGAGCTAGGCTGCCTTTCCCAGGTGGTGACCGTCATCTGGAGGACACTGAGCTGGGATGCTGGTTGGCAGGTCACCCGCGGCCCCTAGCATGCCTCGCTGGATGACCCCGCCCTTTCGTCCACCTTTGTACATCTTTTAAGTCATGACCCCCGATCTGCCGAATGAGAAGCAGGCAGTCTTGCTCTGTAAAGGCCCACCGGTAAGCAACAGGCTTCGCAGGCCACGTGATCTACCCTGCAATTATTGAACTCTCCATTTGCAGGGCAAAAGCAGTCCCAGACAGTATGTAAATAAGTGGGTGCTGCTGCAGTCACGAAAATGTTACTTATAGACTCTGAAAATGGAGTTTCATATGATTTTCACATGTCGTAAAAACTTCTTCTTTCGAACTTTTGGTTCAACCAATAAAATATATATATTAATAAAAGCATTCTTCATTCCAGGACCAGAATGTGGTGAGTCACATTTGACCTGTGGGCTGTGGTTGGTGGAACACTGGGCTAAGTAAGGCCCAGACCGTGAGAGTCAGACAGAACTGCCTTCACACCTGCCAATTGCCTGCCACCGTCCGTGCACACAAGACCTAGGAGTGAGAGTGTCGGTGGGCACGCCCCCTCCCCAGCCGCCACGAACTCTACTCCTAACCCGGAACCGACGCAGACGAGGCAAAGAGGAGAAATTACTGAAGAGCACATGAAGTCACTGGGGACTCTGCCTGACGAGTTCCCCTGTAGCTAAGTCTCCACTGCCTGGGTGCGGGGCAGGTAGAAAGGGTCTGATGAACCTGGGGAGACGAGAAGGGAGATCGAGGAGTCTCCACACATTTGCAGAGGACACAGGCCCACGAGACTCGTCTTGTGACAGGACAGGAAAGCAACCTCTCCAAGTCTACCCAGACCCTTCTTCCTGTGGCTGTTAAATGCAACTTTGTAAGATTGACTCGGAACCTGTGACAGTCTCATTCATTCTGGTCTCTTCCAGCAAGATAGCAATTAAAAGACCATCTTTAACGAGCAGTTCCCAAGGAATGTCCCTTAATTATGTTTCCAGGCCTTGGCAAGTTTAATTGTAGACATTTCTCCCTTCTGTTACGCTTAAACACAGCGGAAGACAGAGTTCCACGGCCGAGTCCCTACTCCACGCGATCTTCTTGTTTCAGGCACCCAAAGCCCTAGCGTTTGAGGCAGGAGTATCGGGCCTCGCAGACTAAGAGCTGTTACCATGACTTTGGAAGGTGAGCGACCGGAGGGCAGATTCTGCAACGGTGGGCCCAGCCTGCCACAGACCTGCTGGCATCTGTTGTTGCACCGTGGAGAAGGTTTCTGCCATCATATCAAATGTCAGGAAAGGCCGCTAACTCCTGATGGACCTAAACCTTGGTGGTAATCAGATTTTTGTAAACCTCAGTATCAATCAGATTTTTTCCGCCAGTTGTCTAAGCAAGAGTTTGAGAGACTAGATATGAAGCAGAATATGTTTTTGGAAGCAACATGATTTTATTCTATTCCCTGGTGGTTCAAATGGTAAAGAACCTGCCTGCCATGCAGGAGACCCAGCTTCAATCCCTGGGTCAGGAAGATTCCCCAAAGAAGGAAATGGCAACCCACTCCAGTATGCTTGCCTGGGAAATCCTATGGACAGAGAAACCTGGTGGGCTACAGTTCATGGAGACGCAAAGAGTCGGACACGACTGAATGACTAGCGCTAATACAAAGGAAAACCAGATATGCCAGACAGATACCTTAAGCTATATATTTTTACCTATAAGATAAATATAGAAAGAAGATGTTAGAAAATACCCTAATATGAAGAAAAAGTTACCAATGCATTCTGAAGAAAAGAAACCTTTAATATTCACTTTAATATTTCACGGATTCCTATAAGTTGAAGCTATAAAAATATCATTTTAGAATAAAAGATGAAAATAGGATTTATTGAAAAGTATGATATTTACATTTCTATTGCAGAAAACCGTGGGTAAGTTATATACCAATAGTCACCTCTTTTGGACTCCATAAGGAAAACCGTGGGTAAGTTATACACCAGCAGTCACCTCCTTTGGACTCCATAAGGAAAACCGTGGGTAAGTTATACACGAGCAGTCACCTCTTTGGACTCCATAAGGAAAACCTACACGTAGGTTTTTATGTATTTGTACTACCTTGGGAGAGAAAAGACATTGGGTGAAAATTTTTTTCACATCTAAATAAATTTAAATTAATCCTGATTCTTTTGTTGATCTGTTCACTGGTGTTGAAACAAAAACGGGGGTGATTGAGATACGGCAGAAAGGAATTCTGCTAAGCGTGACTTGATGCAGAAATGTGAAGGGGGTATAACCCATGCCATCTTTCTGGACACAAGTCTCGGATCAGGTACCCGTCCTTGTGGGACTGCGAGTCAAAGGCACGTGAGTGGGCCCCAGTTCTCTGGAACAAGCATGGCGAAGGTTCAAGAAGGGCCTCAGTGAACCCAGCTCTTGGAAACTGCTCACGGTAAGAGTCAGGTTTCTAATCCCACATTTTCAACTAGATGTTTGCAGGGCCTTTTCCAACCCCGGATTCAGTTTTCTTTGGCAATCTGTTACCTCTTCTGGGATCCTTTTATTCAGCAAGTTCCTCCTGAATTGGTTGAAAACATTCTTTTAAATCTTGATATGGATTCTAAAATAGAAGATGCTTGTGTTAGTAGGGCACCCCCAAAGAAGACTGTTCAGTTTGATTTCACAGTGAGATATTATTCAGTGCTCACCTTCCTTCTGCTCACATGCATTAAATTTCTGAAAGTAAAGAGAAAAAAAAAATCTCTTCTTTCTCACATGATTTACCCTCTACAGAATAACAAGATTCTTTACTGATTATTTGAACATGCCACATTTTTAGTAAACAGTGAACTATAAAAATTCAGCCACTGGTTTTGTGGAATACCCAATTTTATTGAACATGTACATTAAAAGGTGGAATTTAACCAGTAACTACTTACATGTGAACCTGTTTAAATATTGTACAACGTGCTGGTCATATGACATGTTAATTTAGAACACGCGCTTCTCATTGACAATTACAGTCTAACAGTCAATATTATACAAAGTAAATGTTTCTAAAGACATATTTTGACACAGAAGCAGTATTTGTGCTGAATGAGTTTCCCAAAGCATGATCTGCTGTTGGTTCATGGAGTAACTCGTGTCATAAACACTTCTATTTTACTGTCTGCTGTCACAGCACCCGAATTTTCCAAATCTGAAGTCAAAAATACTTTCTGTCCTCAGCTGTCAAATGGTTTGGAAACCCAGCCTAGCAACAGGACAGGCTCAGTGTTTACTCAGCACGAGTCAGCTCTGCCTTCAAACACAGTTTGAACAAACCTCAGTTCCGAAGAGACCTCTCCTGGAGGGCTTCTGGACAAAGTGCCAGGGAAGGGGCCCAGGGTATTTTAATGCCTAATGTTAGTCTTGGAGGAAACAATTATTCAAAAAATTGTACATCTTTTCTAAGTTTGAACTGAATTTATAAAAAGTTGACTGAACACATCTTGGCCTCAGCCTGGCTTTCTCCCTGGGGCAGACATCTTGCAGGAGTCCTCACTTTATCCTCAGGGATGCTCGAATTCCAGTTTCAAGTCCACCCAGTCCTCTGTATTCATAGCTCCTTCAACTGAGCCGGAACAGCAGTGCTGACTGTTTGATGGAATCTGGGCTGAAGTGGCCATCTAACCCCCCGTCTTAGGTTTCTTTACATGGACGTGCATGCATGTGTGCTAAGTCTTTTAGGTCATGTCCGATCCAAGTCATTGCAACCCTTTGAACTGTAGCCCACCAGGCTCCTCTGTCCATGGGATTCTCCAGGCAAGAATACTGGAATGGGTTGCCATGCCCTCCTCCAGGGCATCTTCCCCACCCAGGGATTGAACCTGCATTTCTTACACCGCCTGCATTGACAGGAATGTTCTTTAACACTAGTGCCACCTGGGATGCCCCTTACATGTATGGATCAATGTAAATCTTTGGGCACAGATATTAAAGAAGTTAATTATCAACTACTATATGGATACTACTTAGAGATTCATATGTGCCTAGCACCTATAACAACCTGGTGAAATTTTACCATACATTCAAGTTCATGTAATCTTCACCACAACAAATGTGATAAGCATTGCTTTCCCATTTTGAGGACAAAGAAACAGGAACAGAGAGATTAGCCAGCTTGCCCCAGTGAAGTAACTTGCCCCACCACGGCTTGGAAGGAAGCTCTCTGTCTCACAAGCTGACATGTGAAATATAAAGCATGCACCTTAGCCCAGGTCCCCAGCAGCCTGTGGACCTGCAGCCTTGCATGCCTCCCTGGGTCATCTGAGCTGGATGGTAGCCTTATACCCAAGTGTAGGTCAAAGACACACAGGGCTGGCACCTGGCAGCTTCTGCCAGAATGACTATCAGTGGCCATACTTCTCTGTGAATCTGCGTGGTTTACCTCAGTGTTCACCAGAATCAAAGGTGATGAGAACTAGGATGAGAACCACCTTCCTACATGTTCAAGTCTTTGACCACAGAGTCCATATGGCTGCCTACTCTGGGCCCAGAGCCAGGTGCAGAGGTCAGTATGCTTATCACAGCTACCGGTCACTGAGCTCTTCCTGCACCCTGGGTGTTATTACAAAGGCCATGACTACACACTGCACACAAGGAGCTTGGTGCCAACACCTCCAAACTGCAAAAGAGAAAGGCAAGTCCTCTACTTCCAATTCTCCCTCAGGCCAACTGGTCTACCAGACATGACGAAGTGGGTTCCCATGTATCTGATGTTATCATATCTTTCTAACAAAGAAGCACCTTCCCCATGAGGGCATTTTATGGGCTCTGCCATGGGAACAGCCACTGAAATTGGAAAGAAAAACACAAGCATAGGGTGATAACCAACAGTGTGAGGCAACATGTAGTAAAATATTAAAATATTTGCTTTTAATATTTGCATCCACTCAACTTGTAAAGGTGTCTACATTTCTAAACACTGTTTGTATATTTAAAGGATCCTTATTGTAATAGAGAAGCAAGCCAGACTGTTACATCAGGATGTCCCTACACGTGCCTGCACACACCAAGCATGGTCCATTACA